>NC_089814.1:31335542-31990042 GCF_029633855.1 Hoplias malabaricus
CTTCGGACCCACCGTGACCCTGAACTGGATAAGCGCTTACAGATAACGAATGAAGGAATGAATTTGTGCACAGTGCTGTAGGATGGTGGAAACTGATGGGAAGCAGTTTAGAATATGTTAACTGGAGTAAATAACTGATTTCCTGTTGGTGTTTAACCACAAAACAACAGCAACATCAACAACAACAGCCAAACTAAACTACCTCTAAAAACGAGGTGCCTCCTGATGGCATCAACCTCCATAATTTCTTTTAATGACATCACTCCTGAGGAATACACTCTGTTCTGGTCTCTCATTCAGTCTCAGCATGGTCATTTACGGTAATGGAGGGGTGTGTATGTGTTTGTGTGTGTGTGTGGAGGGGGTCTCTTCAGTGGGTTTCCGGCATAATAGATGACAATAAAAAAAGTGTAAATGACATAAAAGGTTTATAACATGCCAGAGAACACATTTAGAACGTAATCATGGACACACACACCAAGTAGAGAGAGAGAGAGAGTCATTTCATAAGTTCTGAGTATTTAAGCGTCTAAACAGTAAAGCCAGTCAGAAGTGATTATCCATGGGGCCAAGCGCCCGGAGCACTTTAAATCTTGCATTCTGGTCATATATTCACTCCTCCTTTCATGTGTTCGCTCACTCGTTTTGGAGAAATGCCACCCCCGCAGGGGTCGGAGAGATCAGCCACCAGTGTTTTTGTCTGTTGTGTCATGTGAGAGTGACACCAGTGGCTGAATGAAAGCAACACACAGTTCTCTGAGACCACAGCTCACTGCCCAGAGAACAAACCTGCTTACAGAACCCTTAACCCTTAACGAAAGGGATACACACTTCTTCCTGAGGACATAGCTTCAGCCAGTACATCAAACTATAATATAAAGGAGGCATAAAACTAACAACACACACACACACAGTGGAACACAGTTCTGGTTCTTAATGAAACGTCTGTGACCTGCTTTGGTCAAAACCCCACAAGCCCCCCATGCAACGTTCTCCCTGTGTCTAAATGGCCCTGCTCAGAATGATGCTTTCAGCTCCTGCTCCTTTAAATGATAATGAGCCGTTCGATGTTCACCTCAACCCTGAGCGCACAGCATTGATGAGCGAGGAGCAAAGGCTCAACTTTTTAGCCATTTTTACTCTGTTCTCTTTCTTTTCCGTTTTTACTCAGTGCTCTTATTTCTCAGCACACGTTGTGTCTGTTTAGAGGCGTTTAACCTTGACTTTGCACTCTCACATAAACGCAGGTCCAGCGCCGTGATTGGACAGACTCAGACGAGGAGGCGGGGTGATTCTGAGGTCTATGCATTTGACGCCACAAGCGGAGCAGAATCAAAATGCCTTGTTTTGTCCCATGTTTTCTGACTTAGCACATAGAAAACTGACAGGGTGGTCTTGTTTCTGGGTGGCCTTGTTTCACAGTGTGTGGGTTGGTGGGCTCTAGATCCACACTTCAATGTGAAAAGGGATTTTCTTTTTATGATATGTCCACTTAAACGTCACCTGCCTTCATCTCTGTTCCACAGGCGTATGACTGCGGTGTGGTTTGAAAGTACATTGTTAAGTTCTGCTGAGAATCAGGAAACAGTACAACAAAAAGAGTCTTTATGAAACAGGAGATAACCTTTCGGTGTGTGTGAGTATTCGGGTTTGTGTGCGATAGAGAGAGAGAGAGAGAGCGAGAGGACCTTAAGTGTTGAATTGGATCTGGAAGTGGGAGTTGGGCGAGGCAGATACACTCTCTCACACACACACAAATATATTGACTCACATACACAGATGTAAGGCAGTGCCCGGCCAGTGGAACTGGTGAGAGAGCGGGCCGTCAGCTGTGGGCACTGCCGTCTCGGATGACCGGGTCTGAGTCTAAACGTCTGGAATAACGGTTGGCGATTAGCGGTTAATGGTTAGCAGTTAGCAGTTAGCAAGCATGGATTTGGGGAAACCCGACACACTGGTGAAAGAGCAGCAGCTGAAGGTGAGTCTGAACTTCTCAACACTTCTGTCTATATGTCAGGGCTTGGTGGTTTGGGGTAAATATCTGAGCTTTATTGCTGTAATATCTGCATAAAGATGGCAGTCCATGAATTGACAGCTGGTTTTACACGGCTTTGTTGGCTCAGTGTCTGAGATTCATGATAATGTGATGAATTGTGACATGGTGAGGATGTGTCCTGCGGCCACACTTTCTGAATTCTGGTCAGACGACATATCTTGGTTATATTCTAAAGCCCTATACAGTTAGGATTAAAAATAGATAGGGTCCTGGGCTACTCTTGTTTTACAGGTGTTCCTCTGTGATTTTATTTCTGTCTGGATCAACCTTGTTGGTGTTTTTCCTCTTTTCTGTCTGTGAGAAATTTACAGACATACTGTAAACATATTGTTACTCAACACTCTCTGATCATTTAGATCCAAAGCGACAACAACACACTAAAAACGGCTTGTCCTGCTGTGATTTTAATGCCGTCTGGATACAGTAGTCTTTTCACTGAGACGTCTCTCTGAAACTTAGCTCAGTGGGATTATATGAGAAACTTCTGCACATTTTATAGTAATGTTTATCCACTAAATTAAACATATTGGGAAAAAGAAACACTATAAAAATGGTCATTTTTAACATTTATTTTCTATTTATTCACAACATTTCTACAGAAAAAGCTACATTTAAGGACCACGTCACCAAATAATTTCATCCAGACGGTATGAGACTGTATCTATAAAGCTGTGATGAGATGACGCTGATCATGTGATTGTGGAGATGTTCAGGCAGAGTAAGTGTACCCATTAACTCCACAAAATCTATTTTCAGGGAAATTTAATAGATATTGACCTGGGCCCAGTTTCCCACAAACATCTCAGTGTTAAGATCATATTAACAGTGAGAGAGAGATGCTCACTCTACCACTTACGAATCTTCTTCATTCTCAGACGCTTTTGGAAAACACAGCCCTGATTTTTTTTAAAGATATCTGTTGGGGAATGCAAGATTAACCTAGTATGCATTAGTTTATGAAATATGCCTAAAGTCTGGCATGAGCTTAACTGAAAAAGTTTATAACACCTGTGTAAGCAGGTCTCGGCCTCATCTCTGTGTCTTGTATCTGCTCCATCACGTCTCTGCAGAAAAGACCAGAAATCCAAGTGACTCGAAGCTCATTCTATTAGATTTCCGGTGGGACAGGGGCTGGAGGAACTGCTCTTTTTTAGCTGCTGAAAATCTTTGTCTCTGATTTAGAGATGTGCCACTTTCACCTTCACCATGTGACAAACCTGGCCTAAAGGGATCCTCATTACAAATCAGTAGATTAGCATTGGAACTCTACTTGGGCCTCGCTAACTTCCTCTAGTGAACCGAGCCAAGCTGCACAGGCCGTGAACTTTCATCACTGAACTCAGGATCCACTTTAAAGATGCCACGCCCCGACCCACACAGCGAGGAGCAGAAGCTCTGGTTTTGAGCCGTTTTCGGTTCTTGGTTCTGTTTCTTTTCCGTTCTCGGTTTTTAGTCAGTGCTCTTATTTCTAAACGCTCGTTGTGTCTGTTTTGCTCCGTTTAACCTCGCGGTTCCACTCTCACATAAATGCGGGTCCAGCGCTGTGACTGGACAGATTCGGACAGGTCCAGAGCTGTGATTGGATAAACTCAGATGAGGGGATGGGGCAGTTTTAAAGGGAGCACATGGACACTTAAGTAGCCTCGCTGTGAAAGTGGGTGAGTGGGATGGCCTCTACCCCATCAAAAGGGTATTGTTAGAGAGTGCAGGCATCTGTCTGCTGATGTGAAAGATCTGGATAGTTCTCCTTGAAGCGTGTTGAGTTGTGAGCAGACTTTTAAAAAAGAGGCGGAGCATCTGTTTTTGATTTATTACACGCAAACAGTAGAATTGTACCACTAATGGACATACTTTACAATAAACATTTTCACACACTTCTGGAGAATTGGAAGCGAGTGTGGAATTGTGTTTCTTAGTTTTTCTTCCTCACAGATCAAACGGGGAAAGATCCCATGCTGCTGTGAGTGGGATCTGCAAATAGACCTGACTGGGAATGGAATGGGTCTCTCACACATGGACACACTGTACTGCACCCAGCCCAGGTCATCATGCTCAGGAATGACAAACACACACACACACACACACACATGCTGCTGGTGGGAACTGACTCAAGGGTGTAACTGGAGCTGCCATGTTTCCTACTAGGTGTGTGTGTGTGTGTGGGTGTATGTGGGTGTGTCTGGGTGGGGGAAATCCTGCCGTGCAGGGTCAGTTTGATTTTGGACAGTCAAAAGGACAAAGGTGTGTGTGTGTGTGTGTGTGTGTTTCTGCTGTCATGTGTTGGCCACACATGAGGACATTTTGCAGTTGAAATAATATTGGAATAGTGGAAGGGTGGAGAACGTGAGAGAGAGTGATAGACAGACAGATGGAGGACAGGACTCGTTTTTGTTGAGTGTTGTTACCATCGCATTCAAGTGCTTTACTCTCTCCTGTGAAGGAAGTGAACCAACCTCAGGAGGAAGTGCTGAACTGTAGCATGAACAGAGCCGCACACACACACACACACACACACACACACACACACAGTGGTTTTATGATGTGTATCAGTGAGCTATGGTGAATGACGCGCTCCAGTTACGGTTCTGCTCCCCGGTGAGAAGTGATGGTCCGTTTCTTTAGAAGAACAGAGAACTAAACTTTGTGGTTTGTGGTCACCGTCTGTGTCCATTGCTGAAAAAAATTAATATTCCACAGTATTTTACCCTCTGTCCTCAGGCCCCTTCTGCAGATGAGCACGAGAGGAAATTAAAGCACGGTTATCTGTTTCTCCTTCTGTAACTCTGGGGATAGGGGAGACCCGGCACGAGCACATTCACTCCCTTTCACAGAGTGAAATAAATCAGAGTAGAGTCAGATCTCTGTGTACTCCATGCACTCCTGTCACTGTAGAAGTGATGTGCAAGGTTTCTGTCCTGTTGGGGGTGCTGTGTTTGTTTCGGTGTGATTGTTGGGGCTAATTCAGAACAAAGAGAGAACAAGGACTAAAAAGAACCAGGTTCAAGGATCAGGACCAAATTTACCTGATGGATAAGTAAAAGACGAGTCGAGTTGGGACCCTGCAGTGCATTATTTGGCCCTGTTTTCTTGGAAGGGGTGACCATTGGGAAGTTCATCTGGACACTTGTGGACATTTATATCTCCGTTCTGCTGGAAGAGCTGGAATTTTTGTCTCTGTGTTAACACCCTTCAGTGTCCTCTATAATCTCTTCAAATCTGTGTGTGTGTGTGTTGCAGGTTTTGCCTCATCACAGGTAAAAGAGATTACAGTCATTTCTGTCTGAATACAGACTGCAGCTTTAAAGCCTCAAATCAGAAGCAGCCGGTCTGACTGCTCCAGAAACACACACACACACACACACACACACACACACACACTAAATAACACACACGTTCATTCATACAAATCACTTCTGTCTTTACTGTGTGCCGTTCTGGAGTGTCTGGTGTTTCAGCGAGAGGAGGAGGATTCCTGGTTTATTTTGGAAGTGTGTAAACATCAGACACAGTTTCAGACATTTTCTGATTGGACCCAGTAGCGAGCCGAACTCAGACCGTCTCCGGGTCGGGGGCAGTGATGGGGCCGTGACTGGCATAACATGTTTTTAGTGGAGGGTAGTTCTAGCACGGTCTTCCTGCTGCACCAGTGTGTGTGTGTGTGGTTTGTGTGTTTAGGTCCTAGGAAATATTTTTACTTATAAATAGCTTTGGTATTTAGCCTGGATGAGGTTTCATAGGCCATGGTGTGCGTGTGTATACCTGGTATATATTACACTGTGGGGACCAAAGCCTGTTAACACACTCAGAAAATGGTAAAAAAAAGGCCCAAAAAGTAAATATTACCGATGAATAAGTGTTAAGACTAGGTTTAGTGTTAGGTTTAAGGTCATTAGGCTAGGATTAGGGAAACAATGTAGATATAGAAGTATGTTAGTAGTAATTATGGTTAAGTTATATAAGTAGTTAAGTTAAATCTCTTTGATTTGAGTGAATGTCTATGTAAAGTCCTCACAGTGCATGAAGGTATTATTGTGTGTGTGTGTGTGTCTGTGTCTGTGTGAGCTCGCAATTTTTATTTTATTTTTTTTTGCATATCAGACATTTCCAATTTATTTTCACACATGTATGTATATACAAACACACACACAGAATTGTTTGCACTTTAAAGTTACTGAGCTGTTGCCGGGCAACGAGGGAGGATGTTAAATATGTGTTTACATGCTTTTACAAACACATGCAATAAAACTGGAGTAAAAATGGAGCCGTATGTGGTGTGAGAGGCAGTCAGCAGGAGCTCTTCGCTCTTCTCTCTCTCTCTCTCTCTCACTCTCTCTCTCTCTAGCTCTTGCGCGCTCTCTCTCGCTCTCTCTCTCTCTCTCTCTCTCTCTCTCCTCTAACACATCTCTCTCTCTCCTCTAACACATTTAAACATGCTTACACCTTGCTAAAGGATGTGAGCTGTGATAGAGGCCTGGTGGTGGGAATAGAAACTTTAAATTTAGATTTTCACAGCTCACCTAGGTACATTCCTCTGTTCAGATTCAGCTGATTGAGTGTGTAAATGGCTGGGAGAGTGTGTGAATGTCCACAGGTGTGTGTGAGTGAACGGGTGAGTGTGTGAGTGGCTGGGTGAATGGGTGACTGGGTGAATGTGTGAGTGACTGATTGAGTGTGTGAGTGGCTGGCTGAGCGTGCGAGTGACTGGGTGAATGTGTGAATGACTGTGACTATGTGTAAGGCTGTAAAAGGAGGGAAAGAGGACCCAGAACTCTCTTGTGCTCTTACTTCCTTTCTCTCTCCTCTCGCGGTGCGTGTCACTTCCTCTCATCGCAGCTCAGAGTTTTGCTTTGACAACCGTCCATCAGCCATCGCTGCCGTTTCCATAGTAACCTGCCCAACCTGGCGATGCTGAGGTGGGGTCGCTAAGGAAACCAAATACACACACACATTCGGTAGGGACGGCCCTGTAACCACGGAAACCAAACATCATACTTTGTCCATGCTAATGCTAACAGAAGAGTCAGCCAGGTGCTCGCCATGTGCTCATGGTGGATGAAGATGTTGCTCAGGGTGTGTTCCTGTGTGTTCTTACGTTCTCATATTCTCACTTGATGCCATCTTCCAATGTTGAATTACCTTTCCAATACTTAACAGCTCAAACGCTAAAGAACAGTTACCTAGATGTTGTTCTTGAGCTCGATCAAAATAACGAGGACGACCTGAATATTCAAATAAATTAAAAAAAAACCTGTGTTTTTATGGGGAATTCCATTTAGTGTGGGGACTTCACAATGTAAATTTAAAGTGAACACGTTAAGGACTAGGGTTAGGGATTAGGGTTATGTTTAGGTTGAGGATTACTGTAATGCCATGGTCATTAACAGACAGCCTGCAGTCCCAGTCCAGACCCAGACCCTGTCCAATCCGGACCTAGACGTATAACTGATAAAACTATTGAGAAATATTTAATTATATTTAGTGATTATTTTAACTGGTTTAAATCTTCTAGGGGTTCAGCATTCCAGGAAACTCACAGACCAATCATGTGTTTGTACATATCACACGTGACACTACTCAGCCAATCAAATCACTGGTTACACTGTGAGTGGAGGACTGTGGATGGTATTGTGGCACTGTTGGGGGACAGGTGAAAATCTTGAGGGAGCAGATTGTGTCTTACCTTCAGTAGAAGTGCTATAGTTGACAAATGAATGTGCGTGTGTGTGTGTGTGTGCGTGTGTACGTGCATATGGTCTTTTCTAGAAGGAAGTGAAAGTTAGGAACAAGAAGTTGTTGTATAGGAAGAGGGTTGTGGAAAACAAACATATTATCAACTTGGAGACAGAAATACAGCAAATTCTTCTTTATAACCTTGTGTGTGTGTGTGTGTGTGTGTGTGTGTGTGTGTGTGTGAGTGTGTGTGTGAGTGCGTGTGCTGTTACAGTTATAATGTCTTGCCTCACTCTCCGAGAGCCTCCTTTGATTTGGCAGTGGGTTGCCAGATGTGTGTATGTGCTCTTTATTAGGCATTGGTGCGTGGGTTGCCAGATATGTCTGGAGACATTGGGTTGCCAGATGTTGATCTGGTTTCTGTTCTATGCAGGTGAGGCTGTTTTATATTTATGAATAAAGGGCAGGATATGATTCAGAAGACTCAGGATTAAAAAAAGCAGTAGGAAAGAACTAAACACATTCTCCTTTGTTTTATTTTTACTTTCTTACTTTCCTTGTCCGTCTCTCTCTGCCTTTTTCCCATACATTTTTACATGTTTGCAACCATCTCATCCTCTGCATTCTGTTACTCCACCACTCTGTCAGCTCATATTACTGACAGTGATTCATTAATTATCTGTATCCCTTATCCAGTTCAGGGTCACGGTGAGTCCAGAGCCTACCTGGAATCATTGTGTGTAAGACAGGAATTCACTCTGGAGGGGGCGCCAGTCCTTCACAGGGCGACACACACACACAGTCCTCCCGTAGGAGGAAACCGGAGGAAACCCATGAAGACGAGGGAGGACACACCAATTTCTTCACAGGCAGTCACCCATAGGAAACCCACGCAGACACAGGGAGAACACACCACACTCCTCACAGACAGTCACCCGGAGGAAACCCACGCAGACACAGGGAGAACACACCACACTCCTCACAGACAGTCACCCGGAGGAAACCCACGCAGACACAGGGAGAACACACCACACTCCTCACAGACAGTCACCCGGAGGAAACCCACACAGACACAGGGAGAACACACCACACTCCTTACAGACAGCCACCCGGAGGAAACCCACGCAGACACAGGGAGAACACACCACACTCCTCACAAACAGTCACCCGGAGTGGGACTCGAACCCACAACCTCCAGACCCCTGGACCTGTGTGACTGCGACACCACCTGCCCTAGTGATAGTGATGATATTCCCTAAACACACATACACCCACACACAGTCTGAGTGCGGATGTTCCTGCAGGGCTACAGTTCACATCGTGCTGAAGATCACCCACTCCTAAATATGACCAGTCCTTCAGCCAGCGAACCCACTGAGCTGACAGATCGGTGTGTGTGTGTGTGTGTGTGTGTGTGTGTGTGTGTGTGTGTGTGTGTGTGTGTGTGCGTGCGTGCGTGTGTGTGTGTTTGTTTGGGAGGACAGAGATTACAGAACACTAGTTTGTTTCAGAGAAAACACCATGGAAGTATCTATGTCTGACATTCTGTTTTGTTATCTTAGTCCCCTCCTCTCACCCTCCATCTCTCTCTCTCTCTCTCTCTCTCTCTCTCTCTCTCTCTCTCTTCCCCCCCTCTCAGTTTTGTGAAGGTCAGAGATTTTCTATTTTTATCCTCTCACTCTCTCTGGACCCTCTCGGCACTCTTCTGACCTCTGACCTGATTACATTTCACCCCCCCCCCCCCCACCCCTTTCTCCTCTTGCTTAATGTGTGTGTGTGTGTGTGTGTGTGTGTTCAGTCAGAAGCTGTCTTATATCTGAGACGCCCCCTCTCAGTTCCTCATTCTAACACTGAACTATTTATGGGCGAGAGAGAGAGAGAGAGAGAGAGAGAGAGAGAGAGAGAAATGGAATAGATGGAAGGGGGGGAGAGAGAAAGGAAAGAGAGAGAATGAATAAAGGAAAGAAAGCAGGATCGTAGTGCTTATATTAGATCTGAAAAGGATTCACTGTAAATAACTTGTTTGTTTGTTTGTGTGTATCATCATGAGTAAACAGAGAGAGCCCTGTGTGGTCAGATGTTCACTTTTTTGCCACAAGGGGAAATTTAATAGACCCCTTTTATGTACCCCCCACTGTAGTGTGGACAGTGTGTGTGTGTGTCTGTGGGCCGAATAAATGACACACATACCACAAATGCCCTGTATATTTGCCTGCTGTATCATCATGGCAAGTAACTTCCTTACCGCTGCCAAACACAGACACACACATACACACACACACACAGCTGGGACTGTGATTGGTGGTGTGTGTGTGTGTGGGGTTCTAAAAGCCCGTGATGAAGCTGTACACTGTGTTTAAAGAGACATTCCCCCAGTTTCCACAGTTGTGTAGTTTAGTGTGTGAGATGTAAACAGCAATGAAGAGTGTGTGTGTGTGGTGTAAATTAGTTGATTTTAGAGAAACCTGGAGAAACTTTGAGCTCTGGAGCAGTGGCACATGATCCCAAATCACCAAGTGTGGGACAGAGCCGGGGTTCTCAGCATTTTCCTTCTCGTAGTCACCTGTTTATAACTAGAAAATCTAATGCACTCAAAGAAACAAACACTGTTTTATGTTAAATGATTTTTGTCACAAAGTCACAAAGTGATATGAAGCTGATGATGTTTAAACCTCAAAGCGCCAAGGGCTGGTCATTGGTCTCTGTGACGTCTTTCTGCTTCTCTTCTCCTACACACAAACACCATGTTTCCTGCTTTAGGAGGCTGTGATTCTCTTTTCTGCCTGTAGGTGTCTCAATGAAACATCCTGTTGATGGGCCAACGGGCCACTAGGGGGAGCTGTGTGGTCCATAGCTCACAGTTTGAGAAACCTTGGGCTAGACGTGTATAACTGTCTCTGTCCACTTCCACTTTAATTCTCTGGAGTGATGGAGTTCCTTTTGGTTTGTGGAACAGTGGAAGTGTGTTCAGAAAGCAAGAACACACTCCGATTAACCTCAATTCAGACTAAATGTTGGAGGAGGGGGTGTCAAGTAGTTTACAACCGCAAAGCTGAACTCTTATATAACACACACACACACACATGCACAATGCAAATTGTGTTTGAGAACTGTTGCAGTAACTAATCCTTTGGAGAAGTGTGTGCGTGTGTGTTTACAGAGTTTCCTAATCAGATTAATATCACAACAGCGTTCAGCAGTGTTTCCCTGTATCACCTGATCCAGCACAAGGCCTGATGGGTAATCGTTTTCATCCTCTAGGCTCCCCAGCAAACACTCTGTTGTTCTCACTCTCCCTTTATTATTTCTCTTCTGCACGGATAGCCCCGTGTGTTGTTTTGGGATCCTGGGATAAACTCTTTTCCATGAGACTGTTGGATAAATCTTCATTTTCAAAACATTTTCTTTCAATGAATGAGTGATTCTGGGTTGTGGTTGCCATGACAATGCTACGTGGTGAGCGGTTCGAGTTTCTGGACCGGCGCCGTTCCGTGTCCTCGTTGCGATGGCTGGTGGACGACTGGAGCCGGACGTCTCTGTCGCTGTCCCCTCGGGAGCAGGCGCAGATCCAGACGCTGCTGCGGATGAAGGCTTGCAGCGATGTGAGTTACAGCCTTTGTCTGTTGCTGTGGTGATGCTTGCTGTGTTTGTAGTTCACTTCCTTGTTGTTGGCATAATGCAGAAGACTATGGTTCAGTTCCCTGCTCAGGTAACCACACTACAATATACCGGCAAGAGTCCCGGGGCAGGACAAATAACTGCATTCAGTGTGAGTGTCTGAGTGACTGAGTTTGTTTGAGTTGTGACTGAGGGGCGAGTGTAACCCTGTGTTTGAGTTGTGACTGAGGGGCGAGTGTAACCCTGTGTTTGAGTTGTGACTGAGGGGCGAGTGTAACCCTGTGTTTGAGTTGTGACTGAGGGGCGAGTGTAACCCTGTGTTTGAGTTGTGACTGAGGGGCGAGTGTAACCCTGTGTTCGAGTTGTGACTGAGGGGCGAGTGTAACCCTGTGTTCGAGTTGTGACTGAGGGTCGAGTGTAACCCTGTGTTCGAGTTGTGACTGAGGGGCGAGTGTAACCCTGTGTTCGAGTTGTGACTGAGGGGCGAGTGTAACCCTGTGTTTGAGTTGTGACTGAGGGTCGAGTGTAACCCAGTGTTCGAGTTGTGACTGAGGGTCGAGTGTAACCCAGTGTTCGAGTTGTGACTGAGGGTCGAGTGTAACCCAGTGTTCGAGTTGTGACTGAGGGGCGAGTGTAACCCTGTGTTTGATTTGTGACTGAGGGGCGAGTGTAACCCAGTGTTCGAGTTGTGACTGAGGGGCGAGTGTAACCCAGTGTTTGAGTTGTGACTGAAGGGCGAGTGTAACCCTGTGTTTGAGTTGTGACTGAGGGGTGAGTGTAACCCAGTGTTTGAGTTGTGACTGAAGGGCGAGTGTAACCCTGTGTTTGAGTTGTGACTGAGGGGTGAGTGTAACCCTGTGTTCGAGTTGTGACTGAGGGGCAAGTGTAACCCTGTGTTCGAGTTGTGACTGAGGGGCGAGTGTAACCCTGTGTTTGAGTTGTGACTGAGGGGCGAGTGTAACCCTGTGTTCGAGTTGTGACTGAGGGGCGAGTGTAACCCTGTGTTTGAGTTGTGACTGAGGGGCGAGTGTAACCCTGTGTTTGAGTTGTGACTGAGGGGCGAGTGTAACCCTGTGTTTGAGTTGTGACTGAGGGGCGAGTGTACCCTGTGTTCGAGTTGTGACTGAGGGGCGAGTGTAACCCTGTGTTTGAGTTGTGACTGAGGGGCGAGTGTAACCCAGTGTTTGAGTTGTGACTGAGGGGCAAGTGTAACCCTGTGTTCGAGTTGTGACTGAGGGGTGAGTGTAACCCAGTGTTTGAGTTGTGACTGAAGGGCGAGTGTAACCCTGTGTTTGAGTTGTGACTGAGGGGTGAGTGTAACCCTGTGTTTGAGTTGTGACTGAGGGGTGAGTGTAACCCAGTGTTTGAGTTGTGACTGAGGGGTGAGTGTAACCCATTGTTTGAGTTGTGACTGAGGGGCGAGTGTAACCCTGTGTTCGAGTTGTGACTGAGGGGCGAGTGTAACCCTGTGTTCGAGTTGTGACTGAGGGGCGAGTGTAACCCTGTGTTCGAGTTGTGACTGAGGGGCGAGTGTAACCCTGTGTTCGAGTTGTGACTGAGGGGCGAGTGTAACCCTGTGTTTGAGTTGTGACTGAGGGGCGAGTGTAACCCTGTGTTTGAGTTGTGACTGAGGGGCGAGTGTAACCCTGTGTTCGAGTTGTGACTGAGGGGCGAGTGTAACCCTGTGTTTGAGTTGTGACTGAGGGGCGAGTGTAACCCTGTGTTTGAGTTGTGACTGAGGGGCGAGTGTAACCCTGTGTTTGAGTTGTGACTGAGGGGCGAGTGTAACCCTGTGTTCGAGTTGTGACTGAGGGGCGAGTGTAACCCTGTGTTTGAGTTGTGACTGAGGGGCGAGTGTAACCCAGTGTTTGAGTTGTGACTGAGGGGCAAGTGTAACCCTGTGTTCGAGTTGTGACTGAGGGGTGAGTGTAACCCAGTGTTCGAGTTGTGACTGAGGGTCGAGTGTAACCCAGTGTTTGAGTTGTGACTGAGGGGCTAGTGTAACCCAGTGTTTGAGTTGTGACTGAGGGGCTAGTGTAACCCTGTGTTTGAGTTGTGACTGAGGGGCGAGTGTAACCCAGTGTTTGAGTTGTGACTGAGGGGCTAGTGTAACCCTGTGTTCGAGTTGTGACTGAGGGGCGAGTGTAACCCTGTGTTCGAGTTGTGACTGAGGGGTGAGTGTAACCCAGTGTTTGAGTTGTGACTGAGGGCGAGTGTAACCCTGTGTTTGAGTTGTGACTGAGGGGCTAGTGTAACCCAGTGTTTGAGTTGTGACTGAGGGGCTAGTGTAACCCTGTGTTTGAGTTGTGACTGAGGGGCTAGTGTAACCCTGTGTTCGAGTTGTGACTGAGGGGCGAGTGTAACCCTGTGTTCGAGTTGTGACTGAGGGGTGAGTGTAACCCAGTGTTTGAGTTGTGACTGAGGGCGAGTGTAACCCTGTGTTTGAGTTGTGACTGAGGGGCTAGTGTAACCCAGTGAGAGTATAAATTCAAACGTCCTGAGAGGTTTATGCAAAGAGCAGGAAAGTGAGTAAGTTCATGTGTAAATGAGTGTTGCATTTTATCAGATAACGTGACTCAGCTTCCTGCTGCAGGAGGAGAAGATTTATTTTTGACAGTGTGTGAGGGACTCAAACAACCTAACCCAAAAAGATTCCCACCAAAAAAACAATTTATTAATATCTCAGTAAATATTACTCACATACAGAACTGCACCTGAGACAGTCCAGTATTATTTGAAGTTATCATCCAATCCCTAGATGTTCTTTGATGTGACAGATCTGGGCAGTGTGTGTTCTCTGCAGCAGTTTGTAAAGAAGCGGTGGGAGGTCCTCACAGGTCTCAGAGGAAACACCTGCTCACCGTTGCCCTCTTGAGGCTGGGGGAGATCACTGAGGGTTGGACAGTGGTCCAAGTAGAGCAGCCCACCCAGGACCTTGAGGCCCTGCAGCTATCTTCTAAGATAAAGGAAAAATATGAGAATATAAAATAAAATTCCTAGTTGGTGGAGCTTAGTTGAAGAATACGGGCACTGTTAAATTAAAAACATGTTTCTCCATGTTAGTGGATGTTTAGTTTACTGCTACATTTGAACATAGCAGGTGTCCTTCACACTGTGTGAAAATTTCATGAGGAATGGACCAATAGAAATGCTCTGAATAAAATATTTTACATTGACCTCCATTGAAAGTTAAGAAGGTTTTTCCATTTCCTGTAAAGTTACTATTTTTTCTGGACAGTGATGATATGAAATGTGACGATATGTTTTTATGAATTACGAAAATTTTGAAAAAATAAGCACATATATATTTCTCTATCACTCTGTCTCACACACACACACACTCATCTCACATGTTGAAATGTCACTCTTGCGTTCCTGGAAGTGTGCATATATATATATCTCAAGTGTGCGTATGTGTTTTACTGGCTACCCGTATGTGTGTGTGTGTCAGTAACCCTCTTTGCACTCACTTTTGCTCATGTAACACATACCACAACCACAAACAACTTCTAAGACTGAACAACGGGGAAAAGCTCTGTGTTTAGTGTCCACCCTCGGGTGGACTCTTGTTTCTAAGGTTTAAAGGAACCGTAGACGAATCTGGAGAACAACAACTGTTCTCTAAGTAAAACAGGCCGAAACAAACAATGTTTGTGTTCATTCAGACTCGCCTCATCTTTTAAGGTGGAATGGTGTATTTGAATTAGAAGTGACTGTATCTATTTGGGGATTGAAGTGTAACTCGTCTGTAAGTTTTTATTCACTGTTTGAATTACCACAGAAACTCATTTGTAACTTGAGCTGTTTAGTTTTGTATCACTTTCGCTCTGTGTTTACTTCCATGCTGCTAGCTCTGTCACAAATTAAGAGTAAGTTCCACCTTAAGTAATGTAACTGTAATAGCAAACAAATGTCAGTGTTACCCACCTATGGCGCAGGAATGGATTAACCTCCTCATCTTTTCTTCATTCTATTCCCTGTCCAAACGGAGAGAGAGAGAGAGAGAGAGAGAGAGAGAGAGAGAGAGAGAGAACACTTTTTTTTGTTTATTTCACATTTACCAAGCCAGGGCTGTGTACAAACACATGAGCTTTTTCCAGCGCAGAGGAGATAGGAAAGAGTCTCTGAAATATATAAAAACTGTTTTGGAGTACATTTTTGAACGGCACCTTTAAGGGCATTAAAATTCTTTGCAGTGATAGTCTCCCCTCTTGTAGGGGAAGGCTTTACAGTAAATATTGTGACATTGTTGTGAGGATTTGATAGCATTCAGCCTCTGGAGCTTTGGTGAGGTCAGGTTAGTAACGCTGGATGTTTGGTTCTGACACTCCAGAGGTATTGGATGAAGCTCCGTTGCTAAAAAGAACACAGTTCCACCGTTACACAGCTCTGTATGGTGAATGTATTGAGTATGTCGTGTACAGTAGACACAAGATTCATAACACAGGTTGTATGTGTGTGTGGTTCTCTCAGTGAAAGCCTGGAGGCTGGGTGAGAGGTTGAGAAGAGTATGTTAAAGGGGAATGTGCAAAGTGTCTCAGTTTCTCAGGCCTGAGTTAAAACAGTGAGAAATGAAGGAATGAAACGTGTTTCACGCTGAGCCGGACACACTGCTGCACTTCGCACTGGACTTTTATGTCACAAAGGCAAATGTTGGTGGTGGGACCACCCCTCCTACGTGTGTGTGTGTGTGTGTGTGTGTGTATGTCTGTGTATGGCTGTGGCCCTGTTCTCTGTCGTCTGACTAAGAGGTTACAGTAGCATTGTTCTCCCTCATTCCCTCATTCCATCACACAAAGACCCTGTGTTACTCAAACACACACCCACACACACATACACATATACACACACACACACACACACACAGTGTAGAGCATTTTGCATAAATATTTCTCCCTGAATACAAAACTGCCTACAGATCTCCTAGAGCACTGGTCAGAGAGAGAAAGTGAGAGAGAGCGATTCAAAGAGAGAGAGAGTGTGTGTGTGTTCACCCTCATTAATGAGTGTTAGCAGTAATAATTAGAGACTAGTACTAATGAGAAACACCAATAGTCTCTCTCTCTCTTTCACACACGCACACACACACAAACACACTATGGCCCATTTGTGGCTGCTCACCCTCACTTCCTGTGTGAACTGTATATTTAGAGGAGCAGAATTCTGCTGAACGCTATTTAAAGTTTCTCACTATAACGATTAAAGATTTATGGTTGGCCTACTGACTGCAGATGGGGCAGTTGCCAACACCTGCAGTGACTGCAGACTGCAGACGGGGGAGTTGCAGACACCTCCAGTAACTGTGGACTGCAGACAGGGCCGTTACTAGTACATTTAATGACTGCAAACCACAGACAGGGCAATTATGGACACATCTGGTATTATGACACCCCCTAATGCCCACAAACACTAATCCCCCTCCAATTGATATTATATCAAGATAAACTACATACAATTACCCAGAAAGTCTCCTCAGGGAATATACACGTGTGTGTGTGTGTGTGTGTGGGAGGGGGAACGACTTTATCAAGGTCTCTGCGATAATTTTTCATAGAATATTCAGAACTGCTGTGTGATTGTGATGGAACAAAGTCTTCAGAAAGTCCCGTCTGCGCTCGTCCTTGTGTGAGTCAGTTCTGAAGACGTTTATGTGTGTGTGTGTGTGTGTGTGTTGGGGGATTTCAGGTTATTTTGGAATCTCCTGGTGCACACTCACAGGTTTCTGGTGTGTTGCTGTTTGGCGGCACACACTCATTTGCATCTCTGTCGGCCGCCATTACATAATAACTTTGTGTGACGTCACGGCGAGGGGCCAGTCTCTGTGCTCTCTGAGCTTCTGCTGCCCTCTGTGGCGGACAGTGGAACTTCGGCTTTCTTTCTGCACAATTCAGTTAGAAAAGAGGGTTAACTGTTCGCAGAGTTGTCTTAGACACCTAAGATTGTTATTAATGTTTAAAATAATTAAATTATATGAAATTTGTATTAATATAGCTTGTATTAAATTATATATAATTACAATAAACACAAAAACATAAATAGAGTAATGCATTATTTTTTCTAAAATGTAGTAGTAGTAGTAGTAATGTAGTAGTAATGTAGTAATGTAGTAGTAATGTAGTATTAATTAACCGCTAAAATTAGGGATTAGATGATAATAATACTGAACTGTCACCAGGAGGGAAGTGGAAACCAGTAAATTCACACACAGACTATTACACTCACTGGAATAATGGGGCTTGGTTTATTTTAATATTATTGTTGTTGTTGTTGTTTAAGCTAATCTCGTATTACTCACATGAATAGCTTTTAAAATCAAATTTTTCTCAAACTAATACACAGTGCTGTAAAACATCCAAAACTTTTAGCTACATGAGACTGAAAAGGGTTTCATATTCACAGATTTGTGACTCTTCTGTTCCTCTTAGGGCGGCACGGTGGTGCAGCAGGTTAGTGTCGCAGTCACACAGCTCCAGGGACCTGGAGGTTGTGGGTTCGATTCCCGCTCTGGGTGACTGTCTGTGAGGACTCCTCTGTGAGGAGTGTGGTGTGGTGTGGAACCTCAATCAATCAATCAATCAAATTTTATTTATATAGCGCTTTTCACAACAAAAAGTCGTCACAAAGCAGCTTTACAGAGATCTGGGTCCAAGCCTCCTATGAGCGAGCCAGGGGCAACAGTGGCAAGGAAAAACTCCCTCAGCACACGAGGAAGAAACCTTGGAAGGAACCAAGACTCATACGGGGAACCCATCCTCCTCGGGTCGACACCGGAGACACAACAGAGAACAAAAGTAAAAGTGAAATGACCGATGAAGGGGTTATAGTAATATAATTGTAGTATATTAGTGATGATGGAGAAGCAGAAATGAAAATGGTGAGGATGATGATATTAGTGATGTATGAGTCTGATGAAGGAGGAGGTGATCAGGGATTCAGCGTGAGTTAAAATTAGGTGCAGAGTTAATCTGAGATAAAACAGCATGGCCAAGCATGATAGTGTAGATGAGACAAGGCCAGGATCTTGTACAGGACACGGGCTGGATCAGGGCAACACCTGGAGAGCAGCAGGACATCTCAAAGCATGAGAGAGAGACAGGAGAAAGAAAGCCAGACAAAGGGAACAAATAAAAATACAGAGGTTAGTAGGGTCATGGTAAAACCTGTGGTGTGTTCTCCCTGTGTCTGCATGGGTTTCCTCCGGGTGCTCCGGTTTCCTCCCACAGTCCAAAAACACACATTGGTAGGTGGATTGGTGACTCAAAAGTGTCCATAGAAACTGGTGAATCAGGAGCTCATGATAACTTGGTCCAGCACTGGCACTGGTTCTGTCTCCGTGAGTGTAGAGTTCGGCTCTGTTTGGAGGACTGCGTGTAGGGTGTAACCATATCCATATTTTTTATTTTCCTTTGGCGTGAGATTGGGGGCATGAGAGAAGCATGGGAGGGGTAGGTATTGCCCCTGGTACTTCCAGAGCATGGGGTCTGACTGACCACCAGAACCCAGACATCGATCCAAGTTAAGGTGGAATGGGTAGTTCCACCTTAAGTAATTGGAAGTAGATGTGGCGGGGCTCTGATGTGTTGTTGATTTTGTTTTTATAACAACAGACATGACGAGGAGGCCGATGTGGTGCAGTGGAATATAGTGTTTGACACTCACTTAGACCTACATTGTCCAGTACGGCACAAGGAGGAGAGTATCATCAGGGGGCGGGGTGGGGGCTGGGAGAAGATTGGAACCTGAGGGGGGCGCTGCAGAGCTGGTTTATTGCACTGGTGTGGATTTATTCTTATTTTAACACCCACTCCAGCACTGATCAGACACAGGACTCAGTTTAGTCCAGCAGGGATTAACATGAGGAACCCAGTTCATCACATAAACAGAAATAAAAAGGCAGAGTGGGGGTGGTGTTATAATCCCCCTGATGCGTCTGAATACGACTCGAGGAATTCACGCCTCCTGTCACTAACGGGGTGTTATGGAAAGTGTAAGGCATTTTAATTTTGGATGAACTGGTTTGATTTTTGGGGTATGGAGATTAAGATTAGGGGTAAATGGTGGTATAGAAATATTTGGCTAATGTTACAGAGAGAGGGAAGTCCTCATAATGACAGCAATACAAGGCAGCGTGTGAGGGTGTGTAACTCCAGATGTTTCCTGATTTCCATTTTAACCCAGTTATGTGGATCAGAGCTGTTTGATGTGCAGAATAGACCCTGTGTGTGTAGTTATTGTTCTATTGATGGTAAATTTAGCGTTTCCTCTAATGTTTGATCAACTTTGTACTCTAAATACAGCACAGTTGTATGTGTATGTTTATGTTAATGTATATTAGCGTAGCGGCTAACACTACATGGGCTGGTACAGTCCTCACCCAGTCAGAGCACTGAGGGGTCAGGGGTAATCTGTGCATTTTGTGGCTCTGTACCAAATGGACACTAGTATTCAGTTCAGGAGTACGCATCTCATGTACTGACTCACTCTCTCTCTCTCTCTCTCTTTCCCAACATGTGACCTCTTTCTACTTGCTAGAGGCTCAACACAGAGTGACATCATATGCCTCATGTGTTTTTCTGTGTGCTATCTGTTCTCTCTCTCTCTCTCTCTCTCTCTCTCTCTCTCTCTCTCTCTGACTCACTGCTCTTATTCCACTCCACTGCATCAGCACGCTTGATTGGAACTTTGGTGCTCTCGCGTGCAGCCCAGCGTTTTTTGTGTCTGTGTGTATTTATGACCCTCCCTCTCTCTCTCTCTCTCTCTCTCTCTCTCCCCCTCTCTCTCTCCCCCTCCCCCTCTGCTCCTCCCCCCTTTTTTGATCCCTAATTCCTGTCCAGTAGAGCAGAGTGGAGCTCGGTGAGCTGGAGAGTGGAGTGTGTCCTCTTCAGTTTTGGGTCAGTGCTTGACCCCTTCTTTGCCTTCTGACACACGTTCCAATGCTGTGTGTTGTTCTCAGAGCCTCGTGGACCGTGTGGGTGCTGCAGGTTGCGCTGGTGGTTCATTACCTTGTGATCTGGATATGAAAGTGTGGTCAGTTCACCTGCAGCCTCAGGATCACTGAAGCCCAAAACCACAGTGCGCTGTTGTCAGACTCCGGCCAGGTTTACTGCTCGGACTGGATCAGTTTAACGGCACTGTGCTGGAGTTGTTTATAAACTGTCAGGATTATAATCCACTGGACCTTGGTTTGAATCAGAGTGGAGGATCGGATAGCACCCTTTTGGACCTGGAAGCCGGATCAGTTGGGAAACGTGGCAGCAGAGTTGAGTTTCTGGTCCAGACCTGGCTCTGGTCTCTGGGTTTGATTGACAGGTCGTGTCAGAGGAGGCCCCGCCCCCTCTGAGGAACCCTGGTTACCATGCTGCATGCTCAACAGAGGGTAAATACCAACCATAACAACAGCATATTCCAATTAACTTACACTGCGGCACGCTCCAGGCAGGTGTGTCAGTATAGATTCGTCCCAGTGCATCGGGGCATCACCATGACACCGCGAGAGCATCATTCTGGGTCTTTAGAATAAATGCATAGAAAAAGGATTGTTGATTATTACACGGCACTGTGCACAAGTCTTAGTCACCTGAGAATATAAGATTTAAAAAGCTTGTTTATCTGAACAGTAAGAGCTTATTTATTCAACAAACAAACAAACTTAATATTAGAATAAACCCAGTCCCAGTCCCAATCTTGGGTTTGGATCAGTCGGTCACTGATGGTCGTTTGTTTAGAGCAGATTCACTACTGCTTTGTTTTTCGTCTAAAGCGAGACGTGGGATTTCAGTTGATCCCTCTTGTATAAGTAGATTTTTCCCCCTCCTTTTTCCCGGTGGGGTTGTGTGTGTGTGGGGGGGTGTATATACACAGGGCTTATGGGTAACACAGACCAAAACAAAGAGGTCCAGCTCTCAGCGTGCGGGAGCCTGGAGGCTGGAGGTCAGGCTGATTGTGTCTATTTTTCTGCGGAGGTTTCTGACCTCTTCCTGACCACTGGCTTTCAACAGCACATCTTTCCTCAGGAGAATAAGCAGCGGAAGCTTTCTTTATGGTTAAGGAATGGTTCCATAGCACGACCAGGGACCCAACTCCTTTTTCTTGGACTTTATGAAATTGAAGGGTCCAGCTGTGAAAGTGATGCCGTCTCTGGCTCCGTCGAGGTTGTCATCCCGCAGGAGGGTGTGCTCCAAGGTAGACGATCAGCGGTCGTGGCTTGTTTATTTGTTTGCTCATGTGTAAAGGGATTACATTGGGTTATGCAGAAAATGATGGACTAGGGGTGGGACAATATATCGATATAGTAATATATTGCTTTCTTTTGCGATACTGGCACCAAATGTCGATATTTTTATACCAATAAACACATAATTCCTGCTATTAGTAAATTTAAGGGTATTTACACAGATATCCTCACGTATCATAAAGGATTGTCTTGGAATATATAGAGTATCGCAGTATCGTGATATCATCGTTATTGTGGACAACATATCGTGATAATATCGTAATATATTGCATCATACGATACCCTGGGATTTCCACCGCTAGTGTTGACCCCCATCGAGAAATACCACAGCTCTTTCTCTCTCTCTCTCTCTCTCTCTCTCTCTGAGTGGGTGAAGTCTGTTACCTGGTATTATATTCAGGGCACTAATATTCTCCTCCAAGTGTGTTGAGCTCCAGGGACATTGTATTAGATTAATCCACAAAGGTGTGAGTCTGGACGTATTTAGTCCATCAAGCAGCATTCGTTGTTCATGTTTTAGCATTCTCATATACCAAAGTGCATTTAACAAGACCTGTAGAGGGCGCTAGAAGCTATGCGTTAATGGACGGTTGTGTTCAGTGTGTATGAAACGTGTGCTGATGATCATACTTTACCTATAAGTACATTGACAGGTCTAAATTTAGCCGACCGAGTCTGTTCATGAGTTAATCGCGTTAGATAACAACAGACACAAATACCCCAGATGCTGACTGTGATGGTTTACAATGAGAGAGAGTGTGTGTGAAAGTTAGTGCATGAGAGAGAGAGAGAGAATTTTTTATTTTTTTCTTGCTTTGTCAGAGCCTAAATATGACTAGCGAGCACAGCTACCAGGCTGCATGCACTAGCAAAGATCAACCCACATGCACATCCTGTGGCTGCACACACACACACACACACACACACACACACACACACACACAGCTCTTTCCTTCCTGTCGTCCCTCATGCAGATAGTGTGTGCGCGAGGTGGACTCTGTGTTGGACAGGCTGCTGCTTTCCTGAGAGTGTGTGTGTGCGTGCATGTGTGTGTGCGAGTGTGTGTGTATGTGTGTGTGTGAGACGTTGGAAAGAGCCTGTTGGAGATGGTGGAGGAGAAGATGGGTGGATGCTGGAGCCAAACCAAGGTGAGATTCTGTGCTGTTAGACTCAGGGCGTCTTTAGATCAGCGCTGGGTGAATCTTCAGCAAAGGCTCCGTCTCCAGTTTCTGCAGCTCCCACTCTCAGAGGATTTGTCTCCTGGCTACGAGAGGAAGCAAATTCAGTTTTACAGCACTGTGCAAAAGACAGAAACCATTTACACCAGAGATCCAGCAATTATTATAAGATGTAGAGAAAACGAGAGCCATATCAATAACTTTCAGCTCTGAGAGAGAGGAGAACATGCACCTCACACTGTGAGAAGGATATCAACTCCTCAGTGTTATGGGTCTGAAAGGATGAGGCACTGGAGAGAAGACCCCACACTGAGGAAAGGAAATAGACACAAAAGTAGGAGACAAAGAAGCACGTGGCAGATTTCAAGCCAATACTAATCAATAAGAAAAGACTAGAGAAGGAAATCGGGATGTAGCTGGATTTGGTTCTAGGGCTGGACGATAATTCAATATCCATAAATATCGCGAATTAGAACGTTTCAATAACAATTCTATGATTTTTTTTTAAATATACATTTTCAGTAATTCAATATGAATTATTTCCAGCGTCTGTCACTGACTGACTTCACTTCAGGACGCTGCCGTCAGTTCATTGCACACAATTTGTAATTTGTTTTAATAATATTAATACTGATAAAACAGAGAGATTATTTTCTTTGATGGTGATGTCATTTTCCTTGTTTGTTCTTCGCTTTTCTATGGATTTTATATTATTTATATCATTCTCGGAATGATATGTATTGACCGATATTAATAAATATATTGTGATTTGAACATTGCCTGTCTCGTCCAGCCCTGTGGAGTTGGATGTAGCTTGGCTGTAGGTGAGATGTAGACAGTGATAGTTTTGCTTTATAATCAGAGCTGCTGTGAAATCCGGACGTGTCTGATTTTCTCAGAGCACCGGTGCTTGAAAACACCTGGGTTGAACGCCTCAGCTTTCGCAGTCGTCTCAGGGCTGAGATGTTTATTGATGGCAGGTTGTTTTAACAGACGGCGCAGATGATGTTGAGCTTTCTGCAGATGTTCTTTAGCAGATCATATTCTGAGAGAGAGTGAGGGTAACGTGATATGAGACTGACTCTGTTTCCTCACTCTAACAGCATTAGAGGCAGCTTTTACCTGCAGTTACATCAGCTCTGAGTGTGTGTGTGTGTGTGTGTGTGTGTGTGTGTGTGTGTGTGTGTGTGTGTGTCAGGTTTTGTTCCTGACTGGAAAATCATGATACAGAGAGAGCATGAGGTCATTCGGTATTTCTCCATCACTGAAGCTGAGCAGCTGTAGCGCCACACGCTGGTATCAGAATAAAAACAGTTTCCCTTTCTTCCCATCCCTAGGAATCATAATGAATATTGTATATTTCTCATATTCCCTTCACTCTCTCTCTCTCTCTCTCTCTCTCTCTCTCTCTGTCTCGGTCAATACCTGCTAATGCCTGTGTATATGAAGTGCAGAGTAGCTTCATGAATTATTAATTTACCGATGTTCCACACATTAAAACTGCTCTGTTGGTTGTGCCTTGGGTCGTCTGTGCTGCGCTGGGTCTGTGATTAATAACTCATCATATACGATTGCTGTAATCTGATATTGAGTCCAATAAAAATACTGTTCAATTGTCTAACGTTCAGTTCCACTTCTGTTCTGTTTTGGAGTGTGCAGTATATTCTGTGGGTGGCACGGTGGTGCTGTAGTTAGTGTCGCTGTCTCACAGCTCCAGGGTCCTGGGGTTGTGGTTTGGTGTGTTCTCCCTGTGTCCGCGTGGGTTTCCTCCATGTGCTCCGATTACCTCCCATGGTCCATAGACACACGTTGGTAGGTGGATTGGTGACTCAAAAGTGTGAGTGAGTATCCCTGAGAAGGACTGGCGCCCCCTCCAGGGTGTGTTCCTGCCTTGCAGCCAGTGATTCCGGGCAGGCTCCGGACCCACCGCGACCCTGCTTACAGAGAATGAATGAATGAATATATTCTGTGCAATAATTCTTTAAACTATTAAGGGAACAATAACTTCTACCTCACTTCTTTATGTTTATACATGTTTTTGTTACTTATTGTGTGTATAAAGCACTGTTGGATTGCTGCGCTATATAATTCAAATGTCTTATGTGAAGGAGGTTAAAGTGCTAGTTATTAAAGGAGTTGCTAACGGTGATGCCTCACGTCTCGTGTTTGTGACACAACAACATTCACTGGCAAGTTGTGACCACTCAGATATTTCTGCTCACATCGCTGTTACTGGTACCCAGTGCCAATGGTCGTGCAGAAACAAAGGATTATGGGAAACAGTCCTGGTGTGTGTGTGAGTAAATGTATATATGTGTGTGATTTAATGAGTGTGTTTGTGTTCTCTCCTGGGTGAAGCCATAGTGTCCGAGTGTGTGTTTGTCTGTCTGTGTTTCTTGCCAGTGTGTGTGTGTGTGTGTGGACTGATATTGTTTGGAATGCCGTTCTGTGCAGTGTTGATGGTAAGGTGTCCTGAGGTATCTAGAAAGGCACAATATAAATGTAAATATAAGTAAATAAAATAAAAATACTGTCTTAGAAGATGTTTAGGACTCCTCAGAATCCTCAGTTTACACTTATGAACTCTGGAAGGTGGAAGATTCTCACGGCCGTGATTCAGACAGGGGGCGGAGCCTATTCTGCATGTGGTTCAGACAGGGCGTGGGGCCTGTGGTGCTTGGGGTTCAGGCAGGGGGCGGAGCCTGTGCAGGAGATACATTGCGATTCTCCGGAACATTCCTGGCTCTGTTCACACAGATAAAGTCCGTGGAATGTCTGGGACAATGTTACAGACGTAGCCCCTCCAGGTGAAGTCTGGAGCGGTTTCTCCCTTTAAACCAAAGTAATCTGGCTCCGTTAAGGAGCGACGTAAACTGAAGCCTGTGGCAAAAACTTTTTTTAAACTAGGGCTGTTGTTCGGCCTCAAAGAGACAAATTTGTAGCCGTTTCTTATAAAACTGTTGCTTTGAGTTGCTGAGTCACTTTAGGAAAACCTTGCCCAACACACACACACACACACACACACACACACACACACACATTCATATACACCTGTAGACAGTCACCTGTGTGTGTGTGTTTGTATGTGTGTGTGTATAATAAGGGGAGCTTGATTTGAGAAGTGCTGTAATTCACACTGACAGAATGGGGCTAGCTGTAGATCTGTGAGAACAGTGTGTATGAGGATCAGAGGCCTGCAGCAGGTGTGTGTGTGTGTGTGTGAGAAAAAGATGAGTGTTTGTTAAAATGAGAGAAACAATGGTTTCACTGCATTGGTTTTTAAATACACAGATGAACTGGGGCTAAATTGGACGTATGTGTGTGTTGTTATTCTGGTCACACAGCAGCTTCAGGGAAGGTGGCTGTGTGTGTGTGTATGTTTGGGAGGTGTGTTAGGTTTTCAGAAGTGTACAGTATGCTAACAGGTGCTGAAGAGTCAGATAATTTAAGAGAAAAGAGTGTTCTGGTGGGAATTAATCAACATTTTACAATAAATGAAGGAAATACTTCGTAGCACTGTAGAAAAACACGTTTTGTTCTGAATCAGAGATTTGAGTTGCTCATTTTGAGTTGTAACTCGATGAAAACGGTGATATAACTAAAACCGAAACAGGAAAACTTGTTTGTGAAATGTTTTGTAGATAGACGCCTTTTTTTTTGAGTGAAACAGTGTCTAACACACACCTACACACACTCCTCTGGGGGAGGAAAGAAACTAGTTGGCCGTCTTTCTCCCTGCATTCCTTCATTAGAACTCAGTCAAACATTTACAAAGTGTGGGGCGGGTCGGCCAGACTGCGCCTTGTGTGTTTGAGCGTGTGAGGCCAGATCTGTTCCTGACAGAGGAAAGTGTGACAGAGATCTGACTAATCTTTGGATTCTGAGATGACAGCCAGAGTAACATCACTGAACACACAGGAACAGGCTTAAAGTCTGTTTATATTCTTTTAGTGCAGCTTCCTTTGGCTTGGTCCAAGCAGAAAATGAGGGTTTGGTGCAGTTGGGTTCGGGTTCTCCTCGTGTTCTCACTCACAACCTGATCCAAAATCTGATGACAGAAGTTAATAATAAGCCGTAGCTCTCTGCTGTGACTCTGAGCTGCTGTGTTTTCGGTTCTAACTGAAGCTTGTGGGTGTATATGTGTGTTTTTATCTGATGTTCTAGATCAGTGGGCCCTGAGAACCTAACTGAAGTGTGTTTTTGTTTCTCTAATGATGTTAAATAGGATTCCAAGACCCCCGTTAACCAATGAGAAATAAACAAAACGAGATCTCATTAATGTCTCAGTAGTTTCTCTTAGAGAACAATGAGATCAGACAGAGACAATGGAGACTTTAGTGTAAGTCTACTGCTGCTCAAATGTGTCTCCTGAGATAAAGACTTCAGTGATCTCACACATGTCTCCTCTGGAGTTTTAGTGGAGATCTCAGTAAAGTCACAATCTGTGCTCAGATTTGCCAGAAGAACTAAACACCACTCTCTCTTTTAGTTTCTTTATCTCTCTCATGTCTTGTGTCTCCTTTATGTCTTGTTCTTTTTCTCCTGGGAGAATCACCATTATGTTTCCTGAGCCATTGCAGAGCAACCCGTGAGCAATAAAAACTTCCTGTGCGTTGCGTCCACTTGCTTTTCACTCTCCGCTATTCTTCTGTAATCGTCTGATTTTGAAGACGCGGTTTTAGTTTTTTGGACGTGACTTGAGGTGACATTTGTCGATGTGCTAATCAGCTTTTGATGAGCTCACTAGAGCCGAGTGATGCCATGAAAAGTTGTTTTGCAATGTAGCTGATAGGAAGTGAAAGGAGAACAAGCTCAACTTTCACCCTCTGATGTTTGGTCGGTTGCTTCTGTAATTAATTGCTTTTAGAAACTGACCCAGACCAGAGTGTGTTCTACTGAGGGCCACGGTACTAGATCAATAAGACCTGAGAACTCGATCGTCCCCCTGCATCTTTATCTCAATATGTGGTACAATCACTCTGTGAGTCCCTGCAGTCTCCTAAAGAGGTGATGGAACACATTCAGGAGTTAAAGCACCAGCTGAAATATGTCTTTTCCACAAAACAAACCAGACGAGATGATTGTTCCATCTGTGTTTGGTTTTTCTCTTCTTCTTTAGAATAAATAAAGGGCTGAAATGTTCTGTTTACTGACCTCTCTCTTTCTCTCTCTCTCTCTCTACTCAGGATCAGTTCGAGAACTTGGAGAAGCACACCCAGTGGGGCATAGACTTCGTAGAGCGTTACACCAAATTTGTTAAAGAGCGATCGGAGATCGAACTCAGCTATGCAAAGCAAATCAGGTAAATCCTGCGAGAGTGGGCCCAGCCACTGAGACACGGATGTTTATAAACTGTAGAAACCCAAAGCCACATGAATGTTTCCGAAACATTTAGAAATCATGGGTAGCATTCGGCTTAAAGGTGCAGCGTGTAAGATTTAGCAGCATTTAACAAATTAGATGCCCCTCCCACACCCCTCCTTTTCCGAGCTGCTGCTTCAGTGTAAAACATCATTGTAAACCAAAGCAAATACGACGATTTGTAGTTAATGCTGATTATTCAGTGATAACATGGGTTTGTTTACGATATTAGACCAGCTAAATCTTACACTGCATCTTTAAATAGCAAGAATTATGTTTTTGCCATGTGTTCTGTGTAAGGAATTACATCAAGAACAGACAGGACTGTCTTTATTTAGTCGTGTTTGGGACTTTCCTCATAAACAAAGGTGCTTTTTTTAAGAGTGAACCATCTCCTCTTCTTTATTCCGTCTCTGCTTTTAGCTGGAGCCTTTGAAGAGTGTTTCTTTATTCATTTCAGAAAATCCCTTTTAAATGACAGCTTCTGTGTTGGATCAGAGACAGAATCTTTATTTCCGTCTGACACTAACGTGTCTCCGGTGTGTCTCTGTCCTCTGTTCTCTGAAGACCATGGGGGGACACTGGGGAGAGTGGGGGTCCGATAAGACACACGTCACTGAGACCCTCACATTGTCCAAGGCTTGGGGTTGGAGAATGGGATGTGTCATTTTCCACACACACACACACACACACACACACACACACACACACACACACACACACACACACGCACGCACACAAAAACACCATGCAGATGTGTTTTTGCTGAGGGCAGCTCAAGGCTACCGGATGTGAAGGTGACTCTGTGTTTTGTGTGTGTGTGAGCTTGTGCAGCACATCTAGGAGGAAATGTGTGTTGCCGTGGTAACAAGGTGTCAGTGTTGTACTCCTCTCTGCTGACCTATATTTGAATCGGCCAATAACAAACGGCCATCCCTCCTACCATTTTACTGATAGGATTTAGAGCTCACACACACACAGACACACACATACACACACCCACACACACACACACACACACACACACACACACAGAAATAATATACACGCACTGAAACCCCCTTCAAGCCCCGTAAGAACTATTAATCGGAAACCCCCTTAATCCCCTACATAGAGAGAGAGAGAGAGAGAGAGAGAGAGAGAGAGAGAGACGTGGGGTGGGGTGGGGCATGCGAGGAATAGAGAGAGCAAAGAAGAGACACAGAGAGAGAGACAAAAATGGAATGGAATGATGGAGAGAAATAGAGAGAGATGGATGAGGTGAGAATAGAGAGCAAGAGAAAGGATGGAAAAAGAGACAGAGAAAGAGAGGATGAAAAGAGAGAGAGAGAGAAGATGGAGAGAGAGAGAGAGAGAGAGAGAGAGAGAGAGAGAGAGAGAAGATGAGAGAGAGAGAGAGATTGGCTCAGGTTCCACTGTAAACACACAGTTATTGATTGTAATGATGTGATGAACTCATTAACCTAAACTCTAATACAGGAACCTCATCATCCTTAATAGCCCTGTGAACACACACACACACACACACAGATGCCATGTCAGTGCAAATCTGTGTATCCAGCCTGATGGCAAGATTTTATCCAGAAACGAGTATAAGGAGGGTGGTCTGCATGGAGGGGGAATTAAATAAGATTACCCCAAACATTTTGTGTGTGTGTGTGTGTGTGTGTGTGTGTGATTCAGAGAAAGAGAGGATAGAAAGAGGCAAAGAGAGATTCTGCCTAGCAACTCAGCAGACAGCATTCACCAGTGTGTGTGTGAGTGTGTGTGTGTGTGTTGCAGAGAGATATCAGTAGATGCATTATTACAATAACAATAATACAACATTAATGCCACATATATTTTCATACAAATTTACACACACACACATTTCTATTGCGTTCTTCTTTAGAATTTGATCAAAAAAGAGCTGTAATTCGTGTTTTCTGATGTATTTTATCTGCAGCGTAAAATGAGAGAGATTATTGACAACAGGTTCATTTTTAATATTCAGTTTATTTAATGAATAATTTCATTTAAGATTTACAACTGTGTGTGTGTGTGTGTGTGTGTGTATGCTTGTTGTGTCTGTGAGGATAAAACTAGCCTTTGGGGGGAGGGTGCAGTATAACTACACACACACACACACACACAAACACACACAGCTGCTCCAACGAGGTGATGAATGTAGCGTATATTTTACAATGACTCTCTCAATAATGCAACATACTGAATACACACAGAAACAAACACAGATAACAGAGAGAGAGAGAGAGAGAGAACAGAGGGAGAAAAAGAAATGCGGGGGACTTTGTGATGTACATCATCAGTTTTTAAACTGACTGGAAACAAGCAGCCGATCAGTGTCACAGTTTCCACTGCAGTGACCAACACACCAAGCGACACACAAACACACACATGCACACGCTACAATCTGCCCTCTACATGATGTGCTGTTTGCACCAGTAAGAATCTCTCCTTCAGGATGTTTGCTCATGTTTGCTCATGTTTGCTCTTCTGTGTTCCTTCACCGCAGGAACCTGTCTAAGAAATACCAGCCCAAGAAGAACGCCAAGGAGGAGGAAGAGGGCAAGTGAGTGTGTTGCATGTCTAAAGGTGGCAGTGTACTCCCTGGGGGAGGATGGGGGTGGGGGCATTTCGTAGGAGCATTACTGCATTAATGAGGTCAGCAACTGATGCTGGATGTTGGGCTCTGGTGCTCAGACTCGTCCCAGAGGTATTGGGTGTAACTCATCGCTCCAGGGACCACAGTGCCACTGCCCCACATTCTGTTCGGTGCTGGGGGGCTTTATTGATACCCCTCTACCCCTTGCTTAGCCTTGAGCGTGATGTTCCTAAGGCAACAGTAGATTGTATTTGTACTTTCAAAATTACAGCTCTGTTGTTCAGCACAGCAGAAATGGCACTGTGTATCTTTCGGAAAAGAATTAAAATTGAATTACAAATGTACAATTGTGAATTACACTTTTCAACTGTAGGGGGAGCCCAAGAGCAAAATGACAAAATCGTAACAAGTGTTGTACAGTTTCTTTCAGTTCTGTGGACATTATAGAAGTGAATTCACTTATTTTAAGGTGCGTCTACAAACCTTTGGATAGGAATTGATTTTCTAAGCTGCTGTCATCTCGACGCTGTCATGTGACACAGGTACACGTGGTGCCGAGCGTTCTTTGTGTCTCTGAACGAGCTGAACGACTACGCCGGGCAACACGAGCTCATCGCCGAGAACCTGACGTCACAGATCATCGCCGAACTCACCAAATACACGCAGGACCTGAAGTCTGAGAGAAAGTCGGTACGTGATCTCAGTTTTTGGCATAAATATTAAAATTGATGCATTCTGAATTTATAATGTGTCTGAATTCAGCTCTAGAGTCAGAGATAAACTGGACAGAGTCATGGTTTATCCACTGTTGACAGAGCAGTCAGATCAAAAGGAGATACATGTGGAAATGATGCAGAGTTTTATTTTCTTTTATTTATTTCTATAACATAAATAAAACATACATGACACGTCCTGCTCCACTGCGCCGTAATGCTTTATTATAGGCTCTGAGCTCTTTCTGGAGCTTCTTTATCTCGACTCGCTAACTGATGCCGTCACTGTTAAAGAACACGCTGTTCTTTGGTTCCAGCTGGGAACCAACTTTTCTGGTTTGGGAACATCTTTATGTTGGTGGAAATGTGCTGAAGGGTTCCAGAATAGGTTCAGGAACAGGAACAGAACCAGTTCCATGGTGTTTCTGATCCAGAACTAATCACCAGCGCCTGACCTTATGTTCCAGTATGTATCTGTGATTTTTCAGGGAGCGATTTCTGTAAATGATGCTGCACCCTTCAGTAAATTTGAGCAGTGAGTATGAGCGCCCTCTTCAGACCACACTCTATCAGCATGTGATATCTGTCTAAATAAGGCACTGTTCCTGCAGCTTACAGGAAACCCTCATTTATCTCTCTCTCTCTCTCTGACACATGCACACTCTTTCACACACTCTCTCACACACACACTCTCTCTCTCTCTCTCTCACTCACTCTCTCACTCACTCATTTGCGGGTTCCATGCTGTCTGTCTGATGGTTTTCCCTTCTTTGTCCCTCTTTCTGCAAAGCTTAGACACACGCATACACACACACTAACACACACACAGCCTCAACTCTGGGATCAAAAGAGGGTATTGAAAGGAACCATATGCTCACTGGATTACACATCGCCCTACCTGCCTCTCTCTCTGTGTGTGTGTGTGCGTGTGTGTGTGTGAGAGAGAGAGAGAGGGTTAATAGTAAGTAAAAAGTAATTATAATTATTAATATTGTTATTGTAGGTATTAATAAAACTGTATTCAATAACAGAGTTTAAAGAAACCTATAGAGACCCAGAGGATGGGGTTCTTCCCCCAACTGGACCCTGTGGTTCTGATACTTGTCGTGTTTAGAGGTGGCGGGCCGGACCGGGTTCGGGGACGGCTCAATGCTTTATCTGAGCACAGTGTTAGAGCTGAAACAGCTAAGAAGAGCTTCCTTTCTCTCTCCTCTAAGTTCCCACGTTTTCTTTACAGGACGCCTTAAAGGGACAGTCCTGCGTTAAACAGCTGAGATCAATACAGGTCAACAGAGGTCAAGCTTTCCCTTTAAGAGCCGGGCCACGTCCCGCGATTGGCAGGAAAGCGTTTGTCGTCTCCACGGTGACTGAGCCGTTTGGAGTGAGGAACAGTTCAGTGTGTGTGTGTGTGTGTGTGTAATTCCAGCTTCCCTTGTCCTAGTGAGAAGTGAGAAACTGCAGGTCAACGCGTACAGGAAACACTGCTCCTCCATAACGAACTGAGAAACCGTCTTTCTGTTTGTGTGTGTGTGTGTGTGTGTACAAACACTCTCCCCAGAGAACCCAAGCCAAATCAGGCCTTTAGACAAACTCCAGAGAGCTGCAGCCCAACACTGCACAGTGCCTGGCAACTCAAGCAGCAAACAACACTCTCTCTCTCTCTCTCTCTCTCTCTCACACACACACTCACACACACACACACACTAACACACACATACTAACACACTCCTACTTTTGGTGGCAACATAAAACAAAATATAACAAACACAGCTCAGATTTTTCACCATTACCAGCTTGTCCTTGTTAGACCCTTCAAAGCCTCTGTAGCCTTGGCCTGAGCAGTTATTTATTTTTAAATCTGACAAAAAATACCTGAATCATCTATCATAGCTCTCTCTTCTGAATCTTTGTTAAATACAGCAATGTTGAGTTCTGCAGGTGCTTCTCTGAAAAAAAATCAATTTTTTTACAATCATGCTGTGAATTATTTTAGCGTAACTGTAGACCAATAGAAATGCTCCAAAATGACCTGGAATAAAATCTTTTTACTTTGACTTCCATAGGTGTCAATCTGAAACGATGCTGCTTTTGTTAGTTTACTGCTCATTAATTTTTCAACAGTTCAGTCATGAGAACCATCCAGTGCCTTTCTGAGGAATCCTCCACCATTTCCCACATCTCCACCAATCACAACACAATGATACACACCATTCCTTCTCAGAACATTCTTTCCACCACAAAATGTAAAATCAGGACAGCTTATTGTGCTTGGTGGAGAACTCAGAGTCGGTGACATCATATAACAGATGGCCACATTGATTGGCATCTTGCTGAGTGATGTAAACAGTTGTACTCTCATGGACTCCTGGTTACGGATGGCTGGGGCATCGTTCGGGATTAAATTCTGAATCTCCTGATGTTAAGGATCACTCAGAGACAGTTGTGCCAGTTTATTTGTTATTTCTTGTCTTCATCTTCTATTTCTTCTCTTTATCTAAACCTAAATTTATGTTAGATTCGACTGGGAAAGTGCCTAGTACTTTGCCTGAACTATTTTCTTTGTAATTGTATTATATATTATTTTTGTGCTCCAATATTCTAATCTATTGTGCAAAGAAACAACTCCAATAAACTCTGAGCCTACATGGAGTTGTAATTTCATGATTTGACTTAGTGATCGGCCGATATATTGGCCGGCCGATATATCGGCCGATTTTAGGCATTTTTTATAAAATCGGTATCGGCTGATATATTAGCACAAGAGGCCAATATTTACACAATGCACACAGGCAATGCTGTAGGCAGCTCCGTCATTCTGGCTGTTAGAGCGCCCCTTGCGTCCATTTTGCCATCTTACAGACAGACATCATTGAGCACAAGTACAGGAGTACAAGCCTCAACCTGTAGCTTCATGCCGTCTCATCAGAGAAAATGGTATGAATTTTCTCTTCTTCAGCTCCCACTATTTGTTACTCTTTGTAACATACACTCAATAATCTGCATCATAAACGACTGAGTTGATAGTTGTAACCTAGAAACCCAGCGTTATTTAGCCTCTAATTTCGCTCATTGGTCGGCGGCGCCTATAAAAAAAAATCACTCATTGTTATATCCGTCAGTATATCTCAAGTACTACAGGTCCAAAGTTGACAGTTAATGTACCAAATTAAAGCTTAAAGTCACTGATTTTCATTGATTTAATCATTTTATATATAATCTCACTCGATCAATAAGTATTTTTGCTGTTACTGGAAATTGTTATGAAAAAATATGACAGATTGTCAGATTTTTCACAGCGCCATATTTGAGTCAATGTGTACATATCATACACCAGTCGAATGGTCAGACTCTCAGAATTATGAAGATATACACTAAAATGTAGGGCTAAGTAATTAAAGCCAAAAAAATAAGATATTCAAACTTCCTCATCGATGACAAAACCGCTGCTTCTCGAAGCCTGAAGAGCCCACAAGCGGCTCACACACACAGTTAGCATAGCAGCGCTTACCTTAGATAGATCCCTTCAAAACGAGACTAAATCTGAGTCCTGAGTACTGGCTGAAAAAAATCCTGAAAAAATAGTACACATTTTCAAAAAATAATTAAAATAATTAAGATCCCCGTGGACCCACTGCAGCGTAGCTTAGGTTCTCAGCTTTCCAACGACATGTCAATCAAATCAGGTGCAGAGTTATGGTGATGTGCACCCAAGGAGGCAGGACAAACACGCAGCAGAGCGCATATGTTTTCAGCACCTAACAGACCCAGACACTGCGAGAGAGACTCAGACGGTTCTGTTTGACAGCCACAAGCTCCACAAACAATAATCAAGTCAATAAACATGTTTCAAAGCTTAGATGTCTTTTACTAGATACATTTCCCCCACTGAGGACATTTAAATGCAGCAGGGGGTGTGGGAGAGGTTGCCTCGCTCTACAGCCAATCAGAGTGCAGGTCTCGCCTTTTAACATGTCAGTCATTTAAAGGGACACTGTAGTCGGTGAGAAACAAGTGTAAATATCAGAAATAAACTCAGTACCTCAGAATAAAACACACCATACCTAAGGGTTTTTACTGTTTGGTGAGGGGTAAATGGCCACTTGGTGAGGGACAGGAGACAAGTTTCTCATAGAAAGTAAAGAATAACACTATGATATTGACATTAGGTCTAGACAAGATATATACACTGTATTTTTGCAGTAAAAGTAATCTAAAGAGTTTGGGGTCTAAAGAGACCCTTGGAGAGGCCATCTGTCCACTGTCTGCTCCAGCTTCAGTAACTTCAAATCAGTAGGAGGTATCAACTACAAGTTTTACCTGATGAAAGTAGACCCCTGGAGACACAATTTTAAAAGTAAAAGTAAAAAGTAATGGGACTCATGAACTCTTCAGTTTATAGTCACTAACATTTTTTTTTTCAAAAATAAGCCAATTTTTTTGTGGTTTTCATAAGCTTTTGACCACTCCATATATATTTCAGGACCTCTAAAAGGTTTCTTTTACAAATTTGAAGGGTTTTCTGTAAAAATAAATCATGAAAATGCCTCTAGCTTATTCACTGCCTGTGGAATGGGAATATTGGCTTTACATATCGGCCATCGGCCACTACTGCTGTCTAAAAATCGGCATCGGCATCGGCCATCAAAAAACACATATCGGTCGATCACTAATTTGACTGGTGTCTCGTGTCTAGATAAAATCCAGATAAGAGTCACACACACTTCAGCCTCACGTGATATATATACACACCTGTGTTGAACAGATAAGAATCCAGTTTGCATCTTAACCAAATTTTGCTCTGTGCAGTTACACATCTGATTAGAACTACGGGGAACATCTAATTCTGTTTTTTCACAACACGAGGCATGTGTTGTGAAAAATGACATCATTTGTTTTGCTGTGATTCATTTTTGTATATTGATTCTTCATTTGTAAAATGTATCACAGCAGTATTTGGGAGCAGTAACAGTCAGATTGTTTACAAGTGCAGATTTTATTGACTATACTCACTGTGATTATGATATAGATGTGCCAGACTAGTCAAAACTAGGACAATGATTAGCTTAGCATTTTTCAAACTCATTCTTATATTTATAGTCCATTTCCAAACTAAAAAAGACTTTTCTTCACTCCATGCTCCACTAGAGGGCACAGATTGGACAAGTTGTAGTCTGTTAAGCGAAGATCTACAGAGACACGACAATTGCAACTAGCAGCAAGTCTAAAACAAGCTTGGCTTGTCGACTTGCTTTGTTTTTGTTGTGTGGCAGCATTCATACTCGGCTTGCTTAGTTCTCGCCTCGACCCGGAGCAGTGTGACATGTTACTCTAAATGGAAATGTGGAGTTCTGGAATGGTGGAGTAAAGACAAATCCAAACAGAAAAGACTGTAATGTCAGTGTTCAGGTTCTACTCAATTAACGCAAACAAAAAAAGCTACAAGTTGTATTTATCTTATTTGCATATATTTTTACGGTTAATGATCTGAGGTGTCTTTCTTTAAGTGCTAACTGCAAATGGTAACAAAAATAAATAAAAGAGAACATGTTCTAGACTGCTGTGCTGTTGTAAATTGTACATAAAAGTGAACACTTAATACAATGAGTGCAAAATAATATTTTTTCTGGCCCAGGGGTGGATGATTGGTGGGGTTTTATTACTTGATTATTATTCAAATAATGCTGTGAACATTAGAATATCAAATTTGAGTCATTGGCCATTATAAGTTTAAATTCAAATGTCTATAACCAGCACAATGCATGGACAAACTGTTCTGAAATAATGATCTCTCTTTCTCTCTCTCTCTCTCTCTCTCTCTCTCAGCACTTTCAAGATGGACGGAAAGCTCAGCAGCACATTGAGAACAGCTGGAAACAGCTGGAACAGGTATGGAAAACTGAGAAATCCTGGTGTATTCAACTAAAGAATTCTAATCTAATTTAATCCCGTTGAACTGACTCCAAATGAACCAAATCCCATTGAATCAAATCTAACTGAGTCAATGTCAGATTTTATGATGAATCTGAAATTGGTTTTCAGGTCGGACATTTAATCCTGAGTCATTTAATCCTAATCTGTCATTAAGAATCCAGAGATATTGATCAAAAATGGCTCAGCAGCGTAATTTAATAGTAAACAAAAATCCATGATCAATAATCTGTAATCAATAACCTGTAATCCAGACCAGCAGATTAATCCACAGTCTGGCGTTATCATCTCACACAGACTGGGATTACTGAGACCCATCTGGAACTTCACACAGATAGAGAGTGAGCGAGCGAGAGAGATATTTTGTGTGTGTGTGTGTGTGTGTGTGTGTGTTTGCTTGCTTGTGACCAAGACAGTGTGTGTGCATTTTTGTTTTTGTATTTTGCACAAGTGAGTTTGCATTTTTTAATTTGTGTGTGTGCTATATTTGTGTGTGAATGATGTCATTGTGAGTGTGTGTGTGCGTTTGGGAGGTTATGGCCAGAGAGACTCTTGAAACAAACAGTGATTGTGCTCTCAAATAAACGAGTGGAAGGAAGGAATGAAGGAAGAAGGGAAGAATAAAAGAGTGAAGGGGAAGATGGGAGCGAACACAAAGACGACTCTCAATATTCACTGTCCTACCACACTCAGCCAGGCCCTGTGTGTGTGTCTGTGTGTGTGTGTGCGTGTGTGTGTGTGTGTGTGTGATGAAAACTCTATGCAGCTGCTTTTAATGAAATATTTTCTTTATTTAAGAATAAAAATAACACTAATAATGATAATGAAATTCATTCATTTTTTTACGGGTAGGCAAGCTGTATGAAGCAGTTGACAGGTGTGAGTGATGGGTTTATGAATGAGTGACTGGGTGAGTGTGTAGTGCTCTAAGCAGCATGAAGGAGTTACAGAAAATGAATGAATAAATGAATGGTTTCCTAACCTAATTTACCTAAACCTATTTAGATAAAATTATTATTCAGTGGGAGATGTACAACTCTGATGTTAATTATTATGCCCGCTCATGGTGTGTGTGTGTGTGTGTGTGTGTGTGTGTATGTGTGTGTGTGTGTGTGTGTGTTTTTACAGTCTAAGAGAAATTTCGAGAGAGCGTGTAAGGAGGCGGACCGAGCACAGCAGTATTTTGAGAAAATGGATGCCGACATCAACGTGACAAAGGCGGATGTGGAGAAGGTGGGAGAGTGTATTTGTGTTTTTGTGTTTTTAATTAAGTGTATGTGTCGTGTGTGTATCATTGTTCAGAGCGTGTTTTATAAATGTGAACGGAACTGGTTTATCATGTGCACCTCATTTACATACCATTTGCATGGTGCACACCATGACTCCTGCCAACGTTTCTGCAGTGAGCCAATGATAAAGTGCAGTTCAGATGTTCATGAGCCAATGGTTGCATTCGTAGGCGGAGTTTTGAGGTGAAGGGGTGAGTGCACTGTGCCCCCTACTGTCCGAATTGAGCTAAACTGAGGGTGAGTGAAGGACATATGCATGGAATAAACGGAGCGTGCTGGTAGGTTGGAGACGGTAGAGGTGTGGTGGAGGAGCGTGATGTTGTTCCTGATGTAAACAGTGAGTTACTGAAGTGGATTGGAGGCTATTGGTGGGTTGTGTGCTCAGCCTGGTCTTGATTGGACGGACTCGCTAATTAGTAATTAAATTCAATTCAAATGTTAAATAAAAATGAATATCAGAACAGTCAGAGAAATCTGCATGTGCTCTGGCCTTCGACGTTGAGTGTTTTTACAACTGTTGTCGCATAGCAGCTTTACAGGATTAGAATCAGAACAGATAAAACTGTTAATCAGAAAGGGAATCTCCCTCGAGGCTGGAGGAAGAACTTTGAGAGGAACCGAGAATCACAGGAACGGTCCACCTCTGATCACACGACTGAGAGGAACGAAAAATATCAGTGGTTCAGCCTGTTATTACACTACAGTGGACTGATACAATCATAGTACTGATGTAAGAGTGATGGGAGAAATGGGAATGTAATTTTTTGTCATTGCACACACACACACACACACCCACACACCCATTTAACACACACATGCATCCTGTATACCTGTAGCACTCAAACACAAATGTGCCTTGTGTACATCAGTTGCTTGTATATATGTGTGTGTGTGTGTGTGTGTGTGTGTGAGAGGGAGACATATTTGTAAAGAAAATATTTGCACACATTTCATACACTGACAGCTTCCTTATAATTTTAATCAGGGTTTGTTTCATATCACGCATCTGCTCCCCTCCTCACACTCCTCCACCATCCCTCCTTCCACCGCTCTTCTGCTGTCTGGCACCGTGGCACTGCTGGAAAATTTCAGTGTGTTTGTGTGTGTGTGAGTGTGTTTGACTGCACACAGATCAAGGCACCTGTTTTTTTTAACAAGACCTTGTTGAAAAGTCATTATTCTTCTCCCACACTCTGTCTCTCTCTCTCTCTGTCTCAGATTATGGCTGATGTATTAAAGCAGAAGTCATATTTACCACCATTTATTAAATTTTTTTTATCTCATCTCCCATACGATGCAGAATTGAGCTGCTGTGTTGTCCATGAAAGAGTTAGTTTATGCTCCACAGAGCGGGACCCCTGTTTAAAACGACCTGAACCAGGAGGCCACTAGGTGTCAGTATAATGTGTTTATCATGACGTGTAGATCGGTCATTGTTGTACAGGGCTCTGGACTCGCAGTGACTCTGAGCAGGATGAAGTGGTTACAGAAAAGGAAAGAACACATGAATAAAAGTTGAATATAAAGAGTTTGAGCTTGGTTACTTCAACAGATCCATAATAAAAGTCTTAATCGGGTGTACCCTTGAATGTCTGTTGTGTCGTCTGCGTCACCTATACGTTTCTTTATTTTAGTTTTTTAACTCTATCTAAGCTAACGCTTTGTTATTCTTTTTTTTTTGTTGTTAAATCACACTCTGAAGCGATGTTACCTCAAGGTAGGTGCACAGGGGCAGGTGTATGTGTGTGTGTTTGTGTGCGTTTTAACCTGTGCACCCATAGCCACGCCTCCACACCACGCCCAGTCACAGCCTCGTCAGCATCTGTCTGCTCCACCGATCATGCGGCTGCAAATGTGAACATCTGTATGCGCACCTTTGTTCTCCAGCTTTGAAGTACAGCGTCTCAGTCTCGGCGTACTGTAGATCAAAGACAGAGCGACAGCTGTCTCCATGGCAACGCAGTGTTTAAGTGACAGACATGAGTTTGACTTCCTAAAATTCTGGTTCAGGATGTGGTCTCTCTCTCTCTTTTTCTCTCTCTTCCTCTCTCTCTGTCTTGCAAGTTTATCTCTCTCATGTTCTGCTCAGAGCCAGTTCATATGTAGAATATTCTTCATGTTCTGACGGAGAGTTCTAGAAGTTTGGTCCCTTCTAGAAAGTGGGATGTGTGTTTGTTGTGTCGGCGCTGGTTATTAATGTAGATCATGACTGTAACTGCAGATTTCTGTGTGTGTGTGTGTGTGTGTGTGTGTAATACAACACAATGTTGATATATCAGCTGGTAAAGTCAGTAGCCCTCTACTCTGATGTGCAAACTGAGGAAAGTAGTTCTTTGAGAGGAGCAGTGGTATAATAATAGATTGTAACTGATTCTGACTCTCTCTCTCTCTCTCTCTCTCTCTCTCCCTCCCCCACCACCCCCAGGCGAGGCAGCAGGCTCAGTTGAGACACCAGATGGCGTCTGATTGTAAGAGTGAATATTCCAATTACCTGCAAAAATTTAACCAGGAACAGACTGAACATTACCACACACTCATCCCTAACATCTTCCAGGTACACACACACACACATGCCTCATGGAAACATGTATGTACATATCCTTTATACTGCACATGAACACAGAATTAGAGTCTTATTGTATCATATATAATCATATGTAATGCATTCTGTGTGTGTGTGTGTGTGTGTGCATGCGTGTGTGTGTGTGTGAGAGCAGAAGCTCCAGGAGATGGAAGAGAAGAGGATTGAGAGAATGGGAGAATCCATGAAAACGTTTGCTGAGGTCGACAGGCAGATTTTACCTATCGTGGGGAAGTGCCTAGATGGAATGACGAAAGCAGCAGAGAGCATTGAACCCAAGACTGTGAGTCACACACACACACTGATGTGACATCTGCTTCCACACTTAAAAAAACCTGCTGTTAACACAACTGCTGTCATAGAAGCTCAAAGCTCAACACACTTGGAGGAGAATGCTAACTGCAAACATTTTACAGAGTGGTAGAGAACAATACAACGTCCTCCTAGTACAGAGAGTTATGGACGGCTGTGGCATCACCAGGGACTGAGCTCCTGATTCTACGAACCTCAAGGACAGGGACACTACTCTGGAGCCTCCCAGCAGCGCCCCGTAACACGTGACTTGTGGGGGGGTGTTTCTGGTTCCTGTTTCCCTGAAGCAGGGCTGATGTAGTTAGGAGTAATTACTGCTACTCTCACACACAGCAGCTCTGGAGTCTGTCTCTGGTTTGTGTGCAGCTAATCAGAGTCAGAGGCAGAGAGGTTTTATGAGTATGGGGGATGAGGGGGGCTAAGCATGCAGGAAAGGCTTCAGTGTGTATGTTGTGGGGGGGGGGTGAACTTCTATTTAGAAGTTATATCTATAATAGTCCAACCACAAAAACATGATACAAAATACAGTTCAATACAAAACACAACCCAGGACGATTCCATATTTTATGGGACTGCTTATTTAGGTAGGATAAAGAACTATAAGGGCAGCTATAGCACCCCCTGGTGTCTCCATGACTCTGAGCACTGCAGACACTTGCTGTGTCCGAAACTATGCTCTGTTGACTATATAGTGCACTATTTCGTAGGTAGTAGGGTCCAAAAATGTAGTGGACAATTTTCAGTGCACTCAAACAATCCCACAGTGCACTGCAACAATGCAGTGTACAACTCATGTTTATTAAAAACCCACATGAGGTCAGATGTTCGAAATTGTTCAGTACCCTCCTGATCATAGCTCCCTATAATTGTACACTTCATAGTGAGTAATGTAGGGAATAGTGAATAGGGAGCGATTTCAGACAGAGCAACTGTGGCTGTTTCTCAAAACCTAGAAGACAAAGAACGGATGTGTGTTCTTCAGAAGAACGTTCCTGAGGTGTCACCTCGCAGGAGCAGAGTCGTAATACAGTGAATCATGGGATGTTCAAGCCATTCTCATGGAGTGTCACAAACCAGTGCGTCCTTGTCATTTTGGGCAGAACGAGAACGACATTCGGTACTTTAACCTTTCTTGGCATTTGTGTTGTTGAGTATTGGAACGTAACCTCAGCAGTGGAGGATGACTCTGTGTCTCCATGACTGTGAGCGCTGTGTGTCCATGAGTACTGTGGCAGTCCTCCTGTGTGTGTTATACGTTATTCCTGTTTATCTTGGTGTCCAGGACTCGGCGCAGGTGGTGGAATCGTATAAATCAGGGTTCGAGCCCCCGGGCGATGTGGAGTTTGAAGATTACGGTCAAGCGATGAAGAGGACGGTGTCTGAAACCAGTCTGACCAACTCTCGCCCAGACACCAAAGCTGACAAATCCAGCAAGGGCAAGAGCAAACTCTTCTTCTTCAAGAAGAACAAGGTAAAACACACCCCCCGCTCCCCAACACACACCCACACACTGTTTAACATTATAAGTGAGGTTAGTTTATCAGAGCTGGCTACTCCATCCCTAGTAGAGAATAGGAAGATATTAAGAGTTAAGGAACTCATTTGTTTAATATTGTGTTCTTTCATAGCAACTGTTGCTAGGTTGGACAAGCCTTACTCAACTTCACATGATTTTGGCACAATGTAATCTCCCAGACCATGAGACACGACCAAATAACACTAACCATAACAAAAGGAGTTTTAATAAACATCATAGCTTAACTCCGTAAGGTCTGATTGCTCTGTTAAATTACCGTTAGCATGTGAACTGCTGGGTATCTGCAGTGAAGGTGATGGTGGGGGGCCAGCAGGGGGCGTATTCACTGTGATCTGTTTTGATCCCAATGGCCTCCCAATCATCCATATCTTTAAATAAATTTGGATCTATCACACGTTCGTCTCCTCTCTGTGTATTAGCTGATATGTATGGTTATGGGGCTGGACGATATGGCTGGAATTTATATCAAGATATATTTCTTAATTTTGGTTGATCCTATATTATTCAAATATCTATATGAACCAATCAAATAACAAAAATTAAATAATCAATCATTAATCCCCGTGGAGGTAAAATTTTCAATTAACCGCGATATTGATTTGCACTCGTATCGTCCAGCACTAATCGCAAATGTGTTTAAAAAAACTCTATCGTTACTAAAACATTTTCTATCCCGAATATATATATATCCATCCATCCATACATCCATCCACACTACTACTATTGTCTACTGCTTATCTGTGTCCGTGTCGTGGGGAAGCAGTCAGAGTAAAGAAACCCTCTCCCTAGCAACTTCTTCCAGCTCTTCTAAGGGATACTGAGGTATTCCCATTTTAGCCGTTTGAATAGGTTCAGTTCTTCATTAGGTTCATTTTGGTAAAGCTTGTCCATCCTTTCATTCATTGTCCATTTTGACTGAAAATATTCATAAAAATGTTAATAAAGTTGATAAAGTTATGATATGGATGGAGTACAGAGATTAGAGATTAGAGTGTATGCTTTGTGTTGAAGCAGAGTTATGTTTCTGTAGGTCCTTCATATATATATATATATATATATATATATATATATATATATATATATATATATATACATATAGTGATGCATTGTGGGTAGTGTAGTTTTGGGTGTTATTCCTTTCCCACCATCTTCCTGTCCTCCTCACCTGACCCTGCATGACCCAAACTGTCGGCGAGCCGCTAACACACTAATGTGCTGCCCACTAGGCCTCGCCTTTTTACTCTGACCCAGTGAGGTTGAAACCACTTAATGTGGCCCCGCCCCATTTGTCACAACATTTTATCCTTGTTGTTTCCATGGTAACAACACTCTTCCTTCTCTCTCCATCATACACTGTCTCATTGCTGCTGCTGAGCTGGACTTTACCACCGAGTCACGTCTAACTGAGCATGCTCTTTTAAAACCACGCCCACCTTTACGAGACCAGCGATGTGATGGATAACCCGGACTGCGTGTGTGTGTGTGTGTGTGTGTGTGTGTGTGTGTGTGTGCGCGTGTGTGTGTTCATCCTTGTTTTGTGTGTACGCCTGTGTTTTTGTTAGAATCGGAACAGGTGAATCTGAGAACACACACACACCACAGTAACATATTAGGATCACCTTCTGACTATATAAGCACACAAATACACATACACACACACACAAACATAACATACACTGGTCACTTTATTAGGTATATCTACTGTATTTTATATACACATGTCTCGGGGTGCTGCCCCTTACTGCACTGCGCCAAGATCTTGAGGTAGCTGCCTTTATTTCTAGTGCAGAGACAAAACGTTATATTTTTCTCATACTCAAGGTCACTTTACAATTCAAAGAGAGAGAAATAAATGAATTAGAGTAAGGAGGCAGATAAAAATATGGTGAAAAACTTCAGTTTTATAGTGAAAAGGGGTGAGAAGATGAGACTGAGGGACAGAGGAGAAGAGATTGAGGGACAGGAGAAGAGACTGAGGGACAGGGGAGAAGAGACTGAGGGACAGGAGAAGAGACTGAGGGACAGGGGAGAAGAGACTGAGGGACAGAGGAGAAGAGACTGAGGGACAGAGGAGAAGAGACTGAGGGACAGAGGAGAAGAGACTGAGGGACAGAGGAGAAGAGACTGAGGGACAGGGGAGAAGAGACTGAGGGACAGAGGAGAAGAGACTGAGGGACGGGGGAGAAGAGACTGAGGGACAGAGGAGAAGAGACTGAGGGACGGAGGAGAAGAGACTGAGGGACGGGGGAGAAGAGACTGAGGGACGGGGGAGAAGAGACTGAGGGACGGGGAGAAGAGACTGAGGGACAGAGGAGAAGAGACTGAGGGACGGGGGAGAAGAGACTGAGGGACGGGGGAGAAGAGACTGAGGGACAGGGGAGAAGAGACTGAGGGACGGGGGAGAAGAGACTGAGGGACGGGGGAGAAGAGACTGAGGGACGGGGGAGAAGAGACTGAGGGACAGGGGAGAAGAGACTGAGGGACGGGGGAGAAGAGACTGAGGGACGGGGGAGAAGAGACTGAGGGACGGAGGAGAAGAGACTGAGGGACGAAGGAGAAGAGACTGAGGGACGAAGGAGAAGAGACTGAGGGACGGAGGAGAAGAGACTGAGACGGTGTTCCATAGTTTAAGCGCTAGGTGCCTAATAAAGTGGCAAATAATTCAAAAGCATCTTGGAAATAACCTCTTTACCTGTAAAGAGTACATCTGTGTGTGTGTGGGTGAGTGTGTGTGCAGGATTCAGCAGATTTCCTCCCAAAGCACGACTTCATTAGAAACTCATTATTCTCATCTAGAGCTCAGGGGGTTTATTAATGAGAGAGAGAGAGAGAGAGAGCGAGTGAGAGAGAGAGAGAGAGAAAAGGGAGGACATTGATCCGAAAATAGTCTTTCCATAAGCCTGATGTGCATTGGAAGCTGTGTGTGTGTGGGTGTGCATGCAAGTGAGTGTGTGTCTGTTAGTGGTTTGTCTCTAATACACTAACTGTCTCACACACAGAGAGCTGAGCGACTGCTGTCGTCCTCTCCTCACTCCACCGCTCTGTCCGCTCTGTTTCTTTGGTTCTGGAGTTTATTAATTGATTGATTGATTGATTAATTCGTTTGTTGAGTTCCTTAACATTTTTTGGAGCCTTATTTCTCTCGTTTTGTGTTCCCCCCTTCCTTTTTACCTTCTTCTGGAATGACTTGGTCCCCCACGCCAACTCTCTCTCTATCTCTCTCTCTCTCTCTCTTCTATCTTTCATCCTCCTCCTTTTTCTCTCTTATCTCTCTCATCTATTCTCTGCTTATTTTCTCCTTGATGTCTGTCTTTGTCTTTCTCTGACTTTTTTTCACCATCTTTCTCCTACTCTATTTTCCTCTCATTACTTCCTTCTGTTGTTATCTCTCTCTCTCTCTCTCTCTCTCTTGCTCTCTCTCTCTCTGCCGCTGCTTGGTGGCGTGTGTGTTACCGGTAGCTTATGTCCCTGTTAACGTCCCCTGCCCCTCGCCAGCCCCCCCCAGCTCCCCCCTCACCTTCTACTGTGACCCCTGACCCCTGCCCCGCCCCCCAGACCCCCAAACAGCCCAAGGAGGCCCTTTCGCACCGCCTCAACGACCTCATGACCTCCAAGCCCAAAATGCACTGCCTCAGGAGCCTGCGCCGCGGGGTAAGTGTGTGTGCATGCATCTATGTGCGTGTGTGTATGTGTGCATTTGTGTGTCTGTGTGTGTGTGTGTGTGTGTGTGTGTGTGTGTGTGTGTGTGTGTGTGTGTAAGAGAGAGAGAGAGAGAATGAGTGTGACTGTGTGTGTGGATGTGCATGACTGTGTGTGTGTGTGTGTGTGTGTGCCGCTCTTCGCCTGTCTCATCGCCTGCGTTTTGTGTGTGTTTGTGTGTGTGTGTGTGTGTATGTGAGACGGAGGGTTCACTTGTCCACACTTAAGTTTAATTTGACTGTCGTCGTGGAAACAGGTAAAAAAAAAAACAGAGCGTTTACCTTGTGGACCAGCTTGCCCTCCCTCACCCATCAATCTGCCCCCCCCCCTTCGCTTTAACAACATCCCCCACCCCCTTCTCTCTCTGTCTCTCTCCCTCTCTCTCTCTCTGTTTTATGTTTTATATTTTTCCTCTTTCTTTACACAGTATTCTCAGTTTTCTCTCCCAACTATTTAAACACACACTTTCTCTTTCTGACACTCTCTCTCTCTCTCTCTCTCTCTCTCTGTGATGTAGCCTCAGGACAACTCCCATGAAATCCTCATGAAACTAAGAAGAGATGTTTGTTGTTTTCATCCTTGTGAATAAACAGAGAAACTTTTCCCAAGCAACTAATTGCTTCTGAGGTGCTCAGACACTAGGAGGCGCTTTTGAGTGTGTAAAATAGCAGGATTAGACAGTGTGATGGCTCCCCAAATCCCAGGCTGCGTTTCTCGGCTGCGGCCGCCGTGTCAATGGGTTCCCACTGTCCTCTGTTCACAGGAACTACGGAAAACCCTGTCCATCTCCTTTCCACCACAGAGACATGGGAACAGGACAAGTAATAGGGCACTAGTTTTGATGTTGTGATGTTAACCCTTCATATGTTGCTCCATATTAAAGGTGCCCTACGCAATTTTATTTCATGTTCTGAACTATTTAACAGCATCAGCACAAGTGCATTCTGGGCCTGAGGAAATGTTGTGACTAATGCTCTAGTGCACGGGTCCAGATTTATGTACTGCAACATCTGGTGGTTGTTTTGGTGAACTACAATAACAGACAGTCACTCTACTGAATTCCCCTATTGCAGCTTTAATGAAAACTCAATTAATGTTTTCAACTTTGTTCCCGGAGGTCTCTCCGGTCTACGGCTGTGCGACTGGGACAGTCAAGGTCTGAAATATAAAAAGAGAAACATCTGTCCTGGGGGGTGGGGGTGGGTTTCGGCCTTCGACAGCGATGCTGAGACGTGCAGATAATGAAGTAGGAAACTGAGCAGATAATGGAGACGGAAAGGAGGTGGCTGAGATTGTGTTTTTGTGCGGAGTTATTGAGAAGGAGTTAAAGGAGGAAGTGGGCTGTAGTTGCACTATGCTCTAAAAACACAGGTTCTTGAAATGCTTCGTTTTCATATTATGCATTTGTAGATACACACACACACACATATTCACATGAATCTGTGTCATGCAGAACAGAACACGGAAGGAAATGTCAGACAGAGAAAAACAGACCACAATGGAGGTGAGATTAGATAGAAGAATGGAAAGATGTAGGGAGAGAGGGGCGAGAGACAGAGAGCGAGAGAGAGGTCCTTTAATATGACCCCAGACCTCCTCATCATTCACCCTTTCATCAGAGCATCCAGCTTTTCCGTGCCCTTTGTCTTTATTTACCTTCAGTAAGAAAAGTGTTACGTGTTTGTTTTATTTGTTTGTGTTTATGTTGTTTTGAGTGCTGTAGTAAACAAACAGCTCCAGGCGAATTCAGTGAAATGGGGTTATTTCCACAAAGCAGGATCTGTCTATGATAAATTAACCCCCCCCACACACACACACACACAGCCAGTTGTTTTGGTTTCACAGGTCAGTGGAGGGCTTAATGTCCTGTAACTGTTTTCATTTTTGGACAGGACTTCAATCACAGAGTATTTTAATGATAATTCTGATTTTATTGTGCAAGTCTGTGATATGCAAATGAGCCCGGAAGCCAATCGCAGTGCTCTTCACTCTGGGCTCTGATCATCTCGACCAATCACAGCTCCGGTGGAGTTTGGTGATGAGTTCCTTTTGGGTCTTTCACAGATCAGTCGCCAATAAATTCTCAATACTCAGGATGTGCAGCAACATCACGATACTCGTATGACATCCATATTGTGCAGCCGTAAAAAGTGTGTGCATTTATGTTTGTGTAAGAGTGTGTGTTTATGTGCGTGTGTCACAGTGTGTGGGCCACTGTGTGTGTGTGTGTGTGTTTAACAAGGCTATGTTCCTTGCTGCAGTCTCCACAGTCCCTTCAGTATCATAAAGAGCTGATGAAGAGGACTCTTGGCCGGCCTACCTATGCTTTCGAGGCCAGGCAATATGTCGTAAGTGTGTGTATGTGTATGTGTGTGTGTGTGTGTGTGTGTGCGCGTGTGTGAAAGAGAGAGTGTGAGTGAGAGTATGTGATATTTGGACTTATTAGTTTAAACTGTAAGTAAGTCACATGAATGGCCTACAGACGCTAACCTCGTTTATTTTTTTTTTCTTTAATAATGACACAGACACAAAGAGACACAAAATCAAATGAAAGCCATAATAAACCGTGTCCTATTACTCTTCCATTTTTATTTTCATTCCATAAATGAGGTCAGCGTCTGACTACTGTGTCCAGAGTGACATCATCACGAGTATCTTGCTCATTGGCTATATCTGTGCTATGCCCCACCCATTGCCCCTGGGCCCCACAGGCTCCGCCCCAGAGCTTTCAGGCTGCCAATCAGTTTGCGCTGGAAGGGGTTAATCCACAAAGTGTCACGAGGGGACAACATTGTGACTTTGCCACAGGATGAGTGCCCTCTGTCTGTCCCTCCTGGTCCTTGTTACACTTTGATCATGTGTGAATTTTACCCAGAATTCACTCTGTTCCTCTGCGGCATGGCGACCACCGCTGTCCTCTCATTTACTGTACACATCTGTACCACTCAGGTATACACACACACTGGCCACTTTATCAGAAACACTCACTGGCCACATTATCAGATATGCACACACTAGCCACTTTATTAGAAACACCTCCCCCTTTATTGATACTCACTGGCCACTTTATGAGAATAATTCCTTTCTTTTTATTTTAATAAAAACTGAGATTAAGAACCTGATTGATTTATTTTTTAATGTTCATTTTAGACTTTGTATGTGAGCTTTTGTTTATTTCAGGAGATTCACAGGCCTCAGATCCGCAGCATTTTCATAAAGTTCACGTCAGGTCGAGACATCTGGCACATCTGGAGAAACATTACCCAGAGTTCCCTCTGTCCTGCAGTCAGCACACTCACTGTCTGCCAGCGTTACTCTGCCTCTCTCTCTCTCTCTCTCTCTCTCTCTCTCTGTCTCTCTTTGATTCTCTTTGCTGCTATCCATCTTTTGACCCCCATCTCTCCATGATCCTCTAATGTCATTAATAACACATTGGGTCCATCTTTAAAACCTGCTGCTGAAGTTCACACCAAAAGGAGCCACGAGACATTAGTGTCACACACACACACAGACAGACAGGTTGCTCGGTGGATCAAAACACTTGACTGCTCTGGAATTCTGAAGTTTATATAAATGTCAGAAACCATAAAGAGATTCCAGAACTCTGAGGAATTCTTAACTCTGTGCCCAGAATTCCAATGTCCTCCCGGGAGCCGACAGAAGACTGGACCAGGGTCCGGTCCTGATCCAGTCCTCGTGGCCAGACGTTCCAGTGATAAGAGGCAGTTTTACAGATGTGTCCCTCGCTCACATCTGTTTGAAGTAATGCCCATGACATCACAGTTGGAAGAGGACAGATGTGCAGCACAGCTGCAGTCGGTGGAAAGAATGGAGAGAGCATCCAGGATAAAGATCAACTTTATTCAAAACACGGTTTCATTCCAAGACTTTCACAGCCTTCGCCATCTCACCATCCAGGTCTGAGATCAGCAGAACCCCTCGACTCGGCCACGGAACACTTCACGCCTTCATCCGGATCAGTCACCCAGTCACTCTCTCACACACTCACACAGTTAGTGTGTGTTGTATTACAGTTTTACAGAGTTTTACCTGCGGCAGCTTTATCTACTGGCACTTTTTGTAAAGTGAACTTCAGCAGCGAGCCCATGACCCGATGTAGACCACCGAAGTGTGTGGGTGTGTGTGTGTATGTGTCTGTGAGCGAGTGAGTGAACAGCCCGATACTGTTGCTCCTCTGACATTGTTTTTTCTCTCTTTTCTCCTCTCCTTCACTCCCCTTCCCTCCTTTCATCACTCTCTCCTCTCTCTCCTCCGAGAAGCTCTCTCTCAAGCTGGTAAGCATGTGTCTAGCATCGTGACGTTAGCGGCATGACCGTAGCATGCTCCCCGTCGCCATAGTAACAGTGTCCTAACCGTACCTCACACTTTTGTTGTTGTTTTTTTTTTTTTTAAAGGCTTTTTATTTTTAGTTTGAAAAGCTCTGTATTTTCATTTGTTTTCTTGCCACATTTTGGTTCTTTAAGTTCTTTAAGACTCTGCTGTTGTCTTATGTTGTTTGTTTGTCTGTTTATTTGTTTGTTTGTGTTTTTTATTTTGTCCGTGGTGACCGTCCCTCTGTGTAGATCTCGCTCAGTGCCCACGTGCGGAACCTTATCGAGGTGATCTGACCCCGTCTCTGTCCTCTCTGTCCTCTTGTCTCTCTGTCCTCTTTTCCATTTCCTTAAATGACATCAGGAATGTATTGAATGGTTAATTAATAAATAATAATAACAATAATAATAATAATAATAACAACAATTTTGTCAGTCTTTCTATAAGTATGATGTATGCAGTGTTCTCTATTTGCAGTAGACTCTAGTTTATCTGACAGCAAAACGGAGATCAGTCAAGTTATAAGTGTGTAAACGTTTGGGCACCCCCCCTCAGATTAGTTTTACAACTTTATTACATTTTACAAATAAAGAAATAGAATGAAAAAGTCAGTAAAAGCACCCGGGGGGTGTAACTCCGGTGCTTAGTCTCGTTAGTGTGTGTGTGTGTGTGTGTGCGCGCGCGCGCGTGTTTACACAGTAGCTGTGTTCTAAAGCCTAGGCTGTGGCCGTATGGTCCATAGCGGTCGAGCTCGGCTGCGTTTCTCGGTCGCTACGTCATAGAAAGCTGTTCCTATGTAAACGACCATTCGTGTACAGCCTAGAAATGCAGCCTACGTCCGGAGCGATTTCAAGGGCGCAGCTTACGTGTCCTTCATGGGCCTCCGTTTCCCACAATTCTCTGCACACATTGTTGGAGAAAATAAACAAGACACGGTGAAAACCGAAGCTTCAGATGTTTCAGCAGCAGAGTTCGTTCGTTTCATTCAAATATTAGGCTCTATACCATATTTAATCAATAAGCTTATTGGCTTAAGTAGTATTTTATTTTTAATCCCAATTGAAATTTAAATGTTTAAGTTTCAGTTTCAGTCTTTAAGTTAAAGAATGAGTCTTAATAACAGTTCTAAAATACTGTTAATTTGCAGGATAATATTAAAAAGCAAATGCAATCTATTTTAACTTCATAGGACAACATCCTAGCCTAGGCTTTGGAACGCAGCTTGTGTGTCCTGAGGGAAGAAGGGGTCAGTCAGGAGTGTTTAGGAGTGTACTTTTGACTGGGGCGCCCAAACTTTAGCACATTCACCTTGGTTCCTCGTCAAATCAATGAGTTTGATCATCAGATGATTGCAGTAACGTTTGTAAAACTGACAATTGGGACGACTCCTTAGGGTCTGTGTCCATAAAGTGTCTCTGGGTCTGATTCTGTTATTGAGGGCGTCTACACCAGGGAGCACCAATCTGACCCACACAGGCCGTTGTGGGGGAAGGTTTTCATTCCAAACTAACAGGACCACACTGTATAACTGTAGACACTGAGGCTGGTTGATTAAGTGAGTAGAAACCAGTATCTCCTGGTTAATTGGAGTGAAAACCTACAGTCACTCCGACCCTTTGTGGGTCAGACTGGTGACCTGTGGTCTACACCATCTCCTCTGCACTGAGGAGCTTTACGAACACATGACTCTAATGAAACACCTACTTAAATATAGTCATTAAATAAAGTCATTACTTACAGTAGTGCGCTTGAAATGTGTGAGTAAATATTCCATTCAATATTGTGATATTACAGTTTATTAAATTGAATCATCCGGAATCACTTCGCTTCCTCAGTCCTGGTCAGAACTGCCACGAAGTTCAACCACTTCATGTTCAGATGTTTCTGAGTGGTGTGAAAGTGTGACAGGTGTGAGTGACTGGGCGAGTGTGTGGTGCTCTCTCCACGGTGTGTGTTCCTGTCTTGAACTGATAGAATTGTAGATTCCGAACTCACCGTGACTCTGAACAGGATGAAGTGCTTACAGATAATGAATGAATGAATGAATAAATGAATGAATGCTGCTTAGTGAATCTTCTTCCAGTGGATAAATAAGTGGCACTGAATGGTGGTTGGGACTGAGGGGTGAATTAGAAGAAGTGTATATGGATCAGATGCAAGTGCATGTCTGAGTGTTGCCTGTGATTTCTCCCACAGTGACACACACGCCTCTTTTTGCATGAGCTTGTTAGGATCTGGAAGGCTTTGATGTTTGTGAATGCGGAGCATGCCTGAACGATATGGGTGTTTTTTAATGTTCTAAATGCTGCCACTTATTGGCTGATGTCAGATCATTATGGTGAAGTGGGTGGAGACTAGATGCTGAAAGACACATAAATAGCCAGCACTGTGTACAGGTGTAAACAGCATACTGTGAGTCCTGGAGATGCAACATCATCCGATTGTTCACTTCAAACGCATCAGTTTCTTTTGTCTTCTGTGGACATTGGAATAGACGCCGTGGAAGACTGACATATCATTGCTGTGCACAGAAGAACATGTGTCTCCAAAATATTAACTTTACAGAACAAGAGAAAAAACTTCTTAATTTTAAATGGAAGTCAGTGTTAAAAGAGTAATTTTGGAGCATTTCTATTGGTCCATTTATCATGTAATCATGTGATGCAATAGTGCTCAGGCACGGTAGAAGTCAACAGGGTCAAGAGTGAGAACAGAAAACAGCACAGGACACAGGACACTGTCCATATTACCATCAGCTACAAGTAATGACCATTGTTTGGCCCCTCTCTCTCTCTCTCTCTCAGGGTGCGAATCCAGAGGACTTCAGTCATCTGCCCCCGGAGCAGAGGAGGAAGAAGCTACAGGCAAAAATCGATGACATAAATAAAGACATACAGAAAGAGATGGACCAGAGGTACACACACACACACATACACAGAGAAATTAAAGTTGCAATTCAGTGCCCTTACTTAATGTATGTGTGTGTGTGTGTTTATGTCTCTCTCAGGGATGCCTTGACTAAAATGAAGGATGTTTACGTGAAGAACCCCCAGATGGGAGACCCCAGCAGTGTGGACCCCCGTCTCGCAGAAATCGGCCAACACATCGACAAACTACAGTCCGAACTGCAGAAATTTGAGGTGTGTTTGAGTCCTGTCGCAGTTAGTGTTCTCCAAGTCCTTGCTGCCTTCAGGCTATTTGGGAATAATAGAGAAATATGCTTAAGTACACTGTGTGTGTGTGTGTGTGTGTGTGTGTGTGTTTGTTTCAGGGCTGGTTAGCAGAGGTAGAGGGAAGGATGCCGACGAGAAGTGAATCAACTCAGAGACACAGCGCCGTGTACGAAACACAAAACAGTACACCTCCTGCTAATAACAACAGCTGTGCTCAGAACAGAGAAAGGTACCGTGCACAACAAACACACTCACACACAGACTTTAAGTAGTGTGTATTACAATACCTTCATAATCTGCAGTACTACAGGTGCTATAGTTATTCTGTATGTCTGTCTTCGTGTGTGCGCGTGTGTGTGTGTGGGTGTTTGTGTGTTCTTGTGTGTGTATGATGGAGCAGTCCGGATGGGAGCTACACTGAAGAGCAAAGCTCTGAGCCCCAGACGAAAGTTCCGACTGACCCTGAGTTTGACGAGTTTGATGAAGAAATGCTGCCCACTATCGGAACCTGTAAAGCCCTGTATCCCTTCGAAGGTGAGTCACAGCTCAACTATAGGTCAGCAACCTCTAGACGCACCTGGAACAGGGTTCCTTTTTTTTAGTCCCTGCTCTCTCATGGTTCAGAACAAGCCGAGTAGGGATTTAACCTTGCAGAGCACTGATTGTTCAGAGAGAGTCGCTACTCTACACCACGCAGTGCAGATGTCCAGCACTAACTCTCCGTCTGTAGAATCTCCAACTGCAGCAGAGATTACATTTGTTTTTATCCGACTCACGATGGCAGCTCGTAAAATTACAGCATGGTCTTTTGAAGAGGTTCAAACGCTCCTTGGATCAGTGGCCGATGAAAGAATCCAGCGAGAGCTGGACACTGCCACAAGGAACTCTCTGAACTAATGACGGAGCTGTGTTCAGTCCCACACAACAACAACATGCCAATTTATGATGAGCAAACAACGCTTAATGTTACCGCCGCCGTTGTTGTGGTTTCCAATGCTCGCTGTTCACATTAGAGAGTTCTGAGGCAACATCCGATACATTTTGGGGGTGGGGGTTAGTGTATAACACAGGGAAACAGAGTTGTAGGGATACATTATATTCACTTGTTCCTTTCTCCCACCCCTGTAGGTCACAATGAGGGCACCCTGGCACTGGTGGAGGGGGAAGTGCTGTTTGTGATTGAGGAGGATAAAGGAGACGGCTGGACACGTGTCCGACGAAACGAGGAAGAAGAGGGTTACGTCCCCACGTCCTATGTAGAAGTCTTCCTGGACTCCAACACCAAAGGTACAGTGTCGCATGCTCTAAAGCTCAACCAAGTCCAGTGAGCATTACTCCAGTGACGTCTAGTGGTCAAACAGACACACTGCCACATCACTTTTTGTTAAGCAGTGTGTGAAACAACCCCTTGATATTAGGATCCATGTATTCTACTGTAGGCTAAAATCTTAAACCTTTCTTCACAATTTAAAAATATAAATTAACATTTTACATCAGCAGTGCATACTCTGAACATAGATAAATCAGCTCATACACTTTCTCAAGCTTCAAACAAAAACAGAACTGCTGCCTGTGATATAGGCGATGTGTTATAGATTTGTGTTAATAGTGAAACAGAATTTAAAAGCTGTGCCATTCCACATTTTGATGCTGAACTAAAGCAGTTCAGAGTGAGAAATAAGCTATATCCCGATGATTCCAGGTGTGTTCTCCCGTGTCCGCGTGGGTTTCCTCCGGGTGCTCCGGTTTCCTCCCACAGTCCAAAAACACATGTTGCAGGTGGATTGGCGACTCAAAAGTGTCCGTAGGTGTGAGTGTGTGAGTGAATGTGTGTGTGTCTGTGTTGCCCTGTGAAGGACTGGCGCCCCCTCCAGGGTGTATTCCCGCCTTGCGCCCAATGATTCCAGGTAGGCTCTGGACCCCCCGCGACTCTAAATTGGATAAGCGGTTACAGATAATGGATGGATGGAATAAGATATATATTTTTCAGAATTTGTGTGTAGGTGCTTATTTTTGTCACATATGGGTTGACATATACCACAACCCTATTAACATATTCATTCATTCATTCATTCATTCATTGTCTGTAAGCGCTTATCCAGTTCAGGGTCACGGTGCGTCTAGAGCCTACCCGGAATCACTGGGCGCAAGGCAGGAATACACCCTGCTTGGGGCACCAGTCTTACACAGGGCAACACACACTCACATATTCACTCACACCTATGGTCACATTTTGAGTCGCCAATCCACCTACCAACATGTGTTTTTGGACCGTGGGAGGAAACCGGAGCACCCGGAGGAAACCCACGCAGACACAGGGACAACACACCACATTCTTCACAGACAGCCACCTGGAGGAAACCCACGCAGACACAGGGAGAACACACCACACTCCTCACAGACAGTCACCCGGAGGAAACCCACGCAGACACAGGGACAACACACCAAATTCCTCACAGATAGTCACCCGGAGGAAACCCAGGCAGAACACACCACATTCCTCACAGACAGCCACCTGGAGGAAACCCACGCAGACACAGGGAGAACACACCACACTCCTCACAGACAGTCGCCCGGAGGAAACCCACACAGACACAGGGAGAACACACCACACTCCTCACAGACAGTCACCCGGAGGAAACCCACGCAGCCACAGGGAGAACACACCACACTCCTCACAGACAGTCACCCGGAGGAAACCCACGCAGACACAGGGAGAACACACCACACTCCTTACAGACAGTCACCCGGAGGAAACCCACGCAGACACAGGGAGAACACACCACACTCTTCACAGACAGTCACCCGGAGGAAACCCACGCAGACACAGAGAAAACACACCATACTCCTCACAGACAGTCGCCCGGAGGAAACCCACACAGACACAGGGAGAACACACCACACGCCTCACAGTCAGTCACCCGGAGGAAACCCACGCAGACACAGGGAGAACACACCACGCTCCTTACAGACAGTCACCCGGAGGAAACCCACACAGACACAGGGAGAACACACCACACTCTTCACAGACAGTCACCCGGAGGAAACAGACGCAGACACAGAGAGAACACACCAAACTCCTCACAGACAGTCACCCGGAGCGGGACTCGAACCCACAACCTCAAGGTTCCTGGAGCTGTGCGACTGCTGATCAAACCTGGATAGTCACATCCGAATGGGAAGATATGTCAGAAACCCAGGCCATGTCTAGGTTTAAAGCAGCCATTTAAGCCCAGCTTCAGTGTGCTGTTGTTGTATAAAAGACGGAGCTGTGTAACAATGTAATGAATTGGTAGGATTTTATAATCTCCAACATTCATAAACATGCTGTGATATTGAGTTTAGAGAGTGATGCAGAGTTACTGCTGCCCCACTGTTTCATTACAGACTTCTGTCTCTGGGATTAGAGATTATGAACTGAACAGACGACTTGTTCCTGAGGGTGAGAGTGTGTGTGTACAGTTTTGTGTGAGGCAACTTTACTAAAATCCCTGGTGCTGAGTGTGTGCATCGTAGCCTGAGGAGAGTGTGGATGTAGCTGACTCCAGTGACTGCACCCATACAGTAGAAGACAACAGAAGCAAAGGCTGAATTTGTAACAGCTTCTTGCGCCCTGTGTAGTGACCTGAGACTAATACTCCCATTACAAGCTATTTTATATATAAGCTATTTTTATTCAGCCATATACACCACAGAGGCATAACTGCTGTAGTTTAGTAACTTGTGAAACTCACTATGTAGGGAGTAGGGAGCTGTCTACCTGAGGCTCAGCCTGTGGTTTCTCCTGGTCCTGAGTGGTGCATGATTTGCAATAACCCTGCATGGGTATGAATTCTAACATTGTCTCAGGGACTGTGTTTACAGCCATGATGTTACACATTGTTATATCATGTGTTTCCATGACCTGTGTCAGGGTTAAACCGGATTCATAGAAATGATGACATGGAGAGGTTGAATCGTATAATCTTTAGCTCACAGATTGAAAACAATAACTGCAAAGTTCATATGTCACAGTTGTGCAGGGAAGGGACGAAGAGCCGGACGTACGTTCAAGTAATTTATTAAAGCAAACAGAACCAAACGATGTAGAATAACAATTCAAAAATAAACATGTGTAGGACAAAACGAACACAGACCAAACTAAAACAAACAGAAAACAACCGTGAACTGATGAGGATATAAGCAAAAAACATACGTCTACATACAAGACCAGACAAAATATATATATTATTATTATATAAACACCTGGGAATGATAACAAGGGGGCGGGATCACGAAGGAGGAGGCACAGGTAGAAACACTGATGACAAGGGAGGAGACAAAAACAAAACAAAACAGTCATTTGCTAAAGGAGCACATGACAGACGAGGGTAACATGGAATAATGTAGAAAGCAGGACATCACAAATACACAAATATAAAGTAAAATATACAATATGTCAATAAATAAATAAATACCCTCTCAAATTCGTAGATGTCACTCCTTAAAGGTGGCATCTACAAACTTTTGGACATGATCTGCATTGTGGTTTGACTGTGTGAGAATGGAGTAATATATGTGTGTGTGTTTGTGTGTTTGTGTGTGCGTGTGCACCACAAATGAAGGCCATTTCACTTGAGTACCCGCTACAGCTTTAGCGTGTTATTAAGATCTCTGCTGTTCAGATTATAGAAACACAAATATAGTCAAAGACTGCAACAGTTTTAGACTCCTCCCATCCTACATCCCATGAAAAGTGTTCATTCATTCATTGTCTGTAACGCTTATCCAGTTCAGGGTCGCGGTGTGTCCGGAGCCCAACACACCCTGGAGGGGGCGCCAGTCCCTGATAGGGCGACACACATTCAGTCACACCTATGGACACAGTCAATCCAACGTGTGTTTTTGGATAGTGGGAGGAAACCAGAGCACCCGGAGGAAACCCACACAGACACAGAGAGAACACACCACGCTCCTCACAGACAGTCACCCGGAGGAAACCCACACAGACACAGGGAGAACACACCACACGCCTCACAGACAGTCACCCGGAGGAAACCCACGCGGACACAGGGAGAACACACTATACTCTTCACAGACAGTCACCCGGAGGAAACCCACGCAGACACAGGGAGAACACACCACACTCCTCACAGACAGTCACCCGGAGGAAACCCACGCAGACACAGGGAGAACACTCCACCTTCCTCACAGACAGTCACCTGGAGGAAATCCACACAGACACAGGGAGAACACACCAAACTCCTCACAGATAGTCACCCGGATCCCTGGAGCTGCGTGACAGTGACACTACCTGCTGCGCCACTGTGCCTCCCCCCCATGAAAAGTGTATGATGATTTTACAAATCTTTAGGAAGCATAGTTAAACCTGCAGACTAGAAGTGTGTAGAGCTGTTCAGTGACACAACATCACGGTCAGGTCAGTGCTCATTGTTCTAGATATTCGAGCGGGTTAGAGGTTAAGAATTAAAAAATGCTAAAAATGTTTGTATCTAGTCATAATTGTGCTCTGGTTTGATCTGTTCATTCTCTTTTGTCTCGTTTCTCTTTGCAGATTCCTAAAACTGTGAGAGGACGACGTAGGACAAGTGACCACACATGGGGACAGAAACACCAGTCCTTAACTGAGAGAGAGAGAGAAAGAGAGAGAGATGTGATGAAAATTATATTGAAAAAGAAGAAGAAGAAGAAGATGATGATGATGCTAATATTGATGGACAAAACAGAGAGGAGAGGCGTAGCAGTCTGAATCTGTGTCTGCTGTAGAGAGTATCTGAACCACCCAGCCAATCAGAGAAGAGCAAAATAATCCAATGCAAATGTTTCGTCCCTGTTTTTCTTTTATTTTTCTTTTAGATCAGTTTTGTTTTTGTACTTGTGCTAATTTCTGCTTTTCTGCTATGCACTGATGCCAAGCTGACTAGCAGCTATAACTGAGCTTCTTCTTGTGTGTGTGAGTGTGTGTGTGTGTGTGAGTGTGAATGAGTGTGTATGCGTATGTTCAGTGCCTATTGGCTAACCCTCTCTGACCACTCTGCCCTGTAGAGGAAGTACCACAGGGTCACACCGAGTAACTAACTCCGTCCCCAAGGCTACTCTAAATTTTTACTCAAACTGTTGTCTGTCTGAGCATCCTCAACTAATCTGGACATTAAAATACAGGGCAGATGTTCCTTACGATGTGACCACTCCGGAAAAACACATGGACGGTGTCTTGGAAAGTTCATATCAGCTAATGCCAGAGATTTCACTCCATAGTCTTCAGGTTTATTCCTGTCCAAGTCCCACCTACTGCCTGAGTGTTTCTCTTTATTAAACCATGCCCCCCAGCGATGGGAGGGGGAAGGTTAGAATACGCTCCCGTCAAGTCTCTCGCGAAGGCTGAGGATGACGGCATGGTCAGGGCCTGCCTTGTCGAACCACCAGGAAGACCGTGTCCTTCACGTCTGCCCAGTTCTTTCATTTTCCAGGTTCCTGTCACGACCACATTGTCCCTTGAGACTTGGCACATTTCTCTCACAAATAATAAAGAGGGGCTACATCAAACATAAAAGATTTTCATCGACCTGAGCTGCTGAGGGTCCACGTGGACCATGATGAACGACCGTACCAGGGCTGCACAAAGTATTCGCTCTGTAACTCCATAGATTATGCAAATGAGGCTGCTAAACAGTTAAGAAACTGGTGGATGTTCAAGAAGATTAATAATGCAACTCTGTATTTAATCATGCTACATCAGGGCTTCGATTGTCTTTTAAAAGCGTATCGAAATCTGCCTTTGTGCCGATATAATCGTGATGCGATTTTCCATAAGTATCGTGCAGCCCAGAGACGATCCTGTTCCTGCTCTCACTGCTCTCACATATGCAAACACTGATTGTTTTTTTTGTTTTGTTTTTTTGTCACTGAGCTGGATGAGTGTGTCCTGTCATTTCGTGTGTGTGTGTGTGTGTGTGTGTGTGTGTGTGCTTGTGGTCCTATCCTGTGGAGTCACTGAGCCCATTGTGAACTGGTTGCCCACAGCACTGAAGGTTTAGTCTGTCTGCTGCATCGGCAGAGTCCGTAACGCTGATCTAGGCTCAGTTTTTTCCCCCTCTCAGATTTCCTGAATGAATAAAACTGGCCGAGAAGAGCTGGTCCTGTCCCAGGTTTTTGGACGCAGTGCTCCAGCAGTCCACACGAGGCGCACTGTCCGTTTTTATGGAGTGTGTTGAGATTGGGGTCAAGGCTGCTAGGCCTTACTGGGTAGTAACCTGGCCATGGAGGAAAAAGACAACCCGCATTTAGTGCCCAAGGTTTTATTCTGTGGTATGTGAATGATTTACGTTTGTGAATCACTGCGACACCTCGTTTTGTCTTCTGTGAATACTCACCCCGCTCTCTGTGGCACATAACTGATTTTAACTTTTTGATTTCCACTTTTCTACTTTCTTTTACACTCCTCCTGGATCAGGGGTTTTAAGAACTTTATTTTTTAGCTGTTTTTATTCTTGCGCTCAGTGATTTAATCGAGATTGATTTTATCTTTTGCAGATCGTTATTAAACCGCCCTCCGAAAGCCTGAACAGAATCTGATCAATGTACTACTAAAAACTGACCGAATCCCATATCAAACCCTTCTCCCACCATTCGACTCATCATCCGAGCTCTGATCCACTCCGCTCTCGTCCACCACGGCCTGTCGCATTATCACTGAGCTGTAAATATGAAGAACTTGGGAACATCTGCACACACAGTCTCCCTGCAATCTTTCTCGAACCCCAAAAACCCTGCAGATTTAACTCTGAGCTTCGCTATCAGCCACTCATTTCCCTGACTCTTCAGCAAAGGACATCCTGACAAAAATGCAGCTCTCAGAGATCTATAAATATATATATAAATATAAATCTATAAATAAGAGTAAACTACGAAACAATGGAAAGGAAGAAAGTCTATTTTTAAGGTTTTTGACTAATAAAACTGTTCTGAGAGTTTTTCTCTGCTCTGCTAAGCAAATAAACTTTTTCTGGGTCATGTCTCTTTTTGGTGATGTCTGCCAAATGGTGTTTTTGCACTTTTTTTTTTTTATTTTTTTTTTTTTGTTCTCTTTGTTGAGCTTGTTGTTTCAGAGCACTGAATACTTCATATTGTGTTAACTGTGCCAATTAAAAATACACAGGAAAGAAAAGGTGTGTCCTGGCTCTTAGTTTGTGTTTGGCGTGTGCTAACGTTCTCTAAAAGAGCCTTTAAATTAAGCCTCGAAAAATTAAATAGCTAAGACGGAGTGGCACGATGATGGTGTCACTGACACACAGCTGCAGAGTCTCGGGGTCCTGGGCAGAAGCCTATCCTCAGCTCACGATGAAGAGTGTGGTTTGTTCTTTCTGTGCTTGTGAAGATTTCCTTTGGAATGCTCCTACCCTCCTTCAAAGGTTACATAGTGCAGTTGCTGCAGTGCTGAGCTTGGAGTAGAAACAACAGAGGCTCTGTTCTCCCTGTTACAGCTCTACTGTATATTTGGGTTGTAAACGTCTGGGATATTGCGCAAAGTCTGATTTCTCAGTTTAACCAGATGTGATTCAGGTCAGAAGTGTCTAGTAGAAGTCGAATCCTGAATTCTGGGCTCAAGTGTTCAGTCCTTTGTGAAAAGACCTCTGAGCTGTGTCCAAAACTGTGCCCTATATTCACTATATAGTGCACCATTTTGGAGTTCCGCCATTTTGTAGTAGCGTCCAAAAACATAGTGGACAATGTTCAGGGCACTCAAACAATCCCACAATGCACTGCAAAAAGTAGTGTACAACCCATGTTCACTAGAAAATATCAGATTACTCATAATCCACTGTGTTGTTTGGTGAAACTGCACATTCACTACCCTCCTGAATTCAGTTTCCTATTAAAAGTGCACAATATAGTAAATAGGGAGCCATTTCGTACACAGGGGTTGTTTTATAAGGTGTTGCTGTCCCTCAGTTCTGCTATTGGACAAATCAGGCCAAATACCAGGATGATTATTAATCCCACCTTGAAAGGTGGATTAAAACTGGATTGATAAATTCCGAGGACATACTTTGTACAGAAATGATTTGAAATTTAAAACACATGAGATTCTATATATATATATCTTGTGGGTATATCAGCTCAGCAAAATTTCGAAGTCGTGTAAAATATTTTATGTCCAGCAGAGGGCGACATAGAGGGGATGTAAAAACACAAAAACACAGATCTGGAAATCCTTATCCTGCGGTCTCTGCAGGATAAACATTAACTTTATTCGGTCTGAAAATGTTTTGAAAGACTCGGACAAAATCTGTGATCATTCCTTGATAGGAAAATGTGGATTTGATTATCTGGGACATTTAGACCAGGATTAAACACTTTAAAAACTGCCCCCTGTTGGTGTTTTTAAGTTAATTGTCTTGTGCCATTCCCTCATAAAAATACACCCTCAAAATTTAATTTGGATAAAAAAGTATTTAAATAAGTTTCGGGTTTCTTTTTCCACCTTAAAGCATGCAGGTGATATTACGGTCAGCGTGTGAAAGCTGCGCCATTAAAAAAATAAATAAAGATTGGATCAGCCTCATACATGAACTTTCCCGTTCCACCTTAAACGTTGCAGCGCTTACTTAATGCAGTATCGCCAAGTTAGAACAAATCGTTCTAATAAGAAGCCAGTTTCTTTCCAAACACTGATATCAACTTTAAGCCTGATCTGGCCTGTTCTGAACTGAACGTTATGAACGGAACGTTTATTAATTAAAAAACACCCGGCGAAAATAAGCTTAGTTGTTCAGATAACGTTTTCAGAAATCTGTGCTAGGAAGCTGCGACACCAGCTCGACGTGGATTATAGAAACTATACACATTCAACAAAGAAAAATAGTCCATAACCACGTGTATTTCTGCTTTAAAAATATAAGGCTCTTAAGAGGCTGTGCGAAACACAATGTTGAAACATTTCATTCCACCTTAAGAAAGAGACTTGAACACCAAAGGACAACGTAAGGGGACAGCTGTAACGTGATTGGTTTACAGGCTTCATATGCAAAGTAGTAATGCATTGCGCCGCACTAAACTTGGATTTGCGAGGTAAAAAAAAATATACAAAATAATAAAAAATATATATGTATTATCCAGTGAAATTACTGTCATACAACGACATAAATTCAATATTTAAAAGTTGACTTACAAATTCAGTCACCGTCTCTGAGACTTATAGCCATCCGTTGTACTATATATAGAATGCAATGGTGACGTTGCTGTTGTGTTGTATGAAAGGAGAGAAGGTTAGCACTCCCCTTGACAAGGATGGAAGAGGTCCTAGTGGCCTTACAACACATATACGGTTAAGGCATTGCCACTTACTTCGTGGCATCTCTAACCAAGTTTTTTTTTGTAATAAAATATTAAATTGATTTTTTGTGTGCGGGACTGTGGTTTTGATTACACAACAGTTGATAAAAACAAAGCCTGCCTTTGGTATTATTGGTTTTAGGCGGAGAAACGTTTTCACTTGTTTTAGCGCGGCGACTGTGTTCATTTGTCTCCTAGCAACGGAGCCGTTGTGTGTCACATGGAGAGCTGTGTGGAGAGGGGAGATTTGATCCACTACGGTTTTATTCACACACACAAAAAAAGTAACGGCAGACTTTCATAATGTAGTGGAGTAAAAAGTAAGATATTTGAATTTGAAATGTACTGGAGTAAAAGTAAAAAGTCGCCCAAAATGGAAATACTTCAGTAAAACACAGATACACGACAAAAGTACTTCAGCACAGTAACAAAACACATTTACTGCGTTACTGTGTAGCACTGTTAATATCATTAAAAGAAAGAAGGAAACGGAGGAACAAAATAAAAGCACCTGAAAGGAACCCGTGCAGACACAGGGAAAACACCAATAGCTCATTTAAAACAAATGTTATAACTTATATTTTTCAGTTCTGCATCTCAGTTTGCTCTACAGTAACATTCAAGATGAGCTCATTTGAGCTGAATTTGTGTCACGTTTTACAAATTAGCCTTAACGTAAAAGCCAGACGTTTGGAGTTAATGTGTGAAAGGGGCTTCAGATTCGCTCTCCCTGCTTGTTTCTAACAAAGGCGGCCCATCAGAGTCTCTCTCACATCAGGGACTTCAAACTGCCAGCCACTGTGCTGTGAAACGTCTACACCCGCCTCCACAAACGTTTCCACACAGGGAACATCACAGTCTGGTCTAGGAACAGCACAGAGCAGGACACGGGGCTCTTCTGAGAGGAGTGTGTTGAACCGAGAGTTTCCTGACCTGCAGACCATCTACAACAAACGAAGCTGGACCAAGACTGGGAGGACTGTGAAGGACTTCAGCCACTGCAACAATGGACTCTCTGTGGTCAGGGAAGACCTTTCGCTGTGTGAAGACCAAAACAGAGAGGATGAGGAGGGTCTTCCTTCCACAAGCCATTAGGCTCTGACCTCGGCACAACAGACCAGGAATACCACCCAAAACACACACACACACCCTTCACATATTTAGACATTCTTTTCACTGGACTCCAGCAAATCATTTACACCTCCTGCTCCGTTTTGCATCTTACAATGAACTACTCACCACTGCATCACACTACAGTCTGATTTCTCTCACATTTCTATACAAACGTATGATTGATAAAATGACAGAAAATCCCAGCTAATGTCTACAGCGCATTCTGTGTGTTTTGAACAAATAGATTGAGAAATAACAGCAGTATTATTACACGTGCCCTCTGCAGAAGCACTTATTTCTAGGGCTGTTTTCAGAGTTGAATATGCTCTGTATCAACAGCGTTAAAAACGATAGCGATCAGTATAAGTACTTAAAGGCAGTATGAATGAGCCTTCACTCTGCTTCTGTGACCTTCTTGGGCTTTTTCGAACATTCTATACATTTGTATAGAATGTATAGTGATTCTTCTAGAACTCTCTGACTGGGCCCAAATATTCCTTGATGTCATCGCTGAACGTGTAAATATATAGAGCCACAGAGGAGCTGTTCAGTGTAGTGGAGTATGGACCAGATCAAGAAATGAAAAGTTTAAGACTCTCCACTCTGATAACGATTTTCGGAACAGAACCCCACATTCCACAGAATGTGCGTGTGCTGAAAGACTCTGCACCCCCCCCCCACACACAAACTCACGCACACACATATATCTTCAACCCAAGGACTAAGCAGAACACACTCCAGTGACCCCAGGATGAATGAATCACCACCTTCAACCCAGATGACTACTCCCCTTTTCTTCAGGAATGTAAAGAAAAGGAGATCCCAGTTTATGACGCTTTTAAGCCGAGGAGATCAAACAAAGTTTTGGAGACCAGGATTAAAGAACCCCAGTTTATGGCCATTGGAGCTGAAGATAAAAATGTTCTTTTGGACCGTTCTCAAAGTATTTAAAATTTACCAACTCATGAGAAAATCACAAAAAGGTCCAAAATACACCCTCCCTCTTCGGGGGAGGCGTGTCCGTTACGAGAGAGTCGCAGACACCAGTCGAGTGAAGTTCAAAGCAAATCAAAGTATTTATTTACCAAAATACTGGATCCAGGAGAATTTACACATTGAGAACAGTGTGATACCCCTCCCAAGTGAAACTCTGACCTCCCATGATCTGACTCCAACAGTTATACCCCAGATGACGTATAGCCTGTGGTGAGGCGTTTCTGGCTGATTAGCATATATTAATGTACTCAGCTCTTCACGTGCAATATTCAGGTGCCTGTTGTGACCCTGAAGACATTCTTTCTGGCCAGGCTGACAATGGGCCTCTCTTCTCAGCACTTTTTCCCAAGAGACTAAAATTTAGGGAGTCAGAAATACACTTCAAGGCCACAAACAGAAGCTACAGCTCAGCGCCTCCGTGCCCAACACTATGATGTCAGTGTGTTACAATTCTGGAGTGCACATCTGTTCAATGTTAGAGGTCTAAGAATTTAGAAAGGTGCTAATACTGAGTCAACATGCCAGTTAGTGTGCAGATTCTAAACTTGTTTAAATGCATGTCTAAATACTGGTTAATCATTCATATGAGTACATATAAGATACAAGATTTCACACAATTATAAATGCTTAATTTTAACTAATCATTTAAGGATAGTTGTCCACTAACACAAAGTAATAAAATTATTTTTCACAACAGAGCCTAGATAACGCAATGATTATCTTCTGCAAATCAACAGATGGCCCCCAGAACTGACCTTGTGGTGAACTCTCGCAACCCTGGTTCAAACCAGACAAACAGCATGGACCAACAGTTCCCCCAAGTGGACATTTGCTAAATCACGTTTCGCCCTGCCGCCCTCTAAATACATAACGGACGCATCGGGACGCCGCCGTTTATACACATGTTTTATGCAATGTGTATTAATGTTACCCTCTGTTGTCCTCAGGTGAATGTCTACTAACTAATGAAGTGATGTGTATTACTGTTTCAATCATGAGGGAAAATGTCTCTGTTTAGGAAAACGAATTAGTTTCTAACATCTAGAATAGTTGGTAATGTACTCGAGATATATACATACATATATATTTGATAAAAATAATCCAGTACACTCATTATGCTATACCCAAGTATGTATAAGTATTCTATTTTATCCAGTATTTTTGTAAGAGCCAAAAAATTGTGACCTCTCCCTCTCTCTCTGAAACGTGAAGAAAGTCACGTGAGCCTCAGACCCAGGATCCAATCAAAGAAAGGAGACCTCCCAAATGGGCGTGACCGCGCCACATCTGAAAAGGAGTCGCCCAGCTCTAAGCAGTTCTCTTCGTTCTTCGCTCCTCTCTGCTCTTCTTTTCACGCTCACTTCCGAGCTCTGGTTTTTCCAGGCTCTTCTTCCGCTCACCTTTTTCTGAATCTTCTCGTACAGCTACCGTACGTTTCCGTTCCTTTGTCTCCTCTCTAAGCCGACAAGCCGACTCTCAAAGACTCTCTAAGAAAAAAGGACTTCACACAACTCCCAAGGGACGCCTTGTGCCAGTTAGCAGTGTGATACAGAAACTACAGAGTAACGTCGAGTAATTGTCAGTAAGCTTTTCTTTGTTTATTTGTGTTCGTGTTTGTAGCCCAATCCAAGTTTTAACTTTACGACTGATCAAAGCAGGTGAAACTTATTCGTGGCCAGAATAAAAGACACCGCTAAGACAGAGGAAAATCGTAAAATAAGTATAAGCTAAATAATTCGAAATTGGTTCTGGAGATAGGAGGAAAATCAGCAGACTTTCATCTTGAAGCTCCTTCTATCGGGAAGGATAAAACCCAGCCAAGCCAGCAGCTCTCTGTGAAGGGAATCCCCGGCTGACGTCACACCGTCCGAAGGACGTCGAAAAGTGGCTGACTCATCCGGGAGGGAATCTCCCCACTGATCAGCCGAACTTCAGCCGTGACAAATCAAGCCCCAGAGAAACAACGGAGCGAAGGTCTGCGGGACCTCAGCGGCGGTGATCATAAACCCGACAAGAAAAATCTGCAGAAAAGTAAGCTAAAATTCCTCATTTCCAGAGCTGAAATTGAATTAAATCTCTTGGTAAAATAATCTCTTAATCAGATCATATCAACGCCTCATTTCCAAGTCATATCACCTAGCCTATCTCTAAATTCGAACCGGTTTGACCTGCGTTGATGCCGTGAGATTTTGATGATTGTGCTGTGTTTATCAAATATTATCTTTCCTCTTAATAAAGTATTTCCATTATTTGAAATAACAGTGTGTGGAGTTTGTTCATTAAGAGTCTGAAAATCCTGAAGAACTCACGTAGCGGTGACAGTATTCCCTCTCTAATTAATTGTTAATGTTTTTGTCATTTAAGTCAATAATAATAATAATAATTATTATTAGTTAAATCACTATTAAGCATAACGAGTTCGAATACGGTCCCTCCACTACATCAGTCATTCACACTTTGACGGAAGAGCGGAGAGTATTGTTCATACGAGCTCCTGTTTAAGTTGCATTTTAAAAAACAACAACTTTTAAGCCCTTTTCTTGGACTTAAAATGGATCGCTTTTGCAAGGACATGGAGTACTTGCATAGAAAGATGTGTGAGATTGGTTGTGATGAGGAGGAAGTGAGAGGTGCATGGAGGAGGATTCTGGAGGACATGTGTAGTGGGAAGGAGTTATTGGTGATAAAGGAAGAGGAAAGAAATCAAGCACGAAGGGACATAGATGAAATGCAGATGGAAAGAGCTAGGCTGAAAATGAGGGGTTTTGTACTGCAAAAATAGTTGGAGAAACAAAGCAGGTTACAATAATGAAACCAGAAGAAGTGGCCAGACGGAGCACTGAAGAGGTAAAGCCAGTGGTTGTGAGGAAAGAGAGTGTTCTGCAAGAGCCAAAGCAGCAACAAGCAACAGAGAGCAGATTGTGCCAGAAAGAAATGACGGAGGAGGGACGCAACAAAAAGAGAAAAGGTTTCTGGAAGAGGCTAACTGCCATTTTCAGAAGGAGGTCCTGAAGACAAAGAAAAAAAAATACCTGCCCTGAATACCTACCCAACACACGAAGTCCAGCTTGTAGCTGTAACCTCAGAAGAAATGTGAAATAAGCATTTGGCCAAATAGTGTATTTGTAGCAATTATTATCCTTGTTATACCGCAACCCTGAAATGGAGAAGCGGAAAAGGAAATGTGACTATTAATAATATTTATTATAATGTTGAAAGTGTTGATTATCATCTTTTGAATTCAAGCTCTGCATATCTAATAATAATAATAATAATAATAGGTAACATTAATATAGTGCCTTTCTAATACTCAAGGTTGCTTTACACACACACACACACACACAGAAAATAAATAAAACATTAAAAAATAAGAGAAATAGGGAAGAAGAATGAAGAGCTGAGGTGAAGAATTTGCGGTTATGAGTTCCAGAGCTTGGGTGCAATAACACTGAATGGACCCCCCCCACACACACACACACACACACAAACTTGTATGCTGTAGGTGTACATATACACTTATCATTTACTGTTTTATTGAAAGGACTGAGTCTATCTACGCAGCAGAGGGCGACTGCTCTCAGGTGTTCCTTGTTCCCAGCCTGTTGTGCTGTATATAAGCCCTTTGTTCCAGTCCTGTCTCAGTGTTTTTCAAGGCATCATTCCATCTGATCCTGCTTGTGTCGTTTTGATTTCGCAGTTCAGTCCAAAGCTTCTCAGTTTGTCTCATCACTGACTTTTCAAAATGAGGACTTGCGCCTGTATACTGCCCCCTGGCCTGCTTCAGTGGTACGTACACATGAGAAAGTCACCATGCTCCACGTCAAGTGTGGGCTAAAGGGTTTTAAAGCCCTAGGACTGGGTTGTTAAACAGTGGAGGTGTGTTCTCTGAAGTGCTGGAGCTCCATACAGTGTCTGTAGGATGAGTGTGAATGGTGTTCGTGACCCAGAACTAATTGTCCAATATTGGTGCCTGACCTCACTAATGCTCTTGTGGCTAAATACCATTAAATCCTCACAGCAGTGTTCCAAAAAACATCATGATTTTGATATCAGCAGCAAAGTCAGCAAGTTCTAAAGGGGTGTTTACAGCACTTTCTCATGTACACCAAGTGCAGCTGGGCTGCGCCGTGCTAGAACTTTGAAACTGTCACCAAACACCATGGCTGCTTTACATTCTGTCCATCCGCTTGATTTTCTTTGAGTGAAGCTTCAAAGTTAATATATATATATGTATTAAAGAAGCTTCTTATCACCTAGAATGTTTATTCCTCAGACCCCAGAGCTGAATAAGACCCCACTATAACACCACCCCTTACACACACACACACACACACACACATACACACAGAGACATATACACATAGTTTGGTATATGGGACATATCAGCTGTGAGGCTTTTTCTTGGTCTAATGTGTTTGTTACAGAAGTTTATCAGCAAACACCGTCAGGAAAAGTTAAAGAGGTCCAAACAATGTAAATGTATCTTCAAAGCAACAACAATGGGCTTAAGGCCGATTTGTACCCCTTCCATTCACCTTTCCACACAGTGACGTGCCGGTTTGCTGTTTTCATAAAATGTACTTTTTAAATTGGAACACAAAGACGGGGTTCGTACGGGGTTCAAACTCGAAATCCTTAAAAATACTTGAATATTAATGTTGTATTTTTCAGGTTTGAAAAGTGCTAAAATATGGGATAAAGTGATTGAAAACACTTGAAATTGTAACAGTATTTCTTTCAGAACAAATAGCTATCTAACTGAATATCAAACTGCTTGTTAGATTAAGAAATAAAATAAGCTGCTGCACTTCAGAGCTGTGTTCATTAGTGTGCCTCAGACACTGGGCCATAGTGATGGGAATTCCGGTTCTTTCTAGGGAGTCGGTTCTTTTGGTTCGGCTCACTAAGAGGAGCCGGTTCTTTCGGCTCCAAAGTGGCTCCTTAGATCTGGTTGTTTAAATCAATTTATTATGTTTAAAATGAACTACTAGTGTAAAAACATACACTATATCAAATATGTACTATTTATATGGCTTTATTTATACAAAAATGAATTATGAAATACAAAATACAAAAATCTCAAATAAACAGGTCCCATCTCTGACATGTAGGATGTGGTAGTTCGGGATGTCCAACAGTCAGTGGTAAGACAAACAGCTGTGGCTTTTTTGACCCTTTCTAGGAATGAAGCACGTTCTCTGTCATACAGGCCTGGAGTAATTTTTTGGGAAAGCGTTTTCCTGCTTGGAAGTGCATTCATTGGATTGAGAGCATGATCATAGTTTCTGAATCTTTTGTCTACCACGATAGAAAATGGTTGAAAATCTTGTGTGATCGTTTTAGCCACTTCCTCATCTATTGTGTTTTGTTGTGCAGGGGTCATAGCCTTTTGAAAAACGGTCTCATAAAGCTCTGGGTTGTAGATGTAGGTGGTTGTGATGGTGTACTGGATGATGCTGTAGAGGTTGTTGGAGCAGCAACAGTTGCAGTAGACACACTGGCACCTTCATTAATAACAGATTCTCCCATGCTGATAACCGATGCTTGTCTTTTCACTTTTAATTGCACTGTTGGATGAACAGTTCGCATTTGCCTATGCAGGTTGTTTGTGGAACCTGCTCGATATGAAATTTTCACTTTGCAAAGTTTACACTCTGCCTTTGAACTGTCTATAACTTTAAAATGCCTCCAAACTAGTGATGTGGCAGTCGCGAACGAACCGGTTCAAAGAGCCGGCTCTTGTAAGTGAACGATGAGAGCCGGTTCCCGTCTAAGACCGAGCCATATTTTTCTAAGGCTTGTCATTCAACCAATCAGAGAACAACAAGCAAGCTCCAACCCTCCAACCCTCCAAGCTGAGACACTTGGTTTTCCCGAATGCCAATCTGTTTTCCAAAAAAAAAAAAATAGTTGAAGAAAATGATAAATCAGTTAAATGTTTGTTGACAGTTGTGGTTGTTTTAATCACTACCGTTGAATGCTGCTGTTTTGCACTTTGCAGAGTATTTGTTTATTTTATTACCCAGAAATGGATGATTATTTAATTTAATAAGCTATTTTTTAATACCTACCTTTTGGGTTCCATTGGCTATACTTCAGAATTTACAAGTGATTTTTTTATTAAGGTGTTTAAATAAAAATCCTACATTGAGAGGTGGATTCAAACTTGATTGATAGTGCTGTGGACATACTTTTTACAGAATATACATGGAAATAAACCTCTGTCCTGTAAAATTAATTTAAAACACTCGTAAACATAATTATCATATAGTGTTAAAAATAATTAAAACTCATTTAAAGCAACTTTTTACAATGTAACAAAAACTTTGATTATTTTATTTGTTGGCAGAAGTAATATTTTAGCATTTTGGTTTGAATAAAAAAAAAAGTATTTCAGAAAAACAGTTTAGCAAAATATAACTCTTAATTAAAAAATATAATATAAAAAAATATAAATATAATATAATTTGTCCAGTAGAAGCCATCTAGAGGTGTTTTCAAAACTCAGGAAATTATCCTATGATATCTGGATCAACTTTATCCAGTCTGAACATAATTTGAACAGGGAAAAATAATGATCAATCATTCTGATTCTTGATAGAAAAAGTGGGATTTAATTATCCGGGAAATTTGTCCAAAACATCAGGTTTACTTTTGAAAACCGGTCGCTGGTGATGTTCAATAAGCTTTTTGCTATAAATCACAAATATGACAAAATCAATTACTTTAAGTAATATCATGTTTCCAGAGGCTGTGTCCAAAACATCATTCTTCCATAATAAAAAATGTACTACACTAGTGTGAATTTGAATGAAGCCCGACTCGTTGCTTTGTGGTGTTGTCTCTAGTGATGTGTCGGTCGCGAACGAACCGGTTCAAAGAGCCGGCTCTTGTAAGTGAACGATGAGAGCGGGTTCCCGTCTAAGACCGAGCCATATTTTTCTAAGGCTTGTCATTCAACCAATCAGAGAACAACAAGCAAGCTCCAACCCTCCAACCCTCCAAGCTGAGACACTTGGTTTTCCCGAATGCCAATCTGTTTTCCAAAAAAAAAAAAATAGTTGAAGAAAATGATAAATCAGTTAAATGTTTGTTGACAGTTGTGGTTGTTTTAATCACTACCGTTGAATGCTGCTGTTTTGCACTTTGCAGAGTATTTGTTTATTTTATTACCCAGAAATGGATGATTATTTAATTTAATAAGCTATTTTATAATACCTACCTTTTGGGTTCCATTGGCTATACTTCAGAGTTTACAAGTGATTTTTTTATTAAGGTGTTTAAATAAAAATCCAGTTATTTATACAATTGAATGTGTGAGTGCAATCAGTGAGTTATTACAAGACAGCCATACAACAATTGGCCATTGCAACACTATTATTTTTAATTTGAACAATAATATTTTGTCCATATAGTCATGTAAAATGTAGGTAATATTGTTCTGTACCATTGTAAATAAGTGGTAAAACAGAGCCATTTAGGAGCCGAGCCAAAAGAGCCGGCTCCCCAAAAAGAACCGAAATTCCCATCACTAGTTGTCTCTGAGTTCTGAGTCGTTAACCGGTTTGCATTGTTTGAATGAACGACTCTTAACGGACATCTTATAAAAACGATATCGGTATCGAGAGAGTAATGATGAAACCTGTGGAAGAAGCGGACTCATAATGGTAAGTTAGTTCTCTGTCTTCAACAGATTTTAGCCGTTTCGTCGTTTCGGAATATAAAATAAATGGTAGCTGGGTGCTTAAGTGTTGGTAAATTAACGTTATTTAACGAAGTCGGATTAAATTCAGTCGTTTATCCTACCTTTGGTTCTTTAAGCTCTCTGTGCGTACCAAATATTATTTGCTCACTTTAACATTAAACGTTTCATTTTATTACGCTTGTTTGACTCTTACACTACAGCTGTTTGCTAGCTGTCTATATATTCAGTTTTATTCCATTTTTAGACTTTTTTTTGTCCCCAATCTGTGGCTCCACTTTAAATCTGCGATGGCAATGTGTCGCCGGCAGATGGCAATATTGATTGATTAGTGGAAGCAGGGATTTTCATAGATGAAAAAGTAGTGGATTGTTGAATAAAATAATTTTATTGTGAATGTACTCTCTTTTAATGGTGGTTGTATTCTCCCCAAAATTGAAAATGGGGACATTTTTGGAATCTACAATCGGGGAATCGTTTCCTTTTTCAGGTTTTTCTGGCAATGATGGATCAGAACATCAACTTTGGACTGAATGTGTATAGGCAGTTGTTGCAAACAGTGAAATATTTCACTACTATATATGACTGTGTATAAAATACACACACACAAAAAACATTAAATATAGGTGGAAATTGAAAAGAATAAAAAAGCAGGAAAATCTGTGCGTGTGCCTTTTAATAATAAAAAAAAGGGCAACCATCTCAACAAGTACTAGAAACTGCAGTCTTTTCCTAAAGCAAGTCGTCTGACTATTCATTTCCTCCTCTGGTACCATCTGCCCCTAACAGTTGCCTAGCACCACCAGCGCTGCACAGTGAAATAAATATATAATGGGTGTAAATATGAGACAAGAGAAAACCTAATTGACTTATTACAAAAAGCCATATCTATTTAGTTTTATGATGTTCTTCTTTGAGATGCATTGCTTTTGTCAATTATCGCAGCAGATGCATCTTTTTTGTAGGATGTAACTTTGGTTTCATTTCAAATAAAACTGGTTCAATGGGTCACTCCTTTCTCTGAGTACACTGTTCTGTATACTTCCTCTGAATACACTGCAGTACAGGTGAATCAGGTCTAATAGTTTCTGAGGTGTTTTACATCACTGGCTTCATCTTCCTTCTGTCAACCTCCAGCCCATCCCTACACAACTCCAAAGCATTGGCACTGGTGATATTGTTGGCAGTACATAATGCGTGCATGTGTCAGGAATAGCTGAAAAGAAGACAAACGTGAGATGTAATACCAGTACGTATTGCAACTCATATCAAGTGGTAAACAGTTAGCCTTTTTTTGGCCACTCAGGATTAGAATCTACTGGCTGACACCATGAGTCTTCCAGGTTTTCCACTCAGACCAAAGTGACTTAAGCTGGTGAGCTCTAACAAAATACTTCTCAACATTGTGACAGCAGTTGTTTTTCCAAATCTGGGTGTAAAAAAAACACCCTCCTCTTTATGTCATAACCTGTCAAGGCATGGCATGTAGGAAAGCACAGGCAGAAGAATTTCTTTTCTCCAGCTGTTTGTATACTGTCCTGATTGGCACAAACATCCCTTGGCAAGCTCAGGCTTTGTGCTTGAAGACAAAGAGAAATCAAATAAGCTGCAACTTGAACACTACAAAAGCAGAACAAGCATGTCAGTGTTTTCATGCCTGCTGAATATGCTTGCATGTGTCTTAGTGAGGTAGATGGCGTGTAGCACTACTGTGTCAGTCTCATAGTTGTTGCTCGGATTAGATAGAGTCTCCAGTTTTTCTTATCAAGTCCTTTTTGTCTTTTCAGCTTTTTTAAAACATCCAGTCAAAACGAAGGTCTGGTCTTCAGTGAGTCTACGTACCATTTAGGATGTGATGTAATTGCAGTCAAATGCAGAAAGCATAGCTTAGTTACCATTATTTGTCAGAAATCTTCTGTAATTTGTTACTTAATAATTTTCTGAATTTAGATGTGTTGGTTTGTTTCCAACTTTTTATGTGATTAGCAGACACATCTTTAACTTATTGATCAGTGCCTTTCTTTCACATTGATGGTGTATCATATTGGCTAGACCTACTTTCATAAGCATGTACCTCTGGTGGCATTTTGCAATGATGTCTTGAGATATTGCAAAACCTCAGAGATTTTCTTGTGATGAAGGCTTCTCTTGACAGGTTTGGATGCATTCATACCCACATTATGGGCACATAATCCTGATATGGTCCAGGTTTTTGAATTATTCCGCCAGTTTTTAATACACCTGATGCTGTATATGTTTCAGATGTTGGTTGATATATTTACTGTACTTACAGCACCTCTCCCCATTGTCTCATTTTTAAACCAGAGCAGTCTCCCTCCTAGCAGTTTCTTTCTCTCTCTCTGTATGTGTCTATGTTTGTAGAATGAAACAAATCAGATTTTCCTGGCCATTCATTTATTATCTGTAAGCGCTTATCCAGTTCAGGGTCGCGGTGGGTCCAGAGCCTACCTGGAATCATTGGGCGCAAGGCGGGAATACACCCTGGAGGGGGCGCCATTCCTTCACAGGGCAACACAGACACAGACACACATTCACTCACACCTACGGACACTTTTGAGTCGCCAATCCACCTACCAACATGTGTTTTTTTGGAGGAAACCGGAGCACCCGGAGGAAACCCACACAGACACGGGGAGAACACACCAACTCCTCACAACCTCCTCAGAACCCACAACCTCCAGGCAGCTGAAGCTGTGTGACTGCGACACTACCTGCTGCGCCACCGTGCCGCCCTGGCCATTCAACAAACACATATTCATAGATCCAAGCATACTAATTTAGAGTACATTTTGAAACACTTTTGTAAGAATTGATATACAAAATATAGTCAATATATAAACAAAGGAAATTAAGAAATTAAAATGCTTATAATGAAAATGTAAAAATGTGGTCTCAATACATTATTTAGTTGCCAAATTGCCTACTAATGTTGTTCTTTCTGTGTGAAATTGATTCTTTTAGATGAATACGCAGTTAAGGTTTCTCAGGATGTTCTCACTACAGCGTAGGGTGAAGGTTTTTTCCCCAAAGGAAAAAGTTGTATTTTTGTGGAATTTGATAATTGCTTTATTATCTCTTGTATCGATCACTGTGTCACTGTTTGAGGTAAGAAACATTCTTTTAATAATTGTTTTGGGCTGGCCTGAATAATTATTTGAGTATTCATATTTACATCTGTTTTCATTTTTCTATTTAGTATTTATGAATTATATTTTTTGTTGTTGTTTTATGTAGACGTATTTGTTATCTAAAATAATTAATTTATTCATGAATTGTAACCGTTTATCCAGTTCAGGATCGCGGTGGGTTTGGAACCTACCTGGAATCACTTGGTACAAGGCAGGAACACACCTTTAAGTGGGTGCCTGTCAGATATATAATGTATATTGTTAGGCTGTGAACCGTTTAAACATGAAATGTGTGTCTCATTAGACAGACTTTAATAATTCAAATACCATTTTAAGGGTGATTTCGAGAACATGTTACTAAGTACTCATTTTGAAACACCAATGAGAATTTAAAACTTGCAAAAAGCAGTTTCTGGCCAGCCTGTTAAGGCTACTTGGGCATTACTAAAGTCATTTGAGATTAGCTGGATATTTGGAAGACCAAGGTAGATTATAGTGATACAGCAAAATATGAATGACTGGCTAAAATGGAAACTAAAAATCAGTACTGTCTGACACTGAAACCCAAACAATGAAAAAGCTGACAATAATTTCTTGAAAGCTTTTAATTAGCTTAAAGTAGAATGTGTGATTATTATTCAGGTGTGTAACAGGGATTTTTCATGTTGTTGCTAATGTTATGTTTTAATTTAACTTTTCTATTTCAGCTGTTTTTCAACTCTACTTTGTCGGCAGTAAAAGTTATAAGATACTTTCTTGATGTGGTGTTTGTATTCAACATAATCTCACGCTTTTACATTGGCTATGAGAGTCATGGAGTGGTTATTACAGATGCTCAGCAAGTTCAACTGACCTATCTCAGAAGCTGGTTTATAACTGATCTGTTATCTGTTCTTCCACTGGAAGTATTAAGATATGCTTCCCCCGAGCTACATTTCATGCATTTCAACAGATGTCTGAGAGTACTGCGACTTTTCACCATAATATGTAAGTTGACCTCTATTTGTCCTAACAAATGTATTAAGGTTATACATGTTTTCAGGCGTTTTTGTATAACATAGCTTTATTAAATATATATGTGTTTTTACAAATATATTTGTTCCCAAATGCTAACGTTGAAATAATCATGTTTAAATCGTCTAAACGGAAACTGACACACTTTTGGGCCACCCTAAACTAATACCTAATATTATCCCAGAGAACAGAACAAATCGATTCACATGCTTTTGTAGAGCATTTTCATTTATGGACCACAAATTAACACACTTTTATAAGTTTCAAAACTTGCTACACTTTAAAACATATTTGTACACCTAATGCAATTATCATCTACGATCCATAATGTGTTTTATGTGTTAAGAAAAATAATTTGTGCAGAAAAGCAATGAATTATAAAAAGAACATTGTCTAAAAATATTAGTGATTGCCATTTTTGACACTTATTGTCACGGATCACTTGGCGGACTGACGGAGGCGGACGCACTTGCTAGAACACAGGAATTTTAATATAGAAAATATAACAAAACAAAGAGACTTAAACAGAACAAAAACAAACAGGGAGCCAAGCAGGCTAAATTAAACACGGGGAACTAGACAGGGTAAACGGGACAGACAGACAAAAAGCGAAACAACGACAAAGGAAAAGAAACGGGGAAACTGTGGAGACAGATGGACAGACTATATAACACGACCGACTAGACATACGAGAAAGGAGAAATGTGAAATGTTCGACCAACGGGAGAGACACAAGGGAACTTAAATACAAGACATAAACGAGACACACCTGGACAGATAACGAGGAGGACGGGTTAACACATAACACAGACGAGGAGGCGGAACAAAGGTGGGACAAGGGCGGAGACAAGGACAATAACAGACAAAGCCATGTGCGGATAAAGCACATGGCAGGGACAACAAACCTGACAGGACGAGGGCGTGACAGATGCCCCCCCCTGAACGCGCAACTCCCGGGGCGCGTACACCTAAACCCCCCAGGAGCTGGCACAGGAGAGGGCACGGAAAACAAGACAAATTAGGACGTGAGACAAGGAACCATTAGGAGACAGGACTCAGGACAAGACGGGAACAGACACAGGAAATGGAGCTGGGAACTTGACTGGAGTGGAAACTGGGGGCTGGACCTGGGACAGGACAGTAGACTGACAAAGTGGGGTGACAGGAGACGAAACAAGAGACTGGAGCAGACTGGACAGGACGGGGGTGGACACATGAGACTGGACAGGGTTTTTGACATTGGACAGGAGACTAGATGAAACTGGACATTGAACAGGACTAGAAAGAGGAGAGGGGACTTGTGACAAGACAGAGGGTTGAAACATGGACTGGACATGAGGCAGGACAGAGGGTTGATATGGGGACTGGACCAGAGATGGGACTTGAGACAAGACAGGGGTTTGAAACAGAGACTGGACTGGAGACAAGACAGGTGACTGAACGCGGGATGGATACGGGGACTTGACATGTTTGGGGACAGAGGACTGGACATGAGACGAGACAGAGGGTTGAAATGGGACCTGGACAGGAGACGGGACAGAGGGTTGAAACAGGGACTGGACAGGACTGACAGGGGACTGGACAGGACTTGGCAGGGGAATAGGGACCAAGACATTCAGGGGGACAGACACGAATACAGTGACAGGGACTGGGACAGATACAAAGGCAGACACGGGCACAGGGACAAGGACAGAGACAGGAATCAGGACAGGGACAGACAGGGGAACCAATATAACTGGGGAATGCCCAGGACTGGCAATAGTCTGTGGAGGAGTCTGAGGAACCAGCCTGGGCACAGTTCTGGGGATCGGCCTCGAAGTCCTCGGGTCCGTCCTACGGGCATGACCAGGAGCGGCCGGGGCCACAGTCACAGGGACAGGAACGGCCGTAGCCACAGTCACAGGGGCAGAAACGGCCGTAGCCACAGTCACAGGGGCAGAAACGGCCGTAGCCACAGTCACAGGGGCAGAAACGGCCTTAGCCACAGTCACAGGGGCAGAAACGGCCTTAGCCACAGTCACAGGGGCAGGAGCGGCTGAGGGAGCAGCCATTACGAAGACAGAAGGCCCTGCGACGACGTCCACGGAGACAGGGGAACCTGCGACGACGTCCACGGAGACAGGGGAACCTGCGACGACGTCCACGGAGACGGGGACCTGCGACGACGTCCACGGAGACAGGGGGACCTGCGACGACGTCCACGGAGGCAGGAGAGGCGGGCGCCGCGCTCACGGAGACAGGAGCGGCCGTTGGCGCCGCTCTCACGGAGACAGGAGCGGCCGTTGGCGGCGCTCTCACGGAGACAGGAGCGGCCGTTGGCGCCGCGCTCACGGAGACAGGAGCGGCCGTTGGCGCCGCGCTCACGGAGACAGGAGCGGCCGTTGGCGCCGCGCTCACGGAGACAGGAGCGGCCGTTGGCGGCGCTCTCACGGAGACAGGAGCGGCCGTTGGCGCCGCGCTCACGGAGACAGGAGCGGCCGTTGGCGCCGCGCTCACGGAGACAGGAGCGGCCGTTGGCGCCGCGCTCACGGAGACAGGAGCGGCCGTTGGCGCCGCGCTCACGGAGACAGGAGCGGCCGTTGGCGGCGCTCACGGAGACAGGAGCGGCCGTTGGCGGCGCTCTCACGGAGACAGGAGCGGCCGTTGGCGCCGCGCTCACGGAGACAGGAGCGGCCGTTGGCGGCGCTCATGGAGATAGGAGCAGCCGTTGGCGGCGCTCTCACAGAGACAGGAGCGGCCGTTGGCGCCGCGCTCACGGAGACAGGAGCGGCCGTTGGCGCCGCGCTCACGGAGACAGGAGCGGCTGGAGGCGCCGCGCTTACGGAGACAGGAGCGGCTGGAGGCGCCGCTTTCACGACGACAGGCGTGGCTGTAGGCGCCGCTCTCACGACGACAGGCGCGGCTGGAGGCGCCGCTCTCACGGGAACAGAAGCGGCTGGAGGCGCCGCTTTCACGGGAACAGAAGCGGCTGGTTTCACCGCCTTTCCGGAGACAGGAGCTGAGACTTCCACCGAGGCAGGGGCTCGTGCTGCTCGCCGAGCACAAGTTTTAGATTTAGCGGGTTTAGGGGCACTGATGGGCGCACTCTCGAGGGACTTCTTTGACCGTAGTTCCCCCGGAGATGCGCCCCTGTTAGCCTCATCTCCCATGTCCAGTGATTTGAGGCTACCCATAACCCCCCCCCAAAAAATCTCCCCGGACCTGAGGGGGTTATCCTCGCACGCAGGGGTAACTGCAGAGACGTCCTCGGGAGCAGGGGTACCTGCAGAGCCGTGCTCAATAGCTGGGGTTCCTGCAGAAACGTCCTTGGAAGCAGGGGTAACTGCAGAGACATCCTCGGGGGTAGAATGGGAGAATCTCTCCGTAAAGAGTTTAAAAAAATGTTTCTACATAGATGTCATGAGATCTCTCCTTAATTACGGCTTCAGCCCACCGTAACGCCTCTCCTCTAAGGAGAGGTTTCATGAACATGACTTGGACTAGAGCAGGAGGAGGAGGACCGGTTAAATATTCAAAATAGTTTCGACATTGGAATATGAATCCTTTCCAATTTGGACCTCTTTCATATTCCGCTGGTACTCCCAGAAAAGATTGTAAAACGAGAGGTTGATCACCAACCCTCACAGCCAGTATATCCTCTGCCATTTTTATGTTCTTCTCTGGGAGAATGTCCGTGTTAACTGCGTCCTTGTGGTCGAACATTCTGTCATGGATCACTTGGCGGACTGACGGAGGCGGACGCACTTGCTAGAACACAGGAATTTTAATATAGAAAATATAACAAAACAGGGAGCCAAGCAGCACATGGCAGGGACAACAAACCTGACAGGACGAGGGCGTGACACTTATTTTGATGGAAGGTTGTATTGGTACACATGAGAGCTCTGTAATATGAAGACATTTTTAACATATTCTGCTTAAAATGTAAAATAAAACTGGTACTAAACCTGTAAATATGTGTATTGTTACATTTCAACTGTATTGTATAATTTGTGTGTATGGACCACACCCAAAAATCAGCTTGAAATGAGCAGATGAGGGTGGGGGGTTATTTAAGCTAACCGCGATGATTTGTGCTGACCACGATCGTATTATATTTCATTTCAATTCCAACAAACAGAATATCAATTTTGTGTATTTCTAAACAAATGGCGAGACAAATGATCATGGAGATTTAGGCTGTGCATATCTCCAGCTTATACTTCTGTCTGCAGCATTTTGTATTTATTTTTTTTATATAAAAGTGCCAATAAAACAAACCTGAGAAATCATCTGCAATCCACCACCGCAGTTCGTGTCAGAATTTGCAAATATCGTTTTTCAGACATACAATTTTAATTAAAAACAGGACAAGGGGCAAATATCTTTACATTTATTTATGAATAAACTGTTCAATAAACTGACGTTCTTTACCATAATAGTGTGTGTACATTATTATGCTATCATTAAGCATACAGGCCTATTAAAACACTGGGGGTATAAAAAAAAAAAAAAAAAAACCACACAATTAAATCGTTAATCGCAGTTACTTGTATGACAAATAATCGTCAGTTAAAATTTCATGATCGTGACGGCCCTAGTGGAATGTGAAACTGAAGAGACAGGAGGATTATTTGTACATAGAATGGGTATAAAAAGGAGTTGCTGACTTGGTTGTTAGCCAATTCTTAAGTTATGTCCTAACTCCATTTTGCGCATATGGACAACACCCAGAACTGAGCTTAAGACGGAAGAGATCAAATCTGAGAAGGTTGAGGAAGACTTATTCCTCACAGAAACTGGATTCCTAAAAGAACTCTAGATTTCAATGATACCAACCTCTCTTATATGCAGTAAAATTACTGTCAAAATAAAGTGTGCATGCTCATATATTTTCATACATAAATATTTAATTTGTACACAAAAGTCTGTTTTGTGTGTGCTTTGTACGAATACGACTTCAAAAATATACGATATATACGAATATAAACGCATACGACTTGAATTATTACGGGTATGACTTCTAGATTACGAACACGAATCGGAAAGTGAGAAAACACTGTCAAAAATACGTCACTGGACTCACAGTCAATATGCATAGAGCAGAAGGCCAATTGATTTGATATAGTGGGCATGCGTGGTCTGCTGTGTCTTTTTTTTTTGAACCGGTGGTGGTGGCAGGGTCCCTGTAAGTTATTTATTAGTTTGGTTCTTGGACTGACTGGAGAATGGGAGAAAAGAAAAAATCCGGCTTTTTTTTTTTTTTTTATACAGTTCATTAGTTTGATTAGGAAGTGTGGGAGGGCTTAAAGCACCCTTTACACCTCATTAGTCGGTCTGAGCGATCACCGTTTGTTTAGCAGCTCTCTGCAGTTAAAACAAAAGTCCCAAACATTTAGATTCTCTGTGGACATACATGTATTATCAGTTTGTGTGAAATTAAAGACTTGTATGTATACTGTGTTTTAACATTATAATTTAACATGGGGTGGGGGTGGTTGCATTTTATTTTAAATGGATAATTTATAAAATCATCTTTAAATTAAATTTCATAAAATTAAATATGGTTTGCCTGCTCTTAGAGTTTGAATTATATATAATGAACATGGGAATCTTTCTATTATCTGGCATTATAATTCAACCACAGAAAAATACCTTATGTTATATTTTAGATTATTACTATTTTTTTAATGTTCCAGAAACATAAGATTCATATTTCACAAGCTGGAAAAATGACAACAAAACAAAATAACATAGATAAAAACAAATGACCATAATAAAATTAAATATGACTCAGATGATGTTACTTTTAATAAATGTGTCCTTTTCAGGAATATAGGTATCAGCTGAACTAAAAGTTTATAATTCTACACACTGTTGGTTCTAAACTTGCATTCTTCATGTTCTTCACTTCATAAAGTTCATACTCTATAAGGCAGATACAATATGAAGGTCTCATGAAAGCTGGGACTATCCTCTTTCCATCGGAGCAGTATTATTATGTAAAATATGGACAACTAATGAGGAATCTGCTTCAAATATAAAACACAAAAATAACTATGAAAGGGAATGGAAATTAATAATCTATACAAAAATAAATGTCATCCAAAAGTTATAAATCATTCATCAAATCAATGGGCTGGTTCTTGGGATTTTGAATTGACAAAGTATTTAGATTTATAATATATATGTAATCCTTGATTTGGGGGAAAAACAAATCACTTCTACTAAAATATACCTGTGGTTATACAACTTGTATGTATAAACCTGGCATCACTGAATTTCTGAGATTATCCTGAAACTAACAAGCTCTCATCTGTCTGTCTACAACTCTCCTTGCTCCACTATATTCATCAGTTGCCACATGAAAAATAAAACAAAACATAGAAATGGGGGTCTAATATGTAAATACAGTTGAATTCAGGTAAATGCCATATAATCGTAAAATAACATATATTGGGCACAAGGGGACACCATAAGCATTCATTTGACACCGGTCCCCCAGTTCAAAACAAGACGCAGCAGACCACGCATGCGCGCTATATCGAATCTATTGGTCTTGTGTTCTATGCATGTCACGTCCTGTATTTGTTTTCCTAGCCATGTGCTCATTTAGCACATGGCTCTGTTTATTCTTCCTGTCTCGGCCCTAGTCCCGCCTTAGCTCCGCCCTTTGTAGTCCTGCCCTCTCGTTATTGTCCCCAGGTGTTCCTTATCAGTGATCTGTGTATATATAGTCCCTTTGTTTCAGTGTTCCCTTGTCGGTTCTTGTGTGTATAGATGTGTTTCTTTGTCTGTTTTCTTACGCATTACCACCAGATCACAGTTATGTTCCCTGAATTCTTGTTTGTTTTCATGCCTCCCTGCTCCTGTTTGTTTTCTGTTTGTTGTGTTGCCTTAGTCTTGCTTTAATAAATATTCCTTGCGTGTACGTCCTCATCCTCCTTCAACTGTGACAATGCATCTTGCCTGTGAGTCCAGTGAAGTATTTTTGACAGTGTTTTCTTACTTTCCAATTAGTGTTTGTAATCTAGAAATCGTACCCCTAATAATTCAAGTCGTAAGTCGTCTTTATAATCGCATGATTTTGAAGTCGTGTTCGTACAAAACACACACAAAACAGACTTTTGTGTACAAATTAAATATTAATGTATGAAAATATATGAGCATGCACACGTTTATTTTTGACAGTAATCTTACTCTTCACTCTTAGGCTTGATGGAGATGTTGAGGTGCAGTGTGGATGATAGTGTAGTACGCCTAGGAAAACTAACATTTTGTTTGTATTGGTAGAGTCAGATTTAAAGGATGTCCCTTCTGTGTTAGGACCCAGTGTAGAGTAGGCAGGAGAAGAATTGTCTGGAGGAATATCTGACTGAGATTTAAGATTGTAGGAGTAGCAGGAATAGACGCAACTAATCTGAGTGAAAGCAAAGTTTTGGGTGTGGACCTTAAGCAAATTTAAGTAGATGTCCAAGATAGTGGGGAATTGCTGTTCTCTTTGGTTTGTTTATATGCTCTGCATCTTTTTAGGTGAAACAGTATGTTTGAGGGGGGAAAAAAGTCACTGTTTGTTGTTTAAATTACCACAGAATTTCATTTGTAACTCGAGTTGTTTAGTAGCATTTTTGGTAATGCCATCCTGAATTTGAAGACTTTTCCATCTTAAATAATCCCAAACTAATTAAGTATTACCTACCAAATCATTCACCGGAGTTTGGTAAACACTTTAGACAGGTTTCTAGCATGCAAACAGACTGGAGAGCTGGCAGATTGTGAGGAAACATCCTCAGAATTTTATACATTTTTTTCAGATGAAAATTGTGAACACCGCCTTTAAGACATTTCATACTTCATCATAAAATAAACATTTACATAAAAAGTCAGAACTCAAAGTTTGAACATAGATACATGTGATACTATTGTTTCACCTAGAAAACTTGGTCTGTAAGAAATGTATATAGAGTTGCTCCATTTGAACACTGTGTTGAATAGGTTTGGACATGAATATATGAAGGTTCAAGAAAGCTTTAGAAATCAAATTGTAAATTTACATAACCAATTATATGCAAATAATCTTCTATAATATTACTTGTTCTCATAAATCCTTAATCAAAATGTTTTGCAAAATCGAATATTAGATTTGAGTCACGTGGCCAGACCTAGATTATTCATGTTAATTTCTTAATTATGTGTGGAATCATAATTTTTTTTAAATATTTGGTTATTCATAGCCTCCTTCAGTAACGAGCCTGATACCAACAAAATTCATGTGGAGCTATTAAGATCCTTCTCAATTATGGTCATTTGTGTCCAAGTCTCTGCATGTATCTGGTAAGTCTGCTTCAGAAACAGATACTCCAAAAGCAACATACTTGATGTAAAAAATAGAGCCATAAATTGAGTAGTACTTATATTACATTATTGAGCTGCTCACAAGCTGGTGCTATTGTTGAAACCTGTGGAACAATTTTAACGAACGTTACACAAGAAGATTTATAAACTATTTGTAAATATGATATCTGGCTTGCACACAGAATAGCAAAACTATAGAAGCAGAAGGGATTGTGCAGATGCTATATTCCGATGCCTAGATTCCAGCATGCTGACCTATTTAATGTGGATAGAAAATGTAAATAAAAAGTTCAGTTGTAGAATATAACATCTTCACCATTAAGGTAGAGCAGAACTTTGATATTAGAAGCTTAGGTGCCAGAATTTTACCCAGTCCATGATTCCAGCAAAAAGAGAGAATTTGAATAAGCTTACTTCAAGAATATCTTTGCTCTAGGCTCACATGCCATTGAATAAATTTTTTTTGTTGTTGACAGGTTTCACCAGGCATGTGAGGCTGCTTATGATGGTCACCCAAGACGTTGTCCAAAAATGAAAGGCTGGTTGACATTATTACCAGAATGTAAGGAACTTTTTTATTTATCTTATGTGTGGATAATCAAATAATAGGCTTAAATACAAGACTTTATTTTTCCAAGAATTAATGCAGCTTCAACACTGGCATTCATTACTGTTTCACTTTTGAATTTATTTGCATATGATAATTTTATACAAGCATTTATTGCAACTTGTAGGATATTGATACTCTGAATTCATAGATAAGGTAACACAAAATATTTTTTGCCTGTAGGAACAGGTAGGCCAAAAATATCTTTCTAAGCGCATATACATACATACAAAAAATATATATGTATTTATTTCAAATAATATTTCAAAATATTTTAAAACCTTTTTCAAAGGTCTGTATAACCAAATTATCACCTGTATGATTTTTGCTTCTTTGTTCTTGACATCAGAAAATGAAAAGTTTGTTTTTTTCCCTTCTAAATTGGCTTTGTTTAATTTGTGCAAGTTATTGGTTATTTTTCTAAAAACAATTTGGATAATAACAGACAATTTGATGGCATTCATATCTGTCAAATTTCTCTTGCAGTTTCAACCAATTTAAAGGGCGCCACAGATTTGGAGTATTACGCTGTGTCTTTATACTGGGCAGTAATTACACTGACTACAGTTGGGTAAGTGAAGTGCATTAAATGTAATGTAATTTTAGTATATGTATTGTTGGTTTCAACATTAAGCTCTAACACTGCATTATATCAACATGCTGCCCTGTATTCTGTTTTAAAGTAATGCTTTATTCACATTCATATTCTTATCCACATTTAGAGTCTGTTAAAAGAGCAAGCTGTAATACTGACACTAAGCGTTTAAAAGGAGAACTACAGTGCATATACAAAACAGTAGAGAGATCTGTTTGCCTTCGCACTCTTCCCCAGACGCAAAGCTTACCTGGTTGCCAGTTTGAGGAAAACTGAACATACACCAACAAGCAAGAGGCGATTAAGAAATTTGGACCCTAAAAGCTAAAATGAACCTGCCATAATCAACCTATTTCCACAGAAAAGTGTTCATCATTTCAGCAAAATATCTACTTGTGCTAGAGAATGGCAAATATTTGTGTTAAATGAGCAGCCACAATTTCCCCAGCATTTACATGCCTTTACTGTCCAAATCCACCTTAAATATTTCAAGTAGATGAGGTTTCTTATTGATTTTCCCTTCCACCATAGTTGTCGTATTAGGAGATCTTTGCTGATTTGCTATTTTTGTGTTTAAACATTCTGTTCCACCTCAAAATATCAGTTCTTGAAACGTCTTCTGAAACTTTTTGAAGCAAATGTTATTACACTTTATCCATTAAAACACACAAACCAGTTGTACATCATGTCACTAAATATTTTCCTAATTAAGTAAAAGGCAAAAATGGACTCATTGGATTTTCCCTATTTTAAAAGCTTTTACTGTCCAAATCCACAAATATATAGAATAGACAAGGCTGGTGTTATTTTCCCTTCATCCATAAATGTCATTTTTTGATAGCAGATCCTTGCTTATTTTTCACAATTTTCATATTCAAGCATTTAGTTCCATCTTAAATGGCTCAGGTTAAGTGTCGTATTGGCTTCATTCTCCAGCTTCTTGGCTACTCCTTTGCACCGTAAACAGACAGCTATGTGAAGCTAAAGATAGTGCTAGGTTTTTACAAACAAAACTTGTTTTGAAACACTTATTTCCCATTTTATCTATTTAAAACACACAACCAATTGTACATCATGTCACTGAAACATTTACCTACTAGGGAAACTTAGAAATAGAAAGCTTATATTTGCAATGTATTGTTTGAATTGAATTCTCCTTCCACCTTAAATAGGTGAATATACAGGGCTTTTTAAACACAACTCTTACTTTCACAACTAGTTTAAAACACACACCACAGAGAATCACACATTTATCTGGCTCAATTTCTTTAAAACACTGGTATGTATCAGGGATGCCAGTGCTTCAACTTAGCTTGTTTCCTCAATCTATGATAACATGCCCTGAACATTTTAGTACTAAGGACAGTAAATATCTAAAGATTGCTCTTTTAACACCTCCTGTTTTTTAGTTGGCAATTCTGCATTTGGTTGCTTTATATAGAATTGAATGTAGGCAATAATGGACATGATTTTATTACAATGTGAATTATGGTGATACCAAAGGAATATTGTATGTGATGTCCACTGTATTTGCTTGAAACCAAAGACTGCGTGCAGTGTAATGTAAACTAAAGGGGGGGGGGAAAAACGTTCAAAAGCAGATACTGCGATCAGTATTTTACACTACTCCTTTTTCTTTAAATGAAAGATGACATTCAACCAGAGCTCTTAGGTTTTTGTTCACTGTCAGATGGCAAGGACTTTTCTAAGTATATGGGCTTTTCAAAGCAAAGTAATAGTTTAGATCTGTGTGGGACTTGTTTTTTTTTTTTTTTGCATGGGAGATTGTCGAGATATTTTTGGAAGCCGATCTGTATTATTCCAAGAACTTTTTTTTTACAACAGGATCGCTTTAGTCTTGGTGTCCCTCATGTGAGCTGTTTTGCTCTCAGGTTTCATGTATTTGCTAAGCTTCTCAACTTCCTTAAATGAGACTTTGGCAACATATAGTACTGCAAGATTATTAAGCAGACAATGCTTTTCCTTCTTGTTCTAAATTATCATGTCTTGTTGGTTCGGCCTTATATTATGGTCAGTTTGAACAGCAATATTTTATGTGATCATGCTGTCTTTGTTTTGACAGCTTTCAGTGACCTATGATTCAGTGCCTGATTACAGGTAGGCCAAATCGTTTCAGCATAGAACAATGCAGGAAGGTGGTATTGTTGTGCAAATGGTTATATTTGTTCTGTGCTGGCACTGTGCACTCCGCAACAATATGATTGATGTACTCCTCTTGCTGGTAGCGCACCCTGAATTTGCTATAAACACTGAATGATCACTGGATTAGCAACACCTATATTTTACCTACAGTCTTTATTCATTTTATCAGCTCTACTGACCACACAGGAGCACTTTGTAGTTCTACATTTACAGACTGTAGTCCACCTGTATGTCTGCATACTTTATCCCCATTTTACCCTGCTCTTCAATGATCAGGAACCCCGCATGACCACCTCAGAGCAGGTATGATTTTGGTGGTGGATCATTCGCAGAGCTGCAGTAACACTGCACTGTGTCCACTCACTGTATTAGACACACCTACTGCATTGGTTCACCATGTAGATGTAAAGTCAGAGGCAGTAGCTCTGGTCTGTTGCTGCCCAGTTGTTGTTGGTTGTCCTCTACTCCTTCATCAGCACAGAACGCTGCCCACAGAAGTCTAGCAGCTCTGCTTTTTCTGATAAACTTGTACCAGCACAACACACTAACATATCACCAGCAAGTGTCAATGCAGCGATGAGGATGATCCACCATCCAAATCATATCTGCGCTGTGGCGGTCCTGACCATTAAAGAACAGGGTGCAAGCACAGCATCAAACTTCTTGATCCAAAATTTCTGGACCATGTCTGTTCAAGTTCAAGTTCCTGATGACGGCTTAAACCTCCAGTGAGACATCTTCCCAAACACCAGGTGTTACAGCTTGGAATGCTTTAGATTCTCTCTGGATCCAATCACTTTTTTGAGACCTATCATATCACTCTATACCATATACCTCTCAGGCCTGTGAGGGTGTCTCAATGATTGGACATTGGTTCTGACTGAGGCTTTTGTTCTGTAACTTTGTGTTTTCCTGAAAGAGTCCTACCTTCTTAGGAATTGTGCTTTGGCTATCAACTTTATCTTGAGGTTTGTAAGAAGCTCAGCTGTTTTGGCGATTCCATGATTTTGGATGATATGTTCCACCGTCTGATGGACTTTCTTACTAGTGACTCCTTTGCTAATATAAATTAAAAGTAATATATCCTTTCTGAGATGTGTGATCCAGTTGTTCATGCACATACTGAAGACACACCTAGGGCTTTCACAATATGTCATCACAGGAGTTTTCGGGTTGACCCATCTGGCGATACCGGAATCTGTGGCACATACCAGTGGGTTGAGTTCTGTAAAGGTAAAGGGATGGTCCTTACAGATTCTGTCTAAGGCTTGGTTCACAGCTTTAATGTTTGAGTTTCCAGTTGTGATTGCCGCTTGATGTCTGCCACCATTTCCTCTCCACAGCACTGAGGAGCATATGGCTTTTAATTAATTGCTTTATGCTTGCCAGCTTGTTTTCGTCCATTTCCTGGAGTGGGGATTGATTGTGTTTGCTCCAGGTTTGGAAAGACCCACTTGTCTTTGGGGCCTTTCGATTGTTGATAACCAAGTAGTGGGTATACCCACATTACTTTGCAATATTCCGCTCTTGTCCATTCATGCCTTTTCAGTGCTTATCTTGGGTGATAGTGCTATCACATGAGGTCCCCTGGATGAGATTAACTAGTTGTGGTAACCCTCATGAGTGCTAAGCGTTGATGAATTGATAGTGAACTTTTGTATACCAATTAGTTTGGTGATCATTAGGGGGACGTGTCAGTAATAGTTGTCTCAGCCTAGTAATTTTAAGAATTTCCATATTAGATTCTAGTTGGCCATTGGTTAATTCAACTAGTTGTCTGCTGGCACCATGAGGAGTTAGAGCTGGGGCTTTGCTGGCCTTTTTATTATTATTATTATTATTATTCATTTAAATAAAAAGCCATGCATTTTCGTCCATCAGGTAATCAGTTTACTCTGTTGTAATGATGATATTACATAAGTTTTGCATTACACAAGGTTTAGGTTTTCAAACATCAATGTAGCCAGTACAAATCCAATTCCTGTACTTTCCAGCAACTGCTGTTTAATTTGTTATTATATTTTATAGATACGGAGAAATACATGCAATGAATGGTAGTGAAACCGTTGTTGCATCTGTTGTAATGGTGATTGGACTGGTTGCCTTCCTTGGAGCTATTATGACTGGTTTGAGCTCAATTATTAGTAATTTGGACAGACGAAGAGGAAGATTCTTCCATAGAATGGAAACGATATGCAGTTACATGGTTTGTATATATGTACATACATGATCTGTGTTCTCATAATTCATTAAGAGGACATTTTTACCAATTAGGTTTTTTCCCTTGATGAAAGAAACATATGGACTTGCCAGAAGATGTTCAAACCTTGGTGCAGACATCTTATCATTATTTCTGGATACACCAGAAAGGTTATAATGCTGGTGGACTGTTTGATGACCTTCCATTGGCCTTGCAGTCAGAAGTGTCACGTTTCCGTTACAAAAATATATTGGAAAAAGTACGTTATTTCTTTTCTTTTTCTTACCATTATTTTTGACAAATTTAGAATTAGAAGTTTGTAAAGCAAATTTGCCAGTGTTAAAAGAACACCGAGTTATGATTGTGAGTGTTAAAATTTAGTGTTAACACTATTTAACAGTGCCAGATTTGCTGTGTAATTCATTATGATTTTAACAATGGGACAGTTAAAGAAGATATTCTACATTTGTTTGTGTGAATATATCAGAAAATAATAAGACAGATGTTTGTTTATTTTAAAGTGTAAATTACTGAAAGAAACAGAAGATGGATTTAAGAGTGCTTTATCCTTGAAATTTAAAACCCAGACTTTTAATCCTGGACATATTTTGTCCAGGGTTGGAGAAATTAATCAAAATTTATATTACATTGAGCGAGGCCAAATGAAGGTATGTTTAAAACACACTGTGGTTTTGTTACTTGTCGTTTAAATATGAGCATTATTTTAGCAAGATTATATAAACAAATAATAAACATTAAACTTGAAATAGAGTACTATTAGTATGTATTATGGTAGATAAAAGGCTTGTTATTTTGTTTTTTTGCAGGTATTTGGAAGAGATAAAACTGATTGCATTGCAACATTGTTACCTGGCTTCTTAATTGGTGAGGTATGTATGTAAAAGGTCTTTTGAATGGGTTGTTGCCAACATGAATAATGTTTTGAATACTGCAATAAAATTGAATTCTTCTGTAAATATAAGTAAATATACAGCATTTTTAGAACACTTATCAGTCACTCATATCACCAAAACTTTAAAGCAGCGTTTCTCAAAGTGTGCGGTGCAAGGAATCGGAAGAAATTAGCTTTTTCTTTATGCCTGTTTTTACTAATGCCTTTCTGTTTTGCCAGTAAAGCTTACTCAATAAAAAAAGCACCCCCTCACAATGGATTCATTAATAACTCTTAAAAATGCTAAAATAACATTAGATAGTGGACCAGAAAAATGTAGCATAACTGGAACCACAATATGCTTATTTTTGTATTTTTAAAATGATCCACAGAGGTTAATGTGTTTTGGCTGTGACTCAGACAAGGTGGGTTTCCTTTCAGCCTTCGTTAAGGCAGCCGTTCAAATATAAAGCTGCTCTAATAATCAGCTTCACTGGCCTCCGATTCACTGTCGGAGTCTGGTTTATAAAGTTAGTGTTTACCAGCTCTGGTCTTGATGTCAGTAATGAGAGAACAACAGACAACAAAAACAATTACAGTTATGACAGTGGCTTGTATATACCTGTTAGGGTAGCAGAGGAGGATCTTAGAGTTTGTTAAAGTTAATATTAGCTGTGTTCAGGTTTTGAGAAAGTGCTCTAAACATGCAGCAAATTAATGTTAGTCTCTTGCTGTGCCTCAAATACTGAATAGTATGAAAAAATATATATACCACCCTTAGAAGTTTTTCTGTAGTGTAGTATATAAAGTTCAATAGTGTGTTATTTGGGACACAGCTGAGAAAATTAAGCACAGTTTAATTAGTAGGCCAATTTTCTGTATTTTTGAACATTGATGTTAGTGATGTATCTGGTGTTATAATGTTAAGCTACTGATTTAGAGATAGAAATTGATGTTACTTAAATAAATTAGAAAATTGTAAACTTGCACGTGTATTTTATCACCATTTGTTTGGGGTGATATGGTACAGGTTTGGTGCTGAAATTCCCCTTCGTCTGAGGTGGGAAATGATGAAAAAAGTTTGAGAATCATTGCTTTAAAGACATCAGTTGTCACTGTAATGCTGCAAGAGTAGCTTTGTTTTGTGTTATTTAGTTAGATATCAGTTTCTACCTCACATTCCATGTCAAACAATGATAGAGAAAAATTAAATTCAGCCTGATTCTATTGCAAAAGGGCTTAAAAACAAGTGAAATTTCAGCATGTATGGCTGGCTTAAGACAAACAGTTTAGCTATTACTACTGGTGCATTAGTTCTGCGAGTAATGGATAAAACCAAATGACTTAGTAAGGTTCTCCTGCTGCACTCTGACCTCTGACTCTGAGAACTCCTCTGAAACATGCATGCAAACCAGCCTAGCCTTTTCAAAAGTTCACCTGGACAAAGAAGGTTTTTTAGTCATCAGTTCTATGGTTAGATGAGATGAAAACTGAGTTGTTTAGACACAGGAATGTAACTAATTTTTAACTTTATTTGCAGTCACTTCCCCTGCATTTTCTAACATGAAAAAGAGAGAGAAAATGGGGTGAAATTTAGATTCCTGAGAAAATATCATGCAGTCTTCTTGAGCAGCATTGGACCTAATAAGATGACAATGATTCATGATATAAAGCCAAAGTGGTCCAGAAACTGTTAGCACAACCCCAATTCAACTGAAGTTGGGATGTTGTGTAAAACATAAATAAAACAGAATACAATGTTTTGCAAATCCTTTTCAACATTTATTCAATTGAATACATTACAAAGACAAGATATTTAATGTTAAAAAGCCATATATCAAGAACACTCAGACATGCTGCCAGCTTCTCTGTGCCTGAGCTCATCTGAGATGAACTTACGTAAAGTGAAAGTGTCCTGTGGTCTGATGAGTCCATATTTCAAATTGTTTTTGGAAATCATGGACGTTGTGTCCTCTGGGCCAAAGAGAAAAGGGCTGTCTGGATTGTTATCAGTGCATAATTCAAAAGCCAGCATCTCTGACGGTGTGCGGTTGTGTTAGTGGCCATGGCATGGGTAACTTGCACATTATGTGAAGCAGCTTTGTGACAATGTCAGTTGTAAAAAGGCGCTATATAAATAAATTTGATTTGATTTGATGTGAGGGCACCATTAAGGCTGAAAGGAACATACAGCTTTTGGAGCAACATATGCTGCCATCCAAGCAACGTCTATTTTAGGGACATCCCTGCTTATTTCAACAAGACAATGCCAAGCCACATTCGGCACGTGTGACAACAGGGTGGCGTCGTAGTAAAAGATTGCGGGAACTAGATTGGCCTGCCTGCAGTCTAGACCTGTCACCCATTGAAAATTATTCATTATGAAGCGCAAAATATGACAACGGAGACCCTGACCCGTTGAGAAACTGAAGTTGTACATCAAGCAAGAATGGGAAAGAATTCCACCTACAAAGCTTCAAAAATTAGTGTCCTCAGTTCCCAAATGCTTATTGAGTGTTGTTAAAAGGAAAGGTGATGTAACACAGTGGTAACATGCCCCTTTCCCAACTTTTTTGGAGTGTGTTGCAGGCCTCAAATTCAAAATGAGTGAATATTTGCAAAAAAACAAACAACAAAAAAAATGTATCTATTTGAACATTACATTTCTAGTCTTTGTAGTGTATTCAATTGAATATATGTTGAAAAGGATTTGCAAATCATACATATATATTTTTTCCATTTATGTTTTATCACAACATCTCAACTTGGGTTTGTAGAAAACAATGTCACCAATGTCAGCATTCTGTGGTGGCCCAGACCTGAATCCCATGGGTCTCGGGAGGGAATAAATGATCAGAGGGATGGTAAAGACGTTTTCCATCCTGATGTGATCACCTATTGCCATTTTTTATTGTAATTATTTTTCATAGAAATGCAAAAAAGTTTTGCATTTATATCATTAAGACAAATATTTTACTGTCTTTTGTCAGAAGCCAGAAGTAAACTTTTGGTAAATCACAATTTGGCATGTGTATTAATAATTTGGGCTTACATTTATAGTATTTGTTATAACATGACAACGAAATTTATTCTGTTTACATTGCTTTCCATTTTAATTTGTAATCAGAAAGTGGTTTAGAAAAGGTATGGATTGTTGGTATATTAATCATACTGTGTATGTTTGTAGGTCGGTTTGATGTACAAAATTCCAAGAAATGCTACAATATGTACTGCAACTTTGTGTGAAGTTTGTGTACTGGAAAACCATGATTTGTTGACACTATTTGCTGACTACCCAGAAGGTATATATATATACATCATCATCATCTTTTCCGGTTGTCCATTGCAGGGGGTCGTTGTGTGTGTGTGTGTATATATATAAACAAAAAGTAAGGAAATTTGTGTTTGGTAAATATTTCTTTCTTGTAACATTACTTTTTGGCATTAAGTCATATACCGTTGGAAAGCCTGGAAACCCTTTTATGCCAAACAGCTTATTGACTCATTCATGGTCTGTATGACTGAAGATACAAGACTTACTGGCAATTTTACAATGTATTAATTTAACAAACAGGAGCTTCAGTAGCGTGTGGAAGGACCACACACAGCCACAACAGCTTAGCATCTCCTCCTCTTGCTAGTCACCAGCCTGGTCACACACTGCTGTTTGATGGCAGGCCATTCCATCATCTCTACGCCCAAATTCTGGACGTAGTCTCTGATAAACCTCCCTCTGTGGGGGCGAGCATTGTCATCTTGGAGGATAGGGTTTGGTCCCAGACTGTGGAGATATGGGATTGCCGCTAGTTGCAGAATTTCATTTAAAAGGGAAATTAACAAAAATTAAGGTTTCAAACTGTATAAGATTTATTGCCAAGAAGCATTGTTACAACAAAGAAATAATCTAAAAATTATACACAAATTTTCCTATTTTTTGTGCTAAGTTTATATATATATATATATATATATATATATGCTGGTGGGATTGAGAAGATCCTTGAAGTATCCCTTCCACTGCCTAACGATGTCCCCAGTCGATATACGGTGTTGGTGGAAAACTGTTTTCCCCTCCTGAGTTGCCTGATGGTTTGCCAGAAACTTCTCAGAGCCGACTGAAAGTTGTTTTCCATGTCCTCAACGAACTCCTCCCACACCCGACCGTTTGTGCCTCAGCGACAGCTGAAGCCACGAGCCGCTTGGCTCTTTGGTACCTGTCAGCAACCTCCGGAGTCCCCCGGGCCAACCAGGCTCAATAGGACTCTTTCTTCAGCTTGACAGCCTCCCTCACCCGGGGTGTCCACCACCGAGTGCGGGGATTGCCAACCCGACAGACACCAACAACCTTGCAGCCACATCTCCGTTGAGCCGCCTCAACAATGGAGGTCCGGAACATGGCCCATTCGGACTCAATGTCACCGGCCTCCCCCGGGATGCAGCCGAAGCTCTGCCGGATGTGGTAGTTGAAGATCTTTCTGACAGGTTCCTCTGCCAAACGTTCCCAGCAAACCCTCAGCACACGTTTAGGCCTGCCAGGTCTGTCCGGCATCCTCCACCGCCATCTGATCCAGCTCACCACAAGGTGGTGATCAGACTATAAAGTCGATCATCGAAATGCGGTGTAGGGTATCCTGATGCCAGGTGTCATTGTGGACACCCTTATGCTCGAACATGGTGTTCAAAATGGACAAACTGTGACGAGCACAAAAATCCAATAACTGAACACAACTCGGGTTCAGATCAGCGGGGCCGTTCCTCCCAATCACGCCCCTCCAGGTCTCACTGTCATTACCCACGTGAGCGTTGAAGTCCCCCAGCAGAACAATGGAGTCCCCAGAATGAGTACTCCCCAGCACCACCCCCTAGGGTCCCCAAGAAGGCCTGGTACTCTGAACTGCTGTTCGGTGCATAAGCACAAACAACCGTCAGAGCCCTTTCCCCAACCCGAAGGCGCAGGGAAATTACCATCTCATCCACTGGGGTAAACCCCAATGTACAGGCGCTAAGCCAGGGGGCTATGAGTAAGCCCACTCCTGCCTTACGCATCTCACCCTGGGCAACTCCAGAGTGAACGATCATCCAGCCCCTCTCAAGGAGATTGGTTCCAGAGCCCATACTGTGTGTCGAGGTCAGGCCAACTATATCTAGCCGGTACCTCTCAACCTTGCATACCAGCTCAGGCTCTTTTCTCACCAGAGAGGTTACGTTCCATGCTCCAAAAGCCAGTTTCAATAACCGAGGATCAGAACGCCAGGGCCCGCGACCTTGGCTGCCACCTGATCCACAATGCACCAGACCCAGATTACTACCTCTCCCACAGGTGGTGGGCCCATGGGAGAGTGGACCCATGTTGCTCCTTCGGGCTGAGCCTGGCCGGACCCCATGAGTAAAAGTCCGACCACCAGGCGCTCGCCAAGGAGCCCCTCCTCCAGGCCTGGCTCCAGGGTGAGGCCCCGGTAACCCTACTCCGGGCGAGGGAAGCTGTGTCCCTGTTTTTAATTTCTTCATTTTGGTCTTTATGGACAAATTTGCCTTGGGAGACCCTACCAGGGGCTATTGCCCCAACAACATAGCTTCTAGGCTCACGCAGGCATAAATCCCTCCACCACGTTAAGGTGGTGATCCTGGCAGGGCTTCCTCAAGGCTCTGGATGTTGTGGGGCTGTTCTGACTGACATGCCTTTTCAACATTGTGTGGACATCGGGGGCAGTTCCTTTTAACAAGGGGGATCGAAGGGTGTGGTCCAACTATAGGGGGTAAGGTCTATGCGAGGGTACTGGAGAAGAGAGTCCGACTCTATTTATAATGCACTTTACATTTCAATGTGGATTCCGCTCCAGTCGTGGAACACAGGACCAGCCCTTTACCCTCGTTAGGATCCTGGAAGGTGCATGGGAGTTTGCTCAACCAGTCTACATGTGTTTTGTGCATCTGGAGAGGGCATTTGACCGTGTCCCGCGGGATATTCTGTGAGGGGGTGCTCTGGAAGTATGGGGTACTGGGCTCTTTGCTATGAGCCATCCAGTCCCTGTATAAACAGAGCAGGAGTCTTGTTCGTATGGCTGGCAGTAAGGCCGACTGGTTTCCAGTCGGGGTTGGACTCCATCTGGTCTGCCCATTGTCACCGGTTCTGTTCATAATTTTTATGGACAGAATTTCTCAGCGTAGTCAAGTGGCGGAAGGTGTCCGGTTTGGTGGTCTCAGGATTCCATGTCTGCGTTTTGCGGATGATGTGGTCTTGTTGGCTTCATCGAGCCGGGACCTCCAGCTCTCGCTGGACCAGTTTGCAGCCGAGTGTGAAGTGGTAGGGATGAGGATCAGCACCTCCAAGTCTGAGTCCATGGTACTGAGCCGGAAAAGGGTGAAGTGCCCTCTCCAGGTTGGAAGTGAGATCCTGCCTCAAGTGGAGGAGTTTAAATACCTCTGGGTCTTGTTCACGAGTGAGGGGAAGATGGAGCGGGAGATTGACAGGCGGATCGGTGCAGCGTCAGCAGTAATGCGGGCTCTGTACCGGTCTGTTGTGAAGAGAGAGCTGAGCAGAAAAGCAAAGCTCTCGATTTACCCTTCAATCTACGTCCCAACCCTCACCTATGGTCACGAGTGGCTTTGGGTAGTGACCAAAAGAACGAGATCACGGGTACAAGGGGCTGAAATGAGTCTTCTGCGCAGACTGTCTGTACTCTCCCTTAGAGACAGGGTTAGGAGCACGGACATCCAGGAAAGACTCAGAATGGAGCCGCTGCTCCTCCATGTCGAGAGGAGCCAGTTGAGGTGGGTCGGGCATCTGGTCCGGATGCCTCCTGGACGCCTTCCTGGTGAGGTGTTCCGGGCATGTCCAATCGGGAGGAGGCCCCGGGGCAGACCAAGAACACGCTGGAGAGACTACATGTCTCAACTGGCCTGGGAACGCCTCGGTATAACACCGGAGGAGCTGGAAGCAGTGGCTGGGGAGAGGGAGGTCTGGGTTTCTTTACTCGGACTGCTTCCCATGCGACCCGGACCCAGATAAGCAGTGGAAAATGGATGGATGGATGGAAAACCTGAAAGGCCTTGTCTGTAAAATTCTGTAAAAAATATTACCTCGCACTTCATATTTATAAAATATTGACCAAACTGGACGATTGTTAATGAAATTCTCCAGCATCATTCTACAGACATGGCTAACCTATGGTGTATTTATTTTCAAGCAGCATCTGCTTTCTGAATATAGGCCCAGTAGAAAAATGTTTTGTGCAATTTTATATCCTAAACGTATTCTTTAAACAATTAGAATTTGTGCTTTTCATGTTCTTAATTTAAAAAATTAAATACGTTTCTGAACATTCTGTTCAATTTTTTTTCCAAAGCTGGTGTGAAAATTGCAGAAGCAGCTAGGACTCGCTTATACAAAGTAAACCATCACATCCAAGAAGCATTTGCATTTGGACATGCCTCAATGCCTGACAATGTTTTGTTTCATAAAGACCTGATTGTCAGTTCTGAGGTAAGTGTTGGTCTTGTACACACGTTGTTGCTAGACTATTCTGAGCCCTGCAGTGCAGAGGTGTTTAAAAAAACTCCAGCAGTCTATACACTCGAACATGTCAATTTCACTGCAGTACTGTCCAAGAGCCAAATGATCCCTGCTCAGCTTTATTGTCCTGTTTGGTCCTACCTGTTGACAATTAGCATAAATTGTAGATAACAAATTGTAAAAAGAAATAAATGGACTATTGGTGGACTATCAATGGACTATCAATTTTTGAACTACAAAGTTAACTACATAAAGAGCCACCTACATGAAGTGTGTACTTGATAAATTAGATTGTAAATGTATGACAAAGTATATAATAAATTATGTTATCTCTGTGTATATACACACACACACACAAACTGCAAGAAGCTTGAGTCCAATGTTCTACATGTTTCTTTTATATGTGTCTTCCACTGATTTTTGTATGGTGTTTGGTCAGTAGGCAAGATGGGACACTTTTGGTTAATTTGTTCTGTAAAATCTTGGTTCATGATAATGTAGAAGTGAAAAATATTCATCCAGTGGACCTTGTCACTGGATATTAATGGACCTATATACATAATGAGTTCACATTTATAAGTATTAATATGTGCTGTTATAGAAGAACGATTGACCTGAATCTTTTTTATTCTGTGTTTCAGGCACAGGATCAGAAGATTGTCATACCATTCAGGGATTTTGCTTTAAAACAGACAGCACATCATAACACAGGCATAAAAAAGGTCAGGGGAAAGTTATTTAGCTTCTTTAAAATATAACACCTTTAACATCTTCCGGAAGGAGAAATGTGATGAGGTAGTGTCATGGAGTGTCTGCATTTTTCTAACTGTGACAAATGTGTTAAGAGGTATGAAAAAAACTACAAAAAAATTAAAAAAGGTACCAGAAATTTAGAGACTGATACTGCTGCAAAGGAAAGCTAATTCCTTTCTAATACTAATGATTTAATGTGAAATAATTTGAGTAGGTGTCTACAGGCATTTGGCCATGTAGTATAATTTAGTAGTTTAAAAAATTAAAATGAGAAACTGCTAGAACACGGTGGCACAGCAGGTAGTGTCGCAGTCACACAGCTCCAGGGGCCTGGAGGTTGTGGGTTTGATTCCCACTCCGGGTGACTGTCTGTGAGGAATTGTGTTCTCCCCGTGTCTGCGTGGGTTTCCTTCGGATGCTACGGTTTCCTCCCACAGTCCAAAAAACACATGTTGGTAGGTGGATTGGCGACTCAAAAGTGTCCGTGAATGTGTGTCTGTGTTGCCCTGTGAAGGACTGGCGCCCCCTCCAGGGTGTATTCCTGCCTCGTGCCCAATGATTCCAGGTAGGCTCTGGACCCACCGCGACCCTGAACTGCATAAGCGCTTACAGATAATGAATGAATGAATGAATGACATACTTCAAAAAACAAACTTGAGGTGGTACAGCTGTGCTGAAATGAGAATTGATTTTACCGTAAGCATTTGTGTAATTTGTTTGCAAAGGTTTTACTATAATGTCATTCTTTTATATATACATATACAATATGTTTATTTATTTATTTAAACCATAACGTTTGACAATAGTTTGATACTATGGAGCATAATAATTTGGTTGCTGTTGTGCATGTAGCCTACCTGTATGTTTATCCATCTATAATTCCAGTTGAAAGAAATGCAAATTCAGCTCAAACATTTCTTATTTTTACAATGATAGAATATTCAACCATTATTATTATTATTATTTTTGTAAAATGTATAATTAAGATTAAGATTAAGATGAGAAAACACTTGAACTTTTACTAAATTGAGAAAATTACAAAGAAAATTTACCAATGTTTCTGAAGAACAACCTTTGTGTTTTGTGAATATAAGCTGAATATCATTCTTTTTAACCTACTCACAAAAGTTGGGATAGAGGCAAGATTACTGCTGTGTGTACAGGGTTCGAATTACGAGGGGATAATTAAGACTTGAACCCCCGTGCCTCCTCCCACTTGCTTTCTAATAAAACTAGTTATCATTTGCCTTCTCCGGTAATGTGGCCTTTACTAAAAGCTTTCCACGAATCACCTGACGCAAGGCATCCCTTAGTTCTAATGAGCTCCTGGCTACCTGCACGGCCACTTTCAGATTCCACTTCCTTGCTGCTTTTGCGATCGGCACTGCTGATTTACCACTGAATCTTTCAATCCTGACAAAATCATCTCATGTTTCACATTTGCACGTTTAAATTCCTCAACTAAAATTGATTGGTAACTTCAGTACCACTCTGTCATGCCATGCCATGATACTTAAACACTGTGGCACCCCTAACCACTTCACTGGCCTCTCCAGTACCGTAGGGATCATTTCTCCTTCCATCAAAAATTTTCTTGCACAATCCTTTCCTTTGACTATCGACAGACTTCTAGACTTACTTTGTTTAACTTTCAGCCTTGCCAACCTTAGATTATCATTTAACTTCTCCAGCTACCACCGTGTGCAAGACACAGTAGTCATTTGCATCGTCATGTCATCCATATAAGCCCTAATCAGGGGGAGCTGAGTACTGTCATGCAACATTTCCCCGCCTACAACCCACTTAGAGGCCCTAATTACTGCCTTCATTGCCTTTGTAAATGCTAATGATGAAACATGTTATATGTTTACAAAACTCTCAAATTAGTAAAAAATATACATTCAGCATTACTAAAAATAAAAAGGAAATACAGTGGTAACAGTAATAAAACTGAAATAAAAAGGTTTTAAGTGGTTACACATCGCTACCTTGAAGACGTGACGACTGGCTGGAGGAGTAACACAGGCACTGGCTGTATGACGGGAAGTGGGGGTGGGTGGAATAACGGAGAGTAGGTGGGTGAATGTGGGGAGACGAAGCGTAGATACGGCTTAACTTAGCACGAATTTTGATGTCTGCTATTTACACTAATGCTAAAACTACAATTTGCTAATCTTAAAAGCTCACTCAAGTCTGGGCGCGCTGGGAGACTCGCCTATTGGGGTCAGTGGCCATTTCCAGCTGCCAGCTCTGCGGAGGCTCGTTTCTAGAGTCATGGTTCGTTGGTGGAGGCAAAAAAATATTCAAATGCCCGGTTCGTATCTTGGAAAGTTTGTGTGTGTATATATATATATATATATATATATATATATATATATATATATATATATATATATATATATACACACACACACACACAAATACTCTAATTAATTTCTGGCAGTGATGAGCTGTGGCTCTTTGTGGCTTCTGTGTCTTTCTCTTTGCATAGTGCTTTGAGTTGCATTATTTAATACGGTGGTAGACTGTGTTAAAGAACACTAGATTGTATTTGTGTTTTAAAATTACAGCTTTTACAGAGAATAGAGCCTCTGTCATTGCTATTCCAGGCTCAGCACTGCAGCAGCTGCACTCTGTATTTTTGGAGGAGGGTCAAAAACCATATTTCCCAAATATTACCTAGTGTTCCTTTAATTGACCCCAGTTATCTGAGGGACTCTTGAGTCTATGTGGGAAAATTAATCACAGTACGATGATGTTTGCTCATGTAATGCTGGTTGTCATCATTATTTTTATTATTATTATTATTATTATTATTATATGCATTTTTAGTTTTTTTGGCAGAAAGTCATAAGACCTGACAGTGCTTTTGCTAAGGTCTGGGAAGTGATCAGGATTTGGAGCATCATTGTTTCCATTTTTATATTAACATGGGTACTTTTCTTCACCAACAATGAGGAAACAGTCGGTATGTATTTATTTTATTTCCTCAGATTTCCATACATTATAAATTTTAGTATATTAATCAACCTTTACTCATTACAGGATTTTACAGTAAAGGTTGGGGTGCTGTTTATCTGGCAGTCAGTTATGGGATAGATATTGTTGCTGCAGCTGACATATTTGTGACACTTCACACTGCAGTTGTGACAAAAGATGGTAATGTTACATAAACGACTATTCCTGTTTATTATATATTGTATAATTTTTAGTAATAAAATGATATTAGATGCCTCTTTCATACATGACCTTTGGAGCATTTCTAGAGAAACTCCAGAGTATTGGGTCCGAAGATATCCCGGAGTGGTCATTCACTTGATAATGTGTGTTATGTTTCTTACTGAAACATCTCTTTATTTTCTTTATGTACAGGATATATGTCAGATTTATCAAAAATAGTAGAGCACTACAAAGCATCAGGAAATTTGTATTATAATCTCCTTGCTCTGTTTCCTCTGGACTGAATTGCTTCATATGAGGATGAGACAGATTACTGGAGAGGGTTAGTCTATTTCAGATGCAATAGGCTTCTCTGGCTTCGTTAGGTAAAACCTTTAATTTGCATTGTTAGAAGAAAGTGTTCCTATAACCCCATTGTTCAAAACAATGTGTGCAGTGAATACACTGTCAAAAGAAGATGTTTGAAAATTCTACTATTTGGGATCAGGAATGAAGAAGACAAACCATGTGGCTGGTTTAAGACACTTGGCTTTTCATTAACACGCATTCCTACAGACTATAAAGTCTTTAAAATGTACAGAAGTGTTAAGACTGTTCAATTGTAAGAAGCTAACTGTAAAGTTTATAACTGCTTTGTGTGCAATTTCCTTTTTGTAGTGTGCTTGCATTAGGTGGTGGGCCAAGTCTTATCTTTGGCTTTGAATCAGTAGATCCCTAGCTTGTATCAGAGGATAGCCTGTTTTTTCAGATACTTTAGTGTGTCTGTTTCTCAATTTGTGCATTTTTTTTTTACCTTATAATATGTCACAAAGGTGGTTTTGTGTCTGAGTTGCCCCTTTGGTAGGTTTGATACAGGTTTCATTCATTTGGACACATTCAAAATTAAGCTTTCAAAAATAAAATTCTTAAGTTTTGCCATATGGGGTATATGATGAATTCCCAAATCAGAATGAGCAAAATGTAGTATTAATGACTGGTGTAAGATATTGTATTACAGATGTATAGAATTATGAATTATGGGAATTAATAAAGAAAATTGTAAATCATTCCCTCAAAATATTTCCCCCTTTCTACCCACTCCCGTGCGAAATTAAAACTAACTGCTAACTTTCTGTAACTACAATGATTGTTAATGTGAATCTGCCTATACCATTTGTTATTTAATTTGTATTGTCATCTGAAAACACAGTATTTTTTACAATCTTGAATTTTTTTCCATTCATTCATTATCTGTAACCCTTATCCAGTTCAGGGTCGCGGTGAGTCCAGAGCCTACCTGGAATCATTGGGCGCAAGGCGGGAATCTTGAATTTATAATTTTCTTTTCATATATTTTACAATAAATTATTTTTGATTCTGATTTCAGATTTATCTATATTTTAATGCAAAAGAAAATGACATGAAAAAGAATGTATTCAAGCAAAGGACAGCAAAATGCATTTTTCTGTTGATTTTTTCTGTGCATTGTTGCTCTGGAATACTATACGTTTCTGCATGTAAGGTTTTTCGGTAAGTCCAGATCTATTTAGGGCTCACTGTTAAAACGTGCATGCAGATTTAACCCATTATTGTCTTTTCTGTCTAAGATGTGATGAGAATTCATGGGCCTGGAATTCAGGTCTGAAAACTGCTCAATGCAATTTTTATCATTATATGTATGCTGCATACTTTAGCACCACAACACTGACAACTGGTAAGAAGTGAACTATTCAACTATTGCTTAATTGTTTTGTGATAACAGTTTTAGCAGATAATAAAAATTAGCATCTTCCTGTACAAAAAAAAAAAGCTATACAAATTTTAATGCTTGAAATTATATAGCTTGATTTTTGGGTATCATGATTGTTGCTGAAAAATGTTGGTTTATGTTAATAGCATTTTAGATGTGTAATTTAATTTACTTCATTTTTACAGAACATTTGCTTGTTGTTGCTATTGCTTTCAATTTTTTTATGCTAATTAATTATTTTACCAAATTTGGTCACAAATTTTTAGTGTAGTGGCAAATTTGCGGTTTTATGTAGCGATGTAAACACAGCATCACTTTATTTTACTAGATTTTATTTATACTAAAATATGTCTTAAATATCATGTAGTGTTAATTTTCTCTATTGAAGCTTCTGTGCCCAATGCTAAAGCTCTCCCTAAAATATTTACTCAGCAAAGTAAGAGATTCTAATCCAAAACTCATCAAAGCTATACTGAGATATTATAATAAAGACAGTTTGTCTTATAACACTACATATTTATTTACCTGACAAAAATACAAGGAAGTACTAGCATTGTAAATTAATTTGTGATTATATATATAAATCAATAGACACTACTAATATAAATATAATTCCACTGTGTTACTGTGATACATTTATTCTATATTTAATTATCCATTATTAAAAGCTTCAGTCTTAGAAGGGTAAATGCAAGTAATCGCATTTGATTTCAAAACGTGTGATTAATTAGGTAATTTTTTTATCAACGGCACTTTGTACTTTCACACTATATATAAATATTTGTTTTTGCAGGATATGGTGACATAGTCCCCAGCACAATGATTGAACGCCTTGCCTCAGTGATTGTTGCATTTATTGGCCTATTTGTCTTTAACTTTATTATCAGTCAAATCTATGCTACTCTCAGCAGTAAAAATGCAGCCAGGTACACACTCCTACCAGATGATTGAGACTCGTTTAAGTCAGATTTTGACTTGTGTTAGACGAATAGCATTTGTATATATACATAACGTTTTTTGTATTTTGTAATGAAAAAATGTTTACAAAGTTCTGTTTCATCATTGCAACATATATTAACTGACAACAAATAAAGCCAAAAAAGTAATACTTTTCTATCATTCCTGGTGAAACTTTATAGTCATAACAAAGATTACATGATATTTACTTACACCAATCATGACAACTGACATGCCTTTGAAAACTATTTCAACAATTTAGCTTTGATTAGAAAAGTTGCCTTTTTCATTTTCACTTTAGCAACTTATTATGCCAACTATAGATTGTCAGATTGTTTTATGTCAGTTGTCATAAAAGGCATTTGATGGTGTATTTTGCCATTATGAACAATACACTATAATAATAAAGTTTATCATGTTTTTCTCTTTTTAATTTTTTTATTTATTATCATTTACAGTATGAATTTCCTGTATATTCCCCACAAATTAAACATGGGTAATGATTGTTTATATAAAAAAACAATTATTATTTATTTATACTCAGGATGGATTTCCAGCATCTCATTTCAGCAACACGTCTTTTCATGGAACAACATGATCTGAGTGTGTCTTTACAGAGAAGAGTAATAGAATACGTGAGACTCTTGTGGACAAAATACCAGTAACAATCTTGTTTATTTATTCATTATTATTATTATTTGTTTATATAAATGGATTTACATATTAATTTCACAAATGCTTAAAACCTTTGCATAGTGTTCTTTATGCTTACCATCACTTCAGGGGTGAAGCATATCCAGGAGGACCGTTTTTAATGAATGATTTGCCACTTCAACTTCAGCGGACTGTTCTAATGAATGAAAGAGGGAGGCTACTATTAAAGGTCAGTCTCACATTTGAACAAACGTGTGCACTGTTATGATTTCACTATTCCACAACTTCACAGATGTTAACTAATTAGTAGGAAATGTAAATTAGTTCTTTATGTTTGAAGAAGCTGTAAATCATGGACAATTATTCTAACATAAACATTCAGAAATCTGCATCATCAGCAAATTCTAGACAGATAAGGAAGAAATTAACTTTGTTATAATGAGTTTTAAAACGTTGAATAAATCCTTTAACATATGTTTTGGTGTCTAGCTTGTACTATTGCAATATACATTTTAAAAGATGAAATTGAATAAAGAAAAAGTAGTTATGTCACAGTTATTTCTGACACTGCAATGCGATTGGCTGAGAACCTAGCAATGATGCCAGCTCTTAGAAGATAGCAGTGGGGTGCCTAGACTTTTTCAAACAACATGGACTCTGTTTGTTTTCTGTTCGTACTAATTTCAAACAGATTGAAGAGTTATAGTGCAATGGACCCGTTATCCGCTTTCTGATTTGAAAACAAAAGAAAATTGCAAATAAATAAATACAGGGAACGCATCTGTGTGGTTTCTGTTGCTGTAGCAGGACGACTCTGGAACCATACTTCAGAATATTCACTTTTAACTTGAACAGAGCGAACTTGGTATCATTAACACATGTATCATAAATCAGTATGATTTATTTGTTGTGTGGCCTTGTTGTGGCAGAGGGGCTTGTGTGGTTTCTTGACTTCCAGGGCTATGTTGTCGGGAGCTGTTAGCTCCCAGTAGGGTCTCCCATGGCGAACAGGTCTGAAGTGAAGATCCAGACAAACATGACCCAAGAAGCATCCCTATGAGTACAACAGTTATTACTAAATGTACCCTGCTCGGGAGAGGGTTACCGGGACCTACCCCTGGAGCCAGGCCTGGGGGTATTGTCCGAAGGCGAGTGCCTGGTGGCTGGGCAGCACACGTAACCCGGCTGGGCTCAGCCCAAAAAGGCAACGTAGGGAGATCATGTGGGCTTACCACCCGCAAGATCCAGAGTAGGGGTGCAGTGCAATGCCCATTGGGCACAGAGCGGGGACAGAGGGTCCCCTGACGTCATGGAGCTTGGCAGGGAAACTGGCTCTTGGTACGTGGAATGTAACCTCACTCAGAGGGAAAAAACCAGAGCTGGTGCGTGAGGTTGAGAGATACCAGCTAGATATATTTAGGCTCACCTCTACACACAGTGTGGGTTCTGGAACAAAACTTCTCGATAGGGGTTGGTCTTTCTCCTACTCAAGAGTTGTATAGGGTTAGAGGTGCCAGGCAGGTGTGGGGATACACAAAAGTCCCCTGCTGGCAGCTGTACAGTTGGAATATGTCCCAGTAAACGAGAGGGTCGTCTCAATGAGACTTCGGCTTGCAGAGAGGAAAACTTTGACTGTTGTGTGTGCGTATGCCCTGAACAGCAGCTTACAGCATTCAGCTTTCTTGGAGGTAATGAGTGGAGTTCTAGAGAGGATTCCATGCACTGACTCTGTTGTTTTGCTGGGGGACTTCAATACTCACATTGGCATTTACTGGGAAACTTGGAGAAGAGTGATTGGGAGGAATGGCCTGCCTGATCTGAACCAAGGGGATGAAGGAGGCTTTTTGGGCTTAGCTGGCTCTGGGAAATTCCGATTCTACGAATGGGTACTAGCAAAAAGGCTGCGGCTGTGGCAGTTGCAGAAGCAAAATCCAGAGCTTGGGGGGAGTTTGGAGAGGCCATGGAGAATGACTTCCGGACGGCCTCAAAAAGTTTCTGGAAAATAATATCTAGAAAAATGTCTCCCGGCTGGCCTGGGGATCCCCAGGTGGAGCTGGTGGAAGTTGCGGGGGACAGAGACGTCTGGGCTTCTTTGTTCACCCTGTTGCCACAGCGACCCTGGATGGATAAGCGGAAGAGATGATGATGATGATAATGATGATGATGAATTTGATTATACTTTTGAATACTGTTGCACTGTATGTATTCTAGATTATTGTGATGTTTTGTTTTCAGTATTTTATATTAGTATAACATTTTAAAGTGTTATTTCTTATGTTTGACAGATCCCTTATTTTGAATACACTGAACAAGCTTTTATAGAAGATCTTGCTTCAGCTTCAGTGATGTACTATTTTCCAAGAGGGGAAATCGTCCAATACAGTGGAACCATAACACGAGAGCTTTTTTTTGTCCGAAGAGGAACTTGTCAGGTTAACACCAGAAATGATTATGTGGCTTAAAGGAACACTGGGTAAAATTGGTATTTTTGCTCCTGGGCTTCCCCCTACAGTTGTAGAGTAAAATTAATTTCTCCAACATTGTTTTGAAATCAAGGGAACGGGGTCCCAAAGTTACATAGTGAAGTTTCTGCAGTGCAGAGCCCAGAGTAGTAATGGCAGGGGCATTCACAATGATTTCAAAACTGTAATATTAAGGTAAAAATACTATCTAGTGTTCTTTTAATAGCTGCTTTTTTTGCTCAACAATGTTTCTATGCTTTGTCGAGTCATTTCTATTTACGTTTTGATCAAAATGACAGTAATCTTAGTTTTTTACATTAAAAAAAAAACTACATGTTTGGAAATGTGATGAAAAGCTAAGGTGCTTCTGGGAGAAAATCTCAAAAATGTCAGAATGTTGTTTTAATACAGTCACCCTAAGGAACACAAGTTTTGTTTGATCCTAGTGTTCTTTGGTCAAACACTGTTTACAGAAGTTTTATTTAGACCCCAGAGAGCTGTGTTAATTTCTGGAAAAGTGTATAATACATTCCATTTAAACTTCACCTAAACATGTCACAACAGAGGAATCCAAGAAGGCCATTAGCTGAAAAAATTTCAGAAACTGTAAAAGCTTTTCTTGTTTTCTTGTTGCAGATTTTAAATGATGATTTGTCAGAAATTGTTGGCCTTTATGGAGAGGGAATGTACTTTGGAGAGGTAATGTTTAAATAACTTTTTTTCACACTAAGTAGACAAAATATATATTTAGGCTACATTCACACAGCAGGTTAAAGTGGCCCAAATCTTATTTCGTGACTAAATCAGATTTTTTATTATTTTTTTCCCCCTGCTGTTCACACTGTCTATAATGTGACCTATATCTGAACTGAACTGGACTGGTGTTTTACAACACCATGCTTTTCTTTATTCCAAATGAACTATTAATTAAAGTGTGTAAAGAATTTTAAGACATGAATGGGTGTTTCTTTCACTCTAAGCGCACATTTCCCAGGTCTCTCATGAACACGAGGCCTCCAAAGAGAACTAGACGAGTGCAGACACAAGTTTAATATTTTCATGATCCACATTTATACAGCTTCATAACAACATGAACAATATAAAACTGATATAGCACTACTAAAAAAGAAACTCTTCTATTGTTTGTTTTATAAAAAACCTTTATACAAATTTCCACAAATTTTATTTTTCTCATAAATGGAGAGATTAAGGAGTTTATCTTTTTTTAAACATTTCCCAGTATTTTTTTACAAAATGAAAATGCATTTTCTCCTGGCCATTTCCACATCCTAAAAACCTCAAATTAAAATGAAAAATGCTTTGGACTGTAGTCTGGAGATCATTCTCAGTGCCTGGAGTGACATAAATGTTGCATGAATTCCCATCTGGCCTTTTAGACAGAGTCGCATTGCCACAGATCAAATATGGATCGGATCTTAATACCACATATGAAAGTGGCCCAAATCTGATTTTAAAAAGTCAGATTCAATGCTATTTGTGCTGTTCACACAGCCACACAAATGACACATCTGTGCCACATATGATGAAACATTGGATTAGGGCCACTTTTACCTGCTGTGTGAACACAGACTTAAGGTTTTGTAGGATGTTCATTTTGCTTTGTGATCAGTGCATAGTTTGTGCTCTGATGCGGCAAGTAATGGATATTACTTATGTTGACCAGAAATTGCTTTGAAGGTATGTTAGTTGCTTTGTAATGATGTTAGTCTCTCTCTCTCTCTCTCTCTCTCTCTCTCTCTGTGTGTGTGTGTGTGTGTGTGCATTTATCTTGGATGCTTTAGGCAAATTTTTTGTTTGGAGAACAAGCAGTACGAGCAAAGACCTACTGTACGAGCCAAGACCTACTGTGAAATCTTGGTCCTTGATTTTAAAAATGTTAAACCCATTCTGAAGAATTATCCAGTCAAAAAGAGGTAATCCACATCATATTCACAGGGAAAGTTAAATGTGGAACACAAATTTTAAAAAAAAATATATATATAAAGTAACAGGGTTGTCATTCTTGTACGTTTTGTTCTTCTAGCCAAATTGAGGAACTTCAGAACAGAAACTATTACTTCAGTTTAGTAGAAAAGGTGAAAAACCTAATGACAACAAAATGTAAGACACAAGAAGAACCAAATATTTCTTCCAAAAAGTCCAAATGTTGTAAGTATTTTACAATAAACCTCTAAGGCTAATTGTATATGGCATTTATATACAGTTCCATTGTATGACTGTGTAGACTGAAGTATTACAATCAATCCCACTGTACAAACATGGTAGATATTGAAGATTTTGGAAATTTTCCAATTTATGCTGGTGCAGAGGAAGAAACTAGTCAAGAAAAACTACACAAAATGAACAAGAAAAACTTTCTGCCTCAAAGACCAAGGTACCATTTGTTAAGTGTTTTTAAATGTGTATGCTTAGTTTATCATTTTGTTAAATCATGATTCAATTTTTCTAATTATAACTGATCTAACCCCTTAAATGAATAGCATACATGACGTTCTTATATAATCTATCTATATAACTCAGAGTTTTTGAGATTTTTTTTTTCACCAAATATCTGCTATTGTAAATCTAAAATTCTGTGGACATTTTGATTCCATAAGTTTGTGATTTATTATAATAATAACCATACGTTGCTATATTCATAACCTAAGAAGGCTTATAACATCTATTTATAAGAATGAAGAAATTGGTGTGGTATATTTTTTATTCTAATTAAAATTTAAATTTTTGTTTCCAAAATGTAATTTTTACACTAAAACTGTTAAGTCATTTTTATATATAAAATGAAAGTTATTATACAGTCTTTATTGTATCAAGTAATTGCACATTTTAAATGACAATGTAAACTCAAATATACTAATAGGTATTTATTGTATTCTTTCAGCCACTAACACATTTTTGGAGCTGTATTCTATAAGCTTATACTTTGCTACAGCAACTGTGTGTGGTTTTGGATTTGGAGACCTTCATCCATACTTGTTTTATATGGTAAGGTAATGTTGTCAAATATGAAAAAAAATATTATCTCAAATATAAAACAACATAATGTTCAAACTTTTTTTTTGTAGAATAAGTCATATTTTATGGAATATTGTTTTAATGCCATCATAATGAAATCACACCAGCATAGACCACTTCATTCCTTCCTTGTGCCTGGATCATATTTTTTCTCTAGACCTAGCGGGTGGTGGGTCCACATGGCCCTTTTACATTGCCTTTTCGGGCTAAGCCCAATTGGCTAACATGGGCTTTCTAGCCATCATGCACTCAATGTCGTACACTACCCCTACGTCTGGTTCCAGGGATTGGTCAAGGTCAAGGCTGTAGGAATGAGCTTTGATATTGGGGTGGGGGGCATATTTGCTGAGTCAAAGTACACAAAATATTAGCTAGCTATAAGCTGATTGATAAGGCAGTAATGGTGTGGAACAGCATATGATTAACATTAATATTATACAGTGAGGTTGTGTCCCAAACAACATACTGTTGAAATATACATACCACACTACAGAAAGCACTGCTATGGGTGTGTTTATTTATTTATTTATTTTATTAAATATATACTATTTATTGCACCAGTATGCAGTTTGGGACACAACCCGAGACTAACGTTAACTTGCTACGTGTTTAGAGTGCTTTCTCACAACCTTTCATAACTGTAATTAGCTGTCATTGTTATTTGTTGTGCTCTCGTTACTGGCCTCAAGCCCAGAGCTGGTAAAAAAATTACTTTATAAACCAGACTCTCTGACAAGGTGAATTGGAAGCCAGTGAAGCTGATAATTGTAGCAGCTTTATATTTGAACAGGCACCTTAATGAAGGCTGAAAGAAGACCACCTTGTTTGACTTGCTGTCAAAATGCATTAACCTCGATGGCGCAATTTCAAAAATAAACACAACATATTGTCTCTCAGTGCCGCTGTTTCCAATTTTGCGTGGGACACATTCCCTATCCCCCACACTTCCTACACCAGTGGTCAAGGTGAACCTCTTTTGGGCAGGTTAACTATTTTTCTTGTCAGAGTAGTCTCGTTGTGTCTTGTTGGATCATGTTTGTCTGGGTCTTAACTGCAGACTTTGCGGTAGAGGACAGATGAGGTGTTTGGACATATTATAATGATGTTCCCTGGATACGGTAGAAATGGAGGGTGACAAAGATTCTTGGTCTTCTTTTATTGTTCTTTTCCCATGGCGAATATTAGCAGAAAATTAGATGAGATGAGATCATGAAATTTTTAATGCAATTTGTCTCAATCTTGTAAGCTGTTTATTTACACAAACATTTTTTGCATGTCAAGTACTTTGATATTTACTCTGATATTTATCTCACACTGTCTGATCAGTCATTGTGTTTTCAGTAGCTTTTCCACTCATGTACGCATTTCCTCTTATCACTGTTTTTATAGAAAATTGTCATGATCTTCATCATGATAGTGGGAGCACTGTATTGTGGCTTGTTATCGGGTGCTCTGGCAGCCATGTTGGCCAATGCTGATGCAACAAGAACTGCCTTTACAGAAAAAATGGAGAGCATTAAATTGTTCTTGAAGGTATAAATCTCGTAATATTTCACTAAGAGCTTTTGTTCTTTTGTTTTACCGTCTATTTTATATATATATATATATATATATATATATATATATATATAATATAAACTTTTTTTTTTCCATGTGTGAGACAGAGCAATAACATAACAGGGGACTTGTACAATAATACCTTGCAATTTTATGCACTCATATGGATACGTACTAAAGGAATTGATCAAGACACCATTTTTAAGTACTTACCATCATCTCTTCTTGGTGATATATCAACTATTATTTATGCTAAAGTAATAGCAAAGGTAGGATGGATTATTAATTTTTAAGCACAGCCAGAATCAATTGCAACCATTGTCCTTTTTTTTTTCTAATGCTTTATCTTTTTTTTTTTTTTTTTTTTTTTTACCCCAGGCATTTGGACTAAACATGAAAAGAAGATTACAAACAGAAGAGTCAGTGGACCAAGAGTTGACATGCCTGGAGAGGAAATTATCAGGAAAGCTTGATGTAATACCAAAATTAGCTATTAATTACCTGTAATTTTTGTGTGTGTGTGTGTGTGTGGGGAACTATATTCCAGATTTTATATATATTAGTGCTGGGTGACATGAGCACAAATCAACATCACAATTAATTGTACATTTTACCACGATTACGATTAATGAATGATTTTGAGGAATGAGACTTGGTGGGTAGGTTTAATGTGGAGACATACTTGTGATTTAAGCATGTAACATAAGCAAGCATGGACCTTATTACTGTACCTGACTAACTATATAAAGTTCTGTGGTGTGTGGTTTCCATTTTGACACATTCTGTTGTGTTGTTAGCATCTTTGCAAGTGAAGTATGCCTCGTAGAAGAGTTTGAAAGCAATTTGAACAGTTGGAAGAGTTAGACATGGGTCATATTGTAGGGCTATGTGAAGCCGTATGGTGTTATCAATGTATTTTAAGGACCATACCACTTGTGCAGATATTATCATAGCACGCTGTTGGCAGCCGTGGATAGAAAAGGCTGGCATTAATGACATGAAGTACCAGCAACATGCACATAGTGTATGAATTTAACGTTTTATTTAATAAGATTGCAGTTTACCACAAGGTTTGAAAGAAACACATGGAGTGTCAAAATTATATAATGTAAAAATGTATAACTGTTCTAACAATAATCTCACAAAAATCTCAGTCATTTCCTCCTAAGAAAACCTAAAATATGATTGAAAATTCAGATTTATATTTTCCTCACCAGCTTGAAACTACAGCAAAGAACAGTTTTCACTTTTTTTTCTTTATACTTTTCATTGTATGCCATTCTCAATATACTAAATGGTTTTCTGCAGAAGCCATTTTTTCAGAAAACAAGAAAAAAGAGAGTATGGATCATTTGGAAACTGATGTTGACTTCATAAGAATGTTAGCACAACATTTTCGAACACGCTTTTATAAAGCCAATGATCTGATTTGGGAGAAGGATGAATTTATTAAAAGGAAAAATTATATATTTTCAAATTGTTTGTCAGAATTTCTCAGAAAAAATAAAACAAAAAGTAAAGACAAACTTTTTTTTTTCCCTGTTAGATGTATTTTATCCACAAGGGAGAAGTTGAAGTGTTATCACAGACTGATCATCTGATTATCATCAAACTGAGAGCTGGACAGTATTTTCGGGAAGATAGTTTATTATTTGCCGAACCAAGATCACTACAATAAAGTAAGTGAACCTTAGAGTTACAGTGGGTGTTTCCATATAATATTTACAATGTAATTGTCTGTATAATGTAGAAAATCTTTTAAATGTATAATAGTATTATAATGTATAATATTCAAGGGGCCTGTTCAATATATTAATGAATATATACATATATATATATATATATATTTATTTATTTATTTTTTTTTTTTTAACTAATTCATTTAATAGCAGATTATGCTGAAGTAATGCTTATGTATTAAATTAACTAGTTACAGAAAATACATGCAAGTTTCCAGAAAAGATCGGAAAACTACAATAAATGCTAAAGGACACACTCACACAATTACACATATTTTATGAAAATATTTATTTAGCTAATTTCTCTAAGTAAAATAAATATTTTGCTGAGAACATCTGAGCTTACATGTAGTTAGACTCTTTTCTACTAATGGACTTGCATCACAATGTCAGCATTGTATTGAGAAGCAAATGAAAACACTGATGAAAATATATTTGCTTGTTGTAGTGTATTTATAAAATGTATTCATGATTTAATGCTTTGTTTTATAGGGCTGCAACAAATTGTGACTTGTATGTGCTATCAAAGAAAAGTCTTGATGAAACCATAAGTTATTATCCTGACATTTGTAACCAAATTAAGGAGGCAGCAGCATTAAAGAAAGACCAGTCATATTTGGGAATTTATCAAATGTCAGGGGATACAACTTCTCAACCAGACAACACACTTTTCCTGAAAGAGTCTGAATGTAAGTTAAAGTTCAGATATATAAACCAAACTAAATGTACTTAAATTAATTTGTGGCTTTTCTAGGTAAATTAAGAGAACTTTACACATATATCCTCATGCATTTCCAGTCTTTTATTATTAGCCAAATTTTTATGTAAAAAATAAAAATCACTGTAAAATTAATATTCTTGTTATAGCAGAGTTTAATTATAACAGGCATGGCCAATCTATTAAATGACTAATAACAATTATAATAAAATAAGTTAAAAAAATATTTCCGAAAATAATTTTGCCTTAGTAGAAACTCCTCTGTATAGGTGTGGAGTGGGTGTTGGGTGGGTGGGTTGATTGGCAGGAGAATAGTTACTAAATAAAAGTAACTATATATTGTGAAATTATTTTTCAGCCAACGAGGACTACAAGGATGCCGTGGCATACTTAGAGGAGATAGAAAGCCCTGCATCATTGCCACTACCTTCACAGAATGTTGAATCCTTTTCACATTTCTTGATGAGTGTTCTGGACAGAATGATCCATACACACAGCACAACAGTTGGCCCAGAGAAAACTATGCATATTATTTATCAGTACTCATCTTGTCTGCTGATAATAATTAGCTTCTGGGCCATAACATATATGGTAACTATGATGAATTGTATTAAGATTCCAAAAAAAAGAATGTCGATGTTAATAAAGTAAAAATTCCACTTGCATATCTGCAACTAATTGATTGATTGATTGGTTGATTGACTGGGTGGCTCTGTAAATCTTAGCCTGAATTGGCTAAAATTTTTTGATGGATTCTACTTTCTTGCAGTGTTTCAGGCATCAATTACCAGAGGCAGACGTTGGACAGTGAAAATATTGGATTCTTTTATTATTATCAGTTAAATGACGTTTCAAGGAAACTAAAAAGAAAATCACACATTCATGTATTTTTTTGTATTTTACAGAGTTTTCCAACATTTTTGGAAATGGGGTTGTAATTTCTTGACACTGTATGTACTAAGCTAAGAGAACTTGTGTCTAAATTTATAATTTGGGAAATTGTACAGTTTTTTAGGCAATTCTAAGGAAAGAGAGGGACGTTTATGGGTTACTAAAATATGTATGGAAATAGATCAAGTTGATATAGGTTATTGTACTATATTCATAACACATTGCTCAAAGAAAATTATAATAAACATGAAATGACCTTTTATTAAATACAAATAATTACAGAGCATAAATATGCTTCAATTGTTTAATACATTTAAATACAGCCAAAGTGATTCACATGCTTTTGTTATTTTTGCCCGTTGTGTTTTTTCCTCTTACTGTAGCCCACAGCTTTTGATCTGGATAAAGAAATTTACTTATTCACCATGATTATAGAGTACTTCCAAATGATTGAGGTAAGTGATAAAAATGCATTACGATTTTCTATGCCTTTATCTAAACACTGCATAATAATAAATGATAGCATAACCAGAATCAATAATATAATAACCATTTTAGAAACAATTGACCTTTTTTTAACCTGTCTGAAAATAAGAAATTTCTTAAAACATATTTGTTTAAATAAAAAAATCATCCAGGTAAAGCTTAAGCAGATTCAGATAACATAATCCAAGACTACAACCCCTGGAATAAATTATGTAATCACCCGTCTCTGAGGATGTTCCTTCAGTTGTTTAATTTTGTAGAAAAAAACAGATCACAGATATGACAAAAAACTAAAGGCATTTCAAATGGCAACTTTCTGGCTTTAAGAAACACTAAAAGAAATCAAGAAAAATAATTGTGGTGGCCAGTAACAGTTAGATTTTTAGAACAAGCACAGGGAATATATTATGGAATCACTCAATTGTGAGGAAATAATTATGGAATCACCCTGCAAATTTTCATTACAAACACTAACACCTGCATCAGATTAGAGCTGCTCATTAGTATGCAGGTAAAAAGGAGTGATCACACCTTGGAGAGCTGTTGCAACAAGTGGACTGACATGAATCATGGCTCCAACACCAGAGATGTCAATTGAAACAAAGGAGAGGATTATCAAACTCCTTAAAGAGGGTAAATCATCATGCAGTGTTGCACAAGATGTTGGTTGTTCACATTCAGCTGTGTCCAAAACCTGGACCAAGTACAAACAACATGGGAAGGTGGTTAAAGGCAAGCATACTGGTAGACCAAGGAAGACATCAAAGCATCAAGACAGAAAACATGAAGAAAACATGCAAATTTCCACAGTCATTGATAATATGGAGCTGCATGTCAGGTAAAGGCATTGAGGAGGTGGCTGTCATTACATCTTCAATAAATGCACAGGTTTACATTGACAATTTGGACACTTTTCTTATCCCATCTATCGAAAGGATGTTTGGGGATGATGAAATCACTTTTCAAGATGATAATGCATCTTGCCATAGAGCAAAATCTGTGAAAACATTCCTTAAAGGAAGACACATAAGGTCAATGTCATGAATCTCAATCCAATTGAAAATCTGTGGTGGAAGTTAAAGAAAATAGTCCATGACAAGGCTCCAAACTGCAAAGCTGATTTGGCAACAGCAAAGGAGAAAGCTGGAGCCAGACTGATTAAGAGTAGTGTTTGTCACTCATTAAGTCAATGCCTCAGAGACTGCGAGCAGTTATAAAAGCCAAAGGTGGTGCAACAAAGTACTAGTGATGTGTTGGTATGTTATTTTGTTTGTCATGATTCCATAATTTTTTCCTCAGAATTGAGTGATTCCATAATATATTCCCTGTGCTTGTTCTAAAAATCTAACTGTTACTGGCCACCACAATTATTTTTCTTGATTTCTTTTAGTGTTTCTTAAAGCCAGAAAGTTGCCAATTTAAATGCCTTTAGTTTTTTGTCATATCTGTGATCTGCTTTTTTTTCTACAAAATTAAACAACTGAAGGAACATCCTCAGAGACGGGTGATTCCATAATTTATTCCAGGGGTTGTATTAAGTGGAGATACAAATTAAAAAGTTCTGTTCCACTGTTACAGGGGGATCTTATTGCATTTTCACAAGCAGGACTATGTTTTTTGTTTCTTCTTTCCTCTTAAGATCCTACTGAAATTCCACATTGGTTATTATGATGATAATGGTTCATACATCTCAGACCATAAATCTGTGTCCCGGCACTACATGACCCGGAAAATAGGATACATCTACGATGTTATTTGCTCCTTTCCATATGCAGTCAGCGTCTTGTATCAAATGAATGAAATGGCACCAATGACATTCCTGCCTCTTTTGGTTCTTGCCCGGTCTTGTCACCTGTTACGCATTGTAACAGCATTAGTGTTCATGTGGAAGGAAGAGCAGTCAATACCTACATACAAAGTATGTTCACTTCCAAATGTTTATTTTATAAAAAAAACATTTTTTAACCCAGTGCTTTTCTGTTTTGGATAGTGTGCACAGCCATTCTAGGTTTGAAATGCAAAATGCCTTTTTGAATGCCCTATGCTTTTTATGATCTCTCTTGTGGTGGCCTTCAAACAAATATTTAAGCAATAATACACTCAAGGTTTGTGCTATAATGTAAGCTATTGGCACTGCTCTGCCTGTCTGTTGGCTATGATTGTGAAGATCAGTAACCAGGGCCTGTATATCATATTATAGCATAAATCTTGAGTTTATTATTGTGATTAAACCACAGTTTATCCCTGTTTATTTTTCGATTTTAAGATAAAGATTTGTTTATCAACCTTCCACGAGGTAAAGTAGTTGCATTCCATCACACATTCCCTTTTGCCCATTTCAGTGGATCTTGAACTGGTTCTGTTCAGGATTATTTATCCTTGGTTGTACTCCAGGGAGCTGATCCTTTGCACCAGTTTTGATTGGAAAAATGGCTGTGTTATTCAGAGCTGAAACAGTTCCACGTGGATTGAAAAAGTTTAGGCACCATACCTGACTTCTAAGTGTTGGTGTTGTCGCTAGGTTATATGTTGTTTTTGCAGAGTAATACCTGAAGAGCTTTGGTCAGAGTGTAATTATCACGCAATATTGGCACTAGTGGAATGTCTCTCGGTCAATGGGCTCTGAACTAACTGTGGTATAGTTTAAATTATATAGCTGTAGAAATCAGGAAAAACTGTGAACTTTTATCTATTCATCTATTTATTTAACTAGTTTAGCTAGTTGCATACACTATAAATTCTTTTTTATTATTATTACTATTATTTATTTTTTGCAGTTTCATATGCTTCAGGATTATCAAGAACCTGGTGAACACAATATTTTTTGTGCACTGTGTTGCGGTGTGTTTTGTGGCAATTGTGATTTATTTTGGAACCAACACATGGGTGCAAAATCTTGGTAAGTTTCATGTGTTTGTATACAAACCACATTTTCTGACATGCAATGTATATGCAGTAATGTGCATTTAAACCCTATTTTATAATTGAAAATAAAATAAAGGCAACATTTGTGGAAGCTGTGATATTTTATTATTTTTTTAAAAAGTATTTGCCAATTTGTCTCTTTTTTAATGTATAGTGTTTTATATATAGTGACTTATACTCCAGTATCACAACTTTACTGGAAAAGGAGTTTCATTGTTCAAGCTCAAACATTGTTACATTGTTCAATCTCTGTGTTCAACAATGTAAAAAATGTCAGTTTTATTTTGCAAAGCAATAAGAAGTATGTCATTTTGGTAAAACATAGTAGTAGCTAAGCAATAAAGCTTGAGTAGAATAACAACCACTTAAAGGTAACATCTATGAGTGTTCTGAAATTGTTCTCTAATTTTTTACATTCGGAAGCTCTGTGTCTTTTACCGTGGAATGGAAAAATCCAGCTTTTGTTTTATAGATGGCTAAAGTTTTTAAGTTTTATTCACTGTTTGAATTATCACAGAAACTCATTTGTTACTCAACTTATTGTAGCATCTGTTTACTTTCAAATAGTTAATTTAGAGTATGTTCCATCTGCAGCAAAAATAAGTGAATATTACCCATCTTTAGAGCAGGAGTAGAGCAATATCCTCATCTCAGACTCTTTGCTGTCTAAAACGTCCAGATGCTTTTTTTTGTGCCATGAGCAGAGAGAAAACCTAGCATACTGGACAAGATACTGGGGCTACGTAAAACAAATTAGACCAGACCGTGACCCTGAACTGGATAAGCAGTTTCAGACAATGAATGAAAACAAAAAAAAAGTGTTTTTGATTGAAATCATGAACGCTGCATTTAAACCCAAAATAGCTAAGAATTGGTAATTCCTCCAGTTTCCTGAATTTAAACAAGGTTCTCTTTTAATGCACTCATAGTCTAAAATAAAAAAAATGAGTTACTGGGACAAGGAAAGTAGACTCTTACCATAACCTGTTGTTTAACATTATTTTCCTCTATCCATCATTTAAATATCTTAGTGATGATTGGGACTGGCCTTTGATTCACAATTATACACAGTCTTAACCCCTCCCAGAATAACAGAGGCTGTTACAACATCAAAGAATCAAAGCAATAACTCCCTTTTTAAAATTCTTCATTACAGCTGAAACGTTAAATGAGTTGGTAACCCCAATTTTTTGAGGTTTAATGTACATTTTCTGAATATTTAGTCTGCATAAAACCTGGCTTGTATGTGCAGCTCTAGGAAATGCTTGAAATGATATTATCTCTCTTATAAAACTTACACAAACTTAAACATTTTTAGAGAAGCAGACTTGCTTCTTCAGTCACGTGGCTTCAAAAATATATTTGCATATTTTTGCATATTCATATACATTCTTTTCTTTTTGTTTTTTAGAGATTTATTTGTATCCTGACATTTATAGATATGCTGTGTATTGGACACTGACTACTTACACTACAACAGGATATGGAGATATTGGTCCGAAAACGTTTGGAGAGGTTATTTTTCTCATATTTCTAATGTTTCTTTCTAAAATTCACGTGAATTACAATATGGGACGCATCTATTCTACACAAACAAACAGGCTGGCACACCAGGCTACCTATGAGGAGAAACTACAGGTAGTTGTAGCAGTAGAATGACCTCAAATGATATGTATCTACTTTGTTTTTCCAGCAGTCTATAACCAAAAGCATCTCATATGTGTGACTCTTAATTGCAGGCCATAAAAACCTACATGATGGATCGGAATATTCCATTTCCACTGCAAAATCGTGTCATCCAGTTTCACAACTATAGATGGACACGCACAAAAGGGATAGATTCCGAAACTATGTTCAAAGACCTCTCACACTGTATGAAAGCTGATATATTTTCAAGGTAAATATTGCAATCATTTATAAACTACAGTAAGTCATAAAGTATCATAAAAGAAACACTGATGCCTATGTAAGGAGCATGAAATGGTCATTAGTGTAATTAAGTTTATTCTGATGGCCCATTTATTTCTTTATATTGACCTAATTTTTGTTGAGTCAGTTATATATTGCCCTAGTATCTTGTTTGAACATTAGGGGATTGCCTGTTTGATCCTGGATTGTGCACCAGCCATCTCAGTTTCTCTGCTCTGTTTGGGTCGACAGGATGGCCCTCATTCTCCCCTCATCACGTAACATTATGCTGGTCCATGCAGGCATCTTAGCTTGCATAACAGACCTGGTCAATTGGTGTTCTTCAAGCACATAATATTGGGGTATTCATGTAGCATTCAAAAGCAAGGAAAGTATTAGGTTCCTCAGAGGAAGCACGTCTCCTCTATCATCTTAGTAGCGTGGTGTTATTAGATGAGTCTTAGCAAGCTAATGCCAGAAACTGGCAGGGAATACTGGGGAACCATTGAAGAACATAAAATAGTTTGAATATGGCTGTTAACTACATTAAGTTTGTCAGCATGAGACAAATAATATATATTTGCCTTGGTTTCCTCCCACAATCCAAAAAAAAAAAAAACATCAGTAGGTGGATTAGTGATTCAAATGTGTCCATAGGTGACAGTGTGTGTGTTTGATTCACTGCAATGGACTAATGCCCTATCCTGGCACTGCCATCGTGTCACACTTGTTTTAATTTACATCACTAAATACATGAATTCAATTTATCACTAGTACAACATCATTACTCATCCAAAATGTATTTGTGTGTAGTTCGCTAAATTAGTGCATTACGCTAATGGTTAATGCTCTTTTCAGACTTTTGACAGTGAGTTGATCAAATGGGAAAATTAATTTTGACCAACTTGATAATAACAGGTTTTTAGGGAAAATGATTATTTTCTTTGTGTTATATTTGTGTTGTGATTTGGATTATTTTGATTCAAAATTAGAATCACCATGAGTCACCTCAAGAAACATGATTTGTTTAATGATCTTTCAAACATCTTTCTACGCCATCTTTCAACCAAAATGATCCTAAGAAGTTACGTCTCAGGTAAGAATATACACAGATCCTTAAATATCGTTTCTCTGTGTTTAATAACCTCCTGCTGAATTTATAACTGTATACCAGGTGAATATATTCAAAGAAAAGGAGATAGAGGTGAAGGCATGCATTTATTAATAATGGGCAAAGTCAACATATGTTCAAACCAAGCTGGAACCGAATTTAATGAAGATCTTTCAGCTGGAGCAGTACTGGGAGTCTATTTACTACTGAAGCAGGAACTCTGCAGAGATACAGTCATTGCACAAAACTGCGTGGACATATTTTTCCTCTCCAAAGATTCGTTTGATGAAGCTGGATCATACTATCCGAATGACATGAAAAAACTGCTGGAGAGAGGCTCTAATATAAAGTTGTAGAACTGGATGCACATTTTCACAATGACTAGTTTTTAATTGATAGCAGTTAAAATGTACATTATATAGTGTTGTTATGAAATGCCATAATAAGATGTTATAAGAGGTTCTTGTTAAGATTTTTGTGTACTTAATGTCACCATTAAAATGTGAAGGAAAATGTGCCTTGTATCAAATCCCTGGGTGATTTTGAAAATATTTATTTATGTTTTGTCATTAAATGCTTTCAGAAGGTTAACAACAAATACTAAAATAAATTTTACTTGCAATATATTCTAAAGCTTTATGTCATTATGTTTATGGCATTTTTTTTCCTTCTTGTTGCTCCACAGCAAAATGCCTTGCCCCTAAAATTGTTTATTGAAATAACAAGCTCACATATGAACATTCTTAATGATATTATCACATGTACAGGGTGGGCCATTTATATGGATACACCTTAATAAAATGGGAATGGTTGGTGATATTAACTTCCTGTTTGTGGCACATTAGTAAATGGGAGGGGGGGGGCTTTTCAAAATGGGTGGTGACCATGGTGGCCATTTTGAAGTCGGCCATTTTGGATCCAGCTTTTGTTTTTTTCAATGGGAAGAGGGTCATGTGACACATCAAACTTATTGGGAATTTCACAAGAAAAACAATGGTGTGCTTGGTCACTGTATTCATTTATGAGTTATTAACAAGTTTCTGACCACTTATAAAATGTGCTCAAAGTGCTCTTCACACACTGATAGCAACACCGCAGGAGAAATGCTAGCACAGGCTTCCAGTATCCGTAGTTTCAAGTGCTGCACATCTTGATGGTATGGTGTGGTATATGGGGTACAAAGATAGTGGGGCCATTCTTCATCAATGGAAACCTCAAGGCCACTGGATATGTGAAATTGCTACATGACGATGTTTTCCTCTTTAAGCACTGAAGCTGGCACGTTCCCTGAGCTTTTCCAGCAAGATGGTGCACCACCACATTATGGGTGTCAGGTCAGAGCATTCCTAGATGAACAGTTTCCTGGAAAGTGGATTGGTCGTCGTGGACCAGTTAAATGGCCCCCGAGACCTCCCGATATGACCTCCTTAGACTTATTTATGGGTTAACAGGAGTGCGGATGGACGGTCTTGACAACTTTAAAGTCCAGAAGCAAACCTGTTACAACTACAACGCGCTCAACTTCAGAATCAGCTTCTTATCACTGGTAAAGACGCGGCTTTCCTCTCAATCATTCCCTTCACAGTGCTCTAAACACCACAGAGTTCAATAGCGAAGCAGCGAAGTGCAGCGAAACGAGACGAATCATTGGATAAATGCTGGGCTTTGTCCCGCCCATCGGACGCTGGGCTTCTGCATGATGATTGGATGATCCGTCTGAGGCTGAATCCCTTTTTGATTGACAGCGAAATGAGCGAATCAGCGATCCTTTGGTGTAGAGATCCGTGGGAGCACAGGCGGACACACTTCACTTGGGCCAAGGCCGTTTAAGCAACCTAGCTCTGCTGGCCATTGAGAGGACACTAGTCAAGTCCCTGGAAAAGACGCCTCGTTGGTACGACAGGGTCACAGATCATTTTCTTAAAAAGGAACGGAGGGTAGAATTTACGTATAAACAAACCGACACATTTTATGATGTAGGCCGAAATTGAGCTTCCCCTCCTTGAAAGACCAGCATCCGCCACTGTTCCAGAGTAATGCCTTTTTACCATTCATCCAGCTGAAAACAATAATTTCAAGGGAATGAATGAGTAAATTTAAGGGACACTTTAGTTAAATCGAGGAAACGATTTACTCAACAATCCACTGCTTTTTCATCTATGAATTCGTTAGTGTTATAAAATCCCTGCTTCCACTAATCAATCAATATTGCCATCTGCCGGCGACACATTGCCATCGCAGATTTAAAGTGGAGCCACAGATTGGGGACAAAAAAAAGTCTAAAAATGGAATAAAACTGAATATATAGACAGCTAGCAAACAGCTGTAGTGTAAGAGTCAAACAAGTCCATGTGTGTAAAAAATACTAAAACAATATTTCTGTTTTAGCTTTTCCAATGAGCCAAGGCATATCATTTATGAAATACGGACCAGGAGACCGGTGGAAGAGAACATTTACACGCTGGACTAAGACTACAGCAGCTACACATACACATATATTTAGTTTTAATATGTCACCATAAGTATCAAGGGACGTGCATATACATATCCTATATCTATTCGCCCTAGTGTTGTTGTGATGCTGGACATAACGTCATAGACCACTGCCAAAATGTATTTCACAGATGCTGAAGAGTAGGACAGCCTTGCTATTTAAAAATACATATATATATTGTTGCTGTCTCCAAATTAGCAAATTAAAATAGTAGAAAAGAAATTCAGTGGAAGTCAAGATAAATAGGTTTTATTTGAAGTAATTTTGGAGCATTTATATTGGTCCTTTTATGATGAAATGTTCATACTGTTAAAGGCAGCTGCTGTGTTCAAATGATATGGTAAACTGAAAATTGACAAAGATGAAGATACTTTTTTTTAATTGGACAGCAACAGTATATGAAAAGGTCACACTGTGAAGGCAGTCTGGATCAGTCTCCAGGACCACATCCCAAAAATAGTACACTGCATTAAGAGGTATATTCATTAGTACAGTATGACAGGTGGTTGGAGATGCAGATTTAATGTCATGTAATCAAGATTTATGAATAAAGGTAAGTATCAGACTGGCTCAGGCTGTTTTACATTTGCTGGTAGCCTACATTATTCCAAGGATGTGAATGATGTATAATTTGTATTGAATTTTTATTAGTAAATCTCTCAAAATTGTTATTAATTTAAAGTTGTTAATGTGATATTCATTTGTAAAGCTGCTTAGTTGCCACCAAATCTAACCACATACCTCTGAGATTGTTTAGAATTCAGAGACAGGTGCACATACATATTTTTACCAAAATGCATGTCCGGTTAAACTCACACCTGAACAGACTAGACCACAAGTTCAGGAGCTCTATTTTAAAATATCACAGATATTCCATTAAATATTGCCTGCTCTCACAATCCACACACGTTGGTAAGTGGCCTGGCTATACAGAGTGAGTGTTTAAGGAGATGACCCGTGATAAGAGTGGCACTCAGTCCAGGGCATGTTGGAAAAAACATGCGCAATGAGTCTTTGTAGGCTCCAGACCCACTGTCACTCTGTACGGGTTAAAGTGGTTACATACATTTATTAAAAGAATGAATAGACAGTCCATCCCAAATATGGCAGTCTAACATTTGGAGTCTTTTTTTTTTGGAAGAACAGTGCTGTCCAGACTTTAAAACAGTTTTGTTGGTTTCTCAGATGTTTTTCTTCCTTTGACTAATTCTCCTGTTGAAATCTTTGTTGTTTATAACATCATCCTCATTGTAAAGTATATATATGGATATAATGTGAATGTTTTTGTTATGTTTATATGCTGGGGTATTTTGCGGAAAGTAGTACTAGTTCAAAAGTTATTACTCTAAGAAATGAGGTTAATATCAGCTGTACAGTCTCTCACACAATTATTTCAAAACATTTTGTTTTGTATAATATTTAACTAAATGTTTAAAAAAATGCAGACTTCATAAAGAACATAATGTACATACATACAGAGGATACTATCAAAGCAGATTCAAGCAGATGAACTGATACTGACTGGTTTCGTATTGCTAGACTCTTTCACAATTAACATGGCCCAGCACCACCTACTACTGCAGGAAAAGAAATCGAACTGACATTCAAAAAGACCAATCACAAGCCTGCTATTTTGACATGAAAGAAGGAAGCAGTCTTTACTATTCAAATCAGACCAGTGGCAGAGCCAATCAGAACACAACTGGCAGAATCCTGACAGTGAGGCTAGGTTAGTGCATTTACAGTATATATATAAACTGGACTCAGTGATCTTGCTGTTTTCACTGGGAATATCCTTTGATCAGTCATGTCACTTCCTGATCAGCTTCTCATGCAATGAACAACCAGCCCTGTCTCGGAATTTTTCTTTTACCCTAGCAGTGTTTTGAGTCACAGCTTTATCACATCAGTTTTAGGCAGCCATTATAACCATGTTGCTCCTTTAACAGACATTGATAGGTATTAACCACTGTATACTGGGAACACCCCACAAAAACTTCCTGTTTGTGGCAAATTAGTGTAGGGGAGGGGGGAAACTTTTCAAGATGGGTGGTGACCATGGTGGCCATTTTGAAGCCAGCCATTTTGGATCCAACTTTTGCCTTCAGATGACCCTGTTGTGTTCTGTGAGATCTGTGATGCACAAAGGAAGGACTCGGACCACGGCCACTGCTGGTTCGGGTTCTTTAATACTGTATAAATAGACAAATAAACTCATACATTTCTGGAGTGAACATGTAGGCCTGTAGTGAACATATGCACTGCTCTCTCTCTCATACACGCAGGTTATCAGCCTCCTCCTCTCAATTAGACATTCACAGACTGAGGTTGCTACAGAGATGGCGCCAAGCAAAGCTACGTCTCTTAAAGAGACAGTGCACAATTAAACAACAACTTAAAATAAAAGGCACCCCAGTACAAATATAAAATCAGTGGAACACAAAACCAGTTATTTATATAAAAATCAGGATTTGGTGGAATTTTTAACAATAACATAAGTAGTATTTTTTAACTTGTTACATTCACCCCTCCTAAAATTCGCCAACATCCTGATTGGATGCTAAGGAGTTAAAAGTGCCCCATGCTGACATAATCTGGAACAAGTGAAAAGTTGTACCTAGTCTACAATCAACTTAAAAGTTACCTCAGGTGCAAGGATCAGGAAAGACAGAGGTTGATCAAGTCTCCAAATTTCCCTAGACTAATGTGATGCCATATACGCCACACAATACTTGTTCTCCATGAACTTATACATAGGCATTTTCAAAATGTACACAAAGTAAGTTTCAAATCTCAAAACAGGAGATATTTAAGAACATTTCCCAAAGGAAACATGTGAACCCTTCATAAATGGTCTCTGAACCATTGACTCTATCAGTCTATTCACTGATTTTACTAATCTCCCTGCACGGGTTCTAGTGTGACTGTCTACCACAGAAGCATTTGGTATGTACAAATCAGTAACTGACAATGTGTCTTCATGAGATGTATGTGCTGTTTCTGTTTGTGTCAAGACTGTGCTGGGTTCAGTGCTTTCAGTGCAAAGTGCAGGACCTGCTAATATCATCAGGAATGGTAGTGTCAGACTCAATTGATTCCTTAGTGTAAGAAAGCTGTAACTCATTTCCATCACTGGTTTTTGATAGACTCTCTACATCATCCTGAGTTAGTACATCAGACACCAAAACTGTGTCCCATCATCCTCATGATCCTCTTGATCAGACTCTTCAGTCAATGACTGGTCAGCTCCATCGACTTGCCTGCTCTGAAACACCCCAGGAACAGATAAGAAATTGACCTCCATCAGCAGGTTCCGGTGACCGACTCTTGTACGCCTAGCTGCGTCTTTAATTTTGCAGACGTGAATGCTAGGGTCTGCACTGATGACAGTGTACAGTTTGTCCTCCCACTTGTCTGCTAACTTCCTCTTGCCTCGTTCTCCCTTGTTTGCCACCACCACACGATCCCCTACGGACAGATGATTTCCCTTCATGTGCTTGTTTTACTGTTGGGCCTGCCGTTGCTGTTCAGCTGTTGAGTGTTTCTGAGCAATCTCCATAGCACTTTTAATATTGGAAAGCAGTGACTTGGCATATACATTGTAATTGACCACTTCTGAACTAGTCAAGACTCTTCCAAACATGATATCCACTGGGAGCCTAGGCACTCGCCCGTACCCTGTGGTTTCATGAACTGTTGCATTATAGGCAAATGTGAGCGTCTGGATCTGCTCTGGCCATTGAGGGGAAGAGTAGGGAGCATGTTACCCAATATGCGATTAAATCGCTCGGTGCAGCCATTGCCCATCGGGTGGTAGGGGGTAGTATGAGATTTCTTGACTCCAGCTAGATGAAGAAGCTCTGCTATTAATCGACTCTCAAAATTTTTGCCCTGGTCGGAGTGCATCCTCTCCGGAAATCCATATATGCAGAAAAATAGGCAACCTGTTTCGCCGTCTGGTTGGCACAAACAAAAGCATGAGACAGTTTTGTGAAGCGGTCAGTGACCACGAGAACGTCCACTGCTTGTTATCCTCTGCTGTCCAAAAGTCTAAGCAAACTAACTCCATAGGAGCTGAACTTTTGATGCTCTCCAAAGGTGCACGTGCAGCTGGTTCTGGTGTCTTCCCAAACACACACCTCTGACAACACTTGACATACCCTCTGATGTCTTTTTCCATATCAGGCCAGTAGAAACACTGTCTTGCCAGTGATAAAGTGCGGTCTTGACCTTGATGTCCAGCGAGGTCATGGATGCCTGACAGTGCCTTGCCTTTAAGACTACTAGGTAGGACAAACTGGAACCTTTTCTGCTTAGATAGAGGGTCTTTGGTTGCTCTGTACAGAACAGCATCACGAACATGTAGCTTGCCCCACTGCTTGAACAATCTAAGGACTTTAGAGTCAGCGCCCTGCCTATCTCGGCTAGATGGTCATCTATTGGCTATTGCAAAGGGTAACACTTTAGAGATGACTGGGTCCTCAGACTGACTCAACTGAAGCTCCTCCATGGAGAACATGAGTGATATTTCTTGGCTGCTTGAAAGTTGTTGGACATGCTGGGTTAAATGAACTGCTCTGGCTTCTGCTGCATCAGTCCAACCACAATGAGACAAAGGGCTCTGATCTCAGCTGCATCATACGTGGTCTTGAGCGGAGTATGATTCTCTGTTCTGCACATATGAACTTGGCAAGTGGCTCTAAAAACACCCTGTACAGAATCCTCCTCAACCCAGTTGGACTGCCAAATGAGGGTAGGGTATGGCTCCTCTAGCAGTCTCTGCCCAATGGGTTTGGCAAAGGGAATCCGACTCAAGGCATCAGCTTCCACGTTTACTTTTCCAGGTAGGTGTTTGAGATTAAAAGAAGAAGATGCAAGTTTTGAAACCCACTGTAACTCACATGCATCCAGCTTCGGCTTTGTCAAGAGGTAAGTAAGCGGATTATTATCAGTCCAGACTGTGAACATATTTCCTTTAAGCCAATGGCTGAACTTTTTACACACACTCCATTTCAAAGCCAGGAATTCAAGTCTGTGAGCTGGGTATTTCCGCTGTGATTTACTGAGAGTCTTGCTTGCGAAAGCCACAGGTCTTGCCTTGGATTCGCCCTTGGCCACTTGAGAAAGCACAGCCCCTAGTCCGTCTAAGGATGCATCAACTGACAAAATAAAGGGCGCATCAAAATCAGGATGGGCCAGTACGACACACTCCAACAGCATTGTCTTTAATCAGTTAAAAGCGCTCTCACACACCGCTGTCCAATCTGAATCCAAGTTTTCTGTACGCACCTTGGGACTTCTTATTTTTAGCCAGCTTGCCTCGCCTGTTCTGCCCAGCAGTAAGTTCAAATAGGGGTTTTGCGATGGAGGAACAATTGGGTATGAAGTGCTGGTAATAAAATACCATGCCAAGAAAAGATTTGAGCCTCTTAACAGAAGGGGTAGCTCCATCATCCTCCATGAGGTCCTGCACCCATATTGCTGCAATTATCTCCACCTTGGCAGGGTCAACAGACACACCACCACCATCAATGATATGGCCAAGGAACCTGACTTGCCTTTGTAGCAAATGGCATTTTTTTGGAGCCAGCTTCAGGTTGTTCTCTCACAACCTCTGGAGCACTGCTCGCAACCTGGAAAGAGGCTCACTTTCTGATGATGCAAAAATAAGAAGATCATCAAGATAGCACAGAAGTTTTGAAAAGTTCATGTCACCAAATATCCCAAGCATCATCCTCATGAAGGATGCTGGACTATTACAGAGACATTGTGCCATTTTATTGTACTCATAAAGCCCATGTGGAGTTGTAAAAGCTGTGTATTTTTTGTTGTCTTCATGCATAGGGATGTTATAAAACCCAGATGTGAGGTCCATCGTACTAAAGAGCAAGTTACCACCCAAGTCAGACAGATTGATGCGGCAGAGGATGTGCATCTTTTAGAGTTCTGGCATTCAACCATCTGAAGTCCGTACAAATCCGTAGTCCCCCATCCTTCATCCACACCATCACTAAAGGCGATGCATACTCACTTAAGGACTTCCTTATGATTCCTCTTTCCTCCATTTCAGTCAGAACTTGCCTCAATCTTTGATAATGGGCAGGAGGCACTCTCCTGTATGGAAACTGAAAGGGGCATTCATCAGTGAGACAGATGCGGTGTGTGTATCCCTTGGCCTCGCCACAATCCAATGGATGCTTGGAAAAAACATCTTGAAATTCAGTCAACAGTTGGACGAGCTCAGACATACAGCCACTACTTACTTGACATGAACTGATATCAATATCTCCAAGTCCAAGGTCAGACAGGCTTTTGTCTTGAGTGTCAGAGCGATCCTCAGAGGAGGTGTCAGATTGTTGAATGTCTGAGCGGATGTGCAATCCTTGGAAAACATCTAAGTCCTCAGCTGCCAAACAGGGTGAAACATCTGCTAACTTGCTGTTCCTTTTTAAAGTGACAGCTTTGTTAGATGGGTTCACGACTGTCATGGGTACCCACCTATCTCCCCACAAGGGTGTAACAAGGCGACCGATGAGAATGCCTCTTGGTTTGGCTTTGGAGTTTGTCGGCTCAACTATGATGGTGCTACCAGGTGACAAAGGTACACTGGCGGGTAGTCTACCCCAGACTAAGTGTTCATGTTTAGGGAGGAGCGTGACAGTTGAGTGAGCTTGACAGTGCCCACCTTACTAGGAATACTGCTCCCTCTCCAGCACTCGACACCTGTAAATATGTCGCTGATGGTACATGCCATAGAACCCGAATCTAACATTCCTTTAAGCTGCACCTAATGATTGATAAGAACTTGAGTGTAAAACAGCTCCCTGAAAGCTTGCACCTTCTGGGTTGCTTGAACGATTACTGTCGACCCCTTAGGAGCATTGGCACGACTGTCTTCATATAAATGTGTCAAATCATCTTTAAAGAGGGATTCATTCATAGCACCCACACCTCCCCTCTCCAGATGCGAGTGATCTAGGTTAACTGTTGATTCTGACGGGAATCACCATAGTGAGGCTGGGGACAATGACGCTCAGTCTGCTTAGGACAATCCTTTTTCCAATGTCCAGAAGCAAAGCATTTCAAACATCTGTTCTCCCATCTGCAATGAGACAATGTAGAATGTTCACAAGCGCCACAAATTCTAAACACTCTTCGGAAAGGCCCTGCTACTCTGCTGTGTGGTTCTACCAACCCTTGTGTCTGCTGCGTGACTAGTCTATCCAACAAAGATACCAAGCTCCTCATGCAGTCACTGTCTGTACTGGCACGAGCTGGAGTCAAGGGAGGTGGTGCAGCTGTGCTCGATACATCTACCTCATTAACAGGGCACTGAGTATGAACTTTACGTTCGACTGTGCTTGGTTTCGGAAGTCTCAGAGCTGCTCGAGTTTTTTTTTTCTTGCATATGGTCATCAAGTCGCTCTAGAATTTCACAGGCTGACCATTTTTCTGCAGACTTGAACTTGAAAACACCTGCAAGTGACTGGTCTGGGCAATGTTTGACGAACATCATACTGACCTCGTGGTTGGGGTCCCCAACAGAGCGACCCTGTCTTTTCAGGCATTCGCTTGCAACGTCCATGGTTTTGTTGAGCCTCATCCAATATTCCATGGCATCCTCCTAATGGAGAATTCACTTATTCATAGATCAGGCATGGGACATTTCCCCAGAGGTAAAAATATACAGACATGTGACTGCAATAAACAAATAATATAGAAAACATGTGACTGTAATAATCAAATGATATAAAGATATGAGAATTATTTTAAACAAATGAGTTTTGTGGCAGAGGATATTAGAATGGTGAAAGGTACTTGAGTTCATAACTCAGGCGTGAACTCTGTAGAAAAAAAGGAGAATGGTGTAGCATGAGACTGTCTGGTACGGTATGATATACGACATCGTTAGAAGATAACGATACCTTCTTAGTTGGACTACTATGATATACTGCATCTTTAAGGAGACAAGGGTACCATTTAATCGGGGTCCTATGGAATACAACCTAATTAAAAAAATGGGAGGGGCGAGATGATCTCACCCCAAAAAGTGTATGTAAACTGTGGTTTTCAGTATCTCATTGTGAGTGAGTCTGCAGGAGGCTTCTGAGACTGCTCTCCAATGCTTTAAGAAAATAAAGAGCCTGCTGATCTTCCAAGAAGTCGTCTTCATCTTTCAAGTATTTTTAAAAAGAACTAGAAACTTTTATTTGAACTTATTCTTTTAAGTATTATAGTTTAGACTAGATATTAGATTAATACGTCGTGGTAACGACACTCCCCTGACATGGGCAAAGTATTGTAGAAATCAGCCAAGGGCATGCTTGAGTATGTCACTTCACTAAAATGTTGTTTCAGAATGTCAAAGATAACATTTGGATTTGTAGTGTGGTCAACAGATGTGTTGTTACGCAGCTTTATCTTCACTACGTCTCTGTAGGCATGTAGTGAACATACACACTGCTCTCTCTCTCATACATGCAGGTTATCAGCCTCCTGTTAGCAGAAATGCACATGGCGGGCGTGCAGCAACAGAGCACATATCTCAGTTAAAACTCGACAAAGAACACATTTTACAAGGTTCACTTTCAAACTGCTACATATTTAAACGTTCACAACCCTGCTTCTAGAGTTTAATACTGCCCATTTTATGACAAATTCATATTTAATTTTATTTCATTTTCATGTGTATTTATATAATTTAGAGAATATTTAGAAAACCTCAGTCTGTGAATGTCTAATTGAGAGGAGGAGGCTGATAACCTGCGTGTATGAGAGAGAGAGCAGTGTGTATGTTCACTACAGGCCTACATGTTCACTCCAGAAATTTATGAGTTTATTTGTCTATTTATACAGTATTAAAGAACCCGAACCAGCAGTGGCCGTGGTCCGAGTCCTTCCTTTGTGCATCACAGATCTCACAGAACACAACGCAGAGTATTTATGGGTTAACAGGAGTGCGGATGGACGGTCTTGACAACTTTAAAGTCCAGAAGCACACCCGTTATATAGTGCATATTTATTCAATGACATGTACACACAACAGTATATATATGATCACTTATTTTTTGACATTTTAGAGGAAGCTGAGCTTTTCTGATCGCACCCTTCTACTCATGTGTTTACCTAGCTTCACTGGAAGTAGGAATCCCATCATGAAATTCACAGTTATACATTTTATGCAGCACAACATGTCCCTATATCTCAGCTGTGGGATGGGGTAGGGCAAAAATTACCACACCACTGTCTTCGTCAGGACCTCCCTGACACACGGTGTGGGTTTAAAGAAGATCTGAGGAGGTCACATTTTTCACCCAAAAAAACACTAAGGGGGTACCCCTCTGTGTTTTTTTAGACAAAATTTTTGACCGTCTCAGATTTCTTCCAAACTCACGATGTTGATTAAGCAGGTCCTGACTTACACAGGGGTGTGGTTATTTTTAGCTTATCTTATCCCAGAGCTGAGCTATGAGGACTAACGTAACTATGATTTTTTCTTAATAGGTTTATTGATGTTAAATATATTGGAATTAAATTTATGAGCTTGTTATACGTCCAATAAAGCAAAGTACAGATGCAATGTAGGATATATTGGACTGACTAGGCTTTTCTGATCGCACCCTTCTACTCATGTTTTTACCTATCTTCACTGGAAGTAAGAATCCCATCATGAAATTCACAGTTATACATTTTATGCAGCACAACATGTCCCTATATCTCAGCTGTGGGATGGGGTAGGGCAAAAATTACCACAGCACTGTCTTCGTCAGGACCTCCCTGACACACGGTGTGGGTTTGAAGAAGATCTGAGGAGGTCACATTTTTCACCCAAAAAAACACTAAGGGGTACCCCTCTGTGTTTTTTTAGACAAAATTTTTGACCGTCTCAGATTTCTTCCAAACTCACGATGTTGATTAAGCAGGTCCTGACTTACACAGGGGTGTGGTTATTTTTTAGCTTATCTTATCCCAAAGCTGAGATATGAGGACTAACGTAACTGGGATTTTCTCACAGTAGGTTTATTGGTGTTGATTATGTAGTTTAGTAAGGTACACTGAAAAATATAAATATATTTCTATATTCATATTTATAGTTTTATAGCGTTGACCTTATTCAAACTCCTCTAATCTCTGATATTTGACTTAATGACATTAATTAAAGTTTATAATTGGCTTAGGCAATTAAAACATTACTAATTAGTTTGAGAGCGAATAATAATCACGCTAAGTGAGTACGTCAGGATTTTCAGGAAAATAATGAACAAATTGCAAACACTGTGATTTCAAATAATGAGAGTTTTATTAATAAAGAGAAGATATTTAATTAACATAGCGTAGCCTTATAATCTCACGGTATCACAACAGGGAAAACCGATTTTGACCTTAAGGTGGGCTAGGCGCTACTGTCTTGTGATTAAATTGTTGCTAACTAAGGTTAATAAAGGGTAAATTATAAAGAAGGGTTTACTTTAGACATTAGCTCCTGGAAAAGGTTTGAGATACGCTAGCTTACTCGTTTGCCGTTTCACCGAGCCGTCGCGTCCTGCTGTTTAGTCTCCGTGCTTTGGGGTTGTTCTCGTCATTACCACGTGGTGAGAGGCAGGCCCACTTATGGGAAGATCTCTTTCCGGTTGAGTTGAAAACTTTCGGCTTCAGGCTGAGCTGCGTCGATCGAGATTTCCCCTCTTTGGAGTTTCGCAGTCGTGGCTGGTTTTCCACCGGAGTGGAGCGGCTTTTCAGAGTATTAGCTCTTCTCGTTGTTCAGTTTTCCAGGAGTAATGTCTTCAGGAATCAGCTTATAACGTTAATATATCTGCTATCGACTAATCAAAAGGTTGATATCTTATTCTGGCCACAAATAAGTTTCACCCGCTTTGATCACTCGTGAGATCACACTTCGATGGGTAATAAAACATAAACAAGATTAAAAGAAAAGAAAATATTCAAATTACTCGACGTATTAGTAAAACTTCATACTCTTAGCTAATTTCGAGACGTCTCTCGTAAGCTTTCAATGAAGTCTCTGAGGTTTTCCTTTGTTTCGTTGTCGGCGTGGAGAAGAAAGCGTTTCTTTGTAGTTTCAAAGTTTCTCGGATGTTCTCGCCGTTATTGTTGTCTTTTCTTCTCCGTGAACTGTTTCTTCTCGTCGGCTGAACTCTTCTCTTCTTGGCTGCTGAACTGATTCTCTGTCTGGTTACTCTGCTTCTCTTGCTACTGAATGTGAGCAGTCGAGCTGCTGTTTTTCAAAGTCAGCGCGGTCACGCCCTAATGGGAGGCGTTCTTTTCTGATTGGACGCGAGTTCAGGCTCACGTGACTGACTTCATGAGGGGGAGAGAGTAGAAGGGGGTTTGAGTCATTGGTTCACAGAGACAGAATATGAATTTTGCGTATCGAAATTCTTATACCTGTTATCAACATATAACAATGGGTACACTGGACTATTAATATCAAACGCTTACATAAGGTTCCATCTTTACGTCCCATTTATGATGCTATGCTGGGAAAGAATATTAATTCATTTAATACTATTCAGCTCCTCCTTGGATCACCACCTTAACGTGGTGGAGGGGTTTGCGTGCCTGCGTGAGCCTAGGAGCTATGTTGTCGGGGGCAATAGCCCCTGGTAGGGTCTCCCAAGGCAAATTGGTCCTAGGTGATGGGCCAGACAAAGAGTGATCCATAAAGACACGAATGAAAAATATAATAACGAGGACACAGCCTCCTTTGCCCGGAGCAGGGTTACCGGGGCCTCACCCTGGAGCCAGGCCTGGGGGAGGGGCTCCTTGGCGAGCGCCTGGTGGCCGGACTTTCACCTATGGAGTCCGGCCGGGCTTAGCCCGAAGGGGATACATGGGTCCACTCTCCCATGGGCCCACCACCTGTGGGAGAGGTAGTAATCCGGGTCTGGTGCATTGTGGATCGGGTGGTGGTCGGGGTCGGGGGCCCTGGCGTTCCGATCCTCGGTTACTGAAACTGGCTTTTGGAACATGGAACGTAACCTCTCTGGTGGGAAAAGAGCCTGAGCTGGTGCGCGAGGTTGAGAGGTACCGACTAGATATAGTTGGGCTCACCTCGACACACAGTATGGGCTCTGGAACCAATCTCCTCGAGAGGGGCTGGATGCTCTTTCACTCTGGAGTTGCCCAGGGTGAGAGGCGTAAGGCAGGTGTGAGCTTACTCATAGCCCCCCGGCTTAGCGCCTGTACGTTGGGGTTTACCCCAGTGGACGAGAGGGTAATTTCCCTGCGCCTTCGGGTTGGGGAAAGGGCTCTGACTGTTGTTTGTGCTTATGCACCGAACAGCAGTTCAGAGTACCATGCCTTCTTGGGGACCCTAGAGGGAGTGCTGGAGAACACTCATTCTGGGGACTCCATTGTTCTGCTGGGGGACTTCAACGCTCACGTGGGTAATGACAGTGAGACCTGGAGGGGCGTGATTGGGAGGAACGGCCCCGCTGATCTGAACCCGAGTGGTGTTCAGTTATTGGATTTCTGTGCTCGTCACAGTTTGTCCATTACGAACACCATGTTCGAACATAAGGGTGTCCACAAGTACACCTGGCATCAGGACACCCTAGGCCGCATTTCGATGATCGATTTTATAGTCGTATCATCTGACCTGCGGCCATATGTTCTGGACACTCGGGTGAAGAGAGGCGCTGAGCTGTCAACTGATCACCACCTTGTGGTGTGTTGGATCAGATGGCGGGGGAGGATGCCGGACAGACCTGGCAGGCCCAAATGTGTGCTGAGGGTTTGCTGGGAACGTTTGGCAGAGGAACCTGTCAGAAAGATCTTCAACTCCCACATCCGGCAGAGCTTCGACTGCATCCCGGGGGAGGCCGGTGACATTGAGTCCGAGTGGGCCATGTTCCGGACCTCCATTGTTGAGGCGGCTGAACGGAGCTGTGGCTGCAAGGTTGTCGGTGCCTGTCGGGGTGGCAATCCCCGCACTCGGTGGTGGACACCCCGGGTGAGGGGGGTTGTCAAGCTGAAGAAAGAGTCCTATCGAGCCTGGTTGGCTCAGGGGACTCCGGAGGCAGCCGACAGGTACCGAGGAGCCAAGCGGCTCGCAGCCTCGGCAGTTGCTGAGGCAAAAACTCGGGTGTGGGAGGAGTTCGGTGAGAACATGGAAAACGACTTTCGGTCGGCTCCAAGAAGTTTCTGGCAAACCGTCAGGCGACTCAGGAGGGGAAAGCAGTTTTCCACCAACACTGTATATGGTGGGGGTGGGGAGCTGTTGACCTCGACTGGGGACGTCACCGGACGGTGGAAGGAATACTTCGAGGATCTTCTCAATCCCACCAGCACGTCTTCCACAGAGGAAGCAGAGCAAGGGGACCCCGGGGGGGGGGGGCTCGTCTATCACTGGGGCTGAAGTGACCAAGGTGGTAGTGAAACTCCTTGGCGGTAGGGCCCCGGGGGTGGATGAGGTTCACCCCGGGTTCCTCAAGGCTCTGGATGTTGTGGGGCTGTCCTGGTTGACACGTCTTTGCAACATCACGTGGACATCGGGGGCAGTGCCTCTGGACTGGCAGACTGGGGTGGTGGTTCCCCTTTTTAAAAAGGGGGATCGGAGGGTGTGTTCCAACTATAGGGGGATCACACTCCTCAGCCTCCCCGGTAAGGTCTATGCGGGGGTACTGGAGAAGAGAGTCCGACCGATAGTTGAACCTCGGATCCAGGAGGAACAATGCGGCTTCCGCCCCGGTCGTGGAACACAGGACCAGCTCTTTACCCTCGCTAGGATCCTGGAGGGTGCATGGGAGTTTGCTCAACCAGTCTACATGTGTTTTGTGGATCTGGAGAAGGCATTCGACCGTGTCCCTCGGGGTATTCTGTGGGGGGTGCTCAGGGAGTATGGGGTACTGGGCTCTTTGTTACGAGCTATCCAGTCCCTGTACAAACAGAGCAGGAGTCTGGTTCGTATGGCTGGCAGTAAATCCGACTGGTTTCCAGTCGGAGTTGGACTCCGTCAGGGCTGCCCGTTGTCACCGGTTCTGTTCACAATTTTTATGGACAGAATTTCTCGGCGTAGCCAAGTGGCGGAGGGTGTCCGGTTTGGTGGTCTCAGGATCCCATGTCTGCTTTTTGCAGATGATGTGGTCTTGTTGGCTTCATCGAGCCGGGACCTCCAGCTCTTGCTGGACCAGTTTGCAGCCGAGTGTGAAGCGGTAGGGATGAGGATCAGTACCTCCAAGTCCGAGTCCATGGTACTCAGTCGGAAAAGGGTGGAGTGCTCTCTCCAGGTTGGAAGTGAGATCCTGCCTCAAGTGGAGGAGTTTAAATACCTCGGGGTCTTGTTCACGAGTGAGGGAAAAATGGAGCGTGAGATTGACAGGCGGATTGGTGCAGCGTCAGCAGTAATGCGGGCTCTGTACCGGTCCGTTGTGGTGAAGAAAGAGCTGAGCAGAAAAGCAAAGCTCTCGATTTATCGTTCAATCTACGTCCCAACCCTCACCTATGGTCACGAGCTTTGGGTAGTGACCGAAAGAACGAGATCGCGGGTACAAGCGGCTGAAATGAGTTTTCTCCGCAGGATGTCTGGACTCTCCCTTAGAGACAGGGTTAGGAGCTCGGACATCCGGGAGAGACTCGGAGTGGAGCCGCTGCTCCTCCACGTCGAGAGGAGCCAGTTGAGGTGGTTCGGGCATCTGGTTCGGATGCCTCCTGGACGCCTTCCTGGAGAGATGTTCCGGGCATGTCCAACGGGGAGGAGGCCCCGGGGCAGACCAAGAACACGCTGGAGAGACTATATGTCTCGACTGGCCTGGGAACGCCTCGGTATACCCCCGGAGGAGCTGGCGTCGGTGGCTGGGGAGAGGGAGGTCTGGGTTTCTTTGCTCCGACTGCTTCCCCCGCGACCCGGACCCGGATAAGCGGTGGATAATGGATGGAATACTATTCAGAGGTAGGATTTCTCTTCATGATAGAAACAATCCACAATATACAACATTTCATTAGGAGGTAGGCATTCATCTGAGGGTACAGAAAGTGACATTAATACATTTATTTATACACGAATAATTCAGAGTTCGACTATTTTCCGCTATGGTTTCGGCGACTCCGAGCGAGGCGTAGTTTCGCCAGTGTCCATTTGGGGTCGCTGTTGATCCATGTGTAGGTTGTCGCTTAGATGAGTCAATGGGGTTCAATTCGAGGTCACCCCTTCTGAACATCTGTTGATTCCCGTGGAAGATAACGAGACATTGAGGTGCCACTTTGTCCCAAGCGGGATTATAACCCTTCCTTTTGTTTGAGGTCCCTGTCTCTTAAAAGCATTATAAAAATTGGTTATCTCGACAGTTCCTGTTAGTTAAAAGAGAGAAGGGGGGTGTTGGGGCCATGTGTTACTTTAAAGGGTTCTTTGATGTTTTAGCTTATGTGTGTGCGTGTGTGTGGGGCTTTGCAACCCCGCGGGCACAAATAATCCTGTGGAATGTTGGATGTTGTCACAGACGAAAGGTCTTATTCAGACTGGAAAAGTTTAATTAAAAAAATTTCGATCTGGTATTCATATTTGGCCCATACTCCACTACAATTATATTGGAATTAAATTTATGAGCTTGTTATACGTCCAATAAAGCAAAGTACAAATTCAGTGTAGGATATATTGGACTGACTAGACTTTTCTGATCGCACCCTTCTACTCATGTTTTTACCTAGCTTCACTGGAAGTAGGAATCCCATCATGAAATTCACAGTTATACATTTTATGCAGCACAACATGTCCCTATATCTCAGCTGTGGGATGGGGTAGGGCAAAAATTACCACAGCACTGTCTTCGTCAGGACCTCCCTGACACACGGTGTTGGTTTGAAGAAGATCTGAGGAGGTCACATTTTTCACCCAAAAAACACTAAGGGGTACCCCTTTGTGTTTTTTTAGACTAAATTTTTGACCGTCTCAGATTTCTTCCAAACTCACGATGTTGATTAAGCAGGTCCTGACTTACACAGGGGTGTGGTTATTTTTTAGCTTATCTTATCCCAAAGCTGAGATATGAGGACTAACGTAACTGGGATTTTCTCGCAGTAGGTTTATTGTTGTTGAATATATTGGAATTAAATTTATGAGCTTGTTATACGTCCAATAAAGCAAAGTACAGATGCAATGTAGGATATATTGGACTGACTAGGCTTTTCTGATCGCACCCTTCTACTCATGTTTTTACCTATCTTCACTGGAAGTAGGAATCCCATCATGAAATTCACAGTTATACATTTTATGCAGCACAACATGTCCCTATATCTCAGCTGTGGGATGGGGTAGGGCAAAAATTACCACAGCACTGTCTTCGTCAGGACCTCCCTGACACACGGTGTGGGTTTGAAGAAGATCTGAGGAGGTCACACTTTTCACCCAAAAAAACACTAAGGGGGTACCCCTTTGTGTTTTTTTAGACAAAATTTTTGACCGTCTCAGATTTCTTCCAAACTCACGATGTTGATTAAGCAGGTCCTGACTTACACAGGGGTTTGGTTATTTTTTAGCTTATCTTATCCCAAAGCTGAGCTATGAGGACTAACATAACTAGGATTTTTTCTCAATAGGTTTATTGGTGTTGAATATATTGGAATTAAATTTATGAGCTTGTTATACGTCCAATAAAGCAAAGTACAGATGCAATGTAGGATATATTGGACTGACTAGGCTTTTCTGATCCCACCCTTCTACTCATGTTTTTACCTATCTTCACTGGAAGTAGGAATCCCATCATGAAATTCACAGTTATACATTTTATGCAGCACAATATGTCCCTATATCTCAGCTATGGGATGGGGTAGGGCAAAAATTACCACAGCACTGTCTTCGTCAGGACCTCCCTGACACACCGTGTGGGTTTGAAGAAGATCTGAGGAGGTCACATTTTTCACCCAAAAAAACACTAAGGGGGTACCCCTCTGTGTTTTTTTAGACAAAATTTTTGACCGTCTCAGATTTCTTCCAAACTCACGATGTTGATTAAGCAGGTCCTGACTTACACAGGGGTGTGGTTATTTTTAGCTTATCTTATCCCAAAGCTGAGCTATGAGGACTAACGTAACTAGGATTTTTTCTCAATAGGTTTATTGGTGTTGAATATATTGGAATTAAATTTATGAGCTTGTTATACGTCCAATAAAGCAAAATACAAATTCAGTGTAGTATATATTGGACTGACTAGGCTTTTCTGATCGCACCCTTCTACTCATGTGTTTACCTAGCTTCACTGGAAGTAGGAATCCCATCATGAAATTCACAGTTATACATTTTATGCAGCACAACATGTCCCTATATCTCAGCTGTGGGATGGGGTAGGGCAAAAATTACCACACCACTGTCTTCGTCAGGACCTCCCTGACACACCGTGTGGGATTGAAGAAGATCTGAGGTTGTCACATTTTTCACCCAAAAAAACACTAAAGGGGTACCCCTTTGTGTTTTTTTAGACTAAATTTTTGACCGTCTCAGATTTCTTCCAAACTCACGATGTTGATTAAGCAGGTCCTGACTTACACAGGAGTGTGGTTATTTTTAGCTTATCTCATCCCAAAGCTGAGATATGAGGACTAACGAAACTGGGATTTTCTCTCAGTAGGTTTATCGGTGTTGAATATATTGGAATTAAATTTATGAGCTTGTTATACGTCCAATAAAGCAAAGTACAGATGCAATGTAGGATATATTGGACTGACTAGGCTTTTCTGATCACACCCTTCTACTCATGTGTTTACCTAGCTTCACTGGAAGTAGGAATCCCATCATGTAATTCACAGTTATACATTTTATGCAGCACAACATGTCCGTATATCTCAGCTGTGGGATGGGGTAGGGCAAAAATTACCACACCACTGTCTTCGTCAGGACCTCCCTGACACACGGTGTGGGTTTGAAGAAGATCTGAGGAGGTCACATTTTTCACCCAAAAAAACACTAAGGGGTACCCCTTTGTGTTTTTTTAGACAAAATTTTTGACTGTCTCAGATTTCTTCCAAACTCACGATGTTGATTAAGCAGGTCCTGACTTACACAGGGGTGTGGTTATTTTTAGTTTATCTTATCCCAAAGCTGAGCTATGAGGACTAACGTAACTAGGATTTTTTCTCAATAGGTTTATTGGTGTTGAATATATTGGAATTAAATTTATGAGCTTGTTATACGTCCAATAAAGCAAAATACAAATTCAGTGTAGGATATATTGGACTGACTAGGCTTTTTTGATCGCACCCTTCTACTCATGTGTTTACCTAGCTTCACTGGAAGTAGGAATCCCATCATGAAATTCACAGTTATACATTTTATGCAGCACAACATGTCCCTATATCTCAGCTGTGGGATGGGGTAGGGCAAAAATTACCACACCACTGTCTTCGTCAGGACCTCCCTGACACACGGTGTGGGTTTGAAGAAGATCTGAGGAGGTCACATTTTTCACCCAAAAAAACACTAAGGGGGTACCCCTCTGTGTTTTTTTAGACAAAATTTTTGACCATCTCAGATTTCTTCCAAACTCACAATGTTGATTAAGCAGGTCCTGACTTACACAGGGGTGTGGTTATTTTTTAGCTTATCTTATCCCAAAGCTGAGATATGAAGACTAACGTGAATGAGATTTTCTCTCAGTAGGTTTATTGGTGTTGAACATATTGGAATTAAATTTATGAGCTTGTTATACGTCCAATAAAGCAAAATACAAATTCAGTGTAGGATATATTGGACTGACTAGGCTTTTCTGATCGCACCCTTCTACTCATGTGTTTACCTAGCTTCACTGGAAGTAGGAATCCCATCATGAAATTCACAGTTATACATTTTATGCAGCACAACATGTCCCTATATCTCAGCTGTGGGATGGGGTAGGGCAAAAATTACCACACCACTGTCTTCGTCAGAACCTCCCTGACACACGGTGTGGGTTTGAAGAAGATCTGAGGAGGTCAAATTTTTCACCCTAAAAAACACTAAGGGGTACCCCTTTGTGTTTTTTTAGACAAAATTTTTGACCGTCTCAGATTTCTTCCAAACTCACGATGTTGATTAAGCAGGTCCTGACTTACACAGGGGTGTGGTTATTTTTTAGATTATCTTATCCCAAAGCTGAGATATGAGGACTAACGTAACTGAGATTTTCTCTCAGTAGGTTTATTGGTGTTGAATATATTGGAATTAAATTTATGAGCTTGTTATACGTCCAATAAAGCAAAATACAAATTCAGTGTAGGATATATTGGACTGACTAGGCTTTTCTGATCACACCCTTCTACTCATGTGTTTACCTAGCTTCACTGGAAGTAGGAATCCCATCATGAAATTCACAGTTATACATTTTATGCAGCACAACATGTCTGTATATCTCAGCTGTGGGATGGGGTAGGGCAAAAATTACCACACCACTGTCTTCGTCAGGACCTCCCTGACACACGGTGTGGGTTTGAAGAAGATCTGAGGAGGTCACATTTTTCACCCAAAAAAACACTAAGGGGTACCCCTTTGTGTTTTTTTAGACAAAATTTTTGACTGTCTCAGATTTCTTCCAAACTCACGATGTTGATTAAGCAGGTCCTGACTTACACAGGGGTGTGGTTATTTTTAGTTTATCTTATCCCAAAGCTGAGCTATGAGGACTAACGTAACTAGGATTTTTTCTCAATAGGTTTATTGGTGTTGAATATATTGGAATTAAATTTATGAGCTTGTTATACGTCCAATAAAGCAAAATACAAATTCAGTGTAGGATATATTGGACTGACTAGGCTTTTCTGATCGCACCCTTCTACTCATGTGTTTACCTAGCTTCACTGGAAGTAGGAATCCCATCATGAAATTCACAGTTATACATTTTATGCAGCACAACATGTCCCTATATCTCAGCTGTGGGATGGGGTAGGGCAAAAATTACCACACCACTGTCTTCGTCAGAACCTCCCTGACACACGGTGTGGGTTTGAAGAAGATCTGAGGAGGTCAAATTTTTCACCCTAAAAAACACTAAGGGGTACCCCTTTGTGTTTTTTTAGACAAAATTTTTGACCGTCTCAGATTTCTTCCAAACTCACGATGTTGATTAAGCAGGTCCTGACTTACACAGGGGTGTGGTTATTTTTTAGATTATCTTATCCCAAAGCTGAGATATGAGGACTAACGTAACTGAGATTTTCTCTCAGTAGGTTTATTGGTGTTGAATATATTGGAATTAAATTTATGAGCTTGTTATACGTCCAATAAAGCAAAATACAAATTCAGTGTAGGATATATTGGACTGACTAGGCTTTTCTGATCACACCCTTCTACTCATGTGTTTACCTAGCTTCACTGGAAGTAGGAATCCCATCATGAAATTCACAGTTATACATTTTATGCAGCACAACATGTCTGTATATCTCAGCTGTGGGATGGGGTAGGGCAAAAATTACCACACCACTGTCTTCGTCAGGACCTCCCTGACACACGGTGTGGGTTTGAAGAAGATCTGAGGAGGTCACATTTTTCACCCAAAAAAACACTAAGGGGTACCCCTTTGTGTTTTTTTAGACAAAATTTTTGACTGTCTCAGATTTCTTCCAAACTCACGATGTTGATTAAGCAGGTCCTGACTTACACAGGGGTGTGGTTATTTTTAGTTTATCTTATCCCAAAGCTGAGCTATGAGGACTAACGTAACTAGGATTTTTTCTCAATAGGTTTATTGGTGTTGAATATATTGGAATTAAATTTATGAGCTTGTTATACGTCCAATAAAGCAAAATACAAATTCAGTGTAGGATATATTGGACTGACTAGGCTTTTTTGATCGCACCCTTCTACTCATGTGTTTACCTAGCTTCACTGGAAGTAGGAATCCCATCATGAAATTCACAGTTATACATTTTATGCAGCACAACATGTCCCTATATCTCAGCTGTGGGATGGGGTAGGGCAAAAATTACCACACCACTGTCTTCGTCAGGACCTCCCTGACACACGGTGTGGGTTTGAAGAAGATCTGAGGAGGTCACATTTTTCACCCAAAAAAACACTAAGGGGGTACCCCTCTGTGTTTTTTTAGACAAAATTTTTGACCATCTCAGATTTCTTCCAAACTCACAATGTTGATTAAGCAGGTCCTGACTTACACAGGGGTGTGGTTATTTTTTAGCTTATCTTATCCCAAAGCTGAGATATGAAGACTAACGTGAATGAGATTTTCTCTCAGTAGGTTTATTGGTGTTGAACATATTGGAATTAAATTTATGAGCTTGTTATACGTCCAATAAAGCAAAATACAAATTCAGTGTAGGATATATTGGACTGACTAGGCTTTTCTGATCGCACCCTTCTACTCATGTGTTTACCTAGCTTCACTGGAAGTAGGAATCCCATCATGAAATTCACAGTTATACATTTTATGCAGCACAACATGTCCCTATATCTCAGCTGTGGGATGGGGTAGGGCAAAAATTACCACACCACTGTCTTCGTCAGAACCTCCCTGACACACGGTGTGGGTTTGAAGAAGATCTGAGGAGGTCAAATTTTTCACCCTAAAAAACACTAAGGGGTACCCCTTTGTGTTTTTTTAGACAAAATTTTTGACCGTCTCAGATTTCTTCCAAACTCACGATGTTGATTAAGCAGGTCCTGACTTACACAGGGGTGTGGTTATTTTTTAGATTATCTTATCCCAAAGCTGAGATATGAGGACTAACGTAACTGAGATTTTCTCTCAGTAGGTTTATTGGTGTTGAATATATTGGAATTAAATTTATGAGCTTGTTATACGTCCAATAAAGCAAAATACAAATTCAGTGTAGGATATATTGGACTGACTAGGCTTTTCTGATCGCACCCTTCTACTCATGTGTTTACCTAGCTTCACTGGAAGTAGGAATCCCATCATGAAATTCACAGTTATACATTTTATGCATCACAACATGTCCCTATATCTCAGCTATGGGATGAGGTAGGGCAAAAGTTACCACAGCACTGTCTTCGTCAGGACCTCCCTGACACACCGTGTGGGTTTGAAGAAGATCTGACGTTGTCACATTTTTCACCCAAAAAAACACTAAAGGGGTACCCCTTTGTGTTTTTTTAGACAAAATTTTTGCCCGTCTCAGATTTCTTCCAAACTCACGATGTTGATTAAGCAGGTCCTGACTGAGATATAGGGACATGTTGTGCTGCATAAAATGTATAACTGTGAATTTCATGATGGGATTCCTACTTCCAGTGAAGCTAGGTAAACACATGAGTAGAAGGGTGCGATCAGAAAAGCCTAGTCAGTCCAATATATCCTACATTGCATCTGTACTTTGCTTTATTAGACGTATAACAAGCTCATAAATTTAATTCCAATATATTCAACACCGATAAACATACTGAGAGAAAATCCCAGTTACGTTAGTCCTCATATCTCAGCTTTGGGATGAGATAAGCTAAAAATAACCACACCCCTGTGTAAGTCAGGACCTGCTTAATCAACATCGTGAGTTTGGAAGAAATCTGAGACAGTCAAAAATTTAGTCTAAAAAAACCCAAAAGGGGTACCCCTTAGTGTTTTTTTGGGTGAAAAATGTGACCTCCTCAGATCTTCTTCAAACCCACACCGTGTGTCAGGGAGGTCCTGACGAAGACAGTGGTGTGGTCATTTTTGCCCTACCCCATCCCACAGCTGAGATATAGGGACATGTTGTGCTGCATAAAATGTATAACTGTGAATTTCATGATGGGATTCCTACTTCCAGTGAAGCTAGGTAAACACATGAGTAGAAGGGTGCGATCAGAAAAGTCTAGTCAGTCCAATATATCCTACACTGAATTTGTATTTTGCTTTATTAGACGTATAACAAGCTCATAAATTTAATTCCAATATATTCAACACCGATAAACATACTGAGAGAAAATCCCAGTTACGTTAGTCCTCATATCTCAGCTTTGTGATAAGATAAGCTAAAAAATAACCACACCCCTGTGTAAGTCAGGACCTGCTTAATCAACATCGTGAGTTTGGAAGAAATCTGAGTCGGTCAAAAATTTTGTCTAAAAAAACACAAAAGGGGTACCCCTTTAGTGTTTTTTTGGGTGAAAAATGTGACAACCTCAGATCTTCTTCAAACCCATACCGTGTGTCAGGGAGGTCCTGACGAAGACAGTGCTGTGGTAATTTTTGCCCTACCTCATCCCATAGCTGAGATATAGGGACATGTTGTGCTGCATAAAATGTATAACTGTGAATTTCATGATGGGATTCCTACTTCCAGTGAAGCTAGGTAAACACATGAGTAGAAGGGTGCGATCAGAAAAGCCTAGTCAGTCCAATATATCCTACATTGCATCTGTACTTTGCTTTATTAGACGTATAACAAGCTCATGAATTTAATTCCAATATATTCAACACCAATAAACATACTGAGAGAAAATCCCAGTTACGTTAGTCCTCATATCTCAGCTTTGGGATGAGATAAGCTAAAAATAACCACACCCCTGTGTAAGTCAGGACCTGCTTAATCAACATCGTGAGTTTGGAAGAAATCTGAGACAGTCAAAAATTTAGTCTAAAAAAACCCAAAAGGGGTACCCCTTAGTGTTTTTTTGGGTGAAAAATGTGACCTCCTCAGATCTTCTTCAAACCCACACCGTGTGTCAGGGAGGTCCTGACGAAGACAGTGGTGTGGTAATTTTTGCCCTACCCCATCCCACAGCTGAGATAGAGGGACATGTTGTGCTGCGAAAAATGTATAACTGTGAATTTCATGATGGGATTCCTACTTCCAGTGAAGATAGGTAAAAACATGAGTAGAAGGGTGCGATCAGAAAAGTCTAGTCAGTCCAATATATCCTACACTGAATTTGTATTTTGCTTTATTGGACGTATAACAAGCTCATAAATTTAATTCCAATATATTCAACACCAATAAACCTACTGAGAGAAAATCTCAGTTACGTTAGTCCTCATATCTCAGCTTTGTGATAAGATAAGCTAAAAAATAACCACACCCCTGTGTAAGCCAGGACCTGCTTAATCAACATCGTGAGTTTGGAAGAAATCTGAGTCGGTCAAAAATTTTGTCTAAAAAAACACAAAAGGGGTACCCCTTTAGTGTTTTTTTGGGTGAAAAATGTGACAACCTCAGATCTTCTTCAAACCCATACCGTGTGTCAGGGAGGTCCTGACGAAGACAGTGCTGTGGTAATTTTTGCCCTACCTCATCCCATAGCTGAGATATAGGGACATGTTGTGCTGCATAAAATGTATAACTGTGAATTTCATGATGGGATTCCTACTTCCAGTGAAGCTAGGTAAACACATGAGTAGAAGGGTGCGATCAGAAAAGCCTAGTCAGTCCAATATATCCTACATTGCATCTGTACTTTGCTTTATTAGACGTATAACAAGCTCATAAATTTAATTCCAATATATTCAACACCAATAAACATACTGAGAGAAAATCCCAGTTACGTTAGTCCTCATATCTCAGCTTTGGGATGAGATAAGCTAAAAATAACCACACCCCTGTGTAAGTCAGGACCTGCTTAATCAACATCGTGAGTTTGGAAGAAATCTGAGACAGTCAAAAATTTAGTCTAAAAAAACCCAAAAGGGGTACCCCTTAGTGTTTTTTTGGGTGAAAAATGTGACCTCCTCAGATCTTCTTCAAACCCACACCGTGTGTCAGGGAGGTCCTAACGAAGACAGTGGTGTGGTAATTTTTGCCCTACCCCATCCCACAGCTGAGATAGAGGGACATGTTGTGCTGCGAAAAATGTATAACTGTGAATTTCATGATGGGATTCCTACTTCCAGTGAAGATAGGTAAAAACATGAGTAGAAGGGTGCCAACAGAAAAGCCTAGTCAGTCCAATATATCCTACATTGCATCTGTACTTTGCTTTATTGGACGTATAACAAGCTCATAAATTTAATTCCAATATATTCAACACCAATAAACCTATTGAGAAAAAATCCTAGTTACGTTAGTCCTCATAGCTCAGCTTTGGGATAAGATAAGCTAAAAATAACCACACCCCTGTGTAAGTCAGGACGTGGTTAATCAACATCGTGAGTTTGGAAGAAATCTGAGACGGTCAAAAATTTAGTCTAAAAAAACACAAAGGGGTTTTTTTGGGTGAAAAATGTGACCTCCTCAGATCTTCTTCAAACCCACACCGTGTGTCAGGGAGGTCCTGACGAAGACAGTGGTGTGGTAATTTTTGCCCTACCCCATCCCACAGCTGAGATATAGGGACATGTTGTGCTGCATAAAATGTATAACTGTGAATTTCATGATGGGATTCCTACTTCCAGTGAAGCTAGGTAAACACATGAGTAGAAGGGTGCGATCAGAAAAGCCTAGTCAGTCCAATATATCCTACACTGAATTTGTATTTTGCTTTATTGGACGTATAACAAGCTCATAAATTTAATTCCAATATATTCAACACCAATAAACCTACTGAGAGAAAATCTCAGTTACGTTAGTCCTCATATCTCAGCTTTGTGATAAGATAAGCTAAAAAATAACCACACCCCTGTGTAAGTCAGAACCTGCTTAATCAACATCGTGAGTTTGGAAGAAATCTGAGTCGGTCAAAAATTTTGTCTAAAAAAACACAAAAGGGGTACCCCTTTAGTGTTTTTTTGGGTGAAAAATGTGACAACCTCAGATCTTCTTCAAACCCATACCGTGTGTCAGGGAGGTCCTGACGAAGACAGTGCTGTGGTAATTTTTGCCCTACCTCATCCCATAGCTGAGATATAGGGACATGTTTTGCTGCATAAAATGTATAACTGTGAATTTCATGATGGGATTCCTACTTCCAGTGAAGCTAGGTAAACACATGAGTAGAAGGGTGCGATCAGAAAAGCCTAGTCAGTCCAATATATCCTACATTGCATCTGTACTTTGCTTTATTAGACGTATAACAAGCTCATAAATTTAATTCCAATATATTCAACACCGATAAACATACTGAGAGAAAATCCCAGTTACGTTAGTCCTCATATCTCAGCTTTGGGATGAGATAAGCTAAAAATAACCACACCCCTGTGTAAGTCAGGACCTGCTTAATCAACATCGTGAGTTTGGAAGAAATCTGAGACAGTCAAAAATTTAGTCTAAAAAAACCCAAAAGGGGTACCCCTTAGTGTTTTTTTGGGTGAAAAATGTGACCTCCTCAGATCTTCTTCAAACCCACACCGTGTGTCAGGGAGGTCCTGACGAAGACAGTGGTGTGGTCATTTTTGCCCTACCCCATCCCACAGCTGAGATATAGGGACATGTTGTGCTGCATAAAATGTATAACTGTGAATTTCATGATGGGATTCCTACTTCCAGTGAAGCTAGGTAAACACATGAGTAGAAGGGTGCGATCAGAAAAGTCTAGTCAGTCCAATATATCCTACACTGAATTTGTATTTTGCTTTATTAGACGTATAACAAGCTCATAAATTTAATTCCAATATATTCAACACCGATAAACATACTGAGAGAAAATCCCAGTTACGTTAGTCCTCATATCTCAGCTTTGTGATAAGATAAGCTAAAAAATAACCACACCCCTGTGTAAGTCAGGACCTGCTTAATCAACATCGTGAGTTTGGAAGAAATCTGAGTCGGTCAAAAATTTTGTCTAAAAAAACACAAAAGGGGTACCCCTTTAGTGTTTTTTTGGGTGAAAAATGTGACAACCTCAGATCTTCTTCAAACCCATACCGTGTGTCAGGGAGGTCCTGACGAAGACAGTGCTGTGGTAATTTTTGCCCTACCTCATCCCATAGCTGAGATATAGGGACATGTTGTGCTGCATAAAATGTATAACTGTGAATTTCATGATGGGATTCCTACTTCCAGTGAAGCTAGGTAAACACATGAGTAGAAGGGTGCGATCAGAAAAGCCTAGTCAGTCCAATATATCCTACATTGCATCTGTACTTTGCTTTATTAGACGTATAACAAGCTCATGAATTTAATTCCAATATATTCAACACCAATAAACATACTGAGAGAAAATCCCAGTTACGTTAGTCCTCATATCTCAGCTTTGGGATGAGATAAGCTAAAAATAACCACACCCCTGTGTAAGTCAGGACCTGCTTAATCAACATCGTGAGTTTGGAAGAAATCTGAGACAGTCAAAAATTTAGTCTAAAAAAACCCAAAAGGGGTACCCCTTAGTGTTTTTTTGGGTGAAAAATGTGACCTCCTCAGATCTTCTTCAAACCCACACCGTGTGTCAGGGAGGTCCTGACGAAGACAGTGGTGTGGTAATTTTTGCCCTACCCCATCCCACAGCTGAGATAGAGGGACATGTTGTGCTGCGAAAAATGTATAACTGTGAATTTCATGATGGGATTCCTACTTCCAGTGAAGATAGGTAAAAACATGAGTAGAAGGGTGCGATCAGAAAAGTCTAGTCAGTCCAATATATCCTACACTGAATTTGTATTTTGCTTTATTGGACGTATAACAAGCTCATAAATTTAATTCCAATATATTCAACACCAATAAACCTACTGAGAGAAAATCTCAGTTACGTTAGTCCTCATATCTCAGCTTTGTGATAAGATAAGCTAAAAAATAACCACACCCCTGTGTAAGCCAGGACCTGCTTAATCAACATCGTGAGTTTGGAAGAAATCTGAGTCGGTCAAAAATTTTGTCTAAAAAAACACAAAAGGGGTACCCCTTTAGTGTTTTTTTGGGTGAAAAATGTGACAACCTCAGATCTTCTTCAAACCCATACCGTGTGTCAGGGAGGTCCTGACGAAGACAGTGCTGTGGTAATTTTTGCCCTACCTCATCCCATAGCTGAGATATAGGGACATGTTGTGCTGCATAAAATGTATAACTGTGAATTTCATGATGGGATTCCTACTTCCAGTGAAGCTAGGTAAACACATGAGTAGAAGGGTGCGATCAGAAAAGCCTAGTCAGTCCAATATATCCTACATTGCATCTGTACTTTGCTTTATTAGACGTATAACAAGCTCATAAATTTAATTCCAATATATTCAACACCAATAAACATACTGAGAGAAAATCCCAGTTACGTTAGTCCTCATATCTCAGCTTTGGGATGAGATAAGCTAAAAATAACCACACCCCTGTGTAAGTCAGGACCTGCTTAATCAACATCGTGAGTTTGGAAGAAATCTGAGACAGTCAAAAATTTAGTCTAAAAAAACCCAAAAGGGGTACCCCTTAGTGTTTTTTTGGGTGAAAAATGTGACCTCCTCAGATCTTCTTCAAACCCACACCGTGTGTCAGGGAGGTCCTAACGAAGACAGTGGTGTGGTAATTTTTGCCCTACCCCATCCCACAGCTGAGATAGAGGGACATGTTGTGCTGCGAAAAATGTATAACTGTGAATTTCATGATGGGATTCCTACTTCCAGTGAAGATAGGTAAAAACATGAGTAGAAGGGTGCCAACAGAAAAGCCTAGTCAGTCCAATATATCCTACATTGCATCTGTACTTTGCTTTATTGGACGTATAACAAGCTCATAAATTTAATTCCAATATATTCAACACCAATAAACCTATTGAGAAAAAATCCTAGTTACGTTAGTCCTCATAGCTCAGCTTTGGGATAAGATAAGCTAAAAATAACCACACCCCTGTGTAAGTCAGGACGTGGTTAATCAACATCGTGAGTTTGGAAGAAATCTGAGACGGTCAAAAATTTAGTCTAAAAAAACACAAAGGGGTTTTTTTGGGTGAAAAATGTGACCTCCTCAGATCTTCTTCAAACCCACACCGTGTGTCAGGGAGGTCCTGACGAAGACAGTGGTGTGGTAATTTTTGCCCTACCCCATCCCACAGCTGAGATATAGGGACATGTTGTGCTGCATAAAATGTATAACTGTGAATTTCATGATGGGATTCCTACTTCCAGTGAAGCTAGGTAAACACATGAGTAGAAGGGTGCGATCAGAAAAGCCTAGTCAGTCCAATATATCCTACACTGAATTTGTATTTTGCTTTATTGGACGTATAACAAGCTCATAAATTTAATTCCAATATATTCAACACCAATAAACCTACTGAGAGAAAATCTCAGTTACGTTAGTCCTCATATCTCAGCTTTGTGATAAGATAAGCTAAAAAATAACCACACCCCTGTGTAAGTCAGAACCTGCTTAATCAACATCGTGAGTTTGGAAGAAATCTGAGTCGGTCAAAAATTTTGTCTAAAAAAACACAAAAGGGGTACCCCTTTAGTGTTTTTTTGGGTGAAAAATGTGACAACCTCAGATCTTCTTCAAACCCATACCGTGTGTCAGGGAGGTCCTGACGAAGACAGTGCTGTGGTAATTTTTGCCCTACCTCATCCCATAGCTGAGATATAGGGACATGTTGTGCTGCATAAAATGTATAACTGTGAATTTCATGATGGGATTCCTACTTCCAGTGAAGCTAGGTAAACACATGAGTAGAAGGGTGCGATCAGAAAAGCCTAGTCAGTCCAATATATCCTACATTGCATCTGTACTTTGCTTTATTAGACGTATAACAAGCTCATAAATTTAATTCCAATATATTCAACACCGATAAACATACTGAGAGAAAATCCCAGTTACGTTAGTCCTCATATCTCAGCTTTGGGATGAGATAAGCTAAAAATAACCACACCCCTGTGTAAGTCAGGACCTGCTTAATCAACATCGTGAGTTTGGAAGAAATCTGAGACAGTCAAAAATTTAGTCTAAAAAAACCCAAAAGGGGTACCCCTTAGTGTTTTTTTGGGTGAAAAATGTGACCTCCTCAGATCTTCTTCAAACCCACACCGTGTGTCAGGGAGGTCCTGACGAAGACAGTGGTGTGGTCATTTTTGCCCTACCCCATCCCACAGCTGAGATATAGGGACATGTTGTGCTGCATAAAATGTATAACTGTGAATTTCATGATGGGATTCCTACTTCCAGTGAAGCTAGGTAAACACATGAGTAGAAGGGTGCGATCAGAAAAGTCTAGTCAGTCCAATATATCCTACACTGAATTTGTATTTTGCTTTATTAGACGTATAACAAGCTCATAAATTTAATTCCAATATATTCAACACCGATAAACATACTGAGAGAAAATCCCAGTTACGTTAGTCCTCATATCTCAGCTTTGTGATAAGATAAGCTAAAAAATAACCACACCCCTGTGTAAGCCAGGACCTGCTTAATCAGCATCGTGAGTTTGGAAGAAATCTGAGACGGTCAAAAATTTAGTCTAAAAAAACCCAATAGGGGTACCCCTTAGTGTTTTTTTGGGTGAAAAATGTGACCTCCTCAGATCTTCTTCAAACCCACACCGTGTGTCAGGGAGGTCCTGACAAAGACAGTGGTGTGGTAATTTTTGCCCTACCCCATCCCACAGCTGAGATATAGGGACATGTTGTGCTGCATAAAATGTATAACTGTGAATTTCATGATGGGATTCCTACTTCCAGTGAAGCTAGGTAAACACATGAGTAGAAGGGTGCGATCAGAAAAGTCTAGTCAGTCCAATATATCCTACACTGAATTTGTATTTTGCTTTATTGGACGTATAACAAGCTCATAAATTTAATTCCAATAAATTCAACACCGACAAACCTACTGAGAGAAAATCCCAGTTACGTTAGTCCTCATAGCTCAGCTTTGGGATGAGATAAGCTAAAAATAACCACACCCCTGTGTAAGCCAGGACCTGCTTAATCAGCATCGTGAGTTTGGAAGAAATCTGAGACGGTCAAAAATTTCGTCTAAAAAAACACAAAGGGGTACCCCTTAGTGTTTTTTAGGGTGAAAAATTTGACCTCCTCAGATCTTCTTCAAACCCACACCGTGTGTCAGGGAGGTCCTGACGAAGACAGTGGTGTGGTCATTTTTGCCCTACCCCATCCCACAGCTGAGATATACGGACATGTTGTGCTGCATAAAATGTATAACTGTGAATTTCATGATGGGATTCCTACTTCCAGTGAAGCTAGGTAAACACATGAGTAGAAGGGTGCGATCAGAAAAGCCTAGTCAGTCCAATATATCCTACATTGCATCTCTACTTTGCTTTATTGGACGTATAACAAGCTCATAAATTTAATTCCAATATATTCAACACCAATAAACCTACTGAGAGAAAATCTCATTTACGTTAGTCTTCATATCTCAGCTTTGGGATGAGATAAGCTAAAAAATAACCACACCCCTGTGTAAGTCAGGACCTGCTTAATCAACATCGTGAGTTTGGAAGAAATCTGAGATGGTCAAAAATTTTGTCTAAAAAAACACAAAGGGTTTTTTTGGGTGAAAAATGTGACCTCCTCAGATCTTCTTCAAACCCACACCGTGTGTCAGGGAGGTCCTGACGAAGACAGTGGTGTGGTAATTTTTGCCCTACCCCATCCCACAGCTGAGATATAGGGACATGTTGTGCTGCGAAAAATGTATAACTGTGAATTTCATGATGGGATTCCTACTTCCAGTGAAGATAGGTAAAAACATGAGTAGAAGGGTGCCAACAGAAAAGCCTAGTCAGTCCAATATATCCTACATTGCATCTGTACTTTGCTTTATTGGACGTATAACAAGCTCATAAATTTAATTCCAATATATTCAACACCAATAAACCTATTGAGAAAAAATCCTAGTTACGTTAGTCCTCATAGCTCAGCTTTGGGATAAGATAAGCTAAAAATAACCACACCCCTGTGTAAGTCAGGACGTGGTTAATCAACATCGTGAGTTTGGAAGAAATCTGAGACGGTCAAAAATTTAGTCTAAAAAAACACAAAGGGGTTTTTTTGGGTGAAAAATGTGACCTCCTCAGATCTTCTTCAAACCCACACCGTGTGTCAGGGAGGTCCTGACGAAGACAGTGGTGTGGTAATTTTTGCCCTACCCCATCCCACAGCTGAGATATAGGGACATGTTGTGCTGCATAAAATGTATAACTGTGAATTTCATGATGGGATTCCTACTTCCAGTGAAGCTAGGTAAACACATGAGTAGAAGGGTGCGATCAGAAAAGCCTAGTCAGTCCAATATATCCTACACTGAATTTGTATTTTGCTTTATTGGACGTATAACAAGCTCATAAATTTAATTCCAATATATTCAACACCAATAAACCTACTGAGAGAAAATCTCAGTTACGTTAGTCCTCATATCTCAGCTTTGTGATAAGATAAGCTAAAAAATAACCACACCCCTGTGTAAGTGAGAACCTGCTTAATCAACATCGTGAGTTTGGAAGAAATCTGAGTCGGTCAAAAATTTTGTCTAAAAAAACACAAAAGGGGTACCCCTTTAGTGTTTTTTTGGGTGAAAAATGTGACAACCTCAGATCTTCTTCAAACCCATACCGTGTGTCAGGGAGGTCCTGACGAAGACAGTGCTGTGGTAATTTTTGCCCTACCTCATCCCATAGCTGAGATATAGGGACATGTTGTGCTGCATAAAATGTATAACTGTGAATTTCATGATGGGATTCCTACTTCCAGTGAAGCTAGGTAAACACATGAGTAGAAGGGTGCGATCAGAAAAGCCTAGTCAGTCCAATATATCCTACATTGCATCTGTACTTTGCTTTATTAGACGTATAACAAGCTCATAAATTTAATTCCAATATATTCAACACCGATAAACATACTGAGAGAAAATCCCAGTTACGTTAGTCCTCATATCTCAGCTTTGGGATGAGATAAGCTAAAAATAACCACACCCCTATGTAAGTCAGGACCTGCTTAATCAACATCGTGAGTTTGGAAGAAATCTGAGACAGTCAAAAATTTAGTCTAAAAAAACCCAAAAGGGGTACCCCTTAGTGTTTTTTTGGGTGAAAAATGTGACCTCCTCAGATCTTCTTCAAACCCACACCGTGTGTCAGGGAGGTCCTGACGAAGACAGTGGTGTGGTCATTTTTGCCCTACCCCATCCCACAGCTGAGATATAGGGACATGTTGTGCTGCATAAAATGTATAACTGTGAATTTCATGATGGGATTCCTACTTCCAGTGAAGCTAGGTAAACACATGAGTAGAAGGGTGCGATCAGAAAAGTCTAGTCAGTCCAATATATCCTACACTGAATTTGTATTTTGCTTTATTAGACGTATAACAAGCTCATAAATTTAATTCCAATATATTCAACACCGATAAACATACTGAGAGAAAATCCCAGTTACGTTAGTCCTCATATCTCAGCTTTGTGATAAGATAAGCTAAAAAATAACCACACCCCTGTGTAAGTCAGGACCTGCTTAATCAACATCGTGAGTTTGGAAGAAATCTGAGTCGGTCAAAAATTTTGTCTAAAAAAACACAAAAGGGGTACCCCTTTAGTGTTTTTTTGGGTGAAAAATGTGACAACCTCAGATCTTCTTCAAACCCATACCGTGTATCAGGGAGGTCCTGACGAAGACAGTGCTGTGGTAATTTTTGCCCTACCTCATCCCATAGCTGAGATATAGGGACATGTTGTGCTGCATAAAATGTATAACTGTGAATTTCATGATGGGATTCCTACTTCCAGTGAAGCTAGGTAAACACATGAGTAGAAGGGTGCGATCAGAAAAGCCTAGTCAGTCCAATATATCCTACATTGCATCTGTACTTTGCTTTATTAGACGTATAACAAGCTCATAAATTTAATTCCAATATATTCAACACCAATAAACATACTGAGAGAAAATCCCAGTTACGTTAGTCCTCATATCTCAGCTTTGGGATGAGATAAGCTAAAAATAACCACACCCCTGTGTAAGTCAGGACCTGCTTAATCAACATCGTGAGTTTGGAAGAAATCTGAGACAGTCAAAAATTTAGTCTAAAAAAACCCAAAAGGGGTACCCCTTAGTGTTTTTTTGGGTGAAAAATGTGACCTCCTCAGATCTTCTTCAAACCCACACCGTGTGTCAGGGAGGTCCTGACGAAGACAGTGGTGTGGTAATTTTTGCCCTACCCCATCCCACAGCTGAGATAGAGGGACATGTTGTGCTGCGAAAAATGTATAACTGTGAATTTCATGATGGGATTCCTACTTCCAGTGAAGATAGGTAAAAACATGAGTAGAAGGGTGCCAACAGAAAAGCCTAGTCAGTCCAATATATCCTACATTGCATCTGTACTTTGCTTTATTGGACGTATAACAAGCTCATAAATTTAATTCCAATATATTCAACACCAATAAACCTATTGAGAAAAAATCCTAGTTACGTTAGTCCTCATAGCTCAGCTTTGGGATAAGATAAGCTAAAAATAACCACACCCCTGTGTAAGTCAGGACGTGGTTAATCAACATCGTGAGTTTGGAAGAAATCTGAGACGGTCAAAAATTTAGTCTAAAAAAACACAAAGGGGTTTTTTTGGGTGAAAAATGTGACCTCCTCAGATCTTCTTCAAACCCACACCGTGTGTCAGGGAGGTCCTGACGAAGACAGTGGTGTGGTAATTTTTGCCCTACCCCATCCCACAGCTGAGATATAGGGACATGTTGTGCTGCATAAAATGTATAACTGTGAATTTCATGATGGGATTCCTACTTCCAGTGAAGCTAGGTAAACACATGAGTAGAAGGGTGCGATCAGAAAAGCCTAGTCAGTCCAATATATCCTACACTGAATTTGTATTTTGCTTTATTGGACGTATAACAAGCTCATAAATTTAATTCCAATATATTCAACACCAATAAACCTACTGAGAGAAAATCTCAGTTACATTAGTCCTCATATCTCAGCTTTGTGATAAGATAAGCTAAAAAATAACCACACCCCTGTGTAAGTGAGAACCTGCTTAATCAACATCGTGAGTTTGGAAGAAATCTGAGTCGGTCAAAAATTTAGTCTAAAAAAACCCAAAAGGGGTACCCCTTAGTGTTTTTTTGGGTGAAAAATGTGACCTCCTCAGATCTTCTTCAAACCCACACCGTGTGTCAGGGAGGTCCTGACGAAGACAGTGGTGTGGTCATTTTTGCCCTACCCCATCCCACAGCTGAGATATAGGGACATGTTGTGCTGCATAAAATGTATAACTGTGAATTTCATGATGGGATTCCTACTTCCAGTGAAGCTAGGTAAACACATGAGTAGAAGGGTGCGATCAGAAAAGTCTAGTCAGTCCAATATATCCTACACTGAATTTGTATTTTGCTTTATTAGACGTATAACAAGCTCATAAATTTAATTCCAATATATTCAACACCGATAAACATACTGAGAGAAAATCCCAGTTACGTTAGTCCTCATATCTCAGCTTTGTGATAAGATAAGCTAAAAAATAACCACACCCCTGTGTAAGTCAGGACCTGCTTAATCAACATCGTGAGTTTGGAAGAAATCTGAGTCGGTCAAAAATTTTGTCTAAAAAAACACAAAAGGGGTACCCCTTTAGTGTTTTTTTGGGTGAAAAATGTGACAACCTCAGATCTTCTTCAAACCCATACCGTGTATCAGGGAGGTCCTGACGAAGACAGTGCTGTGGTAATTTTTGCCCTACCTCATCCCATAGCTGAGATATAGGGACATGTTGTGCTGCATAAAATGTATAACTGTGAATTTCATGATGGGATTCCTACTTCCAGTGAAGCTAGGTAAACACATGAGTAGAAGGGTGCGATCAGAAAAGCCTAGTCAGTCCAATATATCCTACATTGCATCTGTACTTTGCTTTATTAGACGTATAACAAGCTCATAAATTTAATTCCAATATATTCAACACCAATAAACATACTGAGAGAAAATCCCAGTTACGTTAGTCCTCATATCTCAGCTTTGGGATGAGATAAGCTAAAAATAACCACACCCCTGTGTAAGTCAGGACCTGCTTAATCAACATCGTGAGTTTGGAAGAAATCTGAGACAGTCAAAAATTTAGTCTAAAAAAACCCAAAAGGGGTACCCCTTAGTGTTTTTTTGGGTGAAAAATGTGACCTCCTCAGATCTTCTTCAAACCCACACCGTGTGTCAGGGAGGTCCTGACGAAGACAGTGGTGTGGTAATTTTTGCCCTACCCCATCCCACAGCTGAGATAGAGGGACATGTTGTGCTGCGAAAAATGTATAACTGTGAATTTCATGATGGGATTCCTACTTCCAGTGAAGATAGGTAAAAACATGAGTAGAAGGGTGCCAACAGAAAAGCCTAGTCAGTCCAATATATCCTACATTGCATCTGTACTTTGCTTTATTGGACGTATAACAAGCTCATAAATTTAATTCCAATATATTCAACACCAATAAACCTATTGAGAAAAAATCCTAGTTACGTTAGTCCTCATAGCTCAGCTTTGGGATAAGATAAGCTAAAAATAACCACACCCCTGTGTAAGTCAGGACGTGGTTAATCAACATCGTGAGTTTGGAAGAAATCTGAGTCGGTCAAAAATTTTGTCTAAAAAAACACAAAAGGGGTACCCCTTTAGTGTTTTTTTGGGTGAAAAATGTGACAACCTCAGATCTTCTTCAAACCCATACCGTGTATCAGGGAGGTCCTGACGAAGACAGTGCTGTGGTAATTTTTGCCCTACCTCATCCCATAGCTGAGATATAGGGACATGTTGTGCTGCATAAAATGTATAACTGTGAATTTCATGATGGGATTCCTACTTCCAGTGAAGCTAGGTAAACACATGAGTAGAAGGGTGCGATCAGAAAAGCCTAGTCAGTCCAATATATCCTACATTGCATCTGTACTTTGCTTTATTAGACGTATAACAAGCTCATAAATTTAATTCCAATATATTCAACACCAATAAACATACTGAGAGAAAATCCCAGTTACGTTAGTCCTCATATCTCAGCTTTGGGATGAGATAAGCTAAAAATAACCACACCCCTGTGTAAGTCAGGACCTGCTTAATCAACATCGTGAGTTTGGAAGAAATCTGAGACAGTCAAAAATTTAGTCTAAAAAAACCCAAAAGGGGTACCCCTTAGTGTTTTTTTGGGTGAAAAATGTGACCTCCTCAGATCTTCTTCAAACCCACACCGTGTGTCAGGGAGGTCCTGACGAAGACAGTGGTGTGGTAATTTTTGCCCTACCCCATCCCACAGCTGAGATAGAGGGACATGTTGTGCTGCGAAAAATGTATAACTGTGAATTTCATGATGGGATTCCTACTTCCAGTGAAGATAGGTAAAAACATGAGTAGAAGGGTGCCAACAGAAAAGCCTAGTCAGTCCAATATATCCTACATTGCATCTGTACTTTGCTTTATTGGACGTATAACAAGCTCATAAATTTAATTCCAATATATTCAACACCAATAAACCTATTGAGAAAAAATCCTAGTTACGTTAGTCCTCATAGCTCAGCTTTGGGATAAGATAAGCTAAAAATAACCACACCCCTGTGTAAGTCAGGACGTGGTTAATCAACATCGTGAGTTTGGAAGAAATCTGAGACGGTCAAAAATTTAGTCTAAAAAAACACAAAGGGGTTTTTTTGGGTGAAAAATGTGACCTCCTCAGATCTTCTTCAAACCCACACCGTGTGTCAGGGAGGTCCTGACGAAGACAGTGGTGTGGTAATTTTTGCCCTACCCCATCCCACAGCTGAGATATAGGGACATGTTGTGCTGCATAAAATGTATAACTGTGAATTTCATGATGGGATTCCTACTTCCAGTGAAGCTAGGTAAACACATGAGTAGAAGGGTGCGATCAGAAAAGCCTAGTCAGTCCAATATATCCTACACTGAATTTGTATTTTGCTTTATTGGACGTATAACAAGCTCATAAATTTAATTCCAATATATTCAACACCAATAAACCTACTGAGAGAAAATCTCAGTTACGTTAGTCCTCATATCTCAGCTTTGTGATAAGATAAGCTAAAAAATAACCACACCCCTGTGTAAGTCAGAACCTGCTTAATCAACATCGTGAGTTTGGAAGAAATCTGAGTCGGTCAAAAATTTTGTCTAAAAAAACACAAAAGGGGTACCCCTTTAGTGTTTTTTTGGGTGAAAAATGTGACAACCTCAGATCTTCTTCAAACCCATACCGTGTGTCAGGGAGGTCCTGACGAAGACAGTGCTGTGGTAATTTTTGCCCTACCTCATCCCATAGCTGAGATATAGGGACATGTTGTGCTGCATAAAATGTATAACTGTGAATTTCATGATGGGATTCCTACTTCCAGTGAAGCTAGGTAAACACATGAGTAGAAGGGTGCGATCAGAAAAGCCTAGTCAGTCCAATATATCCTACATTGCATCTGTACTTTGCTTTATTAGACGTATAACAAGCTCATAAATTTAATTCCAATATATTCAACACCGATAAACATACTGAGAGAAAATCCCAGTTACGTTAGTCCTCATATCTCAGCTTTGGGATGAGATAAGCTAAAAATAACCACACCCCTGTGTAAGTCAGGACCTGCTTAATCAACATCGTGAGTTTGGAAGAAATCTGAGACAGTCAAAAATTTAGTCTAAAAAAACCCAAAAGGGGTACCCCTTAGTGTTTTTTTGGGTGAAAAATGTGACCTCCTCAGATCTTCTTCAAACCCACACCGTGTGTCAGGGAGGTCCTGACGAAGACAGTGGTGTGGTAATTTTTGCCCTACCCCATCCCACAGCTGAGATATAGGGACATGTTGTGCTGCATAAAATGTATAACTGTGAATTTCATGATGGGATTCCTACTTCCAGTGAAGCTAGGTAAACACATGAGTAGAAGGGTGCGATCAGAAAAGTCTAGTCAGTCCAATATATCCTACACTGAATTTGTATTTTGCTTTATTAGACGTATAACAAGCTCATAAATTTAATTCCAATATATTCAACACCGATAAACATACTGAGAGAAAATCCCAGTTACGTTAGTCCTCATATCTCAGCTTTGTGATAAGATAAGCTAAAAAATAACCACACCCCTGTGTAAGTCAGGACCTGCTTAATCAGCATCGTGAGTTTGGAAGAAATCTGAGTCGGTCAAAAATTTTGTCTAAAAAAACACAAAAGGGGTACCCCTTTAGTGTTTTTTTGGGTGAAAAATGTGACAACCTCAGATCTTCTTCAAACCCATACCGTGTATCAGGGAGGTCCTGACGAAGACAGTGCTGTGGTAATTTTTGCCCTACCTCATCCCATAGCTGAGATATAGGGACATGTTGTGCTGCATAAAATGTATAACTGTGAATTTCATGATGGGATTCCTACTTCCAGTGAAGCTAGGTAAACACATGAGTAGAAGGGTGCGATCAGAAAAGCCTAGTCAGTCCAATATATCCTACACTGAATTTGTATTTTGCTTTATTGGACGTATAACAAGCTCATAAATTTAATTCCAATATATTCAACACCAATAAACCTACTGAGAGAAAATCTCAGTTACGTTAGTCCTCATATCTCAGCTTTGTGATAAGATAAGCTAAAAAATAACCACACCCCTGTGTAAGTCAGAACCTGCTTAATCAACATCGTGAGTTTGGAAGAAATCTGAGTCGGTCAAAAATTTTGTCTAAAAAAACACAAAAGGGGTACCCCTTTAGTGTTTTTTTGGGTGAAAAATGTGACAACCTCAGATCTTCTTCAAACCCATACCGTGTGTCAGGGAGGTCCTGACGAAGACAGTGCTGTGGTAATTTTTGCCCTACCTCATCCCATAGCTGAGATATAGGGACATGTTGTGCTGCATAAAATGTATAACTGTGAATTTCATGATGGGATTCCTACTTCCAGTGAAGCTAGGTAAACACATGAGTAGAAGGGTGCGATCAGAAAAGCCTAGTCAGTCCAATATATCCTACATTGCATCTGTACTTTGCTTTATTAGACGTATAACAAGCTCATAAATTTAATTCCAATATATTCAACACCGATAAACATACTGAGAGAAAATCCCAGTTACGTTAGTCCTCATATCTCAGCTTTGGGATGAGATAAGCTAAAAATAACCACACCCCTGTGTAAGTCAGGACCTGCTTAATCAACATCGTGAGTTTGGAAGAAATCTGAGACAGTCAAAAATTTAGTCTAAAAAAACCCAAAAGGGGTACCCCTTAGTGTTTTTTTGGGTGAAAAATGTGACCTCCTCAGATCTTCTTCAAACCCACACCGTGTGTCAGGGAGGTCCTGACGAAGACAGTGGTGTGGTCATTTTTGCCCTACCCCATCCCACAGCTGAGATATAGGGACATGTTGTGCTGCATAAAATGTATAACTGTGAATTTCATGATGGGATTCCTACTTCCAGTGAAGCTAGGTAAACACATGAGTAGAAGGGTGCGATCAGAAAAGTCTAGTCAGTCCAATATATCCTACACTGAATTTGTATTTTGCTTTATTAGACGTATAACAAGCTCATAAATTTAATTCCAATATATTCAACACCGATAAACATACTGAGAGAAAATCCCAGTTACGTTAGTCCTCATATCTCAGCTTTGTGATAAGATAAGCTAAAAAATAACCACACCCCTGTGTAAGTCAGGACCTGCTTAATCAACATCGTGAGTTTGGAAGAAATCTGAGTCGGTCAAAAATTTTGTCTAAAAAAACACAAAAGGGGTACCCCTTTAGTGTTTTTTTGGGTGAAAAATGTGACAACCTCAGATCTTCTTCAAACCCATACCGTGTATCAGGGAGGTCCTGACGAAGACAGTGCTGTGGTAATTTTTGCCCTACCTCATCCCATAGCTGAGATATAGGGACATGTTGTGCTGCATAAAATGTATAACTGTGAATTTCATGATGGGATTCCTACTTCCAGTGAAACTAGGTAAACACATGAGTAGAAGGGTGCGATCAGAAAAGCCTAGTCAGTCCAATATATCCTACATTGCATCTGTACTTTGCTTTATTAGACGTATAACAAGCTCATAAATTTAATTCCAATATATTCAACACCAATAAACATACTGAGAGAAAATCCCAGTTACGTTAGTCCTCATATCTCAGCTTTGGGATGAGATAAGCTAAAAATAACCACACCCCTGTGTAAGTCAGGACCTGCTTAATCAACATCGTGAGTTTGGAAGAAATCTGAGACAGTCAAAAATTTAGTCTAAAAAAACCCAAAAGGGGTACCCCTTAGTGTTTTTTTGGGTGAAAAATGTGACCTCCTCAGATCTTCTTCAAACCCACACCGTGTGTCAGGGAGGTCCTGACGAAGACAGTGGTGTGGTAATTTTTGCCCTACCCCATCCCACAGCTGAGATAGAGGGACATGTTGTGCTGCGAAAAATGTATAACTGTGAATTTCATGATGGGATTCCTACTTCCAGTGAAGATAGGTAAAAACATGAGTAGAAGGGTGCCAACAGAAAAGCCTAGTCAGTCCAATATATCCTACATTGCATCTGTACTTTGCTTTATTGGACGTATAACAAGCTCATAAATTTAATTCCAATATATTCAACACCAATAAACCTATTGAGAAAAAATCCTAGTTACGTTAGTCCTCATAGCTCAGCTTTGGGATAAGATAAGCTAAAAATAACCACACCCCTGTGTAAGTCAGGACGTGGTTAATCAACATCGTGAGTTTGGAAGAAATCTGAAACGGTCAAAAATTTAGTCTAAAAAAACACAAAGGGGTTTTTTTGGGTGAAAAATGTGACCTCCTCAGATCTTCTTCAAACCCACACCGTGTGTCAGGGAGGTCCTGACGAAGACAGTGGTGTGGTAATTTTTGCCCTACCCCATCCCACAGCTGAGATATAGGGACATGTTGTGCTGCATAAAATGTATAACTGTGAATTTCATGATGGGATTCCTACTTCCAGTGAAGCTAGGTAAACACATGAGTAGAAGGGTGCGATCAGAAAATCCTAGTCAGTCCAATATATCCTACACTGAATTTGTATTTTGCTTTATTGGACGTATAACAAGCTCATAAATTTAATTCCAATATATTCAACACCAATAAACCTACTGAGAGAAAATCTCAGTTACGTTAGTCCTCATATCTCAGCTTTGTGATAAGATAAGCTAAAAAATAACCACACCCCTGTGTAAGTCAGGACCTGCTTAATCAACATCGTGAGTTTGGAAGAAATCTGAGTCGGTCAAAAATTTTGTCTAAAAAAACACAAAAGGGGTACCCCTTTAGTGTTTTTTTGGGTGAAAAATGTGACAACCTCAGATCTTCTTCAAACCCATACCGTGTGTCAGGGAGGTCCTGACGAAGACAGTGCTGTGGTAATTTTTGCCCTACCTCATCCCATAGCTGAGATATAGGGACATGTTGTGCTGCATAAAATGTATAACTGTGAATTTCATGATGGGATTCCTACTTCCAGTGAAGCTAGGTAAACACATGAGTAGAAGGGTGCAATCAGAAAAGCCTAGTCAGTCCAATATATCCTACATTGCATCTGTACTTTGCTTTATTAGACGTATAACAAGCTCATAAATTTAATTCCAATATATTCAACACCGATAAACATACTGAGAGAAAATCCCAGTTACGTTAGTCCTCATATCTCAGCTTTGGGATGAGATAAGCTAAAAATAACCACACCCCTGTGTAAGTCAGGACCTGCTTAATCAACATCGTGAGTTTGGAAGAAATCTGAGACAGTCAAAAATTTAGTCTAAAAAAACCCAATAGGGGTACCCCTTAGTGTTTTTTTGGGTGAAAAATGTGACCTCCTCAGATCTTCTTCAAACCCACACCGTGTGTCAGGGAGGTCCTGACGAAGACAGTGGTGTGGTCATTTTTGCCCTACCCCATCCCACAGCTGAGATATAGGGACATGTTGTGCTGCATAAAATGTATAACTGTGAATTTCATGATGGGATTCCTACTTCCAGTGAAGCTAGGTAAACACATGAGTAGAAGGGTGCGATCAGAAAAGTCTAGTCAGTCCAATATATCCTACACTGAATTTGTATTTTGCTTTATTGGACGTATAACAAGCTCATAAATTTAATTCCAATAAATTCAACACCGACAAACCTACTGAGAGAAAATCCCAGTTACGTTAGTCCTCATAGCTCAGCTTTGGGATAAGATAAGCTAAAAATAACCACACCCCTGTGTAAGTCAGGACGTGGTTAATCAACATCGTGAGTTTGGAAGAAATCTGAAACGGTCAAAAATTTAGTCTAAAAAAACACAAAGGGGTTTTTTTGGGTGAAAAATGTGACCTCCTCAGATCTTCTTCAAACCCACACCGTGTGTCAGGGAGGTCCTGACGAAGACAGTGGTGTGGTAATTTTTGCCCTACCCCATCCCACAGCTGAGATATAGGGACATGTTGTGCTGCATAAAATGTATAACTGTGAATTTCATGATGGGATTCCTACTTCCAGTGAAGCTAGGTAAACACATGAGTAGAAGGGTGCGATCAGAAAAGCCTAGTCAGTCCAATATATCCTACACTGAATTTGTATTTTGCTTTATTGGACGTATAACAAGCTCATAAATTTAATTCCAATATATTCAACACCAATAAACCTACTGAGAGAAAATCTCAGTTACGTTAGTCCTCATATCTCAGCTTTGTGATAAGATAAGCTAAAAAATAACCACACCCCTGTGTAAGTCAGAACCTGCTTAATCAACATCGTGAGTTTGGAAGAAATCTGAGTCGGTCAAAAATTTTGTCTAAAAAAACACAAAAGGGGTACCCCTTTAGTGTTTTTTTGGGTGAAAAATGTGACAACCTCAGATCTTCTTCAAACCCATACCGTGTGTCAGGGAGGTCCTGACGAAGACAGTGCTGTGGTAATTTTTGCCCTACCTCATCCCATAGCTGAGATATAGGGACATGTTGTGCTGCATAAAATGTATAACTGTGAATTTCATGATGGGATTCCTACTTCCAGTGAAGCTAGGTAAACACATGAGTAGAAGGGTGCGATCAGAAAAGTCTAGTCAGTCCAATATATCCTACACTGAATTTGTATTTTGCTTTATTGGACGTATAACAAGCTCATAAATTTAATTCCAATAAATTCAACACCGACAAACCTACTGAGAGAAAATCCCAGTTACGTTAGTCCTCATAGCTCAGCTTTGGGATAAGATAAGCTAAAAATAACCACACCCCTGTGTAAGTCAGGACGTGGTTAATCAACATCGTGAGTTTGGAAGAAATCTGAAACGGTCAAAAATTTAGTCTAAAAAAACACAAAGGGGTTTTTTTGGGTGAAAAATGTGACCTCCTCAGATCTTCTTCAAACCCACACCGTGTGTCAGGGAGGTCCTGACGAAGACAGTGGTGTGGTAATTTTTGCCCTACCCCATCCCACAGCTGAGATATAGGGACATGTTGTGCTGCATAAAATGTATAACTGTGAATTTCATGATGGGATTCCTACTTCCAGTGAAGCTAGGTAAACACATGAGTAGAAGGGTGCGATCAGAAAAGCCTAGTCAGTCCAATATATCCTACACTGAATTTGTATTTTGCTTTATTGGACGTATAACAAGCTCATAAATTTAATTCCAATATATTCAACACCAATAAACCTACTGAGAGAAAATCTCAGTTACGTTAGTCCTCATATCTCAGCTTTGTGATAAGATAAGCTAAAAAATAACCACACCCCTGTGTAAGTCAGGACCTGCTTAATCAACATCGTGAGTTTGAAAGAATTCTGAGTCGGTCAAAAATTTTGTCTAAAAAAACACAAAAGGGGTACCCCTTTAGTGTTTTTTTGGGTGAAAAATGTGACAACCTCAGATCTTCTTCAAACCCATACCGTGTGTCAGGGAGGTCCTGACGAAGACAGTGCTGTGGTAATGTTTGCCCTACCTCATCCCATAGCTGACATATAGGGACATGTTGTGCTGCATAAAATGTATAACTGTGAATTTCATGATGGGATTCCTACGTCCAGTGAAGCTAGGTAAACACATGAGTAGAAGGGTGCGATCAGAAAAGCCTAGTCAGTCCAATATATCCTACATTGCATCTGTACTTTGCTTTATTAGACGTATAACAAGCTCATAAATTTAATTCCAATATATTCAACACCGATAAACATACTGAGAGAAAATCCCAGTTACGTTAGTCCTCATATCTCAGCTTTGGGATGAGATAAGCTAAAAATAACCACACCCCTGTGTAAGTCAGGACCTGCTTAATCAACATCGTGAGTTTGGAAGAAATCTGAGACAGTCAAAAATTTAGTCTAAAAAAACCCAATAGGGGTACCCCTTAGTGTTTTTTTGGGTGAAAAATGTGACCTCCTCAGATCTTCTTCAAACCCACACCGTGTGTCAGGGAGGTCCTGACGAAGACAGTGGTGTGGTCATTTTTGCCCTACCCCATCCCACAGCTGAGATATAGGGACATGTTGTGCTGCATAAAATGTATAACTGTGAATTTCATGATGGGATTCCTACTTCCAGTGAAGCTAGGTAAACACATGAGTAGAAGGGTGCGATCAGAAAAGCCTAGTCAGTCCAATATATCCTACACTGAATTTGTATTTTGCTTTATTGGACGTATAACAAGCTCATAAATTTAATTCCAATATATTCAACACCAATAAACCTACTGAGAGAAAATCTCAGTTACGTTAGTCCTCATATCTCAGCTTTGTGATAAGATAAGCTAAAAAATAACCACACCCCTGTGTAAGTCAGAACCTGCTTAATCAACATCGTGAGTTTGGAAGAAATCTGAGTCGGTCAAAAATTTTGTCTAAAAAAACACAAAAGGGGTACCCCTTTAGTGTTTTTTTGGGTGAAAAATGTGACAACCTCAGATCTTCTTCAAACCCATACCGTGTGTCAGGGAGGTCCTGACGAAGACAGTGCTGTGGTAATTTTTGCCCTACCTCATCCCATAGCTGAGATATAGGGACATGTTGTGCTGCATAAAATGTATAACTGTGAATTTCATGATGGGATTCCTACTTCCAGTGAAGCTAGGTAAACACATGAGTAGAAGGGTGCGATCAGAAAAGTCTAGTCAGTCCAATATATCCTACACTGAATTTGTATTTTGCTTTATTGGACGTATAACAAGCTCATAAATTTAATTCCAATAAATTCAACACCGACAAACCTACTGAGAGAAAATCCCAGTTACGTTAGTCCTCATAGCTCAGCTTTGGGATAAGATAAGCTAAAAATAACCACACCCCTGTGTAAGTCAGGACGTGGTTAATCAACATCGTGAGTTTGGAAGAAATCTGAAACGGTCAAAAATTTAGTCTAAAAAAACACAAAGGGGTTTTTTTGGGTGAAAAATGTGACCTCCTCAGATCTTCTTCAAACCCACACCGTGTGTCAGGGAGGTCCTGACGAAGACAGTGGTGTGGTAATTTTTGCCCTACCCCATCCCACAGCTGAGATATAGGGACATGTTGTGCTGCATAAAATGTATAACTGTGAATTTCATGATGGGATTCCTACTTCCAGTGAAGCTAGGTAAACACATGAGTAGAAGGGTGCGATCAGAAAAGCCTAGTCAGTCCAATATATCCTACACTGAATTTGTATTTTGCTTTATTGGACGTATAACAAGCTCATAAATTTAATTCCAATATATTCAACACCAATAAACCTACTGAGAGAAAATCTCAGTTACGTTAGTCCTCATATCTCAGCTTTGTGATAAGATAAGCTAAAAAATAACCACACCCCTGTGTAAGTCAGGACCTGCTTAATCAACATCGTGAGTTTGAAAGAATTCTGAGTCGGTCAAAAATTTTGTCTAAAAAAACACAAAAGGGGTACCCCTTTAGTGTTTTTTTGGGTGAAAAATGTGACAACCTCAGATCTTCTTCAAACCCATACCGTGTGTCAGGGAGGTCCTGACGAAGACAGTGCTGTGGTAATGTTTGCCCTACCTCATCCCATAGCTGACATATAGGGACATGTTGTGCTGCATAAAATGTATAACTGTGAATTTCATGATGGGATTCCTACGTCCAGTGAAGCTAGGTAAACACATGAGTAGAAGGGTGCGATCAGAAAAGCCTAGTCAGTCCAATATATCCTACATTGCATCTGTACTTTGCTTTATTAGACGTATAACAAGCTCATAAATTTAATTCCAATATATTCAACACCGATAAACATACTGAGAGAAAATCCCAGTTACGTTAGTCCTCATATCTCAGCTTTGGGATGAGATAAGCTAAAAATAACCACACCCCTGTGTAAGTCAGGACCTGCTTAATCAACATCGTGAGTTTGGAAGAAATCTGAGACAGTCAAAAATTTAGTCTAAAAAAACCCAATAGGGGTACCCCTTAGTGTTTTTTTGGGTGAAAAATGTGACCTCCTCAGATCTTCTTCAAACCCACACCGTGTGTCAGGGAGGTCCTGACGAAGACAGTGGTGTGGTCATTTTTGCCCTACCCCATCCCACAGCTGAGATATAGGGACATGTTGTGCTGCATAAAATGTATAACTGTGAATTTCATGATGGGATTCCTACTTCCAGTGAAGCTAGGTAAACACATGAGTAGAAGGGTGCGATCAGAAAAGTCTAGTCAGTCCAATATATCCTACACTGAATTTGTATTTTGCTTTATTGGACGTATAACAAGCTCATAAATTTAATTCCAATAAATTCAACACCGACAAACCTACTGAGAGAAAATCCCAGTTACGTTAGTCCTCATAGCTCAGCTTTGGGATGAGATAAGCTAAAAATAACCACACCCCTGTGTAAGCCAGGACCTGCTTAATCAGCATCGTGAGTTTGGAAGAAATCTGAGACGGTCAAAAATTTCGTCTAAAAAAACACAAAGGGGTACCCCTTAGTGTTTTTTAGGGTGAAAAATTTGACCTCCTCAGATCTTCTTCAAACCCACACCGTGTGTCAGGGAGGTCCTGACGAAGACAGTGGTGTGGTCATTTTTGCCCTACCCCATCCCACAGCTGAGATATACGGACATGTTGTGCTGCATAAAATGTATAACTGTGAATTTCATGATGGGATTCCTACTTCCAGTGAAGCTAGGTAAACACATGAGTAGAAGGGTGCGATCAGAAAAGCCTAGTCAGTCCAATATATCCTACATTGCATCTCTACTTTGCTTTATTGGACGTATAACAAGCTCATAAATTTAATTCCAATATATTCAACACCAATAAACCTACTGAGAGAAAATCTCATTTACGTTAGTCTTCATATCTCAGCTTTGGGATGAGATAAGCTAAAAAATAACCACACCCCTGTGTAAGTCAGGACCTGCTTAATCAACATCGTGAGTTTGGAAGAAATCTGAGATGGTCAAAAATTTTGTCTAAAAAAACACAAAGGGTTTTTTTGGGTGAAAAATGTGACCTCCTCAGATCTTCTTCAAACCCACACCGTGTGTCAGGGAGGTCCTGACGAAGACAGTGGTGTGGTCATTTTTGCCCTACCCCATCCCACAGCTGAGATATAGGGACATGTTGTGCTGCATAAAATGTATAACTGTGAATTTCATGATGGGATTCCTACTTCCAGTGAAGCTAGGTAAACACATGAGTAGAAGGGTGCGATCAGAAAAGTCTAGTCAGTCCAATATATCCTACACTGAATTTGTATTTTGCTTTATTAGACGTATAACAAGCTCATAAATTTAATTCCAATATATTCAACACTGATAAACATACTGAGAGAAAATCCCAGTTACGTTAGTCCTCATATCTCAGCTTTGTGATAAGATAAGCTAAAAAATAACCACACCCCTGTGTAAGTCAGGACCTGCTTAATCAACATCGTGAGTTTGGAAGAAATCTGAGTCGGTCAAAAATTTTGTCTAAAAAAACACAAAAGGGCTACCCCTTTAGTGTTTTTTTGGGTGAAAAATGTGACAACCTCAGATCTTCTTCAAACCCATACCGTGTATCAGGGAGGTCCTGACGAAGACAGTGCTGTGGTAATTTTTGCCCTACCTCATCCCATAGCTGAGATATAGGGACATGTTGTGCTGCATAAAATGTATAACTGTGAATTTCATGATGGGATTCCTACTTCCAGTGAAGCTAGGTAAACACATGAGTAGAAGGGTGCGATCAGAAAAGCCTAGTCAGTCCAATATATCCTACACTGAATTTGTATTTTGCTTTATTGGACGTATAACAAGCTCATAAATTTAATTCCAATATATTCAACACCAATAAACCTACTGAGAGAAAATCTCAGTTACGTTAGTCCTCATATCTCAGCTTTGTGATAAGATAAGCTAAAAAATAACCACACCCCTGTGTAAGTCAGAACCTGCTTAATCAACATCGTGAGTTTGGAAGAAATCTGAGTCGGTCAAAAATTTTGTCTAAAAAAACACAAAAGGGGTACCCCTTTAGTGTTTTTTTGGGTGAAAAATGTGACAACCTCAGATCTTCTTCAAACCCATACCGTGTGTCAGGGAGGTCCTGACAAAGACAGTGCTGTGGTAATTTTTGCCCTACCTCATCCCATAGCTGAGATATAGGGACATGTTGTGCTGCATAAAATGTATAACTGTGAATTTCATGATGGGATTTCTACTTCCAGTGAAGCTAGGTAAACACATGAGTAGAAGGGTGCGATCAGAAAAGCCTAGTCAGTCCAATATATCCTACATTGCATCTGTACTTTGCTTTATTAGACGTATAACAAGCTCATAAATTTAATTCCAATATATTCAACACCGATAAACATACTGAGAGAAAATCCCAGTTACGTTAGTCCTCATATCTCAGCTTTGGGATGAGATAAGCTAAAAATAACCACACCCCTGTGTAAGTCAGGACCTGCTTAATCAACATCGTGAGTTTGGAAGAAATCTGAGACAGTCAAAAATTTAGTCTAAAAAAACCCAAAAGGGGTACCCCTTAGTGTTTTTTTGGGTGAAAAATGTGACCTCCTCAGATCTTCTTCAAACCCACACCGTGTGTCAGGGAGGTCCTGACGAAGACAGTGGTGTGGTCATTTTTGCCCTACCCCATCCCACAGCTGAGATATAGGGACATGTTGTGCTGCATAAAATGTATAACTGTGAATTTCATGATGGGATTCCTACTTCCAGTGAAGCTAGGTAAACACATGAGTAGAAGGGTGCGATCAGAAAAGTCTAGTCAGTCCAATATATCCTACACTGAATTTGTATTTTGCTTTATTAGACGTATAACAAGCTCATAAATTTAATTCCAATATATTCAACACCGATAAACATACTGAGAGAAAATCCCAGTTACGTTAGTCCTCATATCTCAGCTTTGTGATAAGATAAGCTAAAAAATAACCACACCCCTGTGTAAGTCAGGACCTGCTTAATCAACATCGTGAGTTTGGAAGAAATCTGAGTCGGTCAAAAATTTTGTCTAAAAAAACACAAAAGGGGTACCCCTTTAGTGTTTTTTTGGGTGAAAAATGTGACAACCTCAGATCTTCTTCAAACCCATACCGTGTATCAGGGAGGTCCTGACGAAGACAGTGCTGTGGTAATTTTTGCCCTACCTCATCCCATAGCTGAGATATAGGGACATGTTGTGCTGCATAAAATGTATAACTGTGAATTTCATGATGGGATTCCTACTTCCAGTGAAGCTAGGTAAACACATGAGTAGAAGGGTGCGATCAGAAAAGCCTAGTCAGTCCAATATATCCTACATTGCATCTGTACTTTGCTTTATTAGACGTATAACAAGCTCATAAATTTAATTCCAATATATTCAACACCAATAAACATACTGAGAGAAAATCCCAGTTACGTTAGTCCTCATATCTCAGCTTTGGGATGAGATAAGCTAAAAATAACCACACCCCTGTGTAAGTCAGGACCTGCTTAATCAACATCGTGAGTTTGGAAGAAATCTGAGACAGTCAAAAATTTAGTCTAAAAAAACCCAAAAGGGGTACCCCTTAGTGTTTTTTTGGGTGAAAAATGTGACCTCCTCAGATCTTCTTCAAACCCACACCGTGTGTCAGGGAGGTCCTGACGAAGACAGTGGTGTGGTAATTTTTGCCCTACCCCATCCCACAGCTGAGATAGAGGGACATGTTGTGCTGCGAAAAATGTATAACTGTGAATTTCATGATGGGATTCCTACTTCCAGTGAAGATAGGTAAAAACATGAGTAGAAGGGTGCCAACAGAAAAGCCTAGTCAGTCCAATATATCCTACATTGCATCTGTACTTTGCTTTATTGGACGTATAACAAGCTCATAAATTTAATTCCAATATATTCAACACCAATAAACCTATTGAGAAAAAATCCTAGTTACGTTAGTCCTCATAGCTCAGCTTTGGGATAAGATAAGCTAAAAATAACCACACCCCTGTGTAAGTCAGGACGTGGTTAATCAACATCGTGAGTTTGGAAGAAATCTGAAACGGTCAAAAATTTAGTCTAAAAAAACACAAAGGGGTTTTTTTGGGTGAAAAATGTGACCTCCTCAGATCTTCTTCAAACCCACACCGTGTGTCAGGGAGGTCCTGACGAAGACAGTGGTGTGGTAATTTTTGCCCTACCCCATCCCACAGCTGAGATATAGGGACATGTTGTGCTGCATAAAATGTATAACTGTGAATTTCATGATGGGATTCCTACTTCCAGTGAAGCTAGGTAAACACATGAGTAGAAGGGTGCGATCAGAAAATCCTAGTCAGTCCAATATATCCTACACTGAATTTGTATTTTGCTTTATTGGACGTATAACAAGCTCATAAATTTAATTCCAATATATTCAACACCAATAAACCTACTGAGAGAAAATCTCAGTTACGTTAGTCCTCATATCTCAGCTTTGTGATAAGATAAGCTAAAAAATAACCACACCCCTGTGTAAGTCAGGACCTGCTTAATCAACATCGTGAGTTTGGAAGAAATCTGAGTCGGTCAAAAATTTTGTCTAAAAAAACACAAAAGGGGTACCCCTTTAGTGTTTTTTTGGGTGAAAAATGTGACAACCTCAGATCTTCTTCAAACCCATACCGTGTGTCAGGGAGGTCCTGACGAAGACAGTGCTGTGGTAATTTTTGCCCTACCTCATCCCATAGCTGAGATATAGGGACATGTTGTGCTGCATAAAATGTATAACTGTGAATTTCATGATGGGATTCCTACTTCCAGTGAAGCTAGGTAAACACATGAGTAGAAGGGTGCAATCAGAAAAGTCTAGTCAGTCCAATATATCCTACACTGAATTTGTATTTTGCTTTATTGGACGTATAACAAGCTCATAAATTTAATTCCAATAAATTCAACACCGACAAACCTACTGAGAGAAAATCCCAGTTACGTTAGTCCTCATAGCTCAGCTTTGGGATAAGATAAGCTAAAAATAACCACACCCCTGTGTAAGTCAGGACGTGGTTAATCAACATCGTGAGTTTGGAAGAAATCTGAAACGGTCAAAAATTTAGTCTAAAAAAACACAAAGGGTTTTTTTTGGGTGAAAAATGTGACCTCCTCAGATCTTCTTCAAACCCACACCGTGTGTCAGGGAGGTCCTGACGAAGACAGTGGTGTGGTAATTTTTGCCCTACCCCATCCCACAGCTGAGATATAGGGACATGTTGTGCTGCATAAAATGTATAACTGTGAATTTCATGATGGGATTCCTACTTCCAGTGAAGCTAGGTAAACACATGAGTAGAAGGGTGCGATCAGAAAAGCCTAGTCAGTCCAATATATCCTACACTGAATTTGTATTTTGCTTTATTGGACGTATAACAAGCTCATAAATTTAATTCCAATATATTCAACACCAATAAACCTACTGAGAGAAAATCTCAGTTACGTTAGTCCTCATATCTCAGCTTTGTGATAAGATAAGCTAAAAAATAACCACACCCCTGTGTAAGTCAGGACCTGCTTAATCAACATCGTGAGTTTGGAAGAAATCTGAGTCGGTCAAAAATTTTGTCTAAAAAAACACAAAAGGGGTACCCCTTTAGTGTTTTTTTGGGTGAAAAATGTGACAACCTCAGATCTTCTTCAAACCCATACCGTGTGTCAGGGAGGTCCTGACGAAGACAGTGCTGTGGTAATTTTTGCCCTACCTCATCCCATAGCTGAGATATAGGGACATGTTGTGCTGCATAAAATGTATAACTGTGAATTTCATGATGGGATTCCTACTTCCAGTGAAGCTAGGTAAACACATGAGTAGAAGGGTGCAATCAGAAAAGTCTAGTCAGTCCAATATATCCTACACTGAATTTGTATTTTGCTTTATTGGACGTATAACAAGCTCATAAATTTAATTCCAATAAATTCAACACCGACAAACCTACTGAGAGAAAATCCCAGTTACGTTAGTCCTCATAGCTCAGCTTTGGGATAAGATAAGCTAAAAATAACCACACCCCTGTGTAAGTCAGGACGTGGTTAATCAACATCGTGAGTTTGGAAGAAATCTGAAACGGTCAAAAATTTAGTCTAAAAAAACACAAAGGGTTTTTTTTGGGTGAAAAATGTGACCTCCTCAGATCTTCTTCAAACCCACACCGTGTGTCAGGGAGGTCCTGACGAAGACAGTGGTGTGGTAATTTTTGCCCTACCCCATCCCACAGCTGAGATATAGGGACATGTTGTGCTGCATAAAATGTATAACTGTGAATTTCATGATGGGATTCCTACTTCCAGTGAAGCTAGGTAAACACATGAGTAGAAGGGTGCGATCAGAAAAGCCTAGTCAGTCCAATATATCCTACACTGAATTTGTATTTTGCTTTATTGGACGTATAACAAGCTCATAAATTTAATTCCAATATATTCAACACCAATAAACCTACTGAGAGAAAATCTCAGTTACGTTAGTCCTCATATCTCAGCTTTGTGATAAGATAAGCTAAAAAATAACCACACCCCTGTGTAAGTCAGGACCTGCTTAATCAACATCGTGAGTTTGAAAGAAATCTGAGTCGATAAAAAATTTTGTCTAAAAAAACACAAAAGGGGTACCCCTTTAGTGTTTTTTTGGGTGAAAAATGTGACAACCTCAGATCTTCTTCAAACCCATACCGTGTGTCAGGGAGGTCCTGACGAAGACAGTGCTGTGGTAATGTTTGCCCTACCTCATCCCATAGCTGACATATAGGGACATGTTGTGCTGCATAAAATGTATAACTGTGAATTTCATGATGGGATTCCTACGTCCAGTGAAGCTAGGTAAACACATGAGTAGAAGGGTGCGATCAGAAAAGCCTAGTCAGTCCAATATATCCTACATTGCATCTGTACTTTGCTTTATTAGACGTATAACAAGCTCATAAATTTAATTCCAATATATTCAACACCGATAAACATACTGAGAGAAAATCCCAGTTACGTTAGTCCTCATAGCTCAGCTTTGGGATGAGATAAGCTAAAAATAACCACACCCCTGTGTAAGCCAGGACCTGCTTAATCAGCATCGTGAGTTTGGAAGAAATCTGAGACGGTCAAAAATTTCGTCTAAAAAAACACAAAGGGGTACCCCTTAGTGTTTTTTAGGGTGAAAAATTTGACCTCCTCAGATCTTCTTCAAACCCACACCGTGTGTCAGGGAGGTCCTGACGAAGACAGTGGTGTGGTCATTTTTGCCCTACCCCATCCCACAGCTGAGATATACGGACATGTTGTGCTGCATAAAATGTATAACTGTGAATTTAATGATGGGATTCCTACTTCCAGTGAAGCTAGGTAAACACATGAGTAGAAGGGTGCGATCAGAAAAGCCTAGTCAGTCCAATATATCCTACATTGCATCTCTACTTTGCTTTATTGGACGTATAACAAGCTCATAAATTTAATTCCAATATATTCAACACCAATAAACCTACTGAGAGAAAATCTCATTTACGTTAGTCTTCATATCTCAGCTTTGGGATGAGATAAGCTAAAAAATAACCACACCCCTGTGTAAGTCAGGACCTGCTTAATCAACATCGTGAGTTTGGAAGAAATCTGAGATGGTCAAAAATTTTGTCTAAAAAAACACAAAGGGTTTTTTTGGGTGAAAAATGTGACCTCCTCAGATCTTCTTCAAACCCACACCGTGTGTCAGGGAGGTCCTGACGAAGACAGTGGTGTGGTAATTTTTGCCCTACCCCATCCCACAGCTGAGATATAGGGACATGTTGTGCTGCGAAAAATGTATAACTGTGAATTTCATGATGGGATTCCTACTTCCAGTGAAGATAGGTAAAAACATGAGTAGAAGGGTGCCAACAGAAAAGCCTAGTCAGTCCAATATATCCTACATTGCATCTGTACTTTGCTTTATTGGACGTATAACAAGCTCATAAATTTAATTCCAATATATTCAACACCAATAAACCTATTGAGAAAAAATCCTAGTTACGTTAGTCCTCATAGCTCAGCTTTGGGATAAGATAAGCTAAAAATAACCACACCCCTGTGTAAGTCAGGACGTGGTTAATCAACATCGTGAGTTTGGAAGAAATCTGAGACGGTCAAAAATTTAGTCTAAAAAAACACAAAGGGGTTTTTTTGGGTGAAAAATGTGACCTCCTCAGATCTTCTTCAAACCCACACCGTGTGTCAGGGAGGTCCTGACGAAGACAGTGGTGTGGTAATTTTTGCCCTACCCCATCCCACAGCTGAGATATAGGGACATGTTGTGCTGCATAAAATGTATAACTGTGAATTTCATGATGGGATTCCTACTTCCAGTGAAGCTAGGTAAACACATGAGTAGAAGGGTGCGATCAGAAAAGCCTAGTCAGTCCAATATATCCTACACTGAATTTGTATTTTGCTTTATTGGACGTATAACAAGCTCATAAATTTAATTCCAATATATTCAACACCAATAAACCTACTGAGAGAAAATCTCAGTTACGTTAGTCCTCATATCTCAGCTTTGTGATAAGATAAGCTAAAAAATAACCACACCCCTGTGTAAGTGAGAACCTGCTTAATCAACATCGTGAGTTTGGAAGAAATCTGAGTCGGTCAAAAATTTTGTCTAAAAAAACACAAAAGGGGTACCCCTTTAGTGTTTTTTTGGGTGAAAAATGTGACAACCTCAGATCTTCTTCAAACCCATACCGTGTGTCAGGGAGGTCCTGACGAAGACAGTGCTGTGGTAATTTTTGCCCTACCTCATCCCATAGCTGAGATATAGGGACATGTTGTGCTGCATAAAATGTATAACTGTGAATTTCATGATGGGATTCCTACTTCCAGTGAAGCTAGGTAAACACATGAGTAGAAGGGTGCAATCAGAAAAGCCTAGTCAGTCCAATATATCCTACATTGCATCTGTACTTTGCTTTATTAGACGTATAACAAGCTCATAAATTTAATTCCAATATATTCAACACCGATAAACATACTGAGAGAAAATCCCAGTTACGTTAGTCCTCATATCTCAGCTTTGGGATGAGATAAGCTAAAAATAACCACACCCCTGTGTAAGTCAGGACCTGCTTAATCAACATCGTGAGTTTGGAAGAAATCTGAGACAGTCAAAAATTTAGTCTAAAAAAACCCAATAGGGGTACCCCTTAGTGTTTTTTTGGGTGAAAAATGTGACCTCCTCAGATCTTCTTCAAACCCACACCGTGTGTCAGGGAGGTCCTGACGAAGACAGTGGTGTGGTCATTTTTGCCCTACCCCATCCCACAGCTGAGATATAGGGACATGTTGTGCTGCATAAAATGTATAACTGTGAATTTCATGATGGGATTCCTACTTCCAGTGAAGCTAGGTAAACACATGAGTAGAAGGGTGCGATCAGAAAAGTCTAGTCAGTCCAATATATCCTACACTGAATTTGTATTTTGCTTTATTGGACGTATAACAAGCTCATAAATTTAATTCCAATAAATTCAACACCGACAAACCTACTGAGAGAAAATCCCAGTTACGTTAGTCCTCATAGCTCAGCTTTGGGATGAGATAAGCTAAAAATAACCACACCCCTGTGTAAGCCAGGACCTGCTTAATCAGCATCGTGAGTTTGGAAGAAATCTGAGACGGTCAAAAATTTCGTCTAAAAAAACACAAAGGGGTACCCCTTAGTGTTTTTTAGGGTGAAAAATTTGACCTCCTCAGATCTTCTTCAAACCCACACCGTGTGTCAGGGAGGTCCTGACGAAGACAGTGGTGTGGTCATTTTTGCCCTACCCCATCCCACAGCTGAGATATACGGACATGTTGTGCTGCATAAAATGTATAACTGTGAATTTCATGATGGGATTCCTACTTCCAGTGAAGCTAGGTAAACACATGAGTAGAAGGGTGCGATCAGAAAAGCCTAGTCAGTCCAATATATCCTACATTGCATCTCTACTTTGCTTTATTGGACGTATAACAAGCTCATAAATTTAATTCCAATATATTCAACACCAATAAACCTATTGAGAGAAAATCTCATTTACGTTAGTCTTCATATCTCAGCTTTGGGATGAGATAAGCTAAAAAATAACCACACCCCTGTGTAAGTCAGGACCTGCTTAATCAACATCGTGAGTTTGGAAGAAATCTGAGATGGTCAAAAATTTTGTCTAAAAAAACACAAAGGGTTTTTTTGGGTGAAAAATGTGACCTCCTCAGATCTTCTTCAAACCCACACCGTGTGTCAGGGAGGTCCTGACGAAGACAGTGGTGTGGTAATTTTTGCCCTACCCCATCCCACAGCTGAGATATAGGGACATGTTGTGCTGCGAAAAATGTATAACTGTGAATTTCATGATGGGATTCCTACTTCCAGTGAAGATAGGTAAAAACATGAGTAGAAGGGTGCCAACAGAAAAGCCTAGTCAGTCCAATATATCCTACATTGCATCTGTACTTTGCTTTATTGGACGTATAACAAGCTCATAAATTTAATTCCAATATATTCAACACCAATAAACCTATTGAGAAAAAATCCTAGTTACGTTAGTCCTCATAGCTCAGCTTTGGGATAAGATAAGCTAAAAATAACCACACCCCTGTGTAAGTCAGGACGTGGTTAATCAACATCGTGAGTTTGGAAGAAATCTGAGACGGTCAAAAATTTAGTCTAAAAAAACACAAAGGGGTTTTTTTGGGTGAAAAATGTAACCTCCTCAGATCTTCTTCAAACCCACACCGTGTGTCAGGGAGGTCCTGACGAAGACAGTGGTGTGGTAATTTTTGCCCTACCCCATCCCACAGCTGAGATATAGGGACATGTTGTGCTGCATAAAATGTATAACTGTGAATTTCATGATGGGATTCCTACTTCCAGTGAAGCTAGGTAAACACATGAGTAGAAGGGTGCGATCAGAAAAGCCTAGTCAGTCCAATATATCCTACATTGCATCTCTACTTTGCTTTATTGGACGTATAACAAGCTCATAAATTTAATTCCAATATATTCAACACCAATAAACCTACTGAGAGAAAATCTCATTTACGTTAGTCTTCATATCTCAGCATTGGGATGAGATAAGCTAAAAAATAACCACACCCCTGTGTAAGTCAGGACCTGCTTAATCAACATCGTGAGTTTGGAAGAAATCTGAGATGGTCAAAAATTTTGTCTAAAAAAACACAAAGGGTTTTTTTGGGTGAAAAATGTGACCTCCTCAGATCTTCTTCAAACCCACACCGTGTGTCAGGGAGGTCCTGACGAAGACAGTGGTGTGGTCATTTTTGCCCTACCCCATCCCACAGCTGAGATATAGGGACATGTTGTGCTGCGAAAAATGTATAACTGTGAATTTCATGATGGGATTCCTACTTCCAGTGAAGATAGGTAAAAACATGAGTAGAAGGGTGCCAACAGAAAAGCCTAGTCAGTCCAATATATCCTACATTGCATCTGTACTTTGCTTTATTGGACGTATAACAAGCTCATAAATTTAATTCCAATATATTCAACACCAATAAACCTATTGAGAAAAAATCCTAGTTACGTTAGTCCTCATAGCTCAGCTTTGGGATAAGATAAGCTAAAAATAACCACACCCCTGTGTAAGTGAGAACCTGCTTAATCAACATCGTGAGTTTGGAAGAAATCTGAGTCGGTCAAAAATTTTGTCTAAAAAAACACAAAAGGGGTACCCCTTTAGTGTTTTTTTGGGTGAAAAATGTGACAACCTCAGATCTTCTTCAAACCCATACCGTGTGTCAGGGAGGTCCTGACGAAGACAGTGGTGTGGTAATTTTTGCCCTACCCCATCCCACAGCTGAGATATAGGGACATGTTGTGCTGCATAAAATGTATAACTGTGAATTTCATGATGGGATTCCTACTTCCAGTGAAGCTAGGTAAACACATGAGTAGAAGGGTGCAATCAGAAAAGCCTAGTCAGTCCAATATATCCTACATTGCATCTGTACTTTGCTTTATTAGACGTATAACAAGCTCATAAATTTAATTCCAATATATTCAACACCGATAAACATACTGAGAGAAAATCCCAGTTACGTTAGTCCTCATATCTCAGCTTTGGGATGAGATAAGCTAAAAATAACCACACCCCTGTGTAAGTCAGGACCTGCTTAATCAACATCGTGAGTTTGGAAGAAATCTGAGACAGTCAAAAATTTAGTCTAAAAAAACCCAATAGGGGTACCCCTTAGTGTTTTTTTGGGTGAAAAATGTGACCTCCTCAGATCTTCTTCAAACCCACACCGTGTGTCAGGGAGGTCCTGACGAAGACAGTGGTGTGGTCATTTTTGCCCTACCCCATCCCACAGCTGAGATATAGGGACATGTTGTGCTGCATAAAATGTATAACTGTGAATTTCATGATGGGATTCCTACTTCCAGTGAAGCTAGGTAAACACATGAGTAGAAGGGTGCGATCAGAAAAGTCTAGTCAGTCCAATATATCCTACACTGAATTTGTATTTTGCTTTATTGGACGTATAACAAGCTCATAAATTTAATTCCAATAAATTCAACACCGACAAACCTACTGAGAGAAAATCCCAGTTACGTTAGTCCTCATAGCTCAGCTTTGGGATGAGATAAGCTAAAAATAACCACACCCCTGTGTAAGCCAGGACCTGCTTAATCAGCATCGTGAGTTTGGAAGAAATCTGAGACGGTCAAAAATTTCGTCTAAAAAAACACAAAGGGGTACCCCTTAGTGTTTTTTAGGGTGAAAAATTTGACCTCCTCAGATCTTCTTCAAACCCACACCGTGTGTCAGGGAGGTCCTGACGAAGACAGTGGTGTGGTCATTTTTGCCCTACCCCATCCCACAGCTGAGATATACGGACATGTTGTGCTGCATAAAATGTATAACTGTGAATTTCATGATGGGATTCCTACTTCCAGTGAAGCTAGGTAAACACATGAGTAGAAGGGTGCGATCAGAAAAGCCTAGTCAGTCCAATATATCCTACATTGCATCTCTACTTTGCTTTATTGGACGTATAACAAGCTCATAAATTTAATTCCAATATATTCAACACCAATAAACCTACTGAGAGAAAATCTCATTTACGTTAGTCCTCATATCTCAGCTTTGGGATGAGATAAGCTAAAAAATAACCACACCCCTGTGTAAGTCAGGACCTGCTTAATCAACATCGTGAGTTTGGAAGAAATCTGAGATGGTCAAAAATTTTGTCTAAAAAAACACAAAGGGTTTTTTTGGGTGAAAAATGTGACCTCCTCAGATCTTCTTCAAACCCACACCGTGTGTCAGGGAGGTCCTGACGAAGACAGTGGTGTGGTAATTTTTGCCCTACCCCATCCCACAGCTGAGATATAGGGACATGTTGTGCTGCGAAAAATGTATAACTGTGAATTTCATGATGGGATTCCTACTTCCAGTGAAGATAGGTAAAAACATGAGTAGAAGGGTGCCAACAGAAAAGCCTAGTCAGTCCAATATATCCTACATTGCATCTGTACTTTGCTTTATTGGACGTATAACAAGCTCATAAATTTAATTCCAATATATTCAACACCAATAAACCTATTGAGAAAAAATCCTAGTTACGTTAGTCCTCATAGCTCAGCTTTGGGATAAGATAAGCTAAAAATAACCACACCCCTGTGTAAGTCAGGACGTGGTTAATCAACATCGTGAGTTTGGAAGAAATCTGAGACGGTCAAAAATTTAGTCTAAAAAAACACAAAGGGGTTTTTTTGGGTGAAAAATGTGACCTCCTCAGATCTTCTTCAAACCCACACCGTGTGTCAGGGAGGTCCTGACGAAGACAGTGGTGTGGTAATTTTTGCCCTACCCCATCCCACAGCTGAGATATAGGGACATGTTGTGCTGCATAAAATGTATAACTGTGAATTTCATGATGGGATTCCTACTTCCAGTGAAGCTAGGTAAACACATGAGTAGAAGGGTGCGATCAGAAAAGCCTAGTCAGTCCAATATATCCTACACTGAATTTGTATTTTGCTTTATTGGACGTATAACAAGCTCATAAATTTAATTCCAATATATTCAACACCAATAAACCTACTGAGAGAAAATCTCAGTTACGTTAGTCCTCATATCTCAGCTTTGTGATAAGATAAGCTAAAAAATAACCACACCCCTGTGTAAGTGAGAACCTGCTTAATCAACATCGTGAGTTTGGAAGAAATCTGAGTCGGTCAAAAATTTTGTCTAAAAAAACACAAAAGGGGTACCCCTTTAGTGTTTTTTTGGGTGAAAAATGTGACAACCTCAGATCTTCTTCAAACCCATACCGTGTGTCAGGGAGGTCCTGACGAAGACAGTGCTGTGGTAATTTTTGCCCTACCTCATCCCATAGCTGAGATATAGGGACATGTTGTGCTGCATAAAATGTATAACTGTGAATTTCATGATGGGATTCCTACTTCCAGTGAAGCTAGGTAAACACATGAGTAGAAGGGTGCAATCAGAAAAGCCTAGTCAGTCCAATATATCCTACATTGCATCTGTACTTTGCTTTATTAGACGAATAACAAGCTCATAAATTTAATTCCAATATATTCAACACCGATAAACATACTGAGAGAAAATCCCAGTTACGTTAGTCCTCATATCTCAGCTTTGGGATGAGATAAGCTAAAAATAACCACACCCCTGTGTAAGTCAGGACCTGCTTAATCAACATCGTGAGTTTGGAAGAAATCTGAGACAGTCAAAAATTTAGTCTAAAAAAACCCAATAGGGGTACCCCTTAGTGTTTTTTTGGGTGAAAAATGTGACCTCCTCAGATCTTCTTCAAACCCACACCGTGTGTCAGGGAGGTCCTGACGAAGACAGTGGTGTGGTAATTTTTGCCCTACCCCATCCCACAGCTGAGATATAGGGACATGTTGTGCTGCGAAAAATGTATAACTGTGAATTTCATGATGGGATTCCTACTTCCAGTGAAGATAGGTAAAAACATGATTAGAAGGGTGCCAACAGAAAAGCCTAGTCAGTCCAATATATCCTACATTGCATCTGTACTTTGCTTTATTGGACGTATAACAAGCTCATAAATTTAATTCCAATATATTCAACACCAATAAACCTATTGAGAAAAAATCCTAGTTACGTTAGTCCTCATAGCTCAGCTTTGGGATAAGATAAGCTAAAAATAACCACACCCCTGTGTAAGTCAGGACGTGGTTAATCAACATCGTGAGTTTGGAAGAAATCTGAGACGGTCAAAAATTTAGTCTAAAAAAACACAAAGGGGTTTTTTTGGGTGAAAAATGTGACCTCCTCAGATCTTCTTCAAACCCACACCGTGTGTCAGGGAGGTCCTGACGAAGACAGTGGTGTGGTAATTTTTGCCCTACCCCATCCCACAGCTGAGATATAGGGACATGTTGTGCTGCATAAAATGTATAACTGTGAATTTCATGATGGGATTCCTACTTCCAGTGAAGCTAGGTAAACACATGAGTAGAAGGGTGCGATCAGAAAAGCCTAGTCAGTCCAATATATCCTACACTGAATTTGTATTTTGCTTTATTGGACGTATAACAAGCTCATAAATTTAATTCCAATATATTCAACACCAATAAACCTACTGAGAGAAAATCTCAGTTACGTTAGTCCTCATATCTCAGCTTTGTGATAAGATAAGCTAAAAAATAACCACACCCCTGTGTAAGTGAGAACCTGCTTAATCAACATCGTGAGTTTGGAAGAAATCTGAGTCGGTCAAAAATTTTGTCTAAAAAAACACAAAAGGGGTACCCCTTTAGTGTTTTTTTGGGTGAAAAATGTGACAACCTCAGATCTTCTTCAAACCCATACCGTGTGTCAGGGAGGTCCTGACGAAGACAGTGCTGTGGTAATTTTTGCCCTACCTCATCCCATAGCTGAGATATAGGGACATGTTGTGCTGCATAAAATGTATAACTGTGAATTTCATGATGGGATTCCTACTTCCAGTGAAGCTAGGTAAACACATGAGTAGAAGGGTGCAATCAGAAAAGCCTAGTCAGTCCAATATATCCTACATTGCATCTGTACTTTGCTTTATTAGACGTATAACAAGCTCATAAATTTAATTCCAATATATTCAACACCGATAAACATACTGAGAGAAAATCCCAGTTACGTTAGTCCTCATATCTCGGCTTTGGGATGAGATAAGCTAAAAATAACCACACCCCTGTGTAAGTCAGGACCTGCTTAATCAACATCGTGAGTTTGGAAGAAATCTGAGACAGTCAAAAATTTAGTCTAAAAAAACCCAATAGGGGTACCCCTTAGTGTTTTTTTGGGTGAAAAATGTGACCTCCTCAGATCTTCTTCAAACCCACACCGTGTGTCAGGGAGGTCCTGACGAAGACAGTGGTGTGGTCATTTTTGCCCTACCCCATCCCACAGCTGAGATATAGGGACATGTTGTGCCGCATAAAATGTATAACTGTGAATTTCATGATGGGATTCCTACTTCCAGTGAAGCTAGGTAAACACATGAGTAGAAGGGTGCGATCAGAAAAGTCTAGTCAGTCCAATATATCCTACACTGAATTTGTATTTTGCTTTATTGGACGTATAACAAGCTCATAAATTTAATTCCAATAAATTCAACACCGACAAACCTACTGAGAGAAAATCCCAGTTACGTTAGTCCTCATAGCTCAGCTTTGGGATAAGATAAGCTAAAAATAACCACACCCCTGTGTAAGTCAGGACGTGGTTAATCAACATCGTGAGTTTGGAAGAAATCTGAAACGGTCAAAAATTTAGTATAAAAAAACACAAAGCGGTTTTTTTGGGTGAAAAATGTGACCTCCTCAGATCTTCTTCAAACCCACACCGTGTGTCAGGGAGGTCCTGACGAAGACAGTGGTGTGGTAATTTTTGCCCTACCCCATCCCACAGCTGAGATATAGGGACATGTTGTGCTGCATAAAATGTATAACTGTGAATTTCATGATGGGATTCCTACTTCCAGTGAAGCTAGGTAAACACATGAGTAGAAGGGTGCGATCAGAAAAGCCTAGTCAGTCCAATATATCCTACACTGAATTTGTATTTTGCTTTATTGGACGTATAACAAGCTCATAAATTTAATTCCAATATATTCAACACCAATAAACCTACTGAGAGAAAATCCCAGTTACGTTAGTCCTCATATCTCAGCTTTGGGATGAGATAAGCTAAAAATAACCACACCCCTGTGTAAGTCAGGACCTGCTTAATCAACATCGTGAGTTTGGAAGAAATCTGAGACAGTCAAAAATTTAGTCTAAAAAAACCCAATAGGGGTACCCCTTAGTGTTTTTTTGGGTGAAAAATGTGACCTCCTCAGATCTTCTTCAAACCCACACCGTGTGTCAGGGAGGTCCTGACGAAGACAGTGGTGTGGTCATTTTTGCCCTACCCCATCCCACAGCTGAGATATAGGGACATGTTGTGCTGCATAAAATGTATAACTGTGAATTTCATGATGGGATTCCTACTTCCAGTGAAGCTAGGTAAACACATGAGTAGAAGGGTGCGATCAGAAAAGTCTAGTCAGTCCAATATATCCTACACTGAATTTGTATTTTGCTTTATTGGACGTATAACAAGCTCATAAATTTAATTCCAATAAATTCAACACCGACAAACCTACTGAGAGAAAATCCCAGTTACGTTAGTCCTCATAGCTCAGCTTTGGGATAAGATAAGCTAAAAATAACCACACCCCTGTGTAAGTCAGGACGTGGTTAATCAACATCGTGAGTTTGGAAGAAATCTGAAACGGTCAAAAATTTAGTCTAAAAAAACACAAAGGGGTTTTTTTGGGTGAAAAATGTGACCTCCTCAGATCTTCTTCAAACCCACACCGTGTGTCAGGGAGGTCCTGACGAAGACAGTGGTGTGGTAATTTTTGCCCTACCCCATCCCACAGCTGAGATATAGGGACATGTTGTGCTGCATAAAATGTATAACTGTGAATTTCATGATGGGATTCCTACTTCCAGTGAAGCTAGGTAAACACATGAGTAGAAGGGTGCGATCAGAAAAGCCTAGTCAGTCCAATATATCCTACACTGAATTTGTATTTTGCTTTATTGGACGTATAACAAGCTCATAAATTTAATTCCAATATATTCAACACCAATAAACCTACTGAGAGAAAATCTCAGTTACGTTAGTCCTCATATCTCAGCTTTGTGATAAGATAAGCTAAAAAATAACCACACCCCTGTGTAAGTCAGGACCTGCTTAATCAACATCGTGAGTTTGAAAGAAATCTGAGTCGGTCAAAAATTTTGTCTAAAAAAACACAAAAGGGGTACCCCTTTAGTGTTTTTTTGGGTGAAAAATGTGACAACCTCAGATCTTCTTCAAACCCATACCGTGTGTCAGGGAGGTCCTGACGAAGACAGTGCTGTGGTAATGTTTGCCCTACCTCATCCCATAGCTGACATATAGGGACATGTTGTGCTGCATAAAATGTATAACTGTGAATTTCATGATGGGATTCCTATGTCCAGTGAAGCTAGGTAAACACATGAGTAGAAGGGTGCGATCAGAAAAGCCTAGTCAGTCCAATATATCCTACATTGCATCTGTACTTTGCTTTATTAGACGTATAACAAGCTCATAAATTTAATTCCAATATATTCAACACCGATAAACATACTGAGAGAAAATCCCAGTTACGTTAGTCCTCATATCTCAGCTTTGGGATGAGATAAGCTAAAAATAACCACACCCCTGTGTAAGTCAGGACCTGCTTAATCAACATCGTGAGTTTGGAAGAAATCTGAGACAGTCAAAAATTTAGTCTAAAAAAACCCAATAGGGGTACCCCTTAGTGTTTTTTTGGGTGAAAAATGTGACCTCCTCAGATCTTCTTCAAACCCACACCGTGTGTCAGGGAGGTCCTGACGAAGACAGTGGTGTGGTCATTTTTGCCCTACCCCATCCCACAGCTGAGATATAGGGACATGTTGTGCTGCATAAAATGTATAACTGTGAATTTCATGATGGGATTCCTACTTCCAGTGAAGCTAGGTAAACACATGAGTAGAAGGGTGCGATCAGAAAAGTCTAGTCAGTCCAATATATCCTACACTGAATTTGTATTTTGCTTTATTGGACGTATAACAAGCTCATAAATTTAATTCCAATAAATTCAACACCGACAAACCTACTGAGAGAAAATCCCAGTTACGTTAGTCCTCATAGCTCAGCTTTGGGATGAGATAAGCTAAAAATAACCACACCCCTGTGTAAGCCAGGACCTGCTTAATCAGCATCGTGAGTTTGGAAGAAATCTGAGACGGTCAAAAATTTCGTCTAAAAAAACACAAAGGGGTACCCCTTAGTGTTTTTTAGGGTGAAAAATTTGACCTCCTCAGATCTTCTTCAAACCCACACCGTGTGTCAGGGAGGTCCTGACGAAGACAGTGGTGTGGTCATTTTTGCCCTACCCCATCCCACAGCTGAGATATACGGACATGTTGTGCTGCATAAAATGTATAACTGTGAATTTCATGATGGGATTCCTACTTCCAGTGAAGCTAGGTAAACACATGAGTAGAAGGGTGCGATCAGAAAAGCCTAGTCAGTCCAATATATCCTACATTGCATCTCTACTTTGCTTTATTGGACGTATAACAAGCTCATAAATTTAATTCCAATATATTCAACACCAATAAACCTACTGAGAGAAAATCTCATTTACGTTAGTCTTCATATCTCAGCTTTGGGATGAGATAAGCTAAAAAATAACCACACCCCTGTGTAAGTCAGGACCTGCTTAATCAACATCGTGAGTTTGGAAGAAATCTGAGACGGTCAAAAATTTAGTCTAAAAAAACACAAAGGGGTTTTTTTGGGTGAAAAATGTGACCTCCTCAGATCTTCTTCAAACCCACACCGTGTGTCAGGGAGGTCCTGACGAAGACAGTGGTGTGGTAATTTTTGCCCTACCCCATCCCACAGCTGAGATATAGGGACATGTTGTGCTGCATAAAATGTATAACTGTGAATTTCATGATGGGATTCCTACTTCCAGTGAAGCTAGGTAAACACATGAGTAGAAGGGTGCGATCAGAAAAGCCTAGTCAGTCCAATATATCCTACACTGAATTTGTATTTTGCTTTATTGGACGTATAACAAGCTCATAAATTTAATTCCAATATATTCAACACCAATAAACCTACTGAGAGAAAATCTCAGTTACGTTAGTCCTCATATCTCAGCTTTGTGATAAGATAAGCTAAAAAATAACCACACCCCTGTGTAAGTGAGAACCTGCTTAATCAACATCGTGAGTTTGGAAGAAATCTGAGTCGGTCAAAAATTTTGTCTAAAAAAACACAAAAGGGGTACCCCTTTAGTGTTTTTTTGGGTGAAAAATGTGACAACCTCAGATCTTCTTCAAACCCATACCGTGTGTCAGGGAGGTCCTGACGAAGACAGTGCTGTGGTAATTTTTGCCCTACCTCATCCCATAGCTGAGATATAGGGACATGTTGTGCTGCATAAAATGTATAACTGTGAATTTCATGATGGGATTCCTACTTCCAGTGAAGCTAGGTAAACACATGAGTAGAAGGGTGCAATCAGAAAAGCCTAGTCAGTCCAATATATCCTACATTGCATCTGTACTTTGCTTTATTAGACGTATAACAAGCTCATAAATTTAATTCCAATATATTCAACACCGATAAACATACTGAGAGAAAATCCCAGTTACGTTAGTCCTCATATCTCGGCTTTGGGATGAGATAAGCTAAAAATAACCACACCCCTGTGTAAGTCAGGACCTGCTTAATCAACATCGTGAGTTTGGAAGAAATCTGAGACAGTCAAAAATTTAGTCTAAAAAAACCCAATAGGGGTACCCCTTAGTGTTTTTTTGGGTGAAAAATGTGACCTCCTCAGATCTTCTTCAAACCCACACCGTGTGTCAGGGAGGTCCTGACGAAGACAGTGGTGTGGTCATTTTTGCCCTACCCCATCCCACAGCTGAGATATAGGGACATGTTGTGCCGCATAAAATGTATAACTGTGAATTTCATGATGGGATTCCTACTTCCAGTGAAGCTAGGTAAACACATGAGTAGAAGGGTGCGATCAGAAAAGTCTAGTCAGTCCAATATATCCTACACTGAATTTGTATTTTGCTTTATTGGACGTATAACAAGCTCATAAATTTAATTCCAATAAATTCAACACCGACAAACCTACTGAGAGAAAATCCCAGTTACGTTAGTCCTCATAGCTCAGCTTTGGGATAAGATAAGCTAAAAATAACCACACCCCTGTGTAAGTCAGGACGTGGTTAATCAACATCGTGAGTTTGGAAGAAATCTGAAACGGTCAAAAATTTAGTATAAAAAAACACAAAGCGGTTTTTTTGGGTGAAAAATGTGACCTCCTCAGATCTTCTTCAAACCCACACCGTGTGTCAGGGAGGTCCTGACGAAGACAGTGGTGTGGTAATTTTTGCCCTACCCCATCCCACAGCTGAGATATAGGGACATGTTGTGCTGCATAAAATGTATAACTGTGAATTTCATGATGGGATTCCTACTTCCAGTGAAGCTAGGTAAACACATGAGTAGAAGGGTGCGATCAGAAAAGCCTAGTCAGTCCAATATATCCTACACTGAATTTGTATTTTGCTTTATTGGACGTATAACAAGCTCATAAATTTAATTCCAATATATTCAACACCAATAAACCTACTGAGAGAAAATCCCAGTTACGTTAGTCCTCATATCTCAGCTTTGGGATGAGATAAGCTAAAAATAACCACACCCCTGTGTAAGTCAGGACCTGCTTAATCAACATCGTGAGTTTGGAAGAAATCTGAGACAGTCAAAAATTTAGTCTAAAAAAACCCAATAGGGGTACCCCTTAGTGTTTTTTTGGGTGAAAAATGTGACCTCCTCAGATCTTCTTCAAACCCACACCGTGTGTCAGGGAGGTCCTGACGAAGACAGTGGTGTGGTCATTTTTGCCCTACCCCATCCCACAGCTGAGATATAGGGACATGTTGTGCTGCATAAAATGTATAACTGTGAATTTCATGATGGGATTCCTACTTCCAGTGAAGCTAGGTAAACACATGAGTAGAAGGGTGCGATCAGAAAAGTCTAGTCAGTCCAATATATCCTACACTGAATTTGTATTTTGCTTTATTGGACGTATAACAAGCTCATAAATTTAATTCCAATAAATTCAACACCGACAAACCTACTGAGAGAAAATCCCAGTTACGTTAGTCCTCATAGCTCAGCTTTGGGATAAGATAAGCTAAAAATAACCACACCCCTGTGTAAGTCAGGACGTGGTTAATCAACATCGTGAGTTTGGAAGAAATCTGAAACGGTCAAAAATTTAGTCTAAAAAAACACAAAGGGGTTTTTTTGGGTGAAAAATGTGACCTCCTCAGATCTTCTTCAAACCCACACCGTGTGTCAGGGAGGTCCTGACGAAGACAGTGGTGTGGTAATTTTTGCCCTACCCCATCCCACAGCTGAGATATAGGGACATGTTGTGCTGCATAAAATGTATAACTGTGAATTTCATGATGGGATTCCTACTTCCAGTGAAGCTAGGTAAACACATGAGTAGAAGGGTGCGATCAGAAAAGCCTAGTCAGTCCAATATATCCTACACTGAATTTGTATTTTGCTTTATTGGACGTATAACAAGCTCATAAATTTAATTCCAATATATTCAACACCAATAAACCTACTGAGAGAAAATCTCAGTTACGTTAGTCCTCATATCTCAGCTTTGTGATAAGATAAGCTAAAAAATAACCACACCCCTGTGTAAGTCAGGACCTGCTTAATCAACATCGTGAGTTTGAAAGAAATCTGAGTCGGTCAAAAATTTTGTCTAAAAAAACACAAAAGGGGTACCCCTTTAGTGTTTTTTTGGGTGAAAAATGTGACAACCTCAGATCTTCTTCAAACCCATACCGTGTGTCAGGGAGGTCCTGACGAAGACAGTGCTGTGGTAATGTTTGCCCTACCTCATCCCATAGCTGACATATAGGGACATGTTGTGCTGCATAAAATGTATAACTGTGAATTTCATGATGGGATTCCTATGTCCAGTGAAGCTAGGTAAACACATGAGTAGAAGGGTGCGATCAGAAAAGCCTAGTCAGTCCAATATATCCTACATTGCATCTGTACTTTGCTTTATTAGACGTATAACAAGCTCATAAATTTAATTCCAATATATTCAACACCGATAAACATACTGAGAGAAAATCCCAGTTACGTTAGTCCTCATATCTCAGCTTTGGGATGAGATAAGCTAAAAATAACCACACCCCTGTGTAAGTCAGGACCTGCTTAATCAACATCGTGAGTTTGGAAGAAATCTGAGACAGTCAAAAATTTAGTCTAAAAAAACCCAATAGGGGTACCCCTTAGTGTTTTTTTGGGTGAAAAATGTGACCTCCTCAGATCTTCTTCAAACCCACACCGTGTGTCAGGGAGGTCCTGACGAAGACAGTGGTGTGGTCATTTTTGCCCTACCCCATCCCACAGCTGAGATATAGGGACATGTTGTGCTGCATAAAATGTATAACTGTGAATTTCATGATGGGATTCCTACTTCCAGTGAAGCTAGGTAAACACATGAGTAGAAGGGTGCGATCAGAAAAGTCTAGTCAGTCCAATATATCCTACACTGAATTTGTATTTTGCTTTATTGGACGTATAACAAGCTCATAAATTTAATTCCAATAAATTCAACACCGACAAACCTACTGAGAGAAAATCCCAGTTACGTTAGTCCTCATAGCTCAGCTTTGGGATGAGATAAGCTAAAAATAACCACACCCCTGTGTAAGCCAGGACCTGCTTAATCAGCATCGTGAGTTTGGAAGAAATCTGAGACGGTCAAAAATTTCGTCTAAAAAAACACAAAGGGTTTTTTTGGGTGAAAAATGTGACCTCCTCAGATCTTCTTCAAACCCACACCGTGTGTCAGGGAGGTCCTGACGAAGACAGTGGTGTGGTAATTTTTGCCCTACCCCATCCCACAGCTGAGATATAGGGACATGTTGTGCTGCGAAAAATGTATAACTGTGAATTTCATGATGGGATTCCTACTTCCAGTGAAGATAGGTAAAAACATGATTAGAAGGGTGCCAACAGAAAAGCCTAGTCAGTCCAATATATCCTACATTGCATCTGTACTTTGCTTTATTGGACGTATAACAAGCTCATAAATTTAATTCCAATATATTCAACACCAATAAACCTATTGAGAAAAAATCCTAGTTACGTTAGTCCTCATAGCTCAGCTTTGGGATAAGATAAGCTAAAAATAACCACACCCCTGTGTAAGTCAGGACGTGGTTAATCAACATCGTGAGTTTGGAAGAAATCTGAGACGGTCAAAAATTTAGTCTAAAAAAACACAAAGGGGTTTTTTTGGGTGAAAAATGTGACCTCCTCAGATCTTCTTCAAACCCACACCGTGTGTCAGGGAGGTCCTGACGAAGACAGTGGTGTGGTAATTTTTGCCCTACCCCATCCCACAGCTGAGATATAGGGACATGTTGTGCTGCATAAAATGTATAACTGTGAATTTCATGATGGGATTCCTACTTCCAGTGAAGCTAGGTAAACACATGAGTAGAAGGGTGCGATCAGAAAAGCCTAGTCAGTCCAATATATCCTACACTGAATTTGTATTTTGCTTTATTGGACGTATAACAAGCTCATAAATTTAATTCCAATATATTCAACACCAATAAACCTACTGAGAGAAAATCTCAGTTACGTTAGTCCTCATATCTCAGCTTTGTGATAAGATAAGCTAAAAAATAACCACACCCCTGTGTAAGTGAGAACCTGCTTAATCAACATCGTGAGTTTGGAAGAAATCTGAGTCGGTCAAAAATTTAGTCTAAAAAAACCCAAAAGGGGTACCCCTTAGTGTTTTTTTGGGTGAAAAATGTGACAACCTCAGATCTTCTTCAAACCCATACCGTGTGTCAGGGAGGTCCTGACGAAGACAGTGCTGTGGTAATTTTTGCCCTACCTCATCCCATAGCTGAGATATAGGGACATGTTGTGCTGCATAAAATGTATAACTGTGAATTTCATGATGGGATTCCTACTTCCAGTGAAGCTAGGTAAACACATGAGTAGAAGGGTGCGATCAGAAAAGCCTAGTCAGTCCAATATATCCTACATTGCATCTGTACTTTGCTTTATTAGACGTATAACAAGCTCATAAATTTAATTCCAATATATTCAACACCGATAAACATACTGAGAGAAAATCCCAGTTACGTTAGTCCTCATATCTCAGCTTTGGGATGAGATAAGCTAAAAATAACCACACCCCTGTGTAAGTCAGGACCTGCTTAATAAACATCGTGAGTTTGGAAGAAATCTGAGACAGTCAAAAATTTCGTCTAAAAAAACCCAAAAGGGGTACCCCTTAGTGTTTTTTTGGGTGAAAAATGTGACCTCCTCAGATCTTCTTCAAACCCACACCGTGTGTCAGGGAGGTCCTGACGAAGACAGTGGTGTGGTCATTTTTGCCCTACCCCATCCCACAGCTGAGATATAGGGACATGTTGTGCCGCATAAAATGTATAACTGTGAATTTCATGATGGGATTCCTACTTCCAGTGAAGCTAGGTAAACACATGAGTAGAAGGGTGCGATCAGAAAAGTCTAGTCAGTCCAATATATCCTACACTGAATTTGTATTTTGCTTTATTGGACGTATAACAAGCTCATAAATTTAATTCCAATAAATTCAACACCGACAAACCTACTGAGAGAAAATCCCAGTTACGTTAGTCCTCATAGCTCAGCTTTGGGATAAGATAAGCTAAAAATAACCACACCCCTGTGTAAGTCAGGACGTGGTTAATCAACATCGTGAGTTTGGAAGAAATCTGAAACGGTCAAAAATTTAGTATAAAAAAACACAAAGCGGTTTTTTTGGGTGAAAAATGTGACCTCCTCAGATCTTCTTCAAACCCACACCGTGTGTCAGGGAGGTCCTGACGAAGACAGTGGTGTGGTAATTTTTGCCCTACCCCATCCCACAGCTGAGATATAGGGACATGTTGTGCTGCATAAAATGTATAACTGTGAATTTCATGATGGGATTCCTACTTCCAGTGAAGCTAGGTAAACACATGAGTAGAAGGGTGCGATCAGAAAAGCCTAGTCAGTCCAATATATCCTACACTGAATTTGTATTTTGCTTTATTGGACGTATAACAAGCTCATAAATTTAATTCCAATATATTCAACACCAATAAACCTACTGAGAGAAAATCCCAGTTACGTTAGTCCTCATATCTCAGCTTTGGGATGAGATAAGCTAAAAATAACCACACCCCTGTGTAAGTCAGGACCTGCTTAATCAACATCGTGAGTTTGGAAGAAATCTGAGACAGTCAAAAATTTAGTCTAAAAAAACCCAATAGGGGTACCCCTTAGTGTTTTTTTGGGTGAAAAATGTGACCTCCTCAGATCTTCTTCAAACCCACACCGTGTGTCAGGGAGGTCCTGACGAAGACAGTGGTGTGGTCATTTTTGCCCTACCCCATCCCACAGCTGAGATATAGGGACATGTTGTGCTGCATAAAATGTATAACTGTGAATTTCATGATGGGATTCCTACTTCCAGTGAAGCTAGGTAAACACATGAGTAGAAGGGTGCGATCAGAAAAGTCTAGTCAGTCCAATATATCCTACACTGAATTTGTATTTTGCTTTATTGGACGTATAACAAGCTCATAAATTTAATTCCAATAAATTCAACACCGACAAACCTACTGAGAGAAAATCCCAGTTACGTTAGTCCTCATAGCTCAGCTTTGGGATAAGATAAGCTAAAAATAACCACACCCCTGTGTAAGTCAGGACGTGGTTAATCAACATCGTGAGTTTGGAAGAAATCTGAAACGGTCAAAAATTTAGTCTAAAAAAACACAAAGGGGTTTTTTTGGGTGAAAAATGTGACCTCCTCAGATCTTCTTCAAACCCACACCGTGTGTCAGGGAGGTCCTGACGAAGACAGTGGTGTGGTAATTTTTGCCCTACCCCATCCCACAGCTGAGATATAGGGACATGTTGTGCTGCATAAAATGTATAACTGTGAATTTCATGATGGGATTCCTACTTCCAGTGAAGCTAGGTAAACACATGAGTAGAAGGGTGCGATCAGAAAAGCCTAGTCAGTCCAATATATCCTACACTGAATTTGTATTTTGCTTTATTGGACGTATAACAAGCTCATAAATTTAATTCCAATATATTCAACACCAATAAACCTACTGAGAGAAAATCTCAGTTACGTTAGTCCTCATATCTCAGCTTTGTGATAAGATAAGCTAAAAAATAACCACACCCCTGTGTAAGTCAGGACCTGCTTAATCAACATCGTGAGTTTGAAAGAAATCTGAGTCGGTCAAAAATTTTGTCTAAAAAAACACAAAAGGGGTACCCCTTTAGTGTTTTTTTGGGTGAAAAATGTGACAACCTCAGATCTTCTTCAAACCCATACCGTGTGTCAGGGAGGTCCTGACGAAGACAGTGCTGTGGTAATGTTTGCCCTACCTCATCCCATAGCTGACATATAGGGACATGTTGTGCTGCATAAAATGTATAACTGTGAATTTCATGATGGGATTCCTATGTCCAGTGAAGCTAGGTAAACACATGAGTAGAAGGGTGCGATCAGAAAAGCCTAGTCAGTCCAATATATCCTACATTGCATCTGTACTTTGCTTTATTAGACGTATAACAAGCTCATAAATTTAATTCCAATATATTCAACACCGATAAACATACTGAGAGAAAATCCCAGTTACGTTAGTCCTCATATCTCAGCTTTGGGATGAGATAAGCTAAAAATAACCACACCCCTGTGTAAGTCAGGACCTGCTTAATCAACATCGTGAGTTTGGAAGAAATCTGAGACAGTCAAAAATTTAGTCTAAAAAAACCCAATAGGGGTACCCCTTAGTGTTTTTTTGGGTGAAAAATGTGACCTCCTCAGATCTTCTTCAAACCCACACCGTGTGTCAGGGAGGTCCTGACGAAGACAGTGGTGTGGTCATTTTTGCCCTACCCCATCCCACAGCTGAGATATAGGGACATGTTGTGCTGCATAAAATGTATAACTGTGAATTTCATGATGGGATTCCTACTTCCAGTGAAGCTAGGTAAACACATGAGTAGAAGGGTGCGATCAGAAAAGTCTAGTCAGTCCAATATATCCTACACTGAATTTGTATTTTGCTTTATTGGACGTATAACAAGCTCATAAATTTAATTCCAATAAATTCAACACCGACAAACCTACTGAGAGAAAATCCCAGTTACGTTAGTCCTCATAGCTCAGCTTTGGGATGAGATAAGCTAAAAATAACCACACCCCTGTGTAAGCCAGGACCTGCTTAATCAGCATCGTGAGTTTGGAAGAAATCTGAGACGGTCAAAAATTTCGTCTAAAAAAACACAAAGGGGTACCCCTTAGTGTTTTTTAGGGTGAAAAATTTGACCTCCTCAGATCTTCTTCAAACCCACACCGTGTGTCAGGGAGGTCCTGACGAAGACAGTGGTGTGGTCATTTTTGCCCTACCCCATCCCACAGCTGAGATATACGGACATGTTGTGCTGCATAAAATGTATAACTGTGAATTTCATGATGGGATTCCTACTTCCAGTGAAGCTAGGTAAACACATGAGTAGAAGGGTGCGATCAGAAAAGCCTAGTCAGTCCAATATATCCTACATTGCATCTCTACTTTGCTTTATTGGACGTATAACAAGCTCATAAATTTAATTCCAATATATTCAACACCAATAAACCTACTGAGAGAAAATCTCATTTACGTTAGTCTTCATATCTCAGCTTTGGGATGAGATAAGCTAAAAAATAACCACACCCCTGTGTAAGTCAGGACCTGCTTAATCAACATCGTGAGTTTGGAAGAAATCTGAGATGGTCAAAAATTTTGTCTAAAAAAACACAAAGGGTTTTTTTGGGTGAAAAATGTGACCTCCTCAGATCTTCTTCAAACCCACACCGTGTGTCAGGGAGGTCCTGACGAAGACAGTGGTGTGGTAATTTTTGCCCTACCCCATCCCACAGCTGAGATATAGGGACATGTTGTGCTGCGAAAAATGTATAACTGTGATTTCATGATGGGATTCCTACTTCCAGTGAAGATAGGTAAAAACATGATTAGAAGGGTGCCAACAGAAAAGCCTAGTCAGTCCAATATATCCTACATTGCATCTGTACTTTGCTTTATTGGACGTATAACAAGCTCATAAATTTAATTCCAATATATTCAACACCAATAAACCTATTGAGAAAAAATCCTAGTTACGTTAGTCCTCATAGCTCAGCTTTGGGATAAGATAAGCTAAAAATAACCACACCCCTGTGTAAGTCAGGACGTGGTTAATCAACATCGTGAGTTTGGAAGAAATCTGAGACGGTCAAAAATTTAGTCTAAAAAAACACAAAGGGGTTTTTTTGGGTGAAAAATGTGACCTCCTCAGATCTTCTTCAAACCCACACCGTGTGTCAGGGAGGTCCTGACGAAGACAGTGGTGTGGTAATTTTTGCCCTACCCCATCCCACAGCTGAGATATAGGGACATGTTGTGCTGCATAAAATGTATAACTGTGAATTTCTTGATGGGATTCCTACTTCCAGTGAAGCTAGGTAAACACATGAGTAGAAGGGTGCGATCAGAAAAGCCTAGTCAGTCCAATATATCCTACACTGAATTTGTATTTGCTTTATTGGACGTATAACAAGCTCATAAATTTAATTCCAATATATTCAACACCAATAAACCTACTGAGAGAAAATCTCAGTTACGTTAGTCCTCATATCTCAGCTTTGTGATAAGATAAGCTAAAAAATAACCACACCCCTGTGTAAGTGAGAACCTGCTTAATCAACATCGTGAGTTTGGAAGAAATCTGAGTCGGTCAAAAATTTAGTCTAAAAAACCCAAAAGGGGTACCCCTTAGTGTTTTTTTGGGTGAAAAATGTGACAACCTCAGATCTTCTTCAAACCCATACCGTGTGTCAGGGAGGTCCTGACGAAGACAGTGCTGTGGTAATTTTTGCCCTACCTCATCCCATAGCTGAGATATAGGGACATGTTGTGCTGCATAAAATGTATAACTGTGAATTTCATGATGGGATTCCTACTTCCAGTGAAGCTAGGTAAACACATGAGTAGAAGGGTGCGATCAGAAAAGCCTAGTCAGTCCAATATATCCTACATTGCATCTGTACTTTGCTTTATTAGACGTATAACAAGCTCATAAATTTAATTCCAATATATTCAACACCGATAAACATACTGAGAGAAAATCCCAGTTACGTTAGTCCTCATATCTCAGCTTTGGGATGAGATAAGCTAAAAATAACCACACCCCTGTGTAAGTCAGGACCTGCTTAATAAACATCGTGAGTTTGGAAGAAATCTGAGACAGTCAAAAATTTCGTCTAAAAAAACCCAAAAGGGGTACCCCTTAGTGTTTTTTTGGGTGAAAAATGTGACCTCCTCAGATCTTCTTCAAACCCACACCGTGTGTCAGGGAGGTCCTGACGAAGACAGTGGTGTGGTCATTTTTGCCCTACCCCATCCCACAGCTGAGATATAGGGACATGTTGTGCTGCATAAAATGTATAACTGTGAATTTCATGATGGGATTCCTACTTCCAGTGAAGCTAGGTAAACACATGAGTAGAAGGGTGCGATCAGAAAAGTCTAGTCAGTCCAATATATCCTACACTGAATTTGTATTTTGCTTTATTAGACGTATAACAAGCTCATAAATTTAATTCCAATATATTCAACACCGATAAACATACTGAGAGAAAATCCCAGTTACGTTAGTCCTCATATCTCAGCTTTGTGATAAGATAAGCTAAAAAATAACCACACCCCTGTGTAAGTCAGGACCTGCTTAATCAACATCGTGAGTTTGGAAGAAATCTGAGACGGTCAAAAATTTCGTCTAAAAAAACACAAAGGGGTACCCCTTAGTGTTTTTTAGGGTGAAAATTTGACCTCCTCAGATCTTCTTCAAACCCACACCGTGTGTCAGGGAGGTCCTGACGAAGACAGTGGTGTGGTCATTTTTGCCCTACCCCATCCCACAGCTGAGATATACGGACATGTTGTGCTGCATAAAATGTATAACTGTGAATTTCATGATGGGATTCCTACTTCCAGTGAAGCTAGGTAAACACATGAGTAGAAGGGTGCGATCAGAAAAGCCTAGTCAGTCCAATATATCCTACATTGCATCTCTACTTTGCTTTATTGGACGTATAACAAGCTCATAAATTTAATTCCAATATATTCAACACCAATAAACCTACTGAGAGAAAATCTCATTTACGTTAGTCTTCATATCTCAGCTTTGGGATGAGATAAGCTAAAAAATAACCACACCCAATCTGATAGAGTGTGTTGCTTAATCAACATCGTGAGTTTGGAAGAAATCTGAGATGGTCAAAAATTTTGTCTAAAAAAACACAAAGGGTTTTTTTGGGTGAAAAATGTGACCTCCTCAGATCTTCTTCAAACCCACACCGTGTGTCAGGGAGGTCCTGACGAAGACAGTGGTGTGGTAATTTTTGCCCTACCCCATCCCACAGCTGAGATATAGGGACATGTTGTGCTGCGAAAAATGTATAACTGTGAATTTCATGATGGGATTCCTACTTCCAGTGAAGATAGGTAAAAACATGAGTAGAAGGGTGCCAACAGAAAAGCCTAGTCAGTCCAATATATCCTACATTGCATCTGTACTTTGCTTTATTGGACGTATAACAAGCTCATAAATTTAATTCCAATATATTCAACACCAATAAACCTATTGAGAAAAAATCCTAGTTACGTTAGTCCTCATAGCTCAGCTTTGGGATAAGATAAGCTAAAAATAACCACACCCCTGTGTAAGTCAGGACGTGGTTAATCAACATCGTGAGTTTGGAAGAAATCTGAGACGGTCAAAAATTTAGTCTAAAAAAACACAAAGGGGTTTTTTTGGGTGAAAAATGTGACCTCCTCAGATCTTCTTCAAACCCACACCGTGTGTCAGGGAGGTCCTGACGAAGACAGTGGTGTGGTAATTTTTGCCCTACCCCATCCCACAGCTGAGATATAGGGACATGTTGTGCTGCATAAAATGTATAACTGTGAATTTCATGATGGGATTCCTACTTCCAGTGAAGCTAGGTAAACACATGAGTAGAAGGGTGCGATCAGAAAAGCCTAGTCAGTCCAATATATCCTACACTGAATTTGTATTTTGCTTTATTGGACGTATAACAAGCTCATAAATTTAATTCCAATATATTCAACACCAATAAACCTACTGAGAGAAAATCTCAGTTACGTTAGTCCTCATATCTCAGCTTTGTGATAAGATAAGCTAAAAAATAACCACACCCCTGTGTAAGTGAGAACCTGCTTAATCAACATCGTGAGTTTGGAAGAAATCTGAGTCGGTCAAAAATTTTGTCTAAAAAAACACAAAAGGGGTACCCCTTTAGTGTTTTTTTGGGTGAAAAATGTGACAACCTCAGATCTTCTTCAAACCCATACCGTGTGTCAGGGAGGTCCTGACGAAGACAGTGCTGTGGTAATTTTTGCCCTACCTCATCCCATAGCTGAGATATAGGGACATGTTGTGCTGCATAAAATGTATAACTGTGAATTTCATGATGGGATTCCTACTTCCAGTGAAGCTAGGTAAACACATGAGTAGAAGGGTGCAATCAGAAAAGCCTAGTCAGTCCAATATATCCTACATTGCATCTGTACTTTGCTTTATTAGACGTATAACAAGCTCATAAATTTAATTCCAATATATTCAACACCGATAAACATACTGAGAGAAAATCCCAGTTACGTTAGTCCTCATATCTCAGCTTTGGGATGAGATAAGCTAAAAATAACCACACCCCTGTGTAAGTCAGGACCTGCTTAATCAACATCGTGAGTTTGGAAGAAATCTGAGACAGTCAAAAATTTAGTCTAAAAAAACCCAATAGGGGTACCCCTTAGTGTTTTTTTGGGTGAAAAATGTGACCTCCTCAGATCTTCTTCAAACCCACACCGTGTGTCAGGGAGGTCCTGACGAAGACAGTGGTGTGGTCATTTTTGCCCTACCCCATCCCACAGCTGAGATATAGGGACATGTTGTGCCGCATAAAATGTATAACTGTGAATTTCATGATGGGATTCCTACTTCCAGTGAAGCTAGGTAAACACATGAGTAGAAGGGTGCGATCAGAAAAGTCTAGTCAGTCCAATATATCCTACACTGAATTTGTATTTTGCTTTATTGGACGTATAACAAGCTCATAAATTTAATTCCAATAAATTCAACACCGACAAACCTACTGAGAGAAAATCCCAGTTACGTTAGTCCTCATAGCTCAGCTTTGGGATAAGATAAGCTAAAAATAACCACACCCCTGTGTAAGTCAGGACGTGGTTAATCAACATCGTGAGTTTGGAAGAAATCTGAAACGGTCAAAAATTTAGTATAAAAAAACACAAAGCGGTTTTTTTGGGTGAAAAATGTGACCTCCTCAGATCTTCTTCAAACCCACACCGTGTGTCAGGGAGGTCCTGACGAAGACAGTGGTGTGGTAATTTTTGCCCTACCCCATCCCACAGCTGAGATATAGGGACATGTTGTGCTGCATAAAATGTATAACTGTGAATTTCATGATGGGATTCCTACTTCCAGTGAAGCTAGGTAAACACATGAGTAGAAGGGTGCGATCAGAAAAGCCTAGTCAGTCCAATATATCCTACACTGAATTTGTATTTTGCTTTATTGGACGTATAACAAGCTCATAAATTTAATTCCAATATATTCAACACCAATAAACCTACTGAGAGAAAATCCCAGTTACGTTAGTCCTCATATCTCAGCTTTGGGATGAGATAAGCTAAAAATAACCACACCCCTGTGTAAGTCAGGACCTGCTTAATCAACATCGTGAGTTTGGAAGAAATCTGAGACAGTCAAAAATTTAGTCTAAAAAAACCCAATAGGGGTACCCCTTAGTGTTTTTTTGGGTGAAAAATGTGACCTCCTCAGATCTTCTTCAAACCCACACCGTGTGTCAGGGAGGTCCTGACGAAGACAGTGGTGTGGTCATTTTTGCCCTACCCCATCCCACAGCTGAGATATAGGGACATGTTGTGCTGCATAAAATGTATAACTGTGAATTTCATGATGGGATTCCTACTTCCAGTGAAGCTAGGTAAACACATGAGTAGAAGGGTGCGATCAGAAAAGTCTAGTCAGTCCAATATATCCTACACTGAATTTGTATTTTGCTTTATTGGACGTATAACAAGCTCATAAATTTAATTCCAATAAATTCAACACCGACAAACCTACTGAGAGAAAATCCCAGTTACGTTAGTCCTCATAGCTCAGCTTTGGGATAAGATAAGCTAAAAATAACCACACCCCTGTGTAAGTCAGGACGTGGTTAATCAACATCGTGAGTTTGGAAGAAATCTGAAACGGTCAAAAATTTAGTCTAAAAAAACACAAAGGGGTTTTTTTGGGTGAAAAATGTGACCTCCTCAGATCTTCTTCAAACCCACACCGTGTGTCAGGGAGGTCCTGACGAAGACAGTGGTGTGGTAATTTTTGCCCTACCCCATCCCACAGCTGAGATATAGGGACATGTTGTGCTGCATAAAATGTATAACTGTGAATTTCATGATGGGATTCCTACTTCCAGTGAAGCTAGGTAAACACATGAGTAGAAGGGTGCGATCAGAAAAGCCTAGTCAGTCCAATATATCCTACACTGAATTTGTATTTTGCTTTATTGGACGTATAACAAGCTCATAAATTTAATTCCAATATATTCAACACCAATAAACCTACTGAGAGAAAATCTCAGTTACGTTAGTCCTCATATCTCAGCTTTGTGATAAGATAAGCTAAAAAATAACCACACCCCTGTGTAAGTCAGGACCTGCTTAATCAACATCGTGAGTTTGAAAGAAATCTGAGTCGGTCAAAAATTTTGTCTAAAAAAACACAAAAGGGGTACCCCTTTAGTGTTTTTTTGGGTGAAAAATGTGACAACCTCAGATCTTCTTCAAACCCATACCGTGTGTCAGGGAGGTCCTGACGAAGACAGTGCTGTGGTAATGTTTGCCCTACCTCATCCCATAGCTGACATATAGGGACATGTTGTGCTGCATAAAATGTATAACTGTGAATTTCATGATGGGATTCCTATGTCCAGTGAAGCTAGGTAAACACATGAGTAGAAGGGTGCGATCAGAAAAGCCTAGTCAGTCCAATATATCCTACATTGCATCTGTACTTTGCTTTATTAGACGTATAACAAGCTCATAAATTTAATTCCAATATATTCAACACCGATAAACATACTGAGAGAAAATCCCAGTTACGTTAGTCCTCATATCTCAGCTTTGGGATGAGATAAGCTAAAAATAACCACACCCCTGTGTAAGTCAGGACCTGCTTAATCAACATCGTGAGTTTGGAAGAAATCTGAGACAGTCAAAAATTTAGTCTAAAAAAACCCAATAGGGGTACCCCTTAGTGTTTTTTTGGGTGAAAAATGTGACCTCCTCAGATCTTCTTCAAACCCACACCGTGTGTCAGGGAGGTCCTGACGAAGACAGTGGTGTGGTCATTTTTGCCCTACCCCATCCCACAGCTGAGATATAGGGACATGTTGTGCTGCATAAAATGTATAACTGTGAATTTCATGATGGGATTCCTACTTCCAGTGAAGCTAGGTAAACACATGAGTAGAAGGGTGCGATCAGAAAAGTCTAGTCAGTCCAATATATCCTACACTGAATTTGTATTTTGCTTTATTGGACGTATAACAAGCTCATAAATTTAATTCCAATAAATTCAACACCGACAAACCTACTGAGAGAAAATCCCAGTTACGTTAGTCCTCATAGCTCAGCTTTGGGATGAGATAAGCTAAAAATAACCACACCCCTGTGTAAGCCAGGACCTGCTTAATCAGCATCGTGAGTTTGGAAGAAATCTGAGACGGTCAAAAATTTCGTCTAAAAAAACACAAAGGGTTTTTTTGGGTGAAAAATGTGACCTCCTCAGATCTTCTTCAAACCCACACCGTGTGTCAGGGAGGTCCTGACGAAGACAGTGGTGTGGTAATTTTTGCCCTACCCCATCCCACAGCTGAGATATAGGGACATGTTGTGCTGCGAAAAATGTATAACTGTGAATTTCATGATGGGATTCCTACTTCCAGTGAAGATAGGTAAAAACATGATTAGAAGGGTGCCAACAGAAAAGCCTAGTCAGTCCAATATATCCTACATTGCATCTGTACTTTGCTTTATTGGACGTATAACAAGCTCATAAATTTAATTCCAATATATTCAACACCAATAAACCTATTGAGAAAAAATCCTAGTTACGTTAGTCCTCATAGCTCAGCTTTGGGATAAGATAAGCTAAAAATAACCACACCCCTGTGTAAGTCAGGACGTGGTTAATCAACATCGTGAGTTTGGAAGAAATCTGAGACGGTCAAAAATTTAGTCTAAAAAAACACAAAGGGGTTTTTTTGGGTGAAAAATGTGACCTCCTCAGATCTTCTTCAAACCCACACCGTGTGTCAGGGAGGTCCTGACGAAGACAGTGGTGTGGTAATTTTTGCCCTACCCCATCCCACAGCTGAGATATAGGGACATGTTGTGCTGCATAAAATGTATAACTGTGAATTTCATGATGGGATTCCTACTTCCAGTGAAGCTAGGTAAACACATGAGTAGAAGGGTGCGATCAGAAAAGCCTAGTCAGTCCAATATATCCTACACTGAATTTGTATTTTGCTTTATTGGACGTATAACAAGCTCATAAATTTAATTCCAATATATTCAACACCAATAAACCTACTGAGAGAAAATCTCAGTTACGTTAGTCCTCATATCTCAGCTTTGTGATAAGATAAGCTAAAAAATAACCACACCCCTGTGTAAGTGAGAACCTGCTTAATCAACATCGTGAGTTTGGAAGAAATCTGAGTCGGTCAAAAATTTAGTCTAAAAAAACCCAAAAGGGGTACCCCTTAGTGTTTTTTTGGGTGAAAAATGTGACAACCTCAGATCTTCTTCAAACCCATACCGTGTGTCAGGGAGGTCCTGACGAAGACAGTGCTGTGGTAATTTTTGCCCTACCTCATCCCATAGCTGAGATATAGGGACATGTTGTGCTGCATAAAATGTATAACTGTGAATTTCATGATGGGATTCCTACTTCCAGTGAAGCTAGGTAAACACATGAGTAGAAGGGTGCGATCAGAAAAGCCTAGTCAGTCCAATATATCCTACATTGCATCTGTACTTTGCTTTATTAGACGTATAACAAGCTCATAAATTTAATTCCAATATATTCAACACCGATAAACATACTGAGAGAAAATCCCAGTTACGTTAGTCCTCATATCTCAGCTTTGGGATGAGATAAGCTAAAAATAACCACACCCCTGTGTAAGTCAGGACCTGCTTAATAAACATCGTGAGTTTGGAAGAAATCTGAGACAGTCAAAAATTTCGTCTAAAAAAACCCAAAAGGGGTACCCCTTAGTGTTTTTTTGGGTGAAAAATGTGACCTCCTCAGATCTTCTTCAAACCCACACCGTGTGTCAGGGAGGTCCTGACGAAGACAGTGGTGTGGTCATTTTTGCCCTACCCCATCCCACAGCTGAGATATAGGGACATGTTGTGCCGCATAAAATGTATAACTGTGAATTTCATGATGGGATTCCTACTTCCAGTGAAGCTAGGTAAACACATGAGTAGAAGGGTGCGATCAGAAAAGTCTAGTCAGTCCAATATATCCTACACTGAATTTGTATTTTGCTTTATTGGACGTATAACAAGCTCATAAATTTAATTCCAATAAATTCAACACCGACAAACCTACTGAGAGAAAATCCCAGTTACGTTAGTCCTCATAGCTCAGCTTTGGGATAAGATAAGCTAAAAATAACCACACCCCTGTGTAAGTCAGGACGTGGTTAATCAACATCGTGAGTTTGGAAGAAATCTGAAACGGTCAAAAATTTAGTATAAAAAAACACAAAGCGGTTTTTTTGGGTGAAAAATGTGACCTCCTCAGATCTTCTTCAAACCCACACCGTGTGTCAGGGAGGTCCTGACGAAGACAGTGGTGTGGTAATTTTTGCCCTACCCCATCCCACAGCTGAGATATAGGGACATGTTGTGCTGCATAAAATGTATAACTGTGAATTTCATGATGGGATTCCTACTTCCAGTGAAGCTAGGTAAACACATGAGTAGAAGGGTGCGATCAGAAAAGCCTAGTCAGTCCAATATATCCTACACTGAATTTGTATTTTGCTTTATTGGACGTATAACAAGCTCATAAATTTAATTCCAATATATTCAACACCAATAAACCTACTGAGAGAAAATCCCAGTTACGTTAGTCCTCATATCTCAGCTTTGGGATGAGATAAGCTAAAAATAACCACACCCCTGTGTAAGTCAGGACCTGCTTAATCAACATCGTGAGTTTGGAAGAAATCTGAGACAGTCAAAAATTTAGTCTAAAAAAACCCAATAGGGGTACCCCTTAGTGTTTTTTTGGGTGAAAAATGTGACCTCCTCAGATCTTCTTCAAACCCACACCGTGTGTCAGGGAGGTCCTGACGAAGACAGTGGTGTGGTCATTTTTGCCCTACCCCATCCCACAGCTGAGATATAGGGACATGTTGTGCTGCATAAAATGTATAACTGTGAATTTCATGATGGGATTCCTACTTCCAGTGAAGCTAGGTAAACACATGAGTAGAAGGGTGCGATCAGAAAAGTCTAGTCAGTCCAATATATCCTACACTGAATTTGTATTTTGCTTTATTGGACGTATAACAAGCTCATAAATTTAATTCCAATAAATTCAACACCGACAAACCTACTGAGAGAAAATCCCAGTTACGTTAGTCCTCATAGCTCAGCTTTGGGATAAGATAAGCTAAAAATAACCACACCCCTGTGTAAGTCAGGACGTGGTTAATCAACATCGTGAGTTTGGAAGAAATCTGAAACGGTCAAAAATTTAGTCTAAAAAAACACAAAGGGGTTTTTTTGGGTGAAAAATGTGACCTCCTCAGATCTTCTTCAAACCCACACCGTGTGTCAGGGAGGTCCTGACGAAGACAGTGGTGTGGTAATTTTTGCCCTACCCCATCCCACAGCTGAGATATAGGGACATGTTGTGCTGCATAAAATGTATAACTGTGAATTTCATGATGGGATTCCTACTTCCAGTGAAGCTAGGTAAACACATGAGTAGAAGGGTGCGATCAGAAAAGCCTAGTCAGTCCAATATATCCTACACTGAATTTGTATTTTGCTTTATTGGACGTATAACAAGCTCATAAATTTAATTCCAATATATTCAACACCAATAAACCTACTGAGAGAAAATCTCAGTTACGTTAGTCCTCATATCTCAGCTTTGTGATAAGATAAGCTAAAAAATAACCACACCCCTGTGTAAGTCAGGACCTGCTTAATCAACATCGTGAGTTTGAAAGAAATCTGAGTCGGTCAAAAATTTTGTCTAAAAAAACACAAAAGGGGTACCCCTTTAGTGTTTTTTTGGGTGAAAAATGTGACAACCTCAGATCTTCTTCAAACCCATACCGTGTGTCAGGGAGGTCCTGACGAAGACAGTGCTGTGGTAATGTTTGCCCTACCTCATCCCATAGCTGACATATAGGGACATGTTGTGCTGCATAAAATGTATAACTGTGAATTTCATGATGGGATTCCTATGTCCAGTGAAGCTAGGTAAACACATGAGTAGAAGGGTGCGATCAGAAAAGCCTAGTCAGTCCAATATATCCTACATTGCATCTGTACTTTGCTTTATTAGACGTATAACAAGCTCATAAATTTAATTCCAATATATTCAACACCGATAAACATACTGAGAGAAAATCCCAGTTACGTTAGTCCTCATATCTCAGCTTTGGGATGAGATAAGCTAAAAATAACCACACCCCTGTGTAAGTCAGGACCTGCTTAATCAACATCGTGAGTTTGGAAGAAATCTGAGACAGTCAAAAATTTAGTCTAAAAAAACCCAATAGGGGTACCCCTTAGTGTTTTTTTGGGTGAAAAATGTGACCTCCTCAGATCTTCTTCAAACCCACACCGTGTGTCAGGGAGGTCCTGACGAAGACAGTGGTGTGGTCATTTTTGCCCTACCCCATCCCACAGCTGAGATATAGGGACATGTTGTGCTGCATAAAATGTATAACTGTGAATTTCATGATGGGATTCCTACTTCCAGTGAAGCTAGGTAAACACATGAGTAGAAGGGTGCGATCAGAAAAGTCTAGTCAGTCCAATATATCCTACACTGAATTTGTATTTTGCTTTATTGGACGTATAACAAGCTCATAAATTTAATTCCAATAAATTCAACACCGACAAACCTACTGAGAGAAAATCCCAGTTACGTTAGTCCTCATAGCTCAGCTTTGGGATGAGATAAGCTAAAAATAACCACACCCCTGTGTAAGCCAGGACCTGCTTAATCAGCATCGTGAGTTTGGAAGAAATCTGAGACGGTCAAAAATTTCGTCTAAAAAAACACAAAGGGGTACCCCTTAGTGTTTTTTAGGGTGAAAAATTTGACCTCCTCAGATCTTCTTCAAACCCACACCGTGTGTCAGGGAGGTCCTGACGAAGACAGTGGTGTGGTCATTTTTGCCCTACCCCATCCCACAGCTGAGATATACGGACATGTTGTGCTGCATAAAATGTATAACTGTGAATTTCATGATGGGATTCCTACTTCCAGTGAAGCTAGGTAAACACATGAGTAGAAGGGTGCGATCAGAAAAGCCTAGTCAGTCCAATATATCCTACATTGCATCTCTACTTTGCTTTATTGGACGTATAACAAGCTCATAAATTTAATTCCAATATATTCAACACCAATAAACCTACTGAGAGAAAATCTCATTTACGTTAGTCTTCATATCTCAGCTTTGGGATGAGATAAGCTAAAAAATAACCACACCCCTGTGTAAGTCAGGACCTGCTTAATCAACATCGTGAGTTTGGAAGAAATCTGAGATGGTCAAAAATTTTGTCTAAAAAAACACAAAGGGTTTTTTTGGGTGAAAAATGTGACCTCCTCAGATCTTCTTCAAACCCACACCGTGTGTCAGGGAGGTCCTGACGAAGACAGTGGTGTGGTAATTTTTGCCCTACCCCATCCCACAGCTGAGATATAGGGACATGTTGTGCTGCGAAAAATGTATAACTGTGAATTTCATGATGGGATTCCTACTTCCAGTGAAGATAGGTAAAAACATGATTAGAAGGGTGCCAACAGAAAAGCCTAGTCAGTCCAATATATCCTACATTGCATCTGTACTTTGCTTTATTGGACGTATAACAAGCTCATAAATTTAATTCCAATATATTCAACACCAATAAACCTATTGAGAAAAAATCCTAGTTACGTTAGTCCTCATAGCTCAGCTTTGGGATAAGATAAGCTAAAAATAACCACACCCCTGTGTAAGTCAGGACGTGGTTAATCAACATCGTGAGTTTGGAAGAAATCTGAGACGGTCAAAAATTTAGTCTAAAAAAACACAAAGGGGTTTTTTTGGGTGAAAAATGTGACCTCCTCAGATCTTCTTCAAACCCACACCGTGTGTCAGGGAGGTCCTGACGAAGACAGTGGTGTGGTAATTTTTGCCCTACCCCATCCCACAGCTGAGATATAGGGACATGTTGTGCTGCATAAAATGTATAACTGTGAATTTCATGATGGGATTCCTACTTCCAGTGAAGCTAGGTAAACACATGAGTAGAAGGGTGCGATCAGAAAAGCCTAGTCAGTCCAATATATCCTACACTGAATTTGTATTTTGCTTTATTGGACGTATAACAAGCTCATAAATTTAATTCCAATATATTCAACACCAATAAACCTACTGAGAGAAAATCTCAGTTACGTTAGTCCTCATATCTCAGCTTTGTGATAAGATAAGCTAAAAAATAACCACACCCCTGTGTAAGTGAGAACCTGCTTAATCAACATCGTGAGTTTGGAAGAAATCTGAGTCGGTCAAAAATTTAGTCTAAAAAAACCCAAAAGGGGTACCCCTTAGTGTTTTTTTGGGTGAAAAATGTGACAACCTCAGATCTTCTTCAAACCCATACCGTGTGTCAGGGAGGTCCTGACGAAGACAGTGCTGTGGTAATTTTTGCCCTACCTCATCCCATAGCTGAGATATAGGGACATGTTGTGCTGCATAAAATGTATAACTGTGAATTTCATGATGGGATTCCTACTTCCAGTGAAGCTAGGTAAACACATGAGTAGAAGGGTGCGATCAGAAAAGCCTAGTCAGTCCAATATATCCTACATTGCATCTGTACTTTGCTTTATTAGACGTATAACAAGCTCATAAATTTAATTCCAATATATTCAACACCGATAAACATACTGAGAGAAAATCCCAGTTACGTTAGTCCTCATATCTCAGCTTTGGGATGAGATAAGCTAAAAATAACCACACCCCTGTGTAAGTCAGGACCTGCTTAATAAACATCGTGAGTTTGGAAGAAATCTGAGACAGTCAAAAATTTCGTCTAAAAAAACCCAAAAGGGGTACCCCTTAGTGTTTTTTTGGGTGAAAAATGTGACCTCCTCAGATCTTCTTCAAACCCACACCGTGTGTCAGGGAGGTCCTGACGAAGACAGTGGTGTGGTCATTTTTGCCCTACCCCATCCCACAGCTGAGATATAGGGACATGTTGTGCTGCATAAAATGTATAACTGTGAATTTCATGATGGGATTCCTACTTCCAGTGAAGCTAGGTAAACACATGAGTAGAAGGGTGCGATCAGAAAAGTCTAGTCAGTCCAATATATCCTACACTGAATTTGTATTTTGCTTTATTAGACGTATAACAAGCTCATAAATTTAATTCCAATATATTCAACACCGATAAACATACTGAGAGAAAATCCCAGTTACGTTAGTCCTCATATCTCAGCTTTGTGATAAGATAAGCTAAAAAATAACCACACCCCTGTGTAAGTCAGGACCTGCTTAATCAACATCGTGAGTTTGGAAGAAATCTGAGACGGTCAAAAATTTCGTCTAAAAAAACACAAAGGGGTACCCCTTAGTGTTTTTTAGGGTGAAAAATTTGACCTCCTCAGATCTTCTTCAAACCCACACCGTGTGTCAGGGAGGTCCTGACGAAGACAGTGGTGTGGTCATTTTTGCCCTACCCCATCCCACAGCTGAGATATACGGACATGTTGTGCTGCATAAAATGTATAACTGTGAATTTCATGATGGGATTCCTACTTCCAGTGAAGCTAGGTAAACACATGAGTAGAAGGGTGCGATCAGAAAAGCCTAGTCAGTCCAATATATCCTACACTGAATTTGTATTTTGCTTTATTGGACGTATAACAAGCTCATAAATTTAATTCCAATATATTCAACATCAATAAACCTATTGAGAAAAAATCCTAGTTACGTTAGTCCTCATAGCTCAGCTTTGGGATAAGATAAGCTAAAAATAACCACACCCCTGTGTAAGTCAGGACCTGCTTAATCAACATCGTGAGTTTGGAAGAAATCTGAGTCGGTCAAAAATTTTGTCTAAAAAAACACAAAAGGGGTACCCCTTTAGTGTTTTTTTGGGTGAAAAATGTGACAACCTCAGATCTTCTTCAAACCCATACCGTGTGTCAGGGAGGTCCTGACGAAGACAGTGCTGTGGTAATTTTTGCCCTACCTCATCCCATAGCTGAGATATAGGGACATGTTGTGCTGCATAAAATGTATAACTGTGAATTTCATGATGGGATTCCTACTTCCAGTGAAGCTAGGTAAACACATGAGTAGAAGGGTGCGATCAGAAAAGCCTAGTCAGTCCAATATATCCTACATTGCATCTGTACTTTGCTTTATTAGACGTATAACAAGCTCATAAATTTAATTCCAATATATTCAACACCGATAAACATACTGAGAGAAAATCCCAGTTACGTTAGTCCTCATATCTCAGCTTTGGGATGAGATAAGCTAAAAATAACCACACCCCTGTGTAAGTCAGGACGTGGTTAATCAACATCGTGAGTTTGGAAGAAATCTGAGACGGTCAAAAATTTAGTCTAAAAAAACACAAAGGGGTTTTTTTGGGTGAAAAATGTGACCTCCTCAGATCTTCTTCAAACCCACACCGTGTGTCAGGGAGGTCCTGACGAAGACAGTGGTGTGGTCATTTTTGCCCTACCCCATCCCACAGCTGAGATATAGGGACATGTTGTGCTGCATAAAATGTATAACTGTGAATTTCATGATGGGATTCCTACTTCCAGTGAAGCTAGGTAAACACATGAGTAGAAGGGTGCGATCAGAAAAGCCTAGTCAGTCCAATATATCCTACACTGAATTTGTATTTTGCTTTATTGGACGTATAACAAGCTCATAAATTTAATTCCAATATATTCAACACCAATAAACCTATTGAGAAAAAATCCTAGTTACGTTAGTCCTCATAGCTCAGCTTTGGGATAAGATAAGCTAAAAATAACCACACCCCTGTGTAAGTCAGGACCTGCTTAATCAACATCGTGAGTTTGGAAGAAATCTGAGACGGTCAAAAATGTTATCTAAAAAAACCCAAAGGGGTACCCCTTAGTGTTTTTTTGGGTGAAAAATGTGACCTCCTCAGATCTTCTTCAAACCCACACCGTGTGTCAGGGAGGTCCTGACGAAGACAGTGGTGTGGTAATTTTTGCCCTACCCCATCCCACAGCTGAGATATAGGGACATGTTGTGCTGCGAAAAATGTATAACTGTGAATTTCATGATGGGATTCCTACTTCCAGTGAAGATAGGTAAAAACATGAGTAGAAGGGTGCCAACAGAAAAGCCTAGTCAGTCCAATATATCCTACATTGCATCTCTACTTTGCTTTATTGGACGTATAACAAGCTCATAAATTTAATTCCAATATATTCAACACCAATAAACCTACTGAGAGAAAATCTCATTTACGTTAGTCTTCATATCTCAGCTTTGGGATGAGATAAGCTAAAAAATAACCACACCCCTGTGTAAGTCAGGACCTGCTTAATCAACATCGTGAGTTTGGAAGAAATCTGAGATGGTCAAAAATTTTGTCTAAAAAAACACAAAGGGTTTTTTTGGGTGAAAAATGTGACCTCCTCAGATCTTCTTCAAACCCACACCGTGTGTCAGGGAGGTCCTGACGAAGACAGTGGTGTGGTAATTTTTGCCCTACCCCATCCCACAGCTGAGATATAGGGACATGTTGTGCTGCGAAAAATGTATAACTGTGAATTTCATGATGGGATTCCTACTTCCAGTGAAGATAGGTAAAAACATGATTAGAAGGGTGCCAACAGAAAAGCCTAGTCAGTCCAATATATCCTACATTGCATCTGTACTTTGCTTTATTGGACGTATAACAAGCTCATAAATTTAATTCCAATATATTCAACACCAATAAACCTATTGAGAAAAAATCCTAGTTACGTTAGTCCTCATAGCTCAGCTTTGGGATAAGATAAGCTAAAAATAACCACACCCCTGTGTAAGTCAGGACGTGGTTAATCAACATCGTGAGTTTGGAAGAAATCTGAGACGGTCAAAAATTTAGTCTAAAAAAACACAAAGGGGTTTTTTTGGGTGAAAAATGTGACCTCCTCAGATCTTCTTCAAACCCACACCGTGTGTCAGGGAGGTCCTGACGAAGACAGTGGTGTGGTAATTTTTGCCCTACCCCATCCCACAGCTGAGATATAGGGACATGTTGTGCTGCATAAAATGTATAACTGTGAATTTCATGATGGGATTCCTACTTCCAGTGAAGCTAGGTAAACACATGAGTAGAAGGGTGCGATCAGAAAAGCCTAGTCAGTCCAATATATCCTACATTGCATCTGTACTTTGCTTTATTAGACGTATAACAAGCTCATAAATTTAATTCCAATATATTCAACACCGATAAACATACTGAGAGAAAATCCCAGTTACGTTAGTCCTCATATCTCAGCTTTGTGATAAGATAAGCTAAAAAATAACCACACCCCTGTGTAAGTCAGGACCTGCTTAATAAACATCGTGAGTTTGGAAGAAATCTGAGACGGTCAAAAATTTCGTCTAAAAAAACACAAAGGGGTACCCCTTAGTGTTTTTTAGGGTGAAAAATTTGACCTCCTCAGATCTTCTTCAAACCCACACCGTGTGTCAGGGAGGTCCTGACGAAGACAGTGGTGTGGTCATTTTTGCCCTACCCCATCCCACAGCTGAGATATACGGACATGTTGTGCTGCATAAAATGTATAACTGTGAATTTCATGATGGGATTCCTACTTCCAGTGAAGCTAGGTAAACACATGAGTAGAAGGGTGCGATCAGAAAAGCCTAGTCAGTCCAATATATCCTACATTGCATCTCTACTTTGCTTTATTGGACGTATAACAAGCTCATAAATTTAATTCCAATATATTCAACACCAATAAACCTACTGAGAGAAAATCTCATTTACGTTAGTCTTCATATCTCAGCTTTGGGATGAGATAAGCTAAAAAATAACCACACCCCTGTGTAAGTCAGGACCTGCTTAATCAACATCGTGAGTTTGGAAGAAATCTGAGATGGTCAAAAATTTTGTCTAAAAAAACACAAAGGGTTTTTTTGGGTGAAAAATGTGACCTCCTCAGATCTTCTTCAAACCCACACCGTGTGTCAGGGAGGTCCTGATGAAGACAGTGGTGTGGTCATTTTTGCCCTACCCCATCCCACAGCTGAGATATAGGGACATGTTGTGCTGCATAAAATGTATAACTGTGAATTTCATGATGGGATTCCTACTTCCAGTGAAGCTAGGTAAACACATGAGTAGAAGGGTGCGATCAGAAAAGCCTAGTCAGTCCAATATATCCTACACTGAATTTGTATTTTGCTTTATTGGACGTATAACAAGCTCATAAATTTAATTCCAATATATTCAACATCAATAAACCTATTGAGAAAAAATCCTAGTTACGTTAGTCCTCATAGCTCAGCTTTGGGATAAGATAAGCTAAAAATAACCACACCCCTGTGTAAGTCAGGACCTGCTTAATCAACATCGTGAGTTTGGAAGAAATCTGAGTCGGTCAAAAATTTTGTCTAAAAAAACACAAAAGGGGTACCCCTTTAGTGTTTTTTTGGGTGAAAAATGTGACAACCTCAGATCTTCTTCAAACCCATACCGTGTGTCAGGGAGGTCCTGACGAAGACAGTGCTGTGGTAATTTTTGCCCTACCTCATCCCATAGCTGAGATATAGGGACATGTTGTGCTGCATAAAATGTATAACTGTGAATTTCATGATGGGATTCCTACTTCCAGTGAAGCTAGGTAAACACATGAGTAGAAGGGTGCGATCAGAAAAGCCTAGTCAGTCCAATATATCCTACATTGCATCTGTACTTTGCTTTATTAGACGTATAACAAGCTCATAAATTTAATTCCAATATATTCAACACCGATAAACATACTGAGAGAAAATCCCAGTTACGTTAGTCCTCATATCTCAGCTTTGGGATGAGATAAGCTAAAAATAACCACACCCCTGTGTAAGTCAGGACGTGGTTAATCAACATCGTGAGTTTGGAAGAAATCTGAGACGGTCAAAAATTTAGTCTAAAAAAACACAAAGGGGTTTTTTTGGGTGAAAAATGTGACCTCCTCAGATCTTCTTCAAACCCACACCGTGTGTCAGGGAGGTCCTGACGAAGACAGTGGTGTGGTCATTTTTGCCCTACCCCATCCCACAGCTGAGATATAGGGACATGTTGTGCTGCATAAAATGTATAACTGTGAATTTCATGATGGGATTCCTACTTCCAGTGAAGCTAGGTAAACACATGAGTAGAAGGGTGCGATCAGAAAAGCCTAGTCAGTCCAATATATCCTACACTGAAATTGTATTTTGCTTTATTGGACGTATAACAAGCTCATAAATTTAATTCCAATATATTCAACACCAATAAACCTATTGAGAAAAAATCCTAGTTACGTTAGTCCTCATAGCTCAGCTTTGGGATAAGATAAGCTAAAAATAACCACACCCCTGTGTAAGTCAGGACCTGCTTAATCAACATCGTGAGTTTGGAAGAAATCTGAGACGGTCAAAAATGTTATCTAAAAAAACACAAAGGGGTACCCCTTAGTGTTTTTTTGGGTGAAAAATGTGACCTCCTCAGATCTTCTTCAAACCCACACCGTGTGTCAGGGAGGTCCTGACGAAGACAGTGGTGTGGTAATTTTTGCCCTACCCCATCCCACAGCTGAGATATAGGGACATGTTGTGCTGCGAAAAATGTATAACTGTGAATTTCATGATGGGATTCCTACTTCCAGTGAAGATAGGTAAAAACATGAGTAGAAGGGTGCCAACAGAAAAGCCTAGTCAGTCCAATATATCCTACATTGCATCTGTACTTTGCTTTATTGGACGTATAACAAGCTCATAAATTTAATTCCAATAAATTCAACACCGACAAACCTACTGAGAGAAAATCCCAGTTACGTTAGTCTTCATATCTCAGCTTTGGGATGAGATAAGCTAAAAAATAACCACACCCCTGTGTAAGTCAGGACCTGCTTAATCAACATCGTGAGTTTGGAAGAAATCTGAGATGGTCAAAAATTTTGTCTAAAAAAACACAAAGGGTTTTTTTTGGGTGAAAAATGTGACCTCCTCAGATCTTCTTCAAACCCACACAGTGTGTCAGGGAGGTCCTGACGAAGACAGTGGTGTGGTAATTTTTGCCCTACCCCATCCAACAGCTGAGATATAGGGACATGTTGTGCTGCATAAAATGTATAACTGTGAATTTCATGATGGGATTCCTACTTCCAGTGAAGATAGGTAAAAACATGAGTAGAAGGGTGCGAACAGAAAAGCCTAGTCAGTCCAATATATCCTACATTGCATCTGTACTTTGCTTTATTGGACGTATAACAAGCTCATAAATTTAATTCCAATATATTCAACACCAATAAACCTATTGAGAAAAAATCCTAGTTACGTTAGTCCTCATAGCTCAGCTTTGGGATAAGATAAGCTAAAAATAACCACACCCCTGTGTAAGTCAGGACGTGGTTAATCAACATCGTGAGTTTGGAAGAAATCTGAGTCTGTCAAAAATTTTGTCTAAAAAAACACAAAGGGGTACCCCTTTAGTGTTTTTTTGGGTGAAAAATGTGACAACCTCAGATCTTCTTCAAACCCACACGGTGTGTCAGGGAGGTCCTGACGAAGACAGTGCTGTGGTAACTTTTGCCCTACCTCATCCCATAGCTGAGATATAGGGACATGTTGTGCTGCATAAAATGTATAACTGTGAATTTCATGATGGGATTCCTACTTCCAGTGAAGCTAGGTAAACACATGAGTAGAAGGGTGCGATCAGAAAAGCCTAGTCAGTCCAATATATCCTACACTGAATTTGTATTTTGCTTTATTGGACGTATAACAAGCTCATAAATTTAATTCCAATATATTCAACACCAATAAACCTACTGAGAGAAAATCTCATTCACGTTAGTCTTCATATCTCAGCTTTGGGATAAGATAAGCTAAAAAATAACCACACCCCTGTGTAAGTCAGGACCTGCTTAATCAACATTGTGAGTTTGGAAGAAATCTGAGATGGTCAAAAATTTTGTCTAAAAAAACACAGAGGGGTACCCCCTTAGTGTTTTTTTGGGTGAAAAATGTGACCTCCTCAGATCTTCTTCAAACCCACACCGTGTGTCAGGGAGGTCCTGACGAAGACAGTGGTGTGGTCATTTTTGCCCTACCCCATCCCACAGCTGAGATATAGGGACATGTTGTGCTGCATAAAATGTATAACTGTGAATTTCATGATGGGATTCCTACTTCCAGTGAAGCTAGGTAAACACATGAGTAGAAGGGTGCGATCAGAAAAGCCTAGTCAGTCCAATATATCCTACACTGAATTTGTATTTTGCTTTATTGGACGTATAACAAGCTCATAAATTTAATTCCAATATATTCAACACCAATAAACCTACTGAGAGAAAATCTCAGGTACGTTAGTCCTCATATCTCAGCTTTGGGATAAGATAAGCTAAAAATAACCACACCCCTGTGTAAGTCAGGACCTGCTTAATCAACATCATGAGTTTGGAAGAAATCTGAGACGGTCAAAAAGTTTGTCTAAAAAAACACAAAGGGTTTTTTTTGGGTGAAAAATGTGACCTCCTCAGATCTTCTTCAAACCCACACCGTGTGTCAGGGAGGTCCTGACGAAGACAGTGGTGTGGTAATTTTTGCCCTACCCCATCCCACAGCTGAGATATAGGGACATGTTGTGCTGCATAAAATGTATAACTGTGAATTTCATGATGGGATTCCTACTTCCAGTGAAGCTAGGTAAAAACATGAGTAGAAGGGTGCGATCAGAAAAGTCTAGTCAGTCCAATATATCCTACACTGAATTTGTATTTTGCTTTATTGGACGTATAACAAGCTCATAAATTTAATTCCAATAAATTCAACACCGACAAACCTACTGAGAGAAAATCCCAGTTACGTTAGTCTTCATATCTCAGCTTTGGGATGAGATAAGCTAAAAAATAACCACACCCCTGTGTAAGTCAGGACCTGCTTAATCAACATCGTGAGTTTGGAAGAAATCTGAGATGGTCAAAAATTTTGTCTAAAAAAACACAAAGGGTTTTTTTTGGGTGAAAAATGTGACCTCCTCAGATCTTCTTCAAACCCACACAGTGTGTCAGGGAGGTCCTGACGAAGACAGTGGTGTGGTAATTTTTGCCCTACCCCATCCAACAGCTGAGATATAGGGACATGTTGTGCTGCATAAAATGTATAACTGTGAATTTCATGATGGGATTCCTACTTCCAGTGAAGATAGGTAAAAACATGAGTAGAAGGGTGCGAACAGAAAAGCCTAGTCAGTCCAATATATCCTACATTGCATCTGTACTTTGCTTTATTGGACGTATAACAAGCTCATAAATTTAATTCCAATATATTCAACACCAATGAACCTATTGAGAAAAAATCCTAGTTACGTTAGTCCTCATAGCTCAGCTTTGGGATAAGATAAGCTAAAAATAACCACACCCCTGTGTAAGTCAGGACGTGGTTAATCAACATCGTGAGTTTGGAAGAAATCTGAGTCTGTCAAAAATTTTGTCTAAAAAAACACAAAGGGGTACCCCTTTAGTGTTTTTTTGGGTGAAAAATGTGACAACCTCAGATCTTCTTCAAACCCACACGGTGTGTCAGGGAGGTCCTGACGAAGACAGTGCTGTGGTAACTTTTGCCCTACCTCATCCCATAGCTGAGATATAGGGACATGTTGTGATGCATAAAATGTATAACTGTGAATTTCATGATGGGATTCCTACTTCCAGTGAAGCTAGGTAAACACATGAGTAGAAGGGTGCGATCAGAAAAGCCTAGTCAGTCCAATATATCCTACACTGAATTTGTATTTTGCTTTATTGGACGTATAACAAGCTCATAAATTTAATTCCAATATATTCAACACCAATAAACCTACTGAGAGAAAATCTCAGTTACGTTAGTCCTCATATCTCAGCTTTGGGATAAGATAATCTAAAAAATATCCACACCCCTGTGTAAGTCAGGACCTGCTTAATCAACATCGTGAGTTTGGAAGAAATCTGAGTCTGTCAAAAATTTTGTCTAAAAAAACACAAAGGGGTACCCCTTTAGTGTTTTTTTGGGTGAAAAATGTGACAACCTCAGATCTTCTTCAAACCCACACGGTGTGTCAGGGAGGTCCTGACGAAGACAGTGCTGTGGTAACTTTTGCCCTACCTCATCCCATAGCTGAGATATAGGGACATGTTGTGCTGCATAAAATGTATAACTGTGAACTTCATGATGGGATTCCTACTTCCAGTGAAGCTAGGTAAACACATGAGTAGAAGGGTGCGATCAGAAAAGCCTAGTCAGTCCAATATATCCTACACTGAATTTGTATTTTGCTTTATTGGACGTATAACAAGCTCATAAATTTAATTCCAATATATTCAACACCAATAAACCTACTGAGAGAAAATCTCATTCACGTTAGTCTTCATATCTCAGCTTTGGGATAAGATAAGCTAAAAAATAACCACACCCCTGTGTAAGTCAGGACCTGCTTAATCAACATTGTGAGTTTGGAAGAAATCTGAGATGGTCAAAAATTTTGTCTAAAAAAACACAGAGGGGTACCCCCTTAGTGTTTTTTTGGGTGAAAAATGTGACCTCCTCAGATCTTCTTCAAACCCACACCGTGTGTCAGGGAGGTCCTGACGAAGACAGTGGTGTGGTCATTTTTGCCCTACCCCATCCCACAGCTGAGATATAGGGACATGTTGTGCTGCATAAAATGTATAACTGTGAATTTCATGATGGGATTCCTACTTCCAGTGAAGCTAGGTAAACACATGAGTAGAAGGGTGCGATCAGAAAAGCCTAGTCAGTCCAATATATCCTACACTGAATTTGTATTTTGCTTTATTGGACGTATAACAAGCTCATAAATTTAATTCCAATATATTCAACACCAATAAACCTACTGAGAGAAAATCTCAGGTACGTTAGTCCTCATATCTCAGCTTTGGGATAAGATAAGCTAAAAATAACCACACCCCTGTGTAAGTCAGGACCTGCTTAATCAACATCGTGAGTTTGGAAGAAATCTGAGACGGTCAAAAAGTTTGTCTAAAAAAACACAAAGGGTTTTTTTTGGGTGAAAAATGTGACCTCCTCAGATCTTCTTCAAACCCACACCGTGTGTCAGGGAGGTCCTGACGAAGACAGTGGTGTGGTAATTTTTGCCCTACCCCATCCCACAGCTGAGATATAGGGACATGTTGTGCTGCATAAAATGTATAACTGTGAATTTCATGATGGGATTCCTACTTCCAGTGAAGCTAGGTAAACACATGAGTAGAAGGGTGCGATCAGAAAAGTCTAGTCAGTCCAATATATCCTACACTGAATTTGTATTTTGCTTTATTGGACGTATAACAAGCTCATAAATTTAATTCCAATAAATTCAACACCGACAAACCTACTGAGAGAAAATCCCAGTTACGTTAGTCTTCATATCTCAGCTTTGGGATGAGATAAGCTAAAAAATAACCACACCCCTGTGTAAGTCAGGACCTGCTTAATCAACATCGTGAGTTTGGAAGAAATCTGAGATGGTCAAAAATTTTGTCTAAAAAAACACAAAGGGTTTTTTTTGGGTGAAAAATGTGACCTCCTCAGATCTTCTTCAAACCCACACCGTGTGTCAGGGAGGTCCTGACGAAGACAGTGGTGTGGTAATTTTTGCCCTAACCCATCCCACAGCTGAGATATAGGGACATGTTGTGCTGCATAAAATGTATAACTGTGAATTTCATGATGGGATTCCTACTTCCAGTGAAGCTAGGTAAACACATGAGTAGAAGGGTGCGATCAGAAAAGCCTAGTCAGTCCAATATATCCTACACTGAATTTGTGTTTTGCTTTATTGGACGTATAACAAGCTCATAAATTTAATTCCAATATATTCAACACCAATAAACCTACTGAGAGAAAATCTCATTCACGTTAGTCTTCATATCTCAGCTTTGGGATAAGATAAGCTAAAAAATAACCACACCCCTGTGTAAGTCAGGACCTGCTTAATCAACATTGTGAGTTTGGAAGAAATCTGAGATGGTCAAAAATTTTGTCTAAAAAAACAACGAGGGGTACCCCCTTAGTGTTTTTTTGGGTGAAAAATGTGACCTCCTCAGATCTTCTTCAAACCCACACCGTGTGTCAGGGAGGTCCTGACGAAGACAGTGGTGTGGTCATTTTTGCCCTACCCCATCCCACAGCTGAGATATAGGGACATGTTGTGCTGCATAAAATGTATAACTGTGAATTTCATGATGGGATTCCTACTTCCAGTGAAGCTAGGTAAACACATGAGTAGAAGGGTGCGATCAGAAAAGCCTAGTCAGTCCAATATATCCTACACTGAATTTGTATTTTGCTTTATTGGACGTATAACAAGCTCATAAATTTAATTCCAATATATTCAACACCAATAAACCTATTGAGAAAAAATCCTAGTTACGTTAGTCCTCATAGCTCAGCTTTGGGATAAGATAAGCTAAAAATAACCACACCCCTGTGTAAGTCAGGACCTGCTTAATCAACATCGTGAGTTTGGAAGAAATCTGAGTCGGTCAAAAATTTTGTCTAAAAAAACACAAAAGGGGTACCCCTTTAGTGTTTTTTTGGGTGAAAAATGTGACAACCTCAGATCTTCTTCAAACCCATACCGTGTGTCAGGGAGGTCCTGACGAAGACAGTGCTGTGGTAATTTTTGCCCTACCTCATCCCATAGCTGAGATATAGGGACATGTTGTGCTGCATAAAATGTATAACTGTGAATTTCATGATGGGATTCCTACTTCCAGTGAAGCTAGGTAAACACATGAGTAGAAGGGTGCGATCAGAAAAGCCTAGTCAGTCCAATATATCCTACATTGCATCTGTACTTTGCTTTATTAGACATATAACAAGCTCATAAATTTAATTCCAATATATTCAACACCGATAAACATACTGAGAGAAAATCCCAGTTACGTTAGTCCTCATATCTCAGCTTTGGGATGAGATAAGCTAAAAATAACCACACCCCTGTGTAAGTCAGGACCTGCTTAATCAACATCGTGAGTTTGGAAGAAATCTGAGACAGTCAAAAATTTAGTCTAAAAAAACCCAAAAGGGGTACCCCTTAGTGTTTTTTTGGGTGAAAAATGTGACCTCCTCAGATCTTCTTCAAACCCACACCGTGTGTCAGGGAGGTCCTGACGAAGACAGTGGTGTGGCCATTTTTGCCCTACCCCATCCCACAGCTGAGATATAGGGACATGTTGTGCTGCATAAAATGTATAACTGTGAATTTCATGATGGGATTCCTACTTCCAGTGAAGCTAGGTAAACACATGAGTAGAAGGGTGCGATCAGAAAAGCCTAGTCAGTCCAATATATCCTACACTGAATTTGTATTTTGCTTTATTGGACGTATAACAAGCTCATAAATTTAATTCCAATATATTCAACACCAATAAACCTACTGAGAGAAAATCTCAGTTACGTTAGTCCTCATATCTCAGCTTTGGGATAAGATAATCTAAAAAATATCCACACCCCTGTGTAAGTCAGGACCTGCTTAATCAACATCGTGAGTTTGGAAGAAATCTGAGTCTGTCAAAAATTTTGTCTAAAAAAACACAAAGGGTTTTTTTTGGGTGAAAAATGTGACCTCCTCAGATCTTCTTCAAACCCACACCGTGTGTCAGGGAGGTCCTGACGAAGACAGTGGTGTGGTAATTTTTGCCCTACCCCATCCCACAGCTGAGATATAGGGACATGTTGTGCTGCATAAAATGTATAACTGTGAATTTCATGATGGGATTCCTACTTCCAGTGAAGCTAGGTAAACACATGAGTAGAAGGGTGCGATCAGAAAAGTCTAGTCAGTCCAATATATCCTACACTGAATTTGTATTTTGCTTTATTGGACGTATAACAAGCTCATAAATTTAATTCCAATAAATTCAACACCGACAAACCTACTGAGAGAAAATCCCAGTTACGTTAGTCTTCATATCTCAGCTTTGGGATGAGATAAGCTAAAAAATAACCACACCCCTGTGTAAGTCAGGACCTGCTTAATCAACATCGTGAGTTTGGAAGAAATCTGAGATGGTCAAAAATTTTGTCTAAAAAAACACAAAGGGTTTTTTTTGGGTGAAAAATGTGACCTCCTCAGATCTTCTTCAAACCCACACCGTGTGTCAGGGAGGTCCTGACGAAGACAGTGGTGTGGTAATTTTTGCCCTACCCCATCCCACAGCTGAGATATAGGGACATGTTGTGCTGCATAAAATGTATAACTGTGAATTTCATGATGGGATTCCTACTTCCAGTGAAGCTAGGTAAACACATGAGTAGAAGGGTGCGATCAGAAAAGCCTAGTCAGTCCAATATATCCTACACTGAATTTGTGTTTTGCTTTATTGGACGTATAACAAGCTCATAAATTTAATTCCAATATATTCAACACCAATAAACCTACTGAGAGAAAATCTCATTCACGTTAGTCTTCATATCTCAGCTTTGGGATAAGATAAGCTAAAAAATAACCACACCCCTGTGTAAGTCAGGACCTGCTTAATCAACATTGTGAGTTTGGAAGAAATCTGAGATGGTCAAAAATTTTGTCTAAAAAAACACAGAGGGGTACCCCCTTAGTGTTTTTTTGGGTGAAAAATGTGACCTCCTCAGATCTTCTTCAAACCCACACCGTGTGTCAGGGAGGTCCTGACGAAGACAGTGGTGTGGTCATTTTTGCCCTACCCCATCCCACAGCTGAGATATAGGGACATGTTGTGCTGCATAAAATGTATAACTGTGAATTTCATGATGGGATTCCTACTTCCAGTGAAGCTAGGTAAACACATGAGTAGAAGGGTGCGATCAGAAAAGCCTAGTCAGTCCAATATATCCTACACTGAATTTGTATTTTGCTTTATTGGACGTATAACAAGCTCATAAATTTAATTCCAATATATTCAACACCAATAAACCTATTGAGAAAAAATCCTAGTTACGTTAGTCCTCATAGCTCAGCTTTGGGATAAGATAAGCTAAAAATAACCACACCCCTGTGTAAGTCAGGACCTGCTTAATCAACATCGTGAGTTTGGAAGAAATCTGAGTCGGTCAAAAATTTTGTCTAAAAAACCCAAAGGGGTACCCCTTAGTGTTTTTTTGGGTGAAAAATTTGACCTCCTCAGATCTTCTTCAAACCCACACCGTGTGTCAGGGAGGTCCTGACGAAGACAGTGGTGTGGTCATTTTTGCCCTACCCCATCCCACAGCTGAGATATAGGGACATGTTGTGCTGCATAAAATGTATAACTGTGAATTTCATGATGGGATTCCTACTTCCAGTGAAGCTAGGTAAACACATGAGTAGAAGGGTGCGATCAGAAAAGCCTAGTCAGTCCAATATATCCTACATTGCATCTCTACTTTGCTTTATTGGACGTATAACAAGCTCATAAATTTAATTCCAATATATTCAACACCAATAAACCTACTGAGAGAAAATCTCATTTACGTTAGTCTTCATATCTCAGCTTTGGGATGAGATAAGCTAAAAAATAACCACACCCCTGTGTAAGTCAGGACCTGCTTAATCAACATCGTGAGTTTGGAAGAAATCTGAGATGGTCAAAAATTTTGTCTAAAAAAACACAAAGGGTTTTTTTGGGTGAAAAATGTGACCTCCTCAGATCTTCTTCAAACCCACACCGTGTGTCAGGGAGGTCCTGACGAAGACAGTGGTGTGGTAATTTTTGCCCTACCCCATCCCACAGCTGAGATATAGGGACATGTTGTGCTGCGAAAAATGTATAACTGTGAATTTCATGATGGGATTCCTACTTCCAGTGAAGATAGGTAAAAACATGAGTAGAAGGGTGCCAACAGAAAAGCCTAGTCCGTCCAATATATCCTACATTGCATCTGTACTTTGATTTATTGGACGTATAACAAGCTCATAAATTTAATTCCAATATATTCAACACCAATAAACCTATTGAGAAAAAATCCTAGTTACGTTAGTCCTCATAGCTCAGCTTTGGGATAAGATAAGCTAAAAATAACCACACCCCTGTGTAAGTCAGGACGTGGTTAATCAACATCGTGAGTTTGGAAGAAATCTGAGACGGTCAAAAATTTAGTCTAAAAAAACACAAAGGGGTTTTTTTGGGTGAAAAATGTGACCTCCTCAGATCTTCTTCAAACCCACACCGTGTGTCAGGGAGGTCCTGACGAAGACAGTGGTGTGGTCATTTTTGCCCTACCCCATCCCACAGCTGAGATATAGGGACATGTTGTGCTGCATAAAATGTATAACTGTGAATTTCATGATGGGATTCCTACTTCCAGTGAAGCTAGGTAAACACATGAGTAGAAGGGTGCGATCAGAAAAGCCTAGTCAGTCCAATATATCCTACACTGAATTTGTATTTTGCTTTATTGGACGTATAACAAGCTCATAAATTTAATTCCAATATATTCAACACCAATAAACCTATTGAGAAAAAATCCTAGTTACGTTAGTCCTCATAGCTCAGCTTTGGGATAAGATAAGCTAAAAATAACCACACCCCTGTGTAAGTCAGGACCTGCTTAATCAACATCGTGAGTTTGGAAGAAATCTGAGTCGGTCAAAAATTTTGTCTAAAAAACCCAAAGGGGTACCCCTTAGTGTTTTTTTGGGTGAAAAATTTGACCTCCTCAGATCTTCTTCAAACCCACACCGTGTGTCAGGGAGGTCCTGACGAAGACAGTGGTGTGGTCATTTTTGCCCTACCCCATCCCACAGCTGAGATATAGGGACATGTTGTGCTGCATAAAATGTATAACTGTGAATTTCATGATGGGATTCCTACTTCCAGTGAAGCTAGGTAAACACATGAGTAGAAGGGTGCGATCAGAAAAGCCTAGTCAGTCCAATATATCCTACATTGCATCTCTACTTTGCTTTATTGGACGTATAACAAGCTCATAAATTTAATTCCAATATATTCAACACCAATAAACCTACTGAGAGAAAATCTCATTTACGTTAGTCTTCATATCTCAGCTTTGGGATGAGATAAGCTAAAAAATAACCACACCCCTGTGTAAGTCAGGACCTGCTTAATCAACATCGTGAGTTTGGAAGAAATCTGAGATGGTCAAAAATTTTGTCTAAAAAAACACAAAGGGTTTTTTTGGGTGAAAAATGTGACCTCCTCAGATCTTCTTCAAACCCACACCGTGTGTCAGGGAGGTCCTGACGAAGACAGTGGTGTGGTAATTTTTGCCCTACCCCATCCCACAGCTGAGATATAGGGACATGTTGTGCTGCATGAAATGTATAACTGTGAATTTCATGATGGGATTCCTACTTCCAGTGAAGCTAGGTAAACACATGAGTAGAAGGGTGCGATCAGAAAAGCCTAGTCAGTCCAATATATCCTACACTGAAATTGTATTTTGCTTTATTGGACGTATAACAAGCTCATAAATTTAATTCCAATATATTCAACACCAATAAACCTATTGAGAAAAAATCCTAGTTACGTTAGTCCTCATAGCTCAGCTTTGGGATAAGATAAGCTAAAAATAACCACACCCCTGTGTAAGTCAGGACCTGCTTAATCAACATCGTGAGTTTGGAAGAAATCTGAGACGGTCAAAAATGTTATCTAAAAAAACACAAAGGGGTACCCCTTAGTGTTTTTTTGGGTGAAAAATGTGACCTCCTCAGATCTTCTTCAAACCCACACCGTGTGTCAGGGAGGTCCTGACGAAGACAGTGGTGTGGTAATTTTTGCCCTACCCCATCCCACAGCTGAGATATAGGGACATGTTGTGCTGCGAAAAATGTATAACTGTGAATTTCATGATGGGATTCCTACTTCCAGTGAAGATAGGTAAAAACATGAGTAGAAGGGTGCCAACAGAAAAGCCTAGTCAGTCCAATATATCCTACATTGCATCTGTACTTTGCTTTATTGGACGTATAACAAGCTCATAAATTTAATTCCAATAAATTCAACACCGACAAACCTACTGAGAGAAAATCCCAGTTACATTAGTCTTCATATCTCAGCTTTGGGATGAGATAAGCTAAAAAATATCCACACCCCTGTGTAAGTCAGGACCTGCTTAATCAACATCGTGAGTTTGGAAGAAATCTGAGATGGTCAAAAATTTTGTCTAAAAAAACACAAAGGGTTTTTTTTGGGTGAAAAATGTGACCTCCTCAGATCTTCTTCAAACCCACACCGTGTGTCAGGGAGGTCCTGACGAAGACAGTGGTGTGGTAATTTTTGCCCTACCCCATCCCACAGCTGAGATATAGGGACATGTTGTGCTGCATAAAATGTATAACTGTGAATTTCATGATGGGATTCCTACTTCCAGTGAAGATAGGTAAAAACATGAGTAGAAGGGTGCGAACAGAAAAGCCTAGTCAGTCCAATATATCCTACATTGCATCTGTACTTTGCTTTATTGGACGTATAACAAGCTCATAAATTTAATTCCAATATATTCAACACCAATAAACCTACTGAGAGAAAATCTCATTCACGTTAGTCTTCATATCTCAGCTTTGGGATAAGATAAGCTAAAAAATAACCACACCCCTGTGTAAGTCAGGACCTGCTTAATCAACATTGTGAGTTTGGAAGAAATCTGAGATGGTCAAAAATTTTGTCTAAAAAAACACAGAGGGGTACCCCCTTAGTGTTTTTTTGGGTGAAAAATGTGACCTCCTCAGATCTTCTTCAAACCCACACCGTGTGTCAGGGAGGTCCTGACGAAGACAGTGGTGTGGTCATTTTTTCCCTACCCCATCCCACAGCTGAGATATAGGGACATGTTGTGCTGCATAAAATGTATAACTGTGAATTTCATGATGGGATTCCTACTTCCAGTGAAGCTAGGTAAACACATGAGTAGAAGGGTGCGATCAGAAAAGCCTAGTCAGTCCAATATATCCTACACTGAATTTGTATTTTGTTTTATTGGACGTATAACAAGCTCATAAATTTAATTCCAATATATTCAACACCAATAAACCTACTGAGAGAAAATCTCATTCACGTTAGTCTTCATATCTCAGCTTTGGGATAAGATAAGCTAAAAAATAACCACACCCCTGTGTAAGTCAGGACCTGCTTAATCAACATTGTGAGTTTGGAAGAAATCTGAGATGGTCAAAAATTTTGTCTAAAAAAACACAGAGGGGTACCCCCTTAGTGTTTTTTTGGGTGAAAAATGTGACCTCCTCAGATCTTCTTCAAACCCACACCGTGTGTCAGGGAGGTCCTGACGAAGACAGTGGTGTGGTCATTTTTGCCCTACCCCATCCCACAGCTGAGATATAGGGACATGTTGTGCTGCATAAAATGTATAACTGTGAATTTCATGATGGGATTCCTACTTCCAGTGAAGCTAGGTAAACACATGAGTAGAAGGGTGCGATCAGAAAAGCCTAGTCAGTCCAATATATCCTACACTGAATTTGTATTTTGCTTTATTGGACGTATAACAAGCTCATAAATTTAATTCCAATATATTCAACACCAATAAACCTACTGAGAGAAAATCTCAGTTACGTTAGTCCTCATATCTCAGCTTTGGGATAAGATAAGCTAAAAATAACCACACCCCTGTGTAAGTCAGGACCTGCTTAATCAACATCGTGAGTTTGGAAGAAATCTGAGACGGTCAAAAATTTTGTCTAAAAAAACACAAAGGGTTTTTTTTGGGTGAAAAATGTGACCTCCTCAGATCTTCTTCAAACCCACACCGTGTGTCAGGGAGGTCCTGACGAAGACAGTGGTGTGGTAATTTTTGCCCTACCCCATCCCACAGCTGAGATATAGGGACATGTTGTGCTGCATAAAATGTATAACTGTGAATTTCATGATGGGATTCCTACTTCCAGTGAAGATAGGTAAACACATGAGTAGAAGGGTGCGAACAGAAAAGCCTAGTCAGTCCAATATATCCTACATTGCATCTGTACTTTGCTTTATTGGACGTATAACAAGCTCATAAATTTAATTCCAATATATTCAACACCAATAAACCTATTGAGAAAAAATCCTAGTTACGTTAGTCCTCATAGCTCAGCTTTGGGATAAGATAAGCTAAAAATAACCACACCCCTGTGTAAGTCAGGACGTGGTTAATCAACATCGTGAGTTTGGAAGAAATCTGAGTCTGTCAAAAATTTTGTCTAAAAAAACACAAAGGGGTACCCCTTTAGTGTTTTTTTGGGTGAAAAATGTGACAACCTCAGATCTTCTTCAAACCCACACGGTGTGTCAGGGAGGTCCTGACGAAGACAGTGCTGTGGTAACTTTTGCCCTACCTCATCCCATAGCTGAGATATAGGGACATGTTGTGATGCATAAAATGTATAACTGTGAATTTCATGATGGGATTCCTACTTCCAGTGAATCTAGGTAAACACATGAGTAGAAGGGTGCGATCAGAAAAGCCTAGTCAGTCCAATATATCCCACACTGAATTTGTATTTTGCTTTATTGGACGTATAACAAGCTCATAAATTTAATTCCAATATATTCAACACCAATAAACCTACTGAGAGAAAATCTCAGTTACGTTAGTCCTCATATCTCAGCTTTGGGATAAGATAATCTAAAAAATATCCACACCCCTGTGTAAGTCAGGACCTGCTTAATCAACATCGTGAGTTTGGAAGAAATCTGAGACGGTCAAAAATTTTGTCTAAAAAAACACAAAGGGGTACCCCTTAGTGTTTTTTAGGGTGAAAAATTTGACCTCCTCAGATCTTCTTCAAACCCACACCGTGTGTCAGGGAGGTTCTGACGAAGACAGTGGTGTGGTAATTTTTGCCCTACCCCATCCCACAGCTGAGATATAGGGACATGTTGTGCTGCATAAAATGTATAACTGTGAATTTCATGATGGGATTCCTACTTCCAGTGAAGCTAGGTAAACACATGAGTAGAAGGGTGCGATCAGAAAAGCCTAGTCAGTCCAATATATCCTACACTGAATTTGTATTTTGCTTTATTGGACGTATAACAAGCTCATAAATTTAATTCCAATATATTCAACACCAATAAACCTACTGAGAGAAAATCTCAGTTACGTTAGTCCTCATATCTCAGCTTTGGGATAAGATAAGCTAAAAATAACCACACCCCTGTGTAAGTCAGGACCTGCTTAATCAACATCGTGAGTTTGGAAGAAATCTGAGACGGTCAAAAATTTTGTCTAAAAAAACACAAAGGGTTTTTTTTGGGTGAAAAATGTGACCTCCTCAGATCTTCTTCAAACCCACACCGTGTGTCAGGGAGGTCCTGACGAAGACAGTGGTGTGGTAATTTTTGCCCTACCCCATCCCACAGCTGAGATATAGGGACATGTTGTGCTGCATAAAATGTATAACTGTGAATTTCATGATGGGATTCCTACTTCCAGTGAAGCTAGGTAAACACATGAGTAGAAGGGTGCGATCAGAAAAGTCTAGTCAGTCCAATATATCCTACACTGAATTTGTATTTTGCTTTATTGGACGTATAACAAGCTCATAAATTTAATTCCAATAAATTCAACACCGACAAACCTACTGAGAGAAAATCCCAGTTACGTTAGTCCTCATATTTCAGCTTTGGGATGAGATAAGCTAAAAAATAACCACACCCCTGTGTAAGTCAGGACCTGCTTAATCAACATCGTGAGTTTGGAAGAAATCTGAGATGGTCAAAAATTTTGTCTAAAAAAACACAAAGGGTTTTTTTTGGGTGAAAAGTGTGACCTCCTCAGATCTTCTTCAAACCCACACCGTGTGTCAGGGAGGTCCTGACGAAGACAGTGGTGTGGTAATTTTTGCCCTACCCCATCCAACAGCTGAGATATAGGGACATGTTGTGCTGCATAAAATGTATAACTGTGAATTTCATGATGGGAGTCCTACTTCCAGTGAAGATAGGTAAACACATGAGTAGAAGGGTGCGAACAGAAAAGCCTAGTCAGTCCAATATATCCTACATTGCATCTGTACTTTGCTTTATTGGACGTATAACAAGCTCATAAATTTAATTCCAATATATTCAACACCAATAAACCTATTGAGAAAAAATCCTAGTTACGTTAGTCCTCATAGCTCAGCTTTGGGATAAGATAAGCTAAAAATAACCACACCCCTGTGTAAGTCAGGACGTGGTTAATCAACATCGTGAGTTTGGAAGAAATCTGAGTCTGTCAAAAATTTTGTCTAAAAAAACACAAAGGGGTACCCCTTTAGTGTTTTTTTGGGTGAAAAATGTGACAACCTCAGATCTTCTTCAAACCCACACGGTGTGTCAGGGAGGTTCTGACGAAGACAGTGGTGTGGTAATTTTTGCCCTACCCCATCCCACAGCTGAGATATAGGGACATGTTGTGCTGCATAAAATGTATAACTGTGAATTTCATGATGGGATTCCTACTTCCAGTGAAGCTAGGTAAACACATGAGTAGAAGGGTGCGATCAGAAAAGCCTAGTCAGTCCAATATATCCTACACTGAATTTGTATTTTGCTTTATTGGACGTATAACAAGCTCATAAATTTAATTCCAATATATTCAACACCAATAAACCTACTGAGAGAAAATCTCATTCACGTTAGTCTTCATATCTCAGCTTTGGGATAAGATAAGCTAAAAAATAACCACACCCCTGTGTAAGTCAGGACCTGCTTAATCAACATTGTGAGTTTGGAAGAAATCTGAGATGGTCAAAAATTTTGTCTAAAAAAACACAGAGGGGTACCCCCTTAGTGTTTTTTTGGGTGAAAAATGTGACCTCCTCAGATCTTCTTCAAACCCACACCGTGTGTCAGGGAGGTCCTGACGAAGACAGTGGTGTGGTCATTTTTGCCCTACCCCATCCCACAGCTGAGATATAGGGACATGTTGTGCTGCGAAAAATGTATAACTGTGAATTTCATGATGGGATTCCTACTTCCAGTGAAGATAGGTAAAAACATGAGTAGAAGGGTGCCAACAGAAAAGCCTAGTCAGTCCAATATATCCTACACTGAATTTGTATTTTGCTTTATTGGACGTATAACAAGCTCATAAATTTAATTCCAATATATTCAACATCAATAAACCTATTGAGAAAAAATCCTAGTTACGTTAGTCCTCATAGCTCAGCTTTGGGATAAGATAAGCTAAAAATAACCACACCCCTGTGTAAGTCAGGACCTGCTTAATCAACATCGTGAGTTTGGAAGAAATCTGAGTCGGTCAAAAATTTTGTCTAAAAAAACACAAAAGGGGTACCCCTTTAGTGTTTTTTTGGGTGAAAAATGTGACAACCTCAGATCTTCTTCAAACCCATACCGTGTGTCAGGGAGGTCCTGACGAAGACAGTGCTGTGGTAATTTTTGCCCTACCTCATCCCATAGCTGAGATATAGGGACATGTTGTGCTGCATAAAATGTATAACTGTGAATTTCATGATGGGATTCCTACTTCCAGTGAAGCTAGGTAAACACATGAGTAGAAGGGTGCGATCAGAAAAGCCTAGTCAGTCCAATATATCCTACATTGCATCTGTACTTTGCTTTATTAGACGTATAACAAGCTCATAAATTTAATTCCAATATATTCAACACCGATAAACATACTGAGAGAAAATCCCAGTTACGTTAGTCCTCATATCTCAGCTTTGGGATGAGATAAGCTAAAAATAACCACACCCCTGTGTAAGTCAGGACCTGCTTAATCAACATCGTGAGTTTGGAAGAAATCTGAGACAGTCAAAAATTTAGTCGAAAAAAACCCAAAAGGGGTACCCCTTAGTGTTTTTTTGGGTGAAAAATGTGACCTCCTCAGATCTTCTTCAAACCCACACCGTGTGTCAGGGAGGTCCTGACGAAGACAGTGGTGTGGTCATTTTTGCCCTACCCCATCCCACAGCTGAGATATAGGGACATGTTGTGCTGCATAAAATGTATAACTGTGAATTTCATGATGGGATTCCTACTTCCAGTGAAGCTAGGTAAACACATGAGTAGAAGGGTGCGATCAGAAAAGTCTAGTCAGTCCAATATATCCTACACTGAATTTGTATTATGCTTTATTGGACGTATAACAAGCTCATAAATTTAATTCCAATAAATTCAACACCGACAAACCTACTGAGAGAAAATCCCTGTTACGTTAGTCCTCATAGCTCAGCTTTGGGATGAGATAAGCTAAAAATAACCACACCCCTGTGTAAGCCAGGACCTGCTTAATCAGCATCGTGAGTTTGGAAGAAATCTGAGACGGTCAAAAATTTTGTCTAAAAAAACACAAAGGGGTACCCCTTAGTGTTTTTTAGGGTGAAAAATTTGACCTCCTCAGATCTTCTTCAAACCCACACCGTGTGTCAGGGAGGTCCTGACGAAGACAGTGGTGTGGTCATTTTTGCCCTACCCCATCCCACAGCTGAGATATACGGACATGTTGTGCTGCATAAAATGTATAACTGTGAATTTCATGATGGGATTCCTACTTCCAGTGAAGCTAGGTAAACACATGAGTAGAAGGGTGCGATCAGAAAAGCCTAGTCAGTCCAATATATCCTACATTGCATCTCTACTTTGCTTTATTGGACGTATAACAAGCTCATAAATTTAATTCCAATATATTCAACACCAATAAACCTACTGAGAGAAAATCTCATTTACGTTAGTCTTCATATCTCAGCTTTGGGATGAGATAAGCTAAAAAATAACCACACCCCTGTGTAAGTCAGGACCTGCTTAATCAACATCGTGAGTTTGGAAGAAATCTGAGATGGTCAAAAATTTTGTCTAAAAAAACACAAAGGGTTTTTTTGGGTGAAAAATGTGACCTCCTCAGATCTTCTTCAAACCCACACCGTGTGTCAGGGAGGTCCTGACGAAGACAGTGGTGTGGTAATTTTTGCCCTACCCCATCCCACAGCTGAGATATAGGGACATGTTGTGCTGCGAAAAATGTATAACTGTGAATTTCATGATGGGATTCCTACTTCCAGTGAAGATAGGTAAAAACATGAGTAGAAGGGTGCCAACAGAAAAGCCTAGTGAGTCCAATATATTCTACATTGCATCTGTACTTTGCTTTATTGGACGTATAACAAGCTCATAAATTTAATTCCAATATATTCAACACCAATAAACCTATTGAGAAAAAATCCTAGTTACGTTAGTCCTCATAGCTCAGCTTTGGGATAAGATAAGCTAAAAATAACCACACCCCTGTGTAAGTCAGGACCTGCTTAATCAACATCATGAGTTTGGAAGAAATCTGAGATGGTCAAAAATGTTATCTAAAAAAACCCAAAGGGGTACCCCTTAGTGTTTTTTTGGGTGAAAAATGTGACCTCCTCAGATCTTCTTCAAACCCACACCGTGTGTCAGGGAGGTCCTGACGAAGACAGTGGTGTGGTAATTTTTGCCCTACCCCATCCCACAGCTGAGATATAGGGACATGTTGTGCTGCATAAAATGTATAACTGTGAATTTCATGATGGGATTCCTACTTCCAGTGAAGCTAGGTAAACACATGAGTAGAAGGGTGCGATCAGAAAAGCCTAGTCAGTCCAATATATCCTACACTGAAATTGTATTTTGCTTTATTGGACGTATAACAAGCTCATAAATTTAATTCCAATATATTCAACACCAATAAACCTATTGAGAAAAAATCCTAGTTACGTTAGTCCTCATAGCTCAGCTTTGGGATAAGATAAGCTAAAAATAACCACACCCCTGTGTAAGTCAGGACCTGCTTAATCAACATCGTGAGTTTGGAAGAAATCTGAGACGGTCAAAAATGTTATCTAAAAAAACACAAAGGGGTACCCCTTAGTGTTTTTTTGGGTGAAAAATGTGACCTCCTCAGATCTTCTTCAAACCCACACCGTGTGTCAGGGAGGTCCTGACGATGACAGTGGTGTGGTAATTTTTGCCCTACCCTATCCCACAGCTGAGATATAGGGACATGTTGTGCTGCGAAAAATGTATAACTGTGAATTTCATGATGGGATTCCTACTTCCAGTGAAGATAGGTAAAAACATGAGTAGAAGGGTGCCAACAGAAAAGCCTAGTCAGTCCAATATATCCTACATTGCATCTGTACTTTGCTTTATTGGACGTATAACAAGCTCATAAATTTAATTCCAATAAATTCAACACCGACAAACCTACTGAGAGAAAATCCCAGTTACGTTAGTCTTCATATCTCAGCTTTGGGATGAGATAAGCTAAAAAATAACCACACCCCTGTGTAAGTCAGGACCTGCTTAATCAACATCGTGAGTTTGGAAGAAATCTGAGATGGTCAAAAATTTTGTCTAAAAAAACACAAAGGGTTTTTTTTGGGTGAAAAATGTGACCTCCTCAGATCTTCTTCAAACCCACACAGTGTGTCAGGGAGGTCCTGACGAAGACAGTGGTGTGGTAATTTTTGCCCTACCCCATCCAACAGCTGAGATATAGGGACATGTTGTGCTGCATAAAATGTATAACTGTGAATTTCATGATGGGATTCCTACTTCCAGTGAAGATAGGTAAAAACATGAGTAGAAGGGTGCGAACAGAAAAGCCTAGTCAGTCCAATATATCCTACATTGCATCTGTACTTTGCTTTATTGGACGTATAACAAGCTCATAAATTTAATTCCAATATATTCAACACCAATAAACCTATTGAGAAAAAATCCTAGTTACGTTAGTCCTCATAGCTCAGCTTTGGGATAAGATAAGCTAAAAATAACCACACCCCTGTGTAAGTCAGGACGTGGTTAATCAACATTGTGAGTTTGGAAGAAATCTGAGTCTGTCAAAAATTTTGTCTAAAAAAACACAAAGGGGTACCCCTTTAGTGTTTTTTTGGGTGAAAAATGTGACAACCTCAGATCTTCTTCAAACCCACACGGTGTGTCAGGGAGGTCCTGACGAAGACAGTGCTGTGGTAACTTTTGCCCTACCTCATCCCATAGCTGAGATATAGGGACATGTTGTGATGCATAAAATGTATAACTGTGAATTTCATGATGGGATTCCTACTTCCAGTGAAGCTAGGTAAACACATGAGTAGAAGGGTGCGATCAGAAAAGCCTAGTCAGTCCAATATATCCTACACTGAATTTGTATTTTGCTTTATTGGATGTATAACAAGCTCATAAATTTAATTCCAATATATTCAACACCAATAAACCTACTGAGAGAAAATCTCAGTTACGTTAGTCCTCATATCTCAGCTTTGGGATAAGATAATCTAAAAAATATCCACACCCCTGTGTAAGTCAGGACCTGCTTAATCAACATCGTGAGTTTGGAAGAAATCTGAGACGGTCAAAAATTTTGTCTAAAAAAACACAAAGGGGTACCCCTTTAGTGTTTTTTTGGGTGAAAAATGTGACAACCTCAGATCTTCTTCAAACCCACACGGTGTGTCAGGGAGGTCCTGACGAAGACAGTGCTGTGGTAACTTTTGCCCTACCTCATCCCATAGCTGAGATATAGGGACATGTTGTGCTGCATAAAATGTATAACTGTGAATTTCATGATGGGATTCCTACTTCCAGTGAAGCTAGGTAAACACATGAGTAGAAGGGTGCGATCAGAAAAGCCTAGTCAGTCCAATATATCCTACACTGAATTTGTATTTTGCTTTATTGGACGTATAACAAGCTCATAAATTTAATTCCAATATATTCAACACCAATAAACCTACTGAGAGAAAATCTCATTCACGTTAGTCTTCATATCTCAGCTTTGGGATAAGATAAGCTAAAAAATAACCACACCCCTGTGTAAGTCAGGACCTGCTTAATCAACATTGTGAGTTTGGAAGAAATCTGAGATGGTCAAAAATTTTGTCTAAAAAAACACAGAGGGGTACCCCCTTAGTGTTTTTTTGGGTGAAAAATGTGACCTCCTCAGATCTTCTTCAAACCCACACCGTGTGTCAGGGAGGTCCTGACGAAGACAGTGGTGTGGTCATTTTTGCCCTACCCCATCCCACAGCTGAGATATAGGGACATGTTGTGCTGCATAAAATGTATAACTGTGAATTTCATGATGGGATTCCTACTTCCAGTGAAGCTAGGTAAACACATGAGTAGAAGGGTGCGATCAGAAAAGCCTAGTCAGTCCAATATATCCTACACTGAATTTGTATTTTGCTTTATTGGACGTATAACAAGCTCATAAATTTAATTCCAATATATTCAACACCAATAAACCTACTGAGAGAAAATCTCAGGTACGTTAGTCCTCATATCTCAGCTTTGGGATAAGATAAGCTAAAAATAACCACACCCCTGTGTAAGTCAGGACCTGCTTAATCAACATCGTGAGTTTGGAAGAAATCTGAGACGGTCAAAAAGTTTGTCTAAAAAAACACAAAGGGTTTTTTTTGGGTGAAAAATGTGACCTCCTCAGATCTTCTTCAAACCCACACCGTGTGTCAGGGAGGTCCTGACGAAGACAGTGGTGTGGTAATTTTTGCCCTACCCCATCCCACAGCTGAGATATAGGGACATGTTAAGCTGCATAAAATGTATAACTGTGAATTTCATGATGGGATTCCTACTTCCAGTGAAGCTAGGTAAACACATGAGTAGAAGGGTGCGATCAGAAAAGTCTAGTCAGTCCAATATATCCTACACTGAATTTGTATTTTGCTTTATTGGACGTATAACAAGCTCATAAATTTAATTCCAATAAATTCAACACCGACAAACCTACTGAGAGAAAATCCCAGTTACGTTAGTCTTCATATCTCAGCTTTGGGATGAGATAAGCTAAAAAATAACCACACCCCTGTGTAAGTCAGGACCTGCTTAATCAACATCGTGAGTTTGGAAGAAATCTGAGATGGTCAAAAATTTTGTCTAAAAAAACACAAAGGGTTTTTTTTGGGTGAAAAATGTGACCTCCTCAGATCTTCTTCAAACCCACACAGTGTGTCAGGGAGGTCCTGACGAAGACAGTGGTGTGGTAATTTTTGCCCTACCCCATCCAACAGCTGAGATATAGGGACATGTTGTGCTGCATAAAATGTATAACTGTGAATTTCATGATGGGATTCCTACTTCCAGTGAAGCTAGGTAAACACATGAGTAGAAGGGTGCGATCAGAAAAGCCTAGTCAGTCCAATATATCCTACACTGAATTTGTATTTTGCTTTATTGGATGTATAACAAGCTCATAAATTTAATTCCAATATATTCAACACCAATAAACCTACTGAGAGAAAATCTCAGTTACGTTAGTCCTCATATCTCAGCTTTGGGATAAGATAATCTAAAAAATATCCACACCCCTGTGTAAGTCAGGACCTGCTTAATCAACATCGTGAGTTTGGAAGAAATCTGAGACGGTCAAAAATTTTGTCTAAAAAAACACAAAGGGGTACCCCTTTAGTGTTTTTTTGGGTGAAAAATGTGACAACCTCAGATCTTCTTCAAACCCACACGGTGTGTCAGGGAGGTCCTGACGAAGACAGTGCTGTGGTAACTTTTGCCCTACCTCATCCCATAGCTGAGATATAGGGACATGTTGTGCTGCATAAAATGTATAACTGTGAATTTCATGATGGGATTCCTACTTCCAGTGAAGCTAGGTAAACACATGAGTAGAAGGGTGCGATCAGAAAAGCCTAGTCAGTCCAATATATCCTACACTGAATTTGTATTTTGCTTTATTGGACGTATAACAAGCTCATAAATTTAATTCCAATATATTCAACACCAATAAACCTACTGAGAGAAAATCTCATTCACGTTAGTCTTCATATCTCAGCTTTGGGATAAGATAAGCTAAAAAATAACCACACCCCTGTGTAAGTCAGGACCTGCTTAATCAACATTGTGAGTTTGGAAGAAATCTGAGATGGTCAAAAATTTTGTCTAAAAAAACACAGAGGGGTACCCCCTTAGTGTTTTTTTGGGTGAAAAATGTGACCTCCTCAGATCTTCTTCAAACCCACACCGTGTGTCAGGGAGGTCCTGACGAAGACAGTGGTGTGGTCATTTTTGCCCTACCCCATCCCACAGCTGAGATATAGGGACATGTTGTGCTGCATAAAATGTATAACTGTGAATTTCATGATGGGATTCCTACTTCCAGTGAAGCTAGGTAAACACATGAGTAGAAGGGTGCGATCAGAAAAGCCTAGTCAGTCCAATATATCCTACACTGAATTTGTATTTTGCTTTATTGGACGTATAACAAGCTCATAAATTTAATTCCAATATATTCAACACCAATAAACCTACTGAGAGAAAATCTCAGGTACGTTAGTCCTCATATCTCAGCTTTGGGATAAGATAAGCTAAAAATAACCACACCCCTGTGTAAGTCAGGACCTGCTTAATCAACATCGTGAGTTTGGAAGAAATCTGAGACGGTCAAAAAGTTTGTCTAAAAAAACACAAAGGGTTTTTTTTGGGTGAAAAATGTGACCTCCTCAGATCTTCTTCAAACCCACACCGTGTGTCAGGGAGGTCCTGACGAAGACAGTGGTGTGGTAATTTTTGCCCTACCCCATCCCACAGCTGAGATATAGGGACATGTTGTGCTGCATAAAATGTATAACTGTGAATTTCATGATGGGATTCCTACTTCCAGTGAAGCTAGGTAAACACATGAGTAGAAGGGTGCGATCAGAAAAGTCTAGTCAGTCCAATATATCCTACACTGAATTTGTATTTTGCTTTATTGGACGTATAACAAGCTCATAAATTTAATTCCAATAAATTCAACACCGACAAACCTACTGAGAGAAAATCCCAGTTACGTTAGTCTTCATATCTCAGCTTTGGGATGAGATAAGCTAAAAAATAACCACACCCCTGTGTAAGTCAGGACCTGCTTAATCAACATCGTGAGTTTGGAAGAAATCTGAGATGGTCAAAAATTTTGTCTAAAAAAACACAAAGGGTTTTTTTTGGGTGAAAAATGTGACCTCCTCAGATCTTCTTCAAACCCACACAGTGTGTCAGGGAGGTCCTGACGAAGACAGTGGTGTGGTAATTTTTGCCCTACCCCATCCAACAGCTGAGATATAGGGACATGTTGTGCTGCATAAAATGTATAACTGTGAATTTCATGATGGGATTCCTACTTCCAGTGAAGATAGGTAAAAACATGAGTAGAAGGGTGCGAACAGAAAAGCCTAGTCAGTCCAATATATCCTACATTGCATCTGTACTTTGCTTTATTGGACGTATAACAAGCTCATAAATTTAATTCCAATATATTCAACACCAATAAACCTATTGAGAAAAAATCCTAGTTACGTTAGTCCTCATAGCTCAGCTTTGGGATAAGATAAGCTAAAAATAACCACACCCCTGTGTAAGTCAGGACGTGGTTAATCAACATCGTGAGTTTGGAAGAAATCTGAGTCTGTCAAAAATTTTGTCTAAAAAAACACAAAGGGGTACCCCTTTAGTGTTTTTTTGGGTGAAAAATGTGACAACCTCAGATCTTCTTCAAACCCACACGGTGTGTCAGGGAGGTCCTGACGAAGACAGTGCTGTGGTAACTTTTGCCCTACCTCATCCCATAGCTGAGATATAGGGACATGTTGTGCTGCATAAAATGTATAACTGTGAATTTCATGATGGGATTCCTACTTCCAGTGAAGCTAGGTAAACACATGAGTAGAAGGGTGCGATCAGAAAAGCCTAGTCAGTCCAATATATCCTACACTGAATTTGTATTTTGCTTTATTGGACGTATAACAAGCTCATAAATTTAATTCCAATATATTCAACACCAATAAACCTACTGAGAGAAAATCTCATTCACGTTAGTCTTCATATCTCAGCTTTGGGATAAGATAAGCTAAAAAATATCCACACCCCTGTGTAAGTCAGGACCTGCTTAATCAACATCGTGAGTTTGGAAGAAATCTGAGACGGTCAAAAATTTTGTCTAAAAAAACACAAAGGGGTACCCCTTTAGTGTTTTTTTGGGTGAAAAATGTGACAACCTCAGATCTTCTTCAAACCCACACGGTGTGTCAGGGAGGTCCTGACGAAGACAGTGCTGTGGTAACTTTTGCCCTACCTCATCCCATAGCTGAGATATAGGGACATGTTGTGCTGCATAAAATGTATAACTGTGAATTTCATGATGGGATTCCTACTTCCAGTGAAGCTAGGTAAACACATGAGTAGAAGGGTGCGATCAGAAAAGCCTAGTCAGTCCAATATATCCTACACTGAATTTGTATTTTGCTTCATTGGACGTATAACAAGCTCATAAATTTAATTCCAATATATTCAACACCAATAAACCTACTGAGAGAAAATCTCATTCACGTTAGTCTTCATATCTCAGCTTTGGGATAAGATAAGCTAAAAAATAACCACACCCCTGTGTAAGTCAGGACCTGCTTAATCAACATTGTGAGTTTGGAAGAAATCTGAGATGGTCAAAAATTTTGTCTAAAAAAACACAGAGGGGTACCCCCTTAGTGTTTTTTTGGGTGAAAAATGTGACCTCCTCAGATCTTCTTCAAACCCACACCGTGTGTCAGGGAGGTCCTGACGAAGACAGTGGTGTGGTCATTTTTGCCCTACCCCATCCCACAGCTGAGATATAGGGACATGTTGTGCTGCATAAAATGTATAACTGTGAATTTCATGATGGGATTCCTACTTCCAGTGAAGCTAGGTAAACACATGAGTAGAAGGGTGCGATCAGAAAAGCCTAGTCAGTCCAATATATCCTACACTGAATTTGTATTTTGCTTTATTGGACGTATAACAAGCTCATAAATTTAATTCCAATATATTCAACACCAATAAACCTACTGAGAGAAAATCTCAGGTACGTTAGTCCTCATATCTCAGCTTTGGGATAAGATAAGCTAAAAATAACCACACCCCTGTGTAAGTCAGGACCTGCTTAATCAACATCGTGAGTTTGGAAGAAATCTGAGACGGTCAAAAAGTTTGTCTAAAAAAACACAAAGGGTTTTTTTTGGGTGAAAAATGTGACCTCCTCAGATCTTCTTCAAACCCACACCGTGTGTCAGGGAGGTCCTGACGAAGACAGTGGTGTGGTAATTTTTGCCCTACCCCATCCCACAGCTGAGATATAGGGACATGTTGTGCTGCATAAAATGTATAACTGTGAATTTCATGATGGGATTCCTACTTCCAGTGAAGCTAGGTAAACACATGAGTAGAAGGGTGCGATCAGAAAAGTCTAGTCAGTCCAATATATCCTACACTGAATTTGTATTTTGCTTTATTGGACGTATAACAAGCTCATAAATTTAATTCCAATAAATTCAACACCGACAAACCTACTGAGAGAAAATCCCAGTTACGTTAGTCTTCATATCTCAGCTTTGGGATGAGATAAGCTAAAAAATAACCACACCCCTGTGTAAGTCAGGACCTGCTTAATCAACATCGTGAGTTTGGAAGAAATCTGAGATGGTCAAAAATTTTGTCTAAAAAAACACAAAGGGTTTTTTTTGGGTGAAAAATGTGACCTCCTCAGATCTTCTTCAAACCCACACAGTGTGTCAGGGAGGTCCTGACGAAGACAGTGGTGTGGTAATTTTTGCCCTACCCCATCCAACAGCTGAGATATAGGGACATGTTGTGCTGCATAAAATGTATAACTGTGAATTTCATGATGGGATTCCTACTTCCAGTGAAGATAGGTAAAAACATGAGTAGAAGGGTGCGAACAGAAAAGCCTAGTCAGTCCAATATATCCTACATTGCATCTGTACTTTGCTTTATTGGACGTATAACAAGCTCATAAATTTAATTCCAATATATTCAACACCAATAAACCTATTGAGAAAAAATCCTAGTTACGTTAGTCCTCATAGCTCAGCTTTGGGATAAGATAAGCTAAAAATAACCACACCCCTGTGTAAGTCAGGACGTGGTTAATCAACATCGTGAGTTTGGAAGAAATCTGAGTCTGTCAAAAATTTTGTCTAAAAAAACACAAAGGGGTACCCCTTTAGTGTTTTTTTGGGTGAAAAATGTGACAACCTCAGATCTTCTTCAAACCCACACGGTGTGTCAGGGAGGTCCTGACGAAGACAGTGCTGTGGTAACTTTTGCCCTACCTCATCCCATAGCTGAGATATAGGGACATGTTGTGCTGCATAAAATGTATAACTGTGAATTTCATGATGGGATTCCTACTTCCAGTGAAGCTAGGTAAACACATGAGTAGAAGGGTGCGATCAGAAAAGCCTAGTCAGTCCAATATATCCTACACTGAATTTGTATTTTGCTTTATTGGACGTATAACAAGCTCATAAATTTAATTCCAATATATTCAACACCAATAAACCTACTGAGAGAAAATCTCATTCACGTTAGTCTTCATATCTCAGCTTTGGGATAAGATAAGCTAAAAAATATCCACACCCCTGTGTAAGTCAGGACCTGCTTAATCAACATCGTGAGTTTGGAAGAAATCTGAGACGGTCAAAAATTTTGTCTAAAAAAACACAAAGGGGTACCCCTTTAGTGTTTTTTTGGGTGAAAAATGTGACAACCTCAGATCTTCTTCAAACCCACACGGTGTGTCAGGGAGGTCCTGACGAAGACAGTGCTGTGGTAACTTTTGCCCTACCTCATCCCATAGCTGAGATATAGGGACATGTTGTGCTGCATAAAATGTATAACTGTGAATTTCATGATGGGATTCCTACTTCCAGTGAAGCTAGGTAAACACATGAGTAGAAGGGTGCGATCAGAAAAGCCTAGTCAGTCCAATATATCCTACACTGAATTTGTATTTTGCTTCATTGGACGTATAACAAGCTCATAAATTTAATTCCAATATATTCAACACCAATAAACCTACTGAGAGAAAATCTCATTCACGTTAGTCTTCATATCTCAGCTTTGGAATAAGATAAGCTAAAAAATAACCACACCCCTGTGTAAGTCAGGACCTGCTTAATCAACATTGTGAGTTTGGAAGAAATCTGAGATGGTCAAAAATTTTGTCTAAAAAAACACAGAGGGGTACCCCCTTAGTGTTTTTTTGGGTGAAAAATGTGACCTCCTCAGATCTTCTTCAAACCCACACCGTGTGTCAGGGAGGTCCTGACGAAGACAGTGGTGTGGTCATTTTTGCCCTACCCCATCCCACAGCTGAGATATAGGGACATGTTGTGCTGCATAAAATGTATAACTGTGAATTTCATGATGGGATTCCTACTTCCAGTGAAGCTAGGTAAACACATGAGTAGAAGGGTGCGATCAGAAAAGCCTAGTCAGTCCAATATATCCTACACTGAATTTGTATTTTGCTTTATTGGACGTATAACAAGCTCATAAATTTAATTCCAATATATTCAACACCAATAAACCTACTGAGAGAAAATCTCAGGTACGTTAGTCCTCATATCTCAGCTTTGGGATAAGATAAGCTAAAAATAACCACACCCCTGTGTAAGTCAGGACCTGCTTAATCAACATCGTGAGTTTGGAAGAAATCTGAGACGGTCAAAAAGTTTGTCTAAAAAAACACAAAGGGTTTTTTTTGGGTGAAAAATGTGACCTCCTCAGATCTTCTTCAAACCCACACCGTGTGTCAGGGAGGTCCTGACGAAGACAGTGGTGTGGTAATTTTTGCCCTACCCCATCCCACAGCTGAGATATAGGGACATGTTGTGCTGCATAAAATGTATAACTGTGAATTTCATGATGGGATTCCTACTTCCAGTGAAGCTAGGTAAACACATGAGTAGAAGGGTGCGATCAGAAAAGTCTAGTCAGTCCAATATATCCTACACTGAATTTGTATTTTGCTTTATTGGACGTATAACAAGCTCATAAATTTAATTCCAATAAATTCAACACCGACAAACCTACTGAGAGAAAATCCCAGTTACGTTAGTCTTCATATCTCAGCTTTGGGATGAGATAAGCTAAAAAATAACCACACCCCTGTGTAAGTCAGGACCTGCTTAATCAACATCGTGAGTTTGGAAGAAATCTGAGATGGTCAAAAATTTTGTCTAAAAAAACACAAAGGGTTTTTTTTGGGTGAAAAATGTGACCTCCTCAGATCTTCTTCAAACCCACACAGTGTGTCAGGGAGGTCCTGACGAAGACAGTGGTGTGGTAATTTTTGCCCTACCCCATCCAACAGCTGAGATATAGGGACATGTTGTGCTGCATAAAATGTATAACTGTGAATTTCATGATGGGATTCCTACTTCCAGTGAAGATAGGTAAAAACATGAGTAGAAGGGTGCGAACAGAAAAGCCTAGTCAGTCCAATATATCCTACATTGCATCTGTACTTTGCTTTATTGGACGTATAACAAGCTCATAAATTTAATTCCAATATATTCAACACCAATAAACCTATTGAGAAAAAATCCTAGTTACGTTAGTCCTCATAGCTCAGCTTTGGGATAAGATAAGCTAAAAATAACCACACCCCTGTGTAAGTCAGGACGTGGTTAATCAACATCGTGAGTTTGGAAGAAATCTGAGTCTGTCAAAAATTTTGTCTAAAAAAACACAAAGGGGTACCCCTTTAGTGTTTTTTTGGGTGAAAAATGTGACAACCTCAGATCTTCTTCAAACCCACACGGTGTGTCAGGGAGGTCCTGACGAAGACAGTGCTGTGGTAACTTTTGCCCTACCTCATCCCATAGCTGAGATATAGGGACATGTTGTGCTGCATAAAATGTATAACTGTGAATTTCATGATGGGATTCCTACTTCCAGTGAAGCTAGGTAAACACATGAGTAGAAGGGTGCGATCAGAAAAGCCTAGTCAGTCCAATATATCCTACACTGAATTTGTATTTTGCTTTATTGGACGTATAACAAGCTCATAAATTTAATTCCAATATATTCAACACCAATAAACCTACTGAGAGAAAATCTCATTCACGTTAGTCTTCATATCTCAGCTTTGGGATAAGATAAGCTAAAAAATAACCACACCCCTGTGTAAGTCAGGACCTGCTTAATCAACATTGTGAGTTTGGAAGAAATCTGAGATGGTCAAAAATTTTGTCTAAAAAAACACAGAGGGGTACCCCCTTAGTGTTTTTTTGGGTGAAAAATGTGACCTCCTCAGATCTTCTTCAAACCCACACCGTGTGTCAGGGAGGTCCTGACGAAGACAGTGGTGTGGTCATTTTTGCCCTACCCCATCCCACAGCTGAGATATAGGGACATGTTGTGCTGCATAAAATGTATAACTGTGAATTTCATGATGGGATTCCTACTTCCAGTGAAGCTAGGTAAACACATGAGTAGAAGGGTGCGATCAGAAAAGCCTAGTCAGTCCAATATATCCTACACTGAATTTGTATTTTGCTTTATTGGACGTATAACAAGCTCATAAATTTAATTCCAATATATTCAACACCAATAAACCTACTGAGAGAAAATCTCAGGTACGTTAGTCCTCATATCTCAGCTTTGGGATAAGATAAGCTAAAAATAACCACACCCCTGTGTAAGTCAGGACCTGCTTAATCAACATCGTGAGTTTGGAAGAAATCTGAGACGGTCAAAAAGTTTGTCTAAAAAAACACAAAGGGTTTTTTTTGGGTGAAAAATGTGACCTCCTCAGATCTTCTTCAAACCCACACCGTGTGTCAGGGAGGTCCTGACGAAGACAGTGGTGTGGTAATTTTTGCCCTACCCCATCCCACAGCTGAGATATAGGGACATGTTGTGCTGCATAAAATGTATAACTGTGAATTTCATGATGGGATTCCTACTTCCAGTGAAGCTAGGTAAACACATGAGTAGAAGGGTGCGATCAGAAAAGTCTAGTCAGTCCAATATATCCTACACTGAATTTGTATTTTGCTTTATTGGACGTATAACAAGCTCATAAATTTAATTCCAATAAATTCAACACCGACAAACCTACTGAGAGAAAATCCCAGTTACGTTAGTCTTCATATCTCAGCTTTGGGATGAGATAAGCTAAAAAATAACCACACCCCTGTGTAAGTCAGGACCTGCTTAATCAACATCGTGAGTTTGGAAGAAATCTGAGATGGTCAAAAATTTTGTCTAAAAAAACACAAAGGGTTTTTTTTGGGTGAAAAATGTGACCTCCTCAGATCTTCTTCAAACCCACACCGTGTGTCAGGGAGGTCCTGACGAAGACAGTGGTGTGGTAATTTTTGCCCTAACCCATCCCACAGCTGAGATATAGGGACATGTTGTGCTGCATAAAATGTATAACTGTGAATTTCATGATGGGATTCCTACTTCCAGTGAAGCTAGGTAAACACATGAGTAGAAGGGTGCGATCAGAAAAGCCTAGTCAGTCCAATATATCCTACACTGAATTTGTGTTTTGCTTTATTGGACGTATAACAAGCTCATAAATTTAATTCCAATATATTCAACACCAATAAACCTACTGAGAGAAAATCTCATTCACGTTAGTCTTCATATCTCAGCTTTGGGATAAGATAAGCTAAAAAATAACCACACCCCTGTGTAAGTCAGGACCTGCTTAATCAACATTGTGAGTTTGGAAGAAATCTGAGATGGTCAAAAATTTTGTCTAAAAAAACACAGAGGGGTACCCCCTTAGTGTTTTTTTGGGTGAAAAATGTGACCTCCTCAGATCTTCTTCAAACCCACACCGTGTGTCAGGGAGGTCCTGACGAAGACAGTGGTGTGGTCATTTTTGCCCTACCCCATCCCACAGCTGAGATATAGGGACATGTTGTGCTGCATAAAATGTATAACTGTGAATTTCATGATGGGATTCCTACTTCCAGTGAAGCTAGGTAAACACATGAGTAGAAGGGTGCGATCAGAAAAGCCTAGTCAGTCCAATATATCCTACACTGAATTTGTATTTTGCTTTATTGGACGTATAACAAGCTCATAAATTTAATTCCAATATATTCAACACCAATAAACCTATTGAGAAAAAATCCTAGTTACGTTAGTCCTCATAGCTCAGCTTTGGGATAAGATAAGCTAAAAATAACCACACCCCTGTGTAAGTCAGGACCTGCTTAATCAACATCGTGAGTTTGGAAGAAATCTGAGTCGGTCAAAAATTTTGTCTAAAAAAACACAAAAGGGGTACCCCTTTAGTGTTTTTTTGGGTGAAAAATGTGACAACCTCAGATCTTCTTCAAACCCATACCGTGTGTCAGGGAGGTCCTGACGAAGACAGTGCTGTGGTAATTTTTGCCCTACCTCATCCCATAGCTGAGATATAGGGACATGTTGTGCTGCATAAAATGTATAACTGTGAATTTCATGATGGGATTCCTACTTCCAGTGAAGCTAGGTAAACACATGAGTAGAAGGGTGCGATCAGAAAAGCCTAGTCAGTCCAATATATCCTACATTGCATCTGTACTTTGCTTTATTAGACGTATAACAAGCTCATAAATTTAATTCCAATATATTCAACACCGATAAACATACTGAGAGAAAATCCCAGTTACGTTAGTCCTCATATCTCAGCTTTGGGATGAGATAAGCTAAAAATAACCACACCCCTGTGTAAGTCAGGACCTGCTTAATCAACATCGTGAGTTTGGAAGAAATCTGAGACAGTCAAAAATTTAGTCGAAAAAAACCCAAAAGGGGTACCCCTTAGTGTTTTTTTGGGTGAAAAATGTGACCTCCTCAGATCTTCTTCAAACCCACACCGTGTGTCAGGGAGGTCCTGACGAAGACAGTGGTGTGGTCATTTTTGCCCTACCCCATCCCACAGCTGAGATATAGGGACATGTTGTGCTGCATAAAATGTATAACTGTGAATTTCATGATGGGATTCCTACTTCCAGTGAAGCTAGGTAAACACATGAGTAGAAGGGTGCGATCAGAAAAGTCTAGTCAGTCCAATATATCCTACACTGAATTTGTATTATGCTTTATTGGACGTATAACAAGCTCATAAATTTAATTCCAATAAATTCAACACCGACAAACCTACTGAGAGAAAATCCCTGTTACGTTAGTCCTCATAGCTCAGCTTTGGGATGAGATAAGCTAAAAATAACCACACCCCTGTGTAAGCCAGGACCTGCTTAATCAGCATCGTGAGTTTGGAAGAAATCTGAGACGGTCAAAAATTTTGTCTAAAAAAACACAAAGGGGTACCCCTTAGTGTTTTTTAGGGTGAAAAATTTGACCTCCTCAGATCTTCTTCAAACCCACACCGTGTGTCAGGGAGGTCCTGACGAAGACAGTGGTGTGGTCATTTTTGCCCTACCCCATCCCACAGCTGAGATATACGGACATGTTGTGCTGCATAAAATGTATAACTGTGAATTTCATGATGGGATTCCTACTTCCAGTGAAGCTAGGTAAACACATGAGTAGAAGGGTGCGATCAGAAAAGCCTAGTCAGTCCAATATATCCTACATTGCATCTCTACTTTGCTTTATTGGACGTATAACAAGCTCATAAATTTAATTCCAATATATTCAACACCAATAAACCTACTGAGAGAAAATCTCATTTACGTTAGTCTTCATATCTCAGCTTTGGGATGAGATAAGCTAAAAAATAACCACACCCCTGTGTAAGTCAGGACCTGCTTAATCAACATCGTGAGTTTGGAAGAAATCTGAGATGGTCAAAAATTTTGTCTAAAAAAACACAAAGGGTTTTTTTGGGTGAAAAATGTGACCTCCTCAGATCTTCTTCAAACCCACACCGTGTGTCAGGGAGGTCCTGACGAAGACAGTGGTGTGGTAATTTTTGCCCTACCCCATCCCACAGCTGAGATATAGGGACATGTTGTGCTGCGAAAAATGTATAACTGTGAATTTCATGATGGGATTCCTACTTCCAGTGAAGATAGGTAAAAACATGAGTAGAAGGGTGCCAACAGAAAAGCCTAGTGAGTCCAATATATTCTACATTGCATCTGTACTTTGCTTTATTGGACGTATAACAAGCTCATAAATTTAATTCCAATATATTCAACACCAATAAACCTATTGAGAAAAAATCCTAGTTACGTTAGTCCTCATAGCTCAGCTTTGGGATAAGATAAGCTAAAAATAACCACACCCCTGTGTAAGTCAGGACCTGCTTAATCAACATCATGAGTTTGGAAGAAATCTGAGACGGTCAAAAATGTTATCTAAAAAAACCCAAAGGGGTACCCCTTAGTGTTTTTTTGGGTGAAAAATGTGACCTCCTCAGATCTTCTTCAAACCCACACCGTGTGTCAGGGAGGTCCTGACGAAGACAGTGGTGTGGTAATTTTTGCCCTACCCCATCCCACAGCTGAGATATAGGGACATGTTGTGCTGCATAAAATGTATAACTGTGAATTTCATGATGGGATTCCTACTTCCAGTGAAGCTAGGTAAACACATGAGTAGAAGGGTGCGATCAGAAAAGCCTAGTCAGTCCAATATATCCTACACTGAAATTGTATTTTGCTTTATTGGACGTATAACAAGCTCATAAATTTAATTCCAATATATTCAACACCAATAAACCTATTGAGAAAAAATCCTAGTTACGTTAGTCCTCATAGCTCAGCTTTGGGATAAGATAAGCTAAAAATAACCACACCCCTGTGTAAGTCAGGACCTGCTTAATCAACATCATGAGTTTGGAAGAAATCTGAGACGGTCAAAAATGTTATCTAAAAAAACCCAAAGGGGTACCCCTTAGTGTTTTTTTGGGTGAAAAATGTGACCTCCTCAGATCTTCTTCAAACCCACACCGTGTGTCAGGGAGGTCCTGACGAAGACAGTGGTGTGGTAATTTTTGCCCTACCCCATCCCACAGCTGAGATATAGGGACATGTTGTGCTGCATAAAATGTATAACTGTGAATTTCATGATGGGATTCCTACTTCCAGTGAAGCTAGGTAAACACATGAGTAGAAGGGTGCGATCAGAAAAGCCTAGTCAGTCCAATATATCCTACACTGAAATTGTATTTTGCTTTATTGGACGTATAACAAGCTCATAAATTTAATTCCAATATATTCAACACCAATAAACCTATTGAGAAAAAATCCTAGTTACGTTAGTCCTCATAGCTCAGCTTTGGGATAAGATAAGCTAAAAATAACCACACCCCTGTGTAAGTCAGGACCTGCTTAATCAACATCGTGAGTTTGGAAGAAATCTGAGACGGTCAAAAATGTTATCTAAAAAAACACAAAGGGGTACCCCTTAGTGTTTTTTTGGGTGAAAAATGTGACCTCCTCAGATCTTCTTCAAACCCACACCGTGTGTCAGGGAGGTCCTGACGATGACAGTGGTGTGGTAATTTTTGCCCTACCCCATCCCACAGCTGAGATATAGGGACATGTTGTGCTGCGAAAAATGTATAACTGTGAATTTCATGATGGGATTCCTACTTCCAGTGAAGATAGGTAAAAACATGAGTAGAAGGGTGCCAACAGAAAAGCCTAGTCAGTCCAATATATCCTACATTGCATCTGTACTTTGCTTTATTGGACGTATAACAAGCTCATAAATTTAATTCCAATAAATTCAACACCGACAAACCTACTGAGAGAAAATCCCAGTTACGTTAGTCTTCATATCTCAGCTTTGGGATGAGATAAGCTAAAAAATAACCACACCCCTGTGTAAGTCAGGACCTGCTTAATCAACATCGTGAGTTTGGAAGAAATCTGAGATGGTCAAAAATTTTGTCTAAAAAAACACAAAGGGTTTTTTTTGGGTGAAAAATGTGACCTCCTCAGATCTTCTTCAAACCCACACAGTGTGTCAGGGAGGTCCTGACGAAGACAGTGGTGTGGTAATTTTTGCCCTACCCCATCCAACAGCTGAGATATAGGGACATGTTGTGCTGCATAAAATGTATAACTGTGAATTTCATGATGGGATTCCTACTTCCAGTGAAGATAGGTAAAAACATGAGTAGAAGGGTGCGAACAGAAAAGCCTAGTCAGTCCAATATATCCTACATTGCATCTGTACTTTGCTTTATTGGACGTATAACAAGCTCATAAATTTAATTCCAATATATTCAACACCAATAAACCTATTGAGAAAAAATCCTAGTTACGTTAGTCCTCATAGCTCAGCTTTGGGATAAGATAAGCTAAAAATAACCACACCCCTGTGTAAGTCAGGACGTGGTTAATCAACATTGTGAGTTTGGAAGAAATCTGAGTCTGTCAAAAATTTTGTCTAAAAAAACACAAAGGGGTACCCCTTTAGTGTTTTTTTGGGTGAAAAATGTGACAACCTCAGATCTTCTTCAAACCCACACGGTGTGTCAGGGAGGTCCTGACGAAGACAGTGCTGTGGTAACTTTTGCCCTACCTCATCCCATAGCTGAGATATAGGGACATGTTGTGATGCATAAAATGTATAACTGTGAATTTCATGATGGGATTCCTACTTCCAGTGAAGCTAGGTAAACACATGAGTAGAAGGGTGCGATCAGAAAAGCCTAGTCAGTCCAATATATCCTACACTGAATTTGTATTTTGCTTTATTGGATGTATAACAAGCTCATAAATTTAATTCCAATATATTCAACACCAATAAACCTACTGAGAGAAAATCTCAGTTACGTTAGTCCTCATATCTCAGCTTTGGGATAAGATAATCTAAAAAATATCCACACCCCTGTGTAAGTCAGGACCTGCTTAATCAACATCGTGAGTTTGGAAGAAATCTGAGACGGTCAAAAATTTTGTCTAAAAAAACACAAAGGGGTACCCCTTTAGTGTTTTTTTGGGTGAAAAATGTGACAACCTCAGATCTTCTTCAAACCCACACGGTGTGTCAGGGAGGTCCTGACGAAGACAGTGCTGTGGTAACTTTTGCCCTACCTCATCCCATAGCTGAGATATAGGGACATGTTGTGCTGCATAAAATGTATAACTGTGAATTTCATGATGGGATTCCTACTTCCAGTGAAGCTAGGTAAACACATGAGTAGAAGGGTGCGATCAGAAAAGCCTAGTCAGTCCAATATATCCTACACTGAATTTGTATTTTGCTTTATTGGACGTATAACAAGCTCATAAATTTAATTCCAATATATTCAACACCAATAAACCTACTGAGAGAAAATCTCATTCACGTTAGTCTTCATATCTCAGCTTTGGGATAAGATAAGCTAAAAAATAACCACACCCCTGTGTAAGTCAGGACCTGCTTAATCAACATTGTGAGTTTGGAAGAAATCTGAGATGGTCAAAAATTTTGTCTAAAAAAACACAGAGGGGTACCCCCTTAGTGTTTTTTTGGGTGAAAAATGTGACCTCCTCAGATCTTCTTCAAACCCACACCGTGTGTCAGGGAGGTCCTGACGAAGACAGTGGTGTGGTCATTTTTGCCCTACCCCATCCCACAGCTGAGATATAGGGACATGTTGTGCTGCATAAAATGTATAACTGTGAATTTCATGATGGGATTCCTACTTCCAGTGAAGCTAGGTAAACACATGAGTAGAAGGGTGCGATCAGAAAAGCCTAGTCAGTCCAATATATCCTACACTGAATTTGTATTTTGCTTTATTGGACGTATAACAAGCTCATAAATTTAATTCCAATATATTCAACACCAATAAACCTACTGAGAGAAAATCTCAGGTACGTTAGTCCTCATATCTCAGCTTTGGGATAAGATAAGCTAAAAATAACCACACCCCTGTGTAAGTCAGGACCTGCTTAATCAACATCGTGAGTTTGGAAGAAATCTGAGACGGTCAAAAAGTTTGTCTAAAAAAACACAAAGGGTTTTTTTTGGGTGAAAAATGTGACCTCCTCAGATCTTCTTCAAACCCACACCGTGTGTCAGGGAGGTCCTGACGAAGACAGTGGTGTGGTAATTTTTGCCCTACCCCATCCCACAGCTGAGATATAGGGACATGTTGTGCTGCATAAAATGTATAACTGTGAATTTCATGATGGGATTCCTACTTCCAGTGAAGCTAGGTAAACACATGAGTAGAAGGGTGCGATCAGAAAAGTCTAGTCAGTCCAATATATCCTACACTGAATTTGTATTTTGCTTTATTGGACGTATAACAAGCTCATAAATTTAATTCCAATAAATTCAACACCGACAAACCTACTGAGAGAAAATCCCAGTTACGTTAGTCTTCATATCTCAGCTTTGGGATGAGATAAGCTAAAAAATAACCACACCCCTGTGTAAGTCAGGACCTGCTTAATCAACATCGTGAGTTTGGAAGAAATCTGAGATGGTCAAAAATTTTGTCTAAAAAAACACAAAGGGTTTTTTTTGGGTGAAAAATGTGACCTCCTCAGATCTTCTTCAAACCCACACAGTGTGTCAGGGAGGTCCTGACGAAGACAGTGGTGTGGTAATTTTTGCCCTACCCCATCCAACAGCTGAGATATAGGGACATGTTGTGCTGCATAAAATGTATAACTGTGAATTTCATGATGGGATTCCTACTTCCAGTGAAGATAGGTAAAAACATGAGTAGAAGGGTGCGAACAGAAAAGCCTAGTCAGTCCAATATATCCTACATTGCATCTGTACTTTGCTTTATTGGACGTATAACAAGCTCATAAATTTAATTCCAATATATTCAACACCAATAAACCTATTGAGAAAAAATCCTAGTTACGTTAGTCCTCATAGCTCAGCTTTGGGATAAGATAAGCTAAAAATAACCACACCCCTGTGTAAGTCAGGACGTGGTTAATCAACATCGTGAGTTTGGAAGAAATCTGAGTCTGTCAAAAATTTTGTCTAAAAAAACACAAAGGGGTACCCCTTTAGTGTTTTTTTGGGTGAAAAATGTGACAACCTCAGATCTTCTTCAAACCCACACGGTGTGTCAGGGAGGTCCTGACGAAGACAGTGCTGTGGTAACTTTTGCCCTACCTCATCCCATAGCTGAGATATAGGGACATGTTGTGCTGCATAAAATGTATAACTGTGAATTTCATGATGGGATTCCTACTTCCAGTGAAGCTAGGTAAACACATGAGTAGAAGGGTGCGATCAGAAAAGCCTAGTCAGTCCAATATATCCTACACTGAATTTGTATTTTGCTTTATTGGACGTATAACAAGCTCATAAATTTAATTCCAATATATTCAACACCAATAAACCTACTGAGAGAAAATCTCATTCACGTTAGTCTTCATATCTCAGCTTTGGGATAAGATAAGCTAAAAAATATCCACACCCCTGTGTAAGTCAGGACCTGCTTAATCAACATCGTGAGTTTGGAAGAAATCTGAGACGGTCAAAAATTTTGTCTAAAAAAACACAAAGGGGTACCCCTTTAGTGTTTTTTTGGGTGAAAAATGTGACAACCTCAGATCTTCTTCAAACCCACACGGTGTGTCAGGGAGGTCCTGACGAAGACAGTGCTGTGGTAACTTTTGCCCTACCTCATCCCATAGCTGAGATATAGGGACATGTTGTGCTGCATAAAATGTATAACTGTGAATTTCATGATGGGATTCCTACTTCCAGTGAAGCTAGGTAAACACATGAGTAGAAGGGTGCGATCAGAAAAGCCTAGTCAGTCCAATATATCCTACACTGAATTTGTATTTTGCTTCATTGGACGTATAACAAGCTCATAAATTTAATTCCAATATATTCAACACCAATAAACCTACTGAGAGAAAATCTCATTCACGTTAGTCTTCATATCTCAGCTTTGGGATAAGATAAGCTAAAAAATAACCACACCCCTGTGTAAGTCAGGACCTGCTTAATCAACATTGTGAGTTTGGAAGAAATCTGAGATGGTCAAAAATTTTGTCTAAAAAAACACAGAGGGGTACCCCCTTAGTGTTTTTTTGGGTGAAAAATGTGACCTCCTCAGATCTTCTTCAAACCCACACCGTGTGTCAGGGAGGTCCTGACGAAGACAGTGGTGTGGTCATTTTTGCCCTACCCCATCCCACAGCTGAGATATAGGGACATGTTGTGCTGCATAAAATGTATAACTGTGAATTTCATGATGGGATTCCTACTTCCAGTGAAGCTAGGTAAACACATGAGTAGAAGGGTGCGATCAGAAAAGCCTAGTCAGTCCAATATATCCTACACTGAATTTGTATTTTGCTTTATTGGACGTATAACAAGCTCATAAATTTAATTCCAATATATTCAACACCAATAAACCTACTGAGAGAAAATCTCAGGTACGTTAGTCCTCATATCTCAGCTTTGGGATAAGATAAGCTAAAAATAACCACACCCCTGTGTAAGTCAGGACCTGCTTAATCAACATCGTGAGTTTGGAAGAAATCTGAGACGGTCAAAAAGTTTGTCTAAAAAAACACAAAGGGTTTTTTTTGGGTGAAAAATGTGACCTCCTCAGATCTTCTTCAAACCCACACCGTGTGTCAGGGAGGTCCTGACGAAGACAGTGGTGTGGTAATTTTTGCCCTACCCCATCCCACAGCTGAGATATAGGGACATGTTGTGCTGCATAAAATGTATAACTGTGAATTTCATGATGGGATTCCTACTTCCAGTAAAGCTAGGTAAACACATGAGTAGAAGGGTGCGATCAGAAAAGTCTAGTCAGTCCAATATATCCTACACTGAATTTGTATTTTGCTTTATTGGACGTATAACAAGCTCATAAATTTAATTCCAATAAATTCAACACCGACAAACCTACTGAGAGAAAATCCCAGTTACGTTAGTCTTCATATCTCAGCTTTGGGATGAGATAAGCTAAAAAATAACCACACCCCTGTGTAAGTCAGGACCTGCTTAATCAACATCGTGAGTTTGGAAGAAATCTGAGATGGTCAAAAATTTTGTCTAAAAAAACACAAAGGGTTTTTTTTGGGTGAAAAATGTGACCTCCTCAGATCTTCTTCAAACCCACACAGTGTGTCAGGGAGGTCCTGACGAAGACAGTGGTGTGGTAATTTTTGCCCTACCCCATCCAACAGCTGAGATATAGGGACATGTTGTGCTGCATAAAATGTATAACTGTGAATTTCATGATGGGATTCCTACTTCCAGTGAAGATAGGTAAAAATATGAGTAGAAGGGTGCGAACAGAAAAGCCTAGTCAGTCCAATATATCCTACATTGCATCTGTACTTTGCTTTATTGGACGTATAACAAGCTCATAAATTTAATTCCAATATATTCAACACCAATAAACCTATTGAGAAAAAATCCTAGTTACGTTAGTCCTCATAGCTCAGCTTTGGGATAAGATAAGCTAAAAATAACCACACCCCTGTGTAAGTCAGGACGTGGTTAATCAACATCGTGAGTTTGGAAGAAATCTGAGTCTGTCAAAAATTTTGTCTAAAAAAACACAAAGGGGTACCCCTTTAGTGTTTTTTTGGGTGAAAAATGTGACAACCTCAGATCTTCTTCAAACCCACACCGTGTGTCAGGGAGGTCCTGACGAAGACAGTGCTGTGGTAACTTTTGCCCTACCTCATCCCATAGCTGAGATATAGGGACATGTTGTGCTGCATAAAATGTATAACTGTGAATTTCATGATGGGATTCCTACTTCCAGTGAAGCTAGGTAAACACATGAGTAGAAGGGTGCGATCAGAAAAGCCTAGTCAGTCCAATATATCCTACACTGAATTTGTATTTTGCTTTATTGGACGTATAACAAGCTCATAAATTTAATTCCAATATATTCAACACCAATAAACCTACTGAGAGAAAATCTCATTCACGTTAGTCTTCATATCTCAGCTTTGGGATAAGATAAGCTAAAAAATAACCACACCCCTGTGTAAGTCAGGACCTGCTTAATCAACATTGTGAGTTTGGAAGAAATCTGAGATGGTCAAAAATTTTGTCTAAAAAAACACAGAGGGGTACCCCCTTAGTGTTTTTTTGGGTGAAAAATGTGACCTCCTCAGATCTTCTTCAAACCCACACCGTGTGTCAGGGAGGTCCTGACGAAGACAGTGGTGTGGTCATTTTTGCCCTACCCCATCCCACAGCTGAGATATAGGGACATGTTGTGCTGCATAAAATGTATAACTGTGAATTTCATGATGGGATTCCTACTTCCAGTGAAGCTAGGTAAACACATGAGTAGAAGGGTGCGATCAGAAAAGCCTAGTCAGTCCAATATATCCTACACTGAATTTGTATTTTGCTTTATTGGACGTATAACAAGCTCATAAATTTAATTCCAATATATTCAACACCAATAAACCTACTGAGAGAAAATCTCAGGTACGTTAGTCCTCATATCTCAGCTTTGGGATAAGATAAGCTAAAAATAACCACACCCCTGTGTAAGTCAGGACCTGCTTAATCAACATCGTGAGTTTGGAAGAAATCTGAGACGGTCAAAAAGTTTGTCTAAAAAAACACAAAGGGTTTTTTTTGGGTGAAAAATGTGACCTCCTCAGATCTTCTTCAAACCCACACCGTGTGTCAGGGAGGTCCTGACGAAGACAGTGGTGTGGTAATTTTTGCCCTACCCCATCCCACAGCTGAGATATAGGGACATGTTGTGCTGCATAAAATGTATAACTGTGAATTTCATGATGGGATTCCTACTTCCAGTGAAGCTAGGTAAACACATGAGTAGAAGGGTGCGATCAGAAAAGTCTAGTCAGTCCAATATATCCTACACTGAATTTGTATTTTGCTTTATTGGACGTATAACAAGCTCATAAATTTAATTCCAATAAATTCAACACCGACAAACCTACTGAGAGAAAATCCCAGTTACGTTAGTCTTCATATCTCAGCTTTGGGATGAGATAAGCTAAAAAATAACCACACCCCTGTGTAAGTCAGGACCTGCTTAATCAACATCGTGAGTTTGGAAGAAATCTGAGATGGTCAAAAATTTTGTCTAAAAAAACACAAAGGGTTTTTTTTGGGTGAAAAATGTGACCTCCTCAGATCTTCTTCAAACCCACACAGTGTGTCAGGGAGGTCCTGACGAAGACAGTGGTGTGGTAATTTTTGCCCTACCCCATCCAACAGCTGAGATATAGGGACATGTTGTGCTGCATAAAATGTATAACTGTGAATTTCATGATGGGATTCCTACTTCCAGTGAAGATAGGTAAAAATATGAGTAGAAGGGTGCGAACAGAAAAGCCTAGTCAGTCCAATATATCCTACATTGCATCTGTACTTTGCTTTATTGGACGTATAACAAGCTCATAAATTTAATTCCAATATATTCAACACCAATAAACCTATTGAGAAAAAATCCTAGTTACGTTAGTCCTCATAGCTCAGCTTTGGGATAAGATAAGCTAAAAATAACCACACCCCTGTGTAAGTCAGGACGTGGTTAATCAACATCGTGAGTTTGGAAGAAATCTGAGTCTGTCAAAAATTTTGTCTAAAAAAACACAAAGGGGTACCCCTTTAGTGTTTTTTTGGGTGAAAAATGTGACAACCTCAGATCTTCTTCAAACCCACACGGTGTGTCAGGGAGGTCCTGACGAAGACAGTGCTGTGGTAACTTTTGCCCTACCTCATCCCATAGCTGAGATATAGGGACATGTTGTGCTGCATAAAATGTATAACTGTGAATTTCATGATGGGATTCCTACTTCCAGTGAAGCTAGGTAAACACATGAGTAGAAGGGTGCGATCAGAAAAGCCTAGTCAGTCCAATATATCCTACACTGAATTTGTATTTTGCTTTATTGGACGTATAACAAGCTCATAAATTTAATTCCAATATATTCAACACCAATAAACCTACTGAGAGAAAATCTCATTCACGTTAGTCTTCATATCTCAGCTTTGGGATAAGATAAGCTAAAAAATAACCACACCCCTGTGTAAGTCAGGACCTGCTTAATCAACATTGTGAGTTTGGAAGAAATCTGAGATGGTCAAAAATTTTGTCTAAAAAAACACAGAGGGGTACCCCCTTAGTGTTTTTTTGGGTGAAAAATGTGACCTCCTCAGATCTTCTTCAAACCCACACCGTGTGTCAGGGAGGTCCTGACGAAGACAGTGGTGTGGTCATTTTTGCCCTACCCCATCCCACAGCTGAGATATAGGGACATGTTGTGCTGCATAAAATGTATAACTGTGAATTTCATGATGGGATTCCTACTTCCAGTGAAGCTAGGTAAACACATGAGTAGAAGGGTGCGATCAGAAAAGCCTAGTCAGTCCAATATATCCTACACTGAATTTGTATTTTGCTTTATTGGACGTATAACAAGCTCATAAATTTAATTCCAATATATTCAACACCAATAAACCTACTGAGAGAAAATCTCAGGTACGTTAGTCCTCATATCTCAGCTTTGGGATAAGATAAGCTAAAAATAACCACACCCCTGTGTAAGTCAGGACCTGCTTAATCAACATCGTGAGTTTGGAAGAAATCTGAGACGGTCAAAAAGTTTGTCTAAAAAAACACAAAGGGTTTTTTTTGGGTGAAAAATGTGACCTCCTCAGATCTTCTTCAAACCCACACCGTGTGTCAGGGAGGTCCTGACGAAGACAGTGGTGTGGTAATTTTTGCCCTACCCCATCCCACAGCTGAGATATAGGGACATGTTGTGCTGCATAAAATGTATAACTGTGAATTTCATGATGGGATTCCTACTTCCAGTGAAGCTAGGTAAACACATGAGTAGAAGGGTGCGATCAGAAAAGTCTAGTCAGTCCAATATATCCTACACTGAATTTGTATTTTGCTTTATTGGACGTATAACAAGCTCATAAATTTAATTCCAATAAATTCAACACCGACAAACCTACTGAGAGAAAATCCCAGTTACGTTAGTCTTCATATCTCAGCTTTGGGATGAGATAAGCTAAAAAATAACCACACCCCTGTGTAAGTCAGGACCTGCTTAATCAACATCGTGAGTTTGGAAGAAATCTGAGATGGTCAAAAATTTTGTCTAAAAAAACACAAAGGGTTTTTTTTGGGTGAAAAATGTGACCTCCTCAGATCTTCTTCAAACCCACACCGTGTGTCAGGGAGGTCCTGACGAAGACAGTGGTGTGGTAATTTTTGCCCTAACCCATCCCACAGCTGAGATATAGGGACATGTTGTGCTGCATAAAATGTATAACTGTGAATTTCATGATGGGATTCCTACTTCCAGTGAAGCTAGGTAAACACATGAGTAGAAGGGTGCGATCAGAAAAGCCTAGTCAGTCCAATATATCCTACACTGAATTTGTGTTTTGCTTTATTGGACGTATAACAAGCTCATAAATTTAATTCCAATATATTCAACACCAATAAACCTACTGAGAGAAAATCTCATTCACGTTAGTCTTCATATCTCAGCTTTGGGATAAGATAAGCTAAAAAATAACCACACCCCTGTGTAAGTCAGGACCTGCTTAATCAACATTGTGAGTTTGGAAGAAATCTGAGATGGTCAAAAATTTTGTCTAAAAAAACACAGAGGGGTACCCCCTTAGTGTTTTTTTGGGTGAAAAATGTGACCTCCTCAGATCTTCTTCAAACCCACACCGTGTGTCAGGGAGGTCCTGACGAAGACAGTGGTGTGGTCATTTTTGCCCTACCCCATCCCACAGCTGAGATATAGGGACATGTTGTGCTGCATAAAATGTATAACTGTGAATTTCATGATGGGATTCCTACTTCCAGTGAAGCTAGGTAAACACATGAGTAGAAGGGTGCGATCAGAAAAGCCTAGTCAGTCCAATATATCCTACACTGAATTTGTATTTTGCTTTATTGGACGTATAACAAGCTCATAAATTTAATTCCAATATATTCAACACCAATAAACCTATTGAGAAAAAATCCTAGTTACGTTAGTCCTCATAGCTCAGCTTTGGGATAAGATAAGCTAAAAATAACCACACCCCTGTGTAAGTCAGGACCTGCTTAATCAACATCGTGAGTTTGGAAGAAATCTGAGTCGGTCAAAAATTTTGTCTAAAAAAACACAAAAGGGGTACCCCTTTAGTGTTTTTTTGGGTGAAAAATGTGACAACCTCAGATCTTCTTCAAACCCATACCGTGTGTCAGGGAGGTCCTGACGAAGACAGTGCTGTGGTAATTTTTGCCCTACCTCATCCCATAGCTGAGATATAGGGACATGTTGTGCTGCATAAAATGTATAACTGTGAATTTCATGATGGGATTCCTACTTCCAGTGAAGCTAGGTAAACACATGAGTAGAAGGGTGCGATCAGAAAAGCCTAGTCAGTCCAATATATCCTACATTGCATCTGTACTTTGCTTTATTAGACATATAACAAGCTCATAAATTTAATTCCAATATATTCAACACCGATAAACATACTGAGAGAAAATCCCAGTTACGTTAGTCCTCATATCTCAGCTTTGGGATGAGATAAGCTAAAAATAACCACACCCCTGTGTAAGTCAGGACCTGCTTAATCAACATCGTGAGTTTGGAAGAAATCTGAGACAGTCAAAAATTTAGTCTAAAAAAACCCAAAAGGGGTACCCCTTAGTGTTTTTTTGGGTGAAAAATGTGACCTCCTCAGATCTTCTTCAAACCCACACCGTGTGTCAGGGAGGTCCTGACGAAGACAGTGGTGTGGTCATTTTTGCCCTACCCCATCCCACAGCTGAGATATAGGGACATGTTGTGCTGCATAAAATGTATAACTGTGAATTTCATGATGGGATTCCTACTTCCAGTGAAGCTAGGTAAACACATGAGTAGAAGGGTGCGATCAGAAAAGTCTAGTCAGTCCAATATATCCTACACTGAATTTGTATTTTGCTTTATTGGACGTATAACAAGCTCATAAATTTAATTCCAATAAATTCAACACCGACAAACCTACTGAGAGAAAATCCCAGTTACGTTAGTCCTCATAGCTCAGCTTTGGGATAAGATAATCTAAAAAATAACCACACCCCTGTGTAAGTCAGGACCTGCTTAATCAACATCGTGAGTTTGGAAGAAATCTGAGACGGTCAAAAATTTTGTCTAAAAAAACACAAAGGGGTACCCCTTAGTGTTTTTTAGGGTGAAAAATTTGACCTCCTCAGATCTTCTTCAAACCCACACCGTGTGTCAGGGAGGTTCTGACGAAGACAGTGGTGTGGTAATTTTTGCCCTACCCCATCCCACAGCTGAGATATAGGGACATGTTGTGCTGCATAAAATGTATAACTGTGAATTTCATGATGGGATTCCTACTTCCAGTGAAGCTAGGTAAACACATGAGTGGAAGGGTGCGATCAGAAAAGCCTAGTCAGTCCAATATATCCTACACTGAATTTGTATTTTGCTTTATTGGACGTATAACAAGCTCATAAATTTAATTCCAATATATTCAACACCAATAAACCTACTGAGAGAAAATCTCAGGTACGTTAGTCCTCATATCTCAGCTTTGGGATAAGATAAGCTAAAAATAACCACACCCCTGTGTAAGTCAGGACCTGCTTAATCAACATCGTGAGTTTGGAAGAAATCTGAGACGGTCAAAAAGTTTGTCTAAAAAAACACAAAGGGTTTTTTTTGGGTGAAAAATGTGACCTCCTCAGATCTTCTTCAAACCCACACCGTGTGTCAGGGAGGTCCTGACGAAGACAGTGGTGTGGTAATTTTTGCCCTACCCCATCCCACAGCTGAGATATAGGGACATGTTGTGCTGCATAAAATGTATAACTGTGAATTTCATGATGGGATTCCTACTTCCAGTGAAGCTAGGTAAACACATGAGTAGAAGGGTGCGATCAGAAAAGTCTAGTCAGTCCAATATATCCTACACTGAATTTGTATTTTGCTTTATTGGACGTATAACAAGCTCATAAATTTAATTCCAATAAATTCAACACCGACAAACCTACTGAGAGAAAATCCCAGTTACGTTAGTCTTCATATCTCAGCTTTGGGATGAGATAAGCTAAAAAATAACCACACCCCTGTGTAAGTCAGGACCTGCTTAATCAACATCGTGAGTTTGGAAGAAATCTGAGATGGTCAAAAATTTTGTCTAAAAAAACACAAAGGGTTTTTTTTGGGTGAAAAATGTGACCTCCTCAGATCTTCTTCAAACCCACACCGTGTGTCAGGGAGGTCCTGACGAAGACAGTGGTGTGGTAATTTTTGCCCTACCCCATCCCACAGCTGAGATATAGGGACATGTTGTGCTGCATAAAATGTATAACTGTGAATTTCATGATGGGATTCCTACTTCCAGTGAAGCTAGGTAAACACATGAGTAGAAGGGTGCGATCAGAAAAGCCTAGTCAGTCCAATATATCCTACACTGAATTTGTGTTTTGCTTTATTGGACGTATAACAAGCTCATAAATTTAATTCCAATATATTCAACACCAATAAACCTACTGAGAGAAAATCTCATTCACGTTAGTCTTCATATCTCAGCTTTGGGATAAGATAAGCTAAAAAATAACCACACCCCTGTGTAAGTCAGGACCTGCTTAATCAACATTGTGAGTTTGGAAGAAATCTGAGATGGTCAAAAATTTTGTCTAAAAAAACACAGAGGGGTACCCCCTTAGTGTTTTTTTGGGTGAAAAATGTGACCTCCTCAGATCTTCTTCAAACCCACACCGTGTGTCAGGGAGGTCCTGACGAAGACAGTGGTGTGGTCATGTTTGCCCTACCCCATCCCACAGCTGAGATATAGGGACATGTTGTGCTGCATAAAATGTATAACTGTGAATTTCATGATGGGATTCCTACTTCCAGTGAAGCTAGGTAAACACATGAGTAGAAGGGTGCGATCAGAAAAGCCTAGTCAGTCCAATATATCCTACACTGAATTTGTATTTTGCTTTATTGGACGTATAACAAGCTCATAAATTTAATTCCAATATATTCAACACCAATAAACCTATTGAGAAAAAATCCTAGTTACGTTAGTCCTCATAGCTCAGCTTTGGGATAAGATAAGCTAAAAATAACCACACCCCTGTGTAAGTCAGGACCTGCTTAATCAACATCGTGAGTTTGGAAGAAATCTGAGTCGGTCAAAAATTTTGTCTAAAAAAACCCAAAGGGGTACCCCTTAGTGTTTTTTTGGGTGAAAAATTTGACCTCCTCAGATCTTCTTCAAACCCACACCGTGTGTCAGGGAGGTCCTGACGAAGACAGTGGTGTGGTCATTTTTGCCCTACCCCATCCCACAGCTGAGATATAGGGACATGTTGTGCTGCATAAAATGTATAACTGTGAATTTCATGATGGGATTCCTACTTCCAGTGAAGCTAGGTAAACACATGAGTAGAAGGGTGCGATCAGAAAAGCCTAGTCAGTCCAATATATCCTACATTGCATCTCTACTTTGCTTTATTGGACGTATAACAAGCTCATAAATTTAATTCCAATATATTCAACACCAATAAACCTACTGAGAGAAAATCTCATTTACGTTAGTCTTCATATCTCAGCTTTGGGATGAGATAAGCTAAAAAATAACCACACCCCTGTGTAAGTCAGGACCTGCTTAATCAACATCGTGAGTTTGGAAGAAATCTGAGATGGTCAAAAATTTTGTCTAAAAAAACACAAAGGGTTTTTTTGGGTGAAAAATGTGACCTCCTCAGATCTTCTTCAAACCCACACCGTGTGTCAGGGAGGTCCTGACGAAGACAGTGGTGTGGTAATTTTTGCCCTACCCCATCCCACAGCTGAGATATAGGGACATGTTGTGCTGCGAAAAATGTATAACTGTGAATTTCATGATGGGATTCCTACTTCCAGTGAAGATAGGTAAAAACATGAGTAGAAGGGTGCCAACAGAAAAGCCTAGTCCGTCCAATATATCCTACATTGCATCTGTACTTTGATTTATTGGACGTATAACAAGCTCATAAATTTAATTCCAATATATTCAACACCAATAAACCTATTGAGAAAAAATCCTAGTTACGTTAGTCCTCATAGCTCAGCTTTGGGATAAGATAAGCTAAAAATAACCACACCCCTGTGTAAGTCAGGACCTGCTTAATCAACATTGTGAGTTTGGAAGAAATCTGAGATGGTCAAAAATTTTGTCTAAAAAAACACAGAGGGGTACCCCCTTAGTGTTTTTTTGGGTGAAAAATGTGACCTCCTCAGATCTTCTTCAAACCCACACCGTGTGTCAGGGAGGTCCTGACGAAGACAGTGGTGTGGTCATGTTTGCCCTACCCCATCCCACAGCTGAGATATAGGGACATGTTGTGCTGCATAAAATGTATAACTGTGAATTTCATGATGGGATTCCTACTTCCAGTGAAGCTAGGTAAACACATGAGTAGAAGGGTGCGATCAGAAAAGCCTAGTCAGTCCAATATATCCTACACTGAATTTGTATTTTGCTTTATTGGACGTATAACAAGCTCATAAATTTAATTCCAATATATTCAACACCAATAAACCTACTGAGAGAAAATCTCAGTTACGTTAGTCCTCATATCTCAGCTTTGGGATAAGATAAGCTAAAAATAACCACACCCCTGTGTAAGTCAGGACCTGCTTAATCAACATCGTGAGTTTGGAAGAAATCTGAGACGGTCAAAAATTTTGTCTAAAAAAACACAAAGGGTTTTTTTTGGGTGAAAAATGTGACCTCCTCAGATCTTCTTCAAACCCACACCGTGTGTCAGGGAGGTCCTGACGAAGACAGTGGTGTGGTAATTTTTGCCCTACCCCATCCCACAGCTGAGATATAGGGACATGTTGTGCTGCATAAAATGTATAACTGTGAATTTCATGATGGGATTCCTACTTCCAGTGAAGATAGGTAAACACATGAGTAGAAGGGTGCGAACAGAAAAGCCTAGTCAGTCCAATATATCCTACATTGCATCTGTACTTTGCTTTATTGGACGTATAACAAGCTCATAAATTTAATTCCAATATATTCAACACCAATAAACCTATTGAGAAAAAATCCTAGTTACGTTAGTCCTCATAGCTCAGCTTTGGGATAAGATAAGCTAAAAATAACCACACCCCTGTGTAAGTCAGGACGTGGTTAATCAACATCGTGAGTTTGGAAGAAATCTGAGTCTGTCAAAAATTTTGTCTAAAAAAACACAAAGGGGTACCCCTTTAGTGTTTTTTTGGGTGAAAAATGTGACAACCTCAGATCTTCTTCAAACCCACACGGTGTGTCAGGGAGGTCCTGACGAAGACAGTGCTGTGGTAACTTTTGCCCTACCTCATCCCATAGCTGAGATATAGGGACATGTTGTGATGCATAAAATGTATAACTGTGAATTTCATGATGGGATTCCTACTTCCAGTGAAGCTAGGTAAACACATGAGTAGAAGGGTGCGATCAGAAAAGCCTAGTCAGTCCAATATATCCTACACTGAATTTGTATTTTGCTTTATTGGACGTATAACAAGCTCATAAATTTAATTCCAATATATTCAACACCAATAAACCTACTGAGAGAAAATCTCAGTTACGTTAGTCCTCATATCTCAGCTTTGGGATAAGATAATCTAAAAAATATCCACACCCCTGTGTAAGTCAGGACCTGCTTAATCAACATCGTGAGTTTGGAAGAAATCTGAGACGGTCAAAAATTTTGTCTAAAAAAACACAAAGGGGTACCCCTTAGTGTTTTTTAGGGTGAAAAATTTGACCTCCTCAGATCTTCTTCAAACCCACACCGTGTGTCAGGGAGGTTCTGACGAAGACAGTGGTGTGGTAATTTTTGCCCTACCCCATCCCACAGCTGAGATATAGGGACATGTTGTGCTGCATAAAATGTATAACTGTGAATTTCATGATGGGATTCCTACTTCCAGTGAAGCTAGGTAAACACATGAGTAGAAGGGTGCGATCAGAAAAGCCTAGTCAGTCCAATATATCCTACACTGAATTTGTATTTTGCTTTATTGGACGTATAACAAGCTCATAAATTTAATTCCAATATATTCAACACCAATAAACCTACTGAGAGAAAATCTCAGTTACGTTAGTCCTCATATCTCAGCTTTGGGATAAGATAAGCTAAAAATAACCACACCCCTGTGTAAGTCAGGACCTGCTTAATCAACATCGTGAGTTTGGAAGAAATCTGAGACGGTCAAAAATTTTGTCTAAAAAAACACAAAGGGTTTTTTTTGGGTGAAAAATGTGACCTCCTCAGATCTTCTTCAAACCCACACCGTGTGTCAGGGAGGTCCTGACGAAGACAGTGGTGTGGTAATTTTTGCCCTACCCCATCCCACAGCTGAGATATAGGGACATGTTGTGCTGCATAAAATGTATAACTGTGAATTTCATGATGGGATTCCTACTTCCAGTGAAGCTAGGTAAACACATGAGTAGAAGGGTGCGATCAGAAAAGTCTAGTCAGTCCAATATATCCTACACTGAATTTGTATTTTGCTTTATTGGACGTATAACAAGCTCATAAATTTAATTCCAATAAATTCAACACCGACAAACCTACTGAGAGAAAATCCCAGTTACGTTAGTCCTCATATTTCAGCTTTGGGATGAGATAAGCTAAAAAATAACCACACCCCTGTGTAAGTCAGGACCTGCTTAATCAACATCGTGAGTTTGGAAGAAATCTGAGATGGTCAAAAATTTTGTCTAAAAAAACACAAAGGGTTTTTTTTGGGTGAAAAGTGTGACCTCCTCAGATCTTCTTCAAACCCACACCGTGTGTCAGGGAGGTCCTGACGAAGACAGTGGTGTGGTAATTTTTGCCCTACCCCATCCAACAGCTGAGATATAGGGACATGTTGTGCTGCATAAAATGTATAACTGTGAATTTCATGATGGGAGTCCTACTTCCAGTGAAGATAGGTAAACACATGAGTAGAAGGGTGCGAACAGAAAAGCCTAGTCAGTCCAATATATCCTACATTGCATCTGTACTTTGCTTTATTGGACGTATAACAAGCTCATAAATTTAATTCCAATATATTCAACACCAATAAACCTATTGAGAAAAAATCCTAGTTACGTTAGTCCTCATAGCTCAGCTTTGGGATAAGATAAGCTAAAAATAACCACACCCCTGTGTAAGTCAGGACGTGGTTAATCAACATCGTGAGTTTGGAAGAAATCTGAGTCTGTCAAAAATTTTGTCTAAAAAAACACAAAGGGTTTTTTTGGGTGAAAAATGTGACAACCTCAGATCTTCTTCAAACCCACACGGTGTGTCAGGGAGGTCCTGACGAAGACAGTGCTGTGGTAATTTTTGCCCTACCCCATCCCACAGCTGAGATATAGGGACATGTTGTGCTGCATAAAATGTATAACTGTGAATTTCATGATGGGATTCCTACTTCCAGTGAAGCTAGGTAAACACATGAGTAGAAGGGTGCGATCAGAAAAGCCTAGTCAGTCCAATATATCCTACACTGAAATTGTATTTTGCTTTATTGGACGTATAACAAGCTCATAAATTTAATTCCAATATATTCAACACCAATAAACCTATTGAGAAAAAATCCTAGTTACGTTAGTCCTCATAGCTCAGCTTTGGGATAAGATAAGCTAAAAATAACCACACCCCTGTGTAAGTCAGGACCTGCTTAATCAACATCGTGAGTTTGGAAGAAATCTGAGACGGTCAAAAATGTTATCTAAAAAAACACAAAGGGGTACCCCTTAGTGTTTTTTTGGGTGAAAAATGTGACCTCCTCAGATCTTCTTCAAACCCACACTGTGTGTCAGGGAGGTCCTGACGAAGACAGTGGTGTGGTAATTTTTGCCCTACCCCATCCCACAGCTGAGATATAGGGACATGTTGTGCTGCGAAAAATGTATAACTGTGAATTTCATGATGGGATTCCTACTTCCAGTGAAGATAGGTAAAAACATGAGTAGAAGGGTGCCAACAGAAAAGCCTAGTCAGTCCAATATATCCTACATTGCATCTGTACTTTGCTTTATTGGACGTATAACAAGCTCATAAATTTAATTCCAATATATTCAACACCAATAAACCTATTGAGAAAAAATCCTAGTTACGTTAGTCCTCATAGCTCAGCTTTGGGATAAGATAAGCTAAAAATAACCACACCCCTGTGTAAGTCAGGACGTGGTTAATCAACATCGTGAGTTTGGAAGAAATCTGAGTCGGTCAAAAATTTTGTCTAAAAAAACACAAAGGGTTTTTTTTGGGTGAAAAATGTGACCTCCTCAGATATTCTTCAAACCCACACCGTGTGTCAGGGAGGTCCTGACGAAGACAGTGGTGTGGTAATTTTTGCCCTACCCCATCCAACAGCTGAGATATAGGGACATGTTGTGCTGCATAAAATGTATAACTGTGAATTTCATGATGGGATTCCTACTTCCAGTGAAGATAGGTAAAAACATGAGTAGAAGGGTGTGAACAGAAAAGCCTAGTCAGTCCAATATATCCTACATTGCATCTGTACTTTGCTTTATTGGACGTATAACAAGCTCATAAATTTAATTCCAATATATTCAACACCAATAAACCTACTGAGAGAAAATCCCAGTTACGTTAGTCTTCATATCTCAGCTTTGGGATGAGATAAGCTAAAAAATAACCACACCCCTGTGTAAGCTATGGGATGAGGTAGGGCAAAAATTACCACAGCACTGTCTTCGTCAGGACCTCCCTGACACACGGTATGGGTTTGAAGAAGATCTGAGGTTGTCACATTTTTCACCCAAAAAAACACTAAAGGGGTACCCCTTTTGTGTTTTTTTAGACAAAATTTTTGACCGACTCAGATTTCTTCCAAACTCAAGATGTTGATTAAGCAGGTTCTCACTTACACAGGGGTGTGGTTATTTTTTAGCTTATCTTATCACAAAGCTGAGATATGAGGACTAACGTAACTGAGATTTTCTCTCAGTAGGTTTATTGGTGTTGAATATATTGGAATTAAATTTATGAGCTTGTTATACGTCCAATAAAGCAAAATACAAATTCAGTGTAGGATATATTGGACTGACTAGGCTTTTCTGATCGCACCCTTCTACTCATGTGTTTACCTAGCTTCACTGGAAGTAGGAATCCCATCATGAAATTCACAGTTATACATTTTATGCAGCACAACATGTCCCTATATCTCAGCTGTGGGATGGGGTAGGGCAAAAATTACCACACCACTGTCTTCGTCAGGACCTCCCTGACACACGGTGTGGGTTTGAAGAAGATCTGAGGAGGTCACATTTTTCACCCAAAAAAACCCCTTTGTGTTTTTTTAGACTAAATTTTTGACCGTCTCAGATTTCTTCCAAACTCACGATGTTGATTAACCACGTCCTGACTTACACAGGGGTGTGGTTATTTTTAGCTTATCTTATCCCAAAGCTGAGCTATGAGGACTAACGTAACTAGGATTTTTTCTCAATAGGTTTATTGGTGTTGAATATATTGGAATTAAATTTATGAGCTTGTTATACGTCCAATAAAGCAAAGTACAGATGCAATGTAGGATATATTGGACTGACTAGGCTTTTCTGTTGGCACCCTTCTACTCATGTTTTTACCTATCTTCACTGGAAGTAGGAATCCCATCATGAAATTCACAGTTATACATTTTTCGCAGCACAACATGTCCCTATATCTCAGCTGTGGGATGGGGTAGGGCAAAAATTACCACACCACTGTCTTCGTCAGGACCTCCCTGACACACGGTGTGGGTTTGAAGAAGATCTGAGGAGGTCACATTTTTCACCCAAAAAAACCCTTTGTGTTTTTTTAGACAAAATTTTTGACCATCTCAGATTTCTTCCAAACTCACGATGTTGATTAAGCAGGTCCTGACTTACACAGGGGTGTGGTTATTTTTTAGCTTATCTCATCCCAAAGCTGAGATATGAAGACTAACGTAAATGAGATTTTCTCTCAGTAGGTTTATTGGTGTTGAATATATTGGAATTAAATTTATGAGCTTGTTATACGTCCAATAAAGCAAAGTAGAGATGCAATGTAGGATATATTGGACTGACTAGGCTTTTCTGATCGCACCCTTCTACTCATGTGTTTACCTAGCTTCACTGGAAGTAGGAATCCCATCATGAAATTCACAGTTATACATTTTATGCAGCACAACATGTCCGTATATCTCAGCTGTGGGATGGGGTAGGGCAAAAATGACCACACCACTGTCTTCGTCAGGACCTCCCTGACACACGGTGTGGGTTTGAAGAAGATCTGAGGAGGTCAAATTTTTCACCCTAAAAAACACTAAGGGGTACCCCTTTGTGTTTTTTTAGACGAAATTTTTGACCGTCTCAGATTTCTTCCAAACTCACGATGCTGATTAAGCAGGTCCTGGCTTACACAGGGGTGTGGTTATTTTTAGCTTATCTCATCCCAAAGCTGAGCTATGAGGACTAACGTAACTGGGATTTTCTCTCAGTAGGTTTGTCGGTGTTGAATTTATTGGAATTAAATTTATGAGCTTGTTATACGTCCAATAAAGCAAAATACAAATTCAGTGTAGGATATATTGGACTGACTAGACTTTTCTGATCGCACCCTTCTACTCATGTGTTTACCTAGCTTCACTGGAAGTAGGAATCCCATCATGAAATTCACAGTTATACATTTTATGCAGCACAACATGTCCCTATATCTCAGCTGTGGGATGGGGTAGGGCAAAAATTACCACACCACTGTCTTCGTCAGGACCTCCCTGACACACGGTGTGGGTTTGAAGAAGATCTGAGGAGGTCACATTTTTCACCCAAAAAAACACTAAGGGGTACCCCTATTGGGTTTTTTTAGACTAAATTTTTGACCGTCTCAGATTTCTTCCAAACTCACGATGCTGATTAAGCAGGTCCTGGCTTACACAGGGGTGTGGTTATTTTTTAGCTTATCTTATCACAAAGCTGAGATATGAGGACTAACGTAACTGGGATTTTCTCTCAGTATGTTTATCGGTGTTGAATATATTGGAATTAAATTTATGAGCTTGTTATACGTCTAATAAAGCAAAATACAAATTCAGTGTAGGATATATTGGACTGACTAGACTTTTCTGATCGCACCCTTCTACTCATGTGTTTACCTAGCTTCACTGGAAGTAGGAATCCCATCATGAAATTCACAGTTATACATTTTATGCAGCACAACATGTCCCTATATCTCAGCTGTGGGATGGGGTAGGGCAAAAATGACCACACCACTGTCTTCGTCAGGACCTCCCTGACACACGGTGTGGGTTTGAAGAAGATCTGAGGAGGTCACATTTTTCACCCAAAAAAACACTAAGGGGTACCCCTTTTGGGTTTTTTTAGACTAAATTTTTGACTGTCTCAGATTTCTTCCAAACTCACGATGTTGATTAAGCAGGTCCTGACTTACACAGGGGTGTGGTTATTTTTAGCTTATCTCATCCCAAAGCTGAGATATGAGGACTAACGTAACTGGGATTTTCTCTCAGTATGTTTATCGGTGTTGAATATATTGGAATTAAATTTATGAGCTTGTTATACGTCTAATAAAGCAAAGTACAGATGCAATGTAGGATATATTGGACTGACTAGGCTTTTCTGATCGCACCCTTCTACTCATGTGTTTACCTAGCTTCACTGGAAGTAGGAATCCCATCATGAAATTCACAGTTATACATTTTATGCAGCACAACATGTCCCTATATCTCAGCTATGGGATGAGGTAGGGCAAAAATTACCACAGCACTGTCTTCGTCAGGACCTCCCTGACACACGGTATGGGTTTGAAGAAGATCTGAGGTTGTCACATTTTTCACCCAAAAAAACACTAAAGGGGTACCCCTTTTGTGTTTTTTTAGACAAAATTTTTGACCGACTCAGATTTCTTCCAAACTCACGATGTTGATTAAGCAGGTTCTGACTTACACAGGGGTGTGGTTATTTTTTAGCTTATCTTATCACAAAGCTGAGATATGAGGACTAACGTAACTGAGATTTTCTCTCAGTAGGTTTATTGGTGTTGAATATATTGGAATTAAATTTATGAGCTTGTTATACGTCCAATAAAGCAAAATACAAATTCAGTGTAGGATATATTGGACTGACTAGGCTTTTCTGATCGCACCCTTCTACTCATGTGTTTACCTAGCTTCACTGGAAGTAGGAATCCCATCATGAAATTCACAGTTATACATTTTATGCAGCACAACATGTCCCTATATCTCAGCTGTGGGATGGGGTAGGGCAAAAATTACCACACCACTGTCTTCGTCAGGACCTCCCTGACACACGGTGTGGGTTTGAAGAAGATCTGAGGAGGTCACATTTTTCACCCAAAAAAACCCCTTTGTGTTTTTTTAGACTAAATTTTTGACCGTCTCAGATTTCTTCCAAACTCACGATGTTGATTAACCACGTCCTGACTTACACAGGGGTGTGGTTATTTTTAGCTTATCTTATCCCAAAGCTGAGCTATGAGGACTAACGTAACTAGGATTTTTTCTCAATAGGTTTATTGGTGTTGAATATATTGGAATTAAATTTATGAGCTTGTTATACGTCCAATAAAGCAAAGTACAGATGCAATGTAGGATATATTGGACTGACTAGGCTTTTCTGTTGGCACCCTTCTACTCATGTTTTTACCTATCTTCACTGGAAGTAGGAATCCCATCATGAAATTCACAGTTATACATTTTTCGCAGCACAACATGTCCCTCTATCTCAGCTGTGGGATGGGGTAGGGCAAAAATTACCACACCACTGTCTTCGTCAGGACCTCCCTGACACACGGTGTGGGTTTGAAGAAGATCTGAGGAGGTCACATTTTTCACCCAAAAAAACACTAAGGGGTACCCCTTTTGGGTTTTTTTAGACTAAATTTTTGACTGTCTCAGATTTCTTCCAAACTCACGATGTTGATTAAGCAGGTCCTGACTTACACAGGGGTGTGGTTATTTTTAGCTTATCTCATCCCAAAGCTGAGATATGAGGACTAACGTAACTGGGATTTTCTCTCAGTATGTTTATTGGTGTTGAATATATTGGAATTAAATTTATGAGCTTGTTATACGTCTAATAAAGCAAAGTACAGATGCAATGTAGGATATATTGGACTGACTAGGCTTTTCTGATCGCACCCTTCTACTCATGTGTTTACCTAGCTTCACTGGAAGTAGGAATCCCATCATGAAATTCACAGTTATACATTTTATGCAGCACAACATGTCCCTATATCTCAGCTATGGGATGAGGTAGGGCAAAAATTACCACAGCACTGTCTTCGTCAGGACCTCCCTGACACACGGTATGGGTTTGAAGAAGATCTGAGGTTGTCACATTTTTCACCCAAAAAAACACTAAAGGGGTACCCCTTTTGTGTTTTTTTAGACAAAATTTTTGACCGACTCAGATTTCTTCCAAACTCACGATGTTGATTAAGCAGGTCCTGGCTTACACAGGGGTGTGGTTATTTTTTAGCTTATCTTATCACAAAGCTGAGATATGAGGACTAACGTAACTGAGATTTTCTCTCAGTAGGTTTATTGGTGTTGAATATATTGGAATTAAATTTATGAGCTTGTTATACGTCCAATAAAGCAAAATACAAATTCAGTGTAGGATATATTGGACTGACTAGACTTTTCTGATCGCACCCTTCTACTCATGTTTTTACCTATCTTCACTGGAAGTAGGAATCCCATCATGAAATTCACAGTTATACATTTTTCGCAGCACAACATGTCCCTCTATCTCAGCTGTGGGATGGGGTAGGGCAAAAATTACCACACCACTGTCTTCGTCAGGACCTCCCTGACACACGGTGTGGGTTTGAAGAAGATCTGAGGAGGTCACATTTTTCACCCAAAAAAACACTAAGGGGTACCCCTTTTGGGTTTTTTTAGACTAAATTTTTGACTGTCTCAGATTTCTTCCAAACTCACGATGTTGATTAAGCAGGTCCTGACTTACACAGGGGTGTGGTTATTTTTAGCTTATCTCATCCCAAAGCTGAGATATGAGGACTAACGTAACTGGGATTTTCTCTCAGTATGTTTATTGGTGTTGAATATATTGGAATTAAATTCATGAGCTTGTTATACGTCTAATAAAGCAAAGTACAGATGCAATGTAGGATATATTGGACTGACTAGGCTTTTCTGATCGCACCCTTCTACTCATGTGTTTACCTAGCTTCACTGGAAGTAGGAATCCCATCATGAAATTCACAGTTATACATTTTATGCAGCACAACATGTCCCTATATCTCAGCTATGGGATGAGGTAGGGCAAAAATTACCACAGCACTGTCTTCGTCAGGACCTCCCTGATACACGGTATGGGTTTGAAGAAGATCTGAGGTTGTCACATTTTTCACCCAAAAAAACACTAAAGGGGTACCCCTTTTGTGTTTTTTTAGACAAAATTTTTGACCGACTCAGATTTCTTCCAAACTCACGATGTTGATTAAGCAGGTCCTGACTTACACAGGGGTGTGGTTATTTTTTAGCTTATCTTATCACAAAGCTGAGATATGAGGACTAACGTAACTGGGATTTTCTCTCAGTATGTTTATCGGTGTTGAATATATTGGAATTAAATTTATGAGCTTGTTATACGTCTAATAAAGCAAAATACAAATTCAGTGTAGGATATATTGGACTGACTAGACTTTTCTGATCGCACCCTTCTACTCATGTGTTTACCTAGCTTCACTGGAAGTAGGAATCCCATCATGAAATTCACAGTTATACATTTTATGCAGCACAACATGTCCCTATATCTCAGCTGTGGGATGGGGTAGGGCAAAAATGACCACACCACTGTCTTCGTCAGGACCTCCCTGACACACGGTGTGGGTTTGAAGAAGATCTGAGGAGGTCACATTTTTCACCCAAAAAAACACTAAGGGGTACCCCTTTTGGGTTTTTTTAGACTAAATTTTTGACTGTCTCAGATTTCTTCCAAACTCACGATGTTGATTAAGCAGGTCCTGACTTACACAGGGGTGTGGTTATTTTTAGCTTATCTCATCCCAAAGCTGAGATATGAGGACTAACGTAACTGGGATTTTCTCTCAGTATGTTTATCGGTGTTGAATATATTGGAATTAAATTTATGAGCTTGTTATACGTCTAATAAAGCAAAGTACAGATGCAATGTAGGATATATTGGACTGACTAGGCTTTTCTGATCGCACCCTTCTACTCATGTGTTTACCTAGCTTCACTGGAAGTAGGAATCCCATCATGAAATTCACAGTTATACATTTTATGCAGCACAACATGTCCCTATATCTCAGCTATGGGATGAGGTAGGGCAAAAATTACCACAGCACTGTCTTCGTCAGGACCTCCCTGACACACGGTATGGGTTTGAAGAAGATCTGAGGTTGTCACATTTTTCACCCAAAAAAACACTAAAGGGGTACCCCTTTTGTGTTTTTTTAGACAAAATTTTTGACCGACTCAGATTTCTTCCAAACTCACGATGTTGATTAAGCAGGTCCTGACTTACACAGGGGTGTGGTTATTTTTTAGCTTATCTTATCACAAAGCTGAGATATGAGGACTAACGTAACTGGGATTTTCTCTCAGTATGTTTATCGGTGTTGAATATATTGGAATTAAATTTATGAGCTTGTTATACGTCTAATAAAGCAAAATACAAATTCAGTGTAGGATATATTGGACTGACTAGACTTTTCTGATCGCACCCTTCTACTCATGTGTTTACCTAGCTTCACTGGAAGTAGGAATCCCATCATGAAATTCACAGTTATACATTTTATGCAGCACAACATGTCCCTATATCTCAGCTGTGGGATGGGGTAGGGCAAAAATGACCACACCACTGTCTTCGTCAGGACCTCCCTGACACACGGTGTGGGTTTGAAGAAGATCTGAGGAGGTCACATTTTTCACCCAAAAAAACACTAAGGGGTACCCCTTTTGGGTTTTTTTAGACTAAATTTTTGACTGTCTCAGATTTCTTCCAAACTCACGATGTTGATTAAGCAGGTCCTGACTTACACAGGGGTGTGGTTATTTTTAGCTTATCTCATCCCAAAGCTGAGATATGAGGACTAACGTAACTGGGATTTTCTCTCAGTATGTTTATCGGTGTTGAATATATTGGAATTAAATTTATGAGCTTGTTATACGTCTAATAAAGCAAAGTACAGATGCAATGTAGGATATATTGGACTGACTAGGCTTTTCTGATCGCACCCTTCTACTCATGTGTTTACCTAGCTTCACTGGAAGTAGGAATCCCATCATGAAATTCACAGTTATACATTTTATGCAGCACAACATGTCCCTATATCTCAGCTATGGGATGAGGTAGGGCAAAAATTACCACAGCACTGTCTTCGTCAGGACCTCCCTGACACACGGTATGGGTTTGAAGAAGATCTGAGGTTGTCACATTTTTCACCCAAAAAAACACTAAAGGGGTACCCCTTTTGTGTTTTTTTAGACAAAATTTTTGACCGACTCAGATTTCTTCCAAACTCACGATGTTGATTAAGCAGGTTCTCACTTACACAGGGGTGTGGTTATTTTTTAGCTTATCTTATCACAAAGCTGAGATATGAGGACTAACGTAACTGAGATTTTCTCTCAGTAGGTTTATTGGTGTTGAATATATTGGAATTAAATTTATGAGCTTGTTATACGTCCAATAAAGCAAAATACAAATTCAGTGTAGGATATATTGGACTGACTAGGCTTTTCTGATCGCACCCTTCTACTCATGTGTTTACCTAGCTTCACTGGAAGTAGGAATCCCATCATGAAATTCACAGTTATACATTTTATGCAGCACAACATGTCCCTATATCTCAGCTGTGGGATGGGGTAGGGCAAAAATTACCACACCACTGTCTTCGTCAGGACCTCCCTGACACACGGTGTGGGTTTGAAGAAGATCTGAGGAGGTCACATTTTTCACCCAAAAAAACCCCTTTGTGTTTTTTTAGACTAAATTTTTGACCGTCTCAGATTTCTTCCAAACTCACGATGTTGATTAACCACGTCCTGACTTACACAGGGGTGTGGTTATTTTTAGCTTATCTTATCCCAAAGCTGAGCTATGAGGACTAACGTAACTAGGATTTTTTCTCAATAGGTTTATTGGTGTTGAATATATTGGAATTAAATTTATGAGCTTGTTATACGTCCAATAAAGCAAAGTACAGATGCAATGTAGGATATATTGGACTGACTAGGCTTTTCTGTTGGCACCCTTCTACTCATGTTTTTACCTATCTTCACTGGAAGTAGGAATCCCATCATGAAATTCACAGTTATACATTTTTCGCAGCACAACATGTCCCTATATCTCAGCTGTGGGATGGGGTAGGGCAAAAATTACCACACCACTGTCTTCGTCAGGACCTCCCTGACACACGGTGTGGGTTTGAAGAAGATCTGAGGAGGTCACATTTTTCACCCAAAAAAACCCTTTGTGTTTTTTTAGACAAAATTTTTGACCATCTCAGATTTCTTCCAAACTCACGATGTTGATTAAGCAGGTCCTGACTTACACAGGGGTGTGGTTATTTTTTAGCTTATCTCATCCCAAAGCTGAGATATGAAGACTAACGTAAATGAGATTTTCTCTCAGTAGGTTTATTGGTGTTGAATATATTGGAATTAAATTTATGAGCTTGTTATACGTCCAATAAAGCAAAGTAGAGATGCAATGTAGGATATATTGGACTGACTAGGCTTTTCTGATCGCACCCTTCTACTCATGTGTTTACCTAGCTTCACTGGAAGTAGGAATCCCATCATGAAATTCACAGTTATACATTTTATGCAGCACAACATGTCCCTATATCTCAGCTATGGGATGAGGTAGGGCAAAAATTACCACAGCACTGTCTTCGTCAGGACCTCCCTGACACACGGTGTGGGTTTGAAGAAGATCTGAGGAGGTCACATTTTTCACCCAAAAAAACCCCTTTGTGTTTTTTTAGACTAAATTTTTGACCGTCTCAGATTTCTTCCAAACTCACGATGTTGATTAACCACGTCCTGACTTACACAGGGGTGTGGTTATTTTTAGCTTATCTTATCCCAAAGCTGAGCTATGAGGACTAACGTAACTAGGATTTTTTCTCAATAGGTTTATTGGTGTTGAATATATTGGAATTAAATTTATGAGCTTGTTATACGTCCAATAAAGCAAAGTACAGATGCAATGTAGGATATATTGGACTGACTAGGCTTTTCTGTTGGCACCCTTCTACTCATGTTTTTACCTATCTTCACTGGAAGTAGGAATCCCATCATGAAATTCACAGTTATACATTTTTCGCAGCACAACATGTCCCTATATCTCAGCTGTGGGATGGGGTAGGGCAAAAATTACCACACCACTGTCTTCGTCAGGACCTCCCTGACACACGGTGTGGGTTTGAAGAAGATCTGAGGAGGTCACATTTTTCACCCAAAAAAACCCTTTGTGTTTTTTTAGACAAAATTTTTGACCATCTCAGATTTCTTCCAAACTCACGATGTTGATTAAGCAGGTCCTGACTTACACAGGGGTGTGGTTATTTTTTAGCTTATCTCATCCCAAAGCTGAGATATGAAGACTAACGTAAATGAGATTTTCTCTCAGTAGGTTTATTGGTGTTGAATATATTGGAATTAAATTTATGAGCTTGTTATACGTCCAATAAAGCAAAGTAGAGATGCAATGTAGGATATATTGGACTGACTAGGCTTTTCTGATCGCACCCTTCTACTCATGTGTTTACCTAGCTTCACTGGAAGTAGGAATCCCATCATGAAATTCACAGTTATACATTTTATGCAGCACAACATGTCCGTATATCTCAGCTGTGGGATGGGGTAGGGCAAAAATGACCACACCACTGTCTTCGTCAGGACCTCCCTGACACACGGTGTGGGTTTGAAGAAGATCTGAGGAGGTCAAATTTTTCACCCTAAAAAACACTAAGGGGTACCCCTTTGTGTTTTTTTAGACGAAATTTTTGACCGTCTCAGATTTCTTCCAAACTCACGATGCTGATTAAGCAGGTCCTGGCTTACACAGGGGTGTGGTTATTTTTAGCTTATCTCATCCCAAAGCTGAGCTATGAGGACTAACGTAACTGGGATTTTCTCTCAGTAGGTTTGTTGGTGTTGAATTTATTGGAATTAAATTTATGAGCTTGTTATACGTCCAATAAAGCAAAATACAAATTCAGTGTAGGATATATTGGACTGACTAGACTTTTCTGATCGCACCCTTCTACTCATGTGTTTACCTAGCTTCACTGGAAGTAGGAATCCCATCATGAAATTCACAGTTATACATTTTATGCAGCACAACATGTCCCTATATCTCAGCTGTGGGATGGGGTAGGGCAAAAATGACCTCACCACTGTCTTCGTCAGGACCTCCCTGACACACGGTGTGGGTTTGAAGAAGATCTGAGGAGGTCACATTTTTCACCCAAAAAAACACTAAGGGGTACCCCTTTTGGGTTTTTTTAGACTAAATTTTTGACTGTCTCAGATTTCTTCCAAACTCACGATGTTGATTAAGCAGGTCCTGACTTACACAGGGGTGTGGTTATTTTTAGCTTATCTCATCCCAAAGCTGAGATATGAGGACTAACGTAACTGGGATTTTCTCTCAGTATGTTTATCGGTGTTGAATATATTGGAATTAAATTTATGAGCTTGTTATACGTCTAATAAAGCAAAGTACAGATGCAATGTAGGATATATTGGACTGACTAGGCTTTTCTGATCGCACCCTTCTACTCATGTGTTTACCTAGCTTCACTGGAAGTAGGAATCCCATCATGAAATTCACAGTTATACATTTTATGCAGCACAACATGTCCCTATATCTCAGCTATGGGATGAGGTAGGGCAAAAATTACCACAGCACTGTCTTCGTCAGGACCTCCCTGACACACGGTATGGGTTTGAAGAAGATCTGAGGTTGTCACATTTTTCACCCAAAAAAACACTAAAGGGGTACCCCTTTTGTGTTTTTTTAGACAAAATTTTTGACCGACTCAGATTTCTTCCAAACTCACGATGTTGATTAAGCAGGTTCTCACTTACACAGGGGTGTGGTTATTTTTTAGCTTATCTTATCACAAAGCTGAGATATGAGGACTAACGTAACTGAGATTTTCTCTCAGTAGGTTTATTGGTGTTGAATATATTGGAATTAAATTTATGAGCTTGTTATACGTCCAATAAAGCAAAATACAAATTCAGTGTAGGATATATTGGACTGACTAGGCTTTTCTGATCGCACCCTTCTACTCATGTGTTTACCTAGCTTCACTGGAAGTAGGAATCCCATCATGAAATTCACAGTTATACATTTTATGCAGCACAACATGTCCCTATATCTCAGCTGTGGGATGGGGTAGGGCAAAAATTACCACACCACTGTCTTCGTCAGGACCTCCCTGACACACGGTGTGGGTTTGAAGAAGATCTGAGGAGGTCACATTTTTCACCCAAAAAAACCCCTTTGTGTTTTTTTAGACTAAATTTTTGACCGTCTCAGATTTCTTCCAAACTCACGATGTTGATTAACCACGTCCTGACTTACACAGGGGTGTGGTTATTTTTAGCTTATCTTATCCCAAAGCTGAGCTATGAGGACTAACGTAACTAGGATTTTTTCTCAATAGGTTTATTGGTGTTGAATATATTGGAATTAAATTTATGAGCTTGTTATACGTCCAATAAAGCAAAGTACAGATGCAATGTAGGATATATTGGACTGACTAGGCTTTTCTGTTGGCACCCTTCTACTCATGTTTTTACCTATCTTCACTGGAAGTAGGAATCCCATCATGAAATTCACAGTTATACATTTTTCGCAGCACAACATGTCCCTATATCTCAGCTGTGGGATGGGGTAGGGCAAAAATTACCACACCACTGTCTTCGTCAGGACCTCCCTGACACACGGTGTGGGTTTGAAGAAGATCTGAGGAGGTCACATTTTTCACCCAAAAAAACCCTTTGTGTTTTTTTAGACAAAATTTTTGACCATCTCAGATTTCTTCCAAACTCACGATGTTGATTAAGCAGGTCCTGACTTACACAGGGGTGTGGTTATTTTTTAGCTTATCTCATCCCAAAGCTGAGATATGAAGACTAACGTAAATGAGATTTTCTCTCAGTAGGTTTATTGGTGTTGAATATATTGGAATTAAATTTATGAGCTTGTTATACGTCCAATAAAGCAAAGTAGAGATGCAATGTAGGATATATTGGACTGACTAGGCTTTTCTGATCGCACCCTTCTACTCATGTGTTTACCTAGCTTCACTGGAAGTAGGAATCCCATCATGAAATTCACAGTTATACATTTTATGCAGCACAACATGTCCCTATATCTCAGCTGTGGGATGGGGTAGGGCAAAAATGACCACACCACTGTCTTCGTCAGGACCTCCCTGACACACGGTGTGGGTTTGAAGAAGATCTGAGGAGGTCACATTTTTCACCCAAAAAAACCCCTTTGTGTTTTTTTAGACTAAATTTTTGACCGTCTCAGATTTCTTCCAAACTCACGATGTTGATTAACCGCGTCCTGACTTACACAGGGGTGTGGTTATTTTTAGCTTATCTTATCCCAAAGCTGAGCTATGAGGACTAACGTAACTGGGATTTTCTCTCAGTATGTTTATTGGTGTTGAATATATTGGAATTAAATTTATGAGCTTGTTATACGTCTAATAAAGCAAAGTACAGATGCAATGTAGGATATATTGGACTGACTAGGCTTTTCTGATCGCACCCTTCTACTCATGTGTTTACCTAGCTTCACTGGAAGTAGGAATCCCATCATGAAATTCACAGTTATACATTTTATGCAGCACAACATGTCCCTATATCTCAGCTGTGGGATGGGGTAGGGCAAAAATGACCACACCACTGTCTTCGTCAGGACCTCCCTGACACACGGTGTGGGTTTGAAGAAGATCTGAGGAGGTCACATTTTTCACCCAAAAAAACCCCTTTGTGTTTTTTTAGACTAAATTTTTGACCGTCTCAGATTTCTTCCAAACTCACGATGTTGATTAACCGCGTCCTGACTTACACAGGGGTGTGGTTATTTTTAGCTTATCTTATCCCAAAGCTGAGCTATGAGGACTAACGTAACTGGGATTTTCTCTCAGTATGTTTATTGGTGTTGAATATATTGGAATTAAATTTATGAGCTTGTTATACGTCTAATAAAGCAAAGTACAGATGCAATGTAGGATATATTGGACTGACTAGGCTTTTCTGATCGCACCCTTCTACTCATGTGTTTACCTAGCTTCACTGGAAGTAGGAATCCCATCATGAAATTCACAGTTATACATTTTATGCAGCACAACATGTCCCTATATCTCAGCTGTGGGATGGGGTAGGGCAAAAATTACCACACCACTGTCTTCGTCAGGACCTCCCTGACACACGGTGTGGGTTTGAAGAAGATCTGAGGAGGTCACATTTTTCACCCAAAAAAAACCCTTTGTGTTTTTTTAGACAAAATTTTTGACCGTCTCAGATTTCTTCCAAACTCACGATGTTGATTAACCACGTCCTGACTTACACAGGGGTGTGGTTATTTTTAGCTTATCTTATCCCAAAGCTGAGCTATGAGAACTAACGTAACTAGGATTTTTTCTCAATAGGTTTATTGGTGTTGAATATATTGGAATTAAATTTATGAGCTTGTTATACGTCCAATAAAGCAAAGTACAGATGCAATGTAGGATATATTGGACTGACTAGGCTTTTCTGATCGCACCCTTCTACTCATGTGTTTACCTAGCTTCACTGGAAGTAGGAATCCCATCATGAAATTCACAGTTATACATTTTATGCAGCACAACATGTCCGTATATCTCAGCTGTGGGATGGGGTAGGGCAAAAATGACCTCACCACTGTCTTCGTCAGGACCTCCCTGACACACGGTGTGGGTTTGAAGAAGATCTGAGGAGGTCACATTTTTCACCCAAAAAAACACTAAGGGGTACCCCTTTTGGGTTTTTTTAGACTAAATTTTTGACCGTCTCAGATTTCTTCCAAACTCACGATGTTTATTAAGCAGGTCCTGACTTACACAGGGGTGTGGTTATTTTTAGCTTATCTCATCCCAAAGCTGAGATATGAGGACTAACGTAACTGGGATTTTCTCTCAGTATGTTTATCGGTGTTGAATATATTGGAATTAAATTTATGAGCTTGTTATACGTCTAATAAAGCAAAGTACAGATGCAATGTAGGATATATTGGACTGACTAGGCTTTTCTGATCGCACCCTTCTACTCATGTGTTTACCTAGCTTCACTGGAAGTAGGAATCCCATCATGAAATTCACAGTTATACATTTTATGCAGCACAACATGTCCCTATATCTCAGCTATGGGATGAGGTAGGGCAAAAATTACCACAGCACTGTCTTCGTCAGGACCTCCCTGACACACGGTATGGGTTTGAAGAAGATCTGAGGTTGTCACATTTTTCACCCAAAAAAACACTATAGGGGTACACCTTTTGTGTTTTTTTAGACAAAATTTTTGACCGACTCAGATTTCTTCCAAACTCACGATGTTGATTAAGCAGGTTCTGACTTACACAGGGGTGTGGTTATTTTTTAGCTTATCTTATCACAAAGCTGGGATATGAGGACTAACGTAACTGAGATTTTCTCTCAGTAGGTTTATTGGTGTTGAATATATTGGAATTAAATTTATGAGCTTGTTATACGTCCAATAAAGCAAAATACAAATTCAGTGTAGGATATATTGGACTGACTAGGCTTTTCTGATCGCACCCTTCTACTCATGTGTTTACCTAGCTTCACTGGAAGTAGGAATCCCATCATGAAATTCACAGTTATACATTTTATGCAGCACAACATGTCCCTATATCTCAGCTGTGGGATGGGGTAGGGCAAAAATTACCACACCACTGTCTTCGTCAGGACCTCCCTGACACACGGTGTGGGTTTGAAGAAGATCTGAGGAGGTCACATTTTTCACCCAAAAAAACCCCTTTGTGTTTTTTTAGACTAAATTTTTGACCGTCTCAGATTTCTTCCAAACTCACGATGTTGATTAACCACGTCGTGACTTACACAGGGGTGTGGTTATTTTTAGCTTATCTTATCCCAAAGCTGAGCTATGAGGACTAACGTAACTAGGATTTTTTCTCAATAGGTTTATTGGTGTTGAATATATTGGAATTAAATTTATGAGCTTGTTATACGTCCAATAAAGCAAAATACAAATTCAGTGTAGGATATATTGGACTGACTAGGCTTTTCTGATCGCACCCTTCTACTCATGTGTTTACCTAGCTTCACTGGAAGTAGGAATCCCATCATGAAATTCACAGTTATACATTTTATGCAGCACAACATGTCCCTATATCTCAGCTGTGGGATGGGGTAGGGCAAAAATTACCACACCACTGTCTTCGTCAGGACCTCCCTGACACACGGTGTGGGTTTGAAGAAGATCTGAGGAGGTCACATTTTTCACCCAAAAAAAACCCTTTGTGTTTTTTTAGACAAAATTTTTGACCGTCTCAGATTTCTTCCAAACTCACGATGTTGATTAACCACGTCCTGACTTACACAGGGGTGTGGTTATTTTTAGCTTATCTTATCCCAAAGCTGAGCTATGAGGACTAACGTAACTAGGATTTTTTCTCAATAGGTTTATTGGTGTTGAATATATTGGAATTAAATTTATGAGCTTGTTATACGTCCAATAAAGCAAAGTACAGATGCAATGTAGGATATATTGGACTGACTAGGCTTTTCTGATCGCACCCTTCTACTCATGTGTTTACCTAGCTTCACTGGAAGTAGGAATCCCATCATGAAATTCACAGTTATACATTTTATGCAGCACAACATGTCCGTATATCTCAGCTGTGGGATGGGGTAGGGCAAAAATGACCACACCACTGTCTTCGTCAGGACCTCCCTGACACACGGTGTGGGTTTGAAGAAGATCTGAGGAGGTCACATTTTTCACCCAAAAAAACACTAAGGGGTACCCCTTTTGGGTTTTTTTAGACTAAATTTTTGACCGTCTCAGATTTCTTCCAAACTCACGATGTTGATTAAGCAGGTCCTGACTTACACAGGGGTGTGGTTATTTTTAGCTTATCTCATCCCAAAGCTGAGATATGAGGACTAACGTAACTGGGATTTTCTCTCAGTATGTTTATCGGTGTTGAATATATTGGAATTAAATTTATGAGCTTGTTATACGTCTAATAAAGCAAAGTACAGATGCAATGTAGGATATATTGGACTGACTAGGCTTTTCTGATCGCACCCTTCTACTCATGTGTTTACCTAGCTTCACTGGAAGTAGGAATCCCATCATGAAATTCACAGTTATACATTTTATGCAGCACAACATGTCCCTATATCTCAGCTATGGGATGAGGTAGGGCAAAAATTACCACACCACTGTCTTCGTCAGGACCTCCCTGACACACGGTGTGGGTTTGAAGAAGATCTGAGGAGGTCACATTTTTCACCCAAAAAAACCCCTTTGTGTTTTTTTAGACTAAATTTTTGACCGTCTCAGATTTCTTCCAAACTCACGATGTTGATTAACCACGTCGTGACTTACACAGGGGTGTGGTTATTTTTAGCTTATCTTATCCCAAAGCTGAGCTATGAGGACTAACGTAACTAGGATTTTTTCTCAATAGGTTTTTTGGTGTTGAATATATTGGAATTAAATTTATGAGCTTGTTATACGTCCAATAAAGCAAAATACAAATTCAGTGTAGGATATATTGGACTGACTAGGCTTTTCTGATCGCACCCTTCTACTCATGTGTTTACCTAGCTTCACTGGAAGTAGGAATCCCATCATGAAATTCACAGTTATACATTTTATGCAGCACAACATGTCCCTATATCTCAGCTGTGGGATGGGGTAGGGCAAAAATTACCACACCACTGTCTTCGTCAGGACCTCCCTGACACACGGTGTGGGTTTGAAGAAGATCTGAGGAGGTCACATTTTTCACCCAAAAAAAACCCTTTGTGTTTTTTTAGACAAAATTTTTGACCGTCTCAGATTTCTTCCAAACTCACGATGTTGATTAAGCAGGTCCTGACTTACACAGGGGTGTGGTTATTTTTAGCTTATCTTATCCCAAAGCTGAGATATGAGGACTAACGTAACTGGGATTTTCTCTCAGTATGTTTATCGGTGTTGAATATATTGGAATTAAATTTATGAGCTTGTTATACGTCTAATAAAGCAAAGTACAGATGCAATGTAGGATATATTGGACTGACTAGGCTTTTCTGATCGCACCCTTCTACTCATGTGTTTACCTAGCTTCACTGGAAGTAGGAATCCCATCATGAAATTCACAGTTATACATTTTATGCAGCACAACATGTCCCTATATCTCAGCTATGGGATGAGGTAGGGCAAAAATTACCACAGCACTGTCTTCGTCAGGACCTCCCTGACACACGGTATGGGTTTGAAGAAGATCTGAGGTTGTCACATTTTTCACCCAAAAAAACACTAAAGGGGTACCCCTTTTGTGTTTTTTTAGACAAAATTTTTGACCGACTCAGATTTCTTCCAAACTCACGATGTTGATTAAGCAGGTCCTGACTTACACAGGGGTGTGGTTATTTTTTAGCTTATCTTATCACAAAGCTGAGATATGAGGACTAACGTAACTGAGATTTTCTCTCAGTAGGTTTATTGGTGTTGAATATATTGGAATTAAATTTATGAGCTTGTTATACGTCCAATAAAGCAAAATACAAATTCAGTGTAGGATATATTGGACTGACTAGGCTTTTCTGATCGCACCCTTCTACTCATGTGTTTACCTAGCTTCACTGGAAGTAGGAATCCCATCATGAAATTCACAGTTATACATTTTATGCAGCACAACATGTCCCTATATCTCAGCTGTGGGATGGGGTAGGGCAAAAATTACCACACCACTGTCTTCGTCAGGACCTCCCTGACACACGGTGTGGGTTTGAAGAAGATCTGAGGAGGTCACATTTTTCACCCAAAAAAACCCCTTTGTGTTTTTTTAGACTAAATTTTTGACCGTCTCAGATTTCTTCCAAACTCACGATGTTGATTAACCACGTCGTGACTTACACAGGGGTGTGGTTATTTTTAGCTTATCTTATCCCAAAGCTGAGCTATGAGGACTAATGTAACTAGGATTTTTTCTCAATAGGTTTATTGGTGTTGAATATATTGGAATTACATTTATGAGCTTGTTATACGTCCAATAAAGCAAGATACAAATTCAGTGTAGGATATATTGGACTGACTAGGCTTTTCTGATCGCACCCTTCTACTCATGTGTTTACCTAGCTTCACTGGAAGTAGGAATCCCATCATGAAATTCACAGTTATACATTTTATGCAGCACAACATGTCCCTATATCTCAGCTGTGGGATGGGGTAGGGCAAAAATTACCACACCACTGTCTTCGTCAGGACCTCCCTGACACACGGTGTGGGTTTGAAGAAGATCTGAGGAGGTCACATTTTTCACCCAAAAAAACCCCTTTGTGTTTTTTTAGACTAAATTTTTGACCGACTCAGATTTCTTCCAAACTCACGATGTTGATTAAGCAGGTTCTGACTTACACAGGGGTGTGGTTATTTTTTAGCTTATCTTATCACAAAGCTGGGATATGAGGACTAACGTAACTGAGATTTTCTCTCAGTAGGTTTATTGGTGTTGAATATATTGGAATTAAATTTATGAGCTTGTTATACGTCCAATAAAGCAAAATACAAATTCAGTGTAGGATATATTGGACTGACTAGGCTTTTCTGATCGCACCCTTCTACTCATGTGTTTACCTAGCTTCACTGGAAGTAGGAATCCCATCATGAAATTCACAGTTATACATTTTATGCAGCACAACATGTCCCTATATCTCAGCTGTGGGATGGGGTAGGGCAAAAATTACCACACCACTGTCTTCGTCAGGACCTCCCTGACACACGGTGTGGGTTTGAAGAAGATCTGAGGAGGTCACATTTTTCACCCAAAAAAACCCCTTTGTGTTTTTTTAGACTAAATTTTTGACCGTCTCAGATTTCTTCCAAACTCACGATGTTGATTAACCACGTCGTGACTTACACAGGGGTGTGGTTATTTTTAGCTTATCTTATCCCAAAGCTGAGCTATGAGGACTAACGTAACTAGGATTTTTTCTCAATAGGTTTATTGGTGTTGAATATATTGGAATTAAATTTATGAGCTTGTTATACGTCCAATAAAGCAAAATACAAATTCAGTGTAGGATATATTGGACTGACTAGGCTTTTCTGATCGCACCCTTCTACTCATGTGTTTACCTAGCTTCACTGGAAGTAGGAATCCCATCATGAAATTCACAGTTATACATTTTATGCAGCACAACATGTCCCTATATCTCAGCTGTGGGATGGGGTAGGGCAAAAATTACCACACCACTGTCTTCGTCAGGACCTCCCTGACACACGGTGTGGGTTTGAAGAAGATCTGAGGAGGTCACATTTTTCACCCAAAAAAAACCCTTTGTGTTTTTTTAGACAAAATTTTTGACCGTCTCAGATTTCTTCCAAACTCACGATGTTGATTAACCACGTCCTGACTTACACAGGGGTGTGGTTATTTTTAGCTTATCTTATCCCAAAGCTGAGCTATGAGGACTAACGTAACTAGGATTTTTTCTCAATAGGTTTATTGGTGTTGAATATATTGGAATTAAATTTATGAGCTTGTTATACGTCCAATAAAGCAAAGTACAGATGCAATGTAGGATATATTGGACTGACTAGGCTTTTCTGATCGCACCCTTCTACTCATGTGTTTACCTAGCTTCACTGGAAGTAGGAATCCCATCATGAAATTCACAGTTATACATTTTATGCAGCACAACATGTCCGTATATCTCAGCTGTGGGATGGGGTAGGGCAAAAATGACCACACCACTGTCTTCGTCAGGACCTCCCTGACACACGGTGTGGGTTTGAAGAAGATCTGAGGAGGTCACATTTTTCACCCAAAAAAACACTAAGGGGTACCCCTTTTGGGTTTTTTTAGACTAAATTTTTGACCGTCTCAGATTTCTTCCAAACTCACGATGTTGATTAAGCAGGTCCTGACTTACACAGGGGTGTGGTTATTTTTAGCTTATCTCATCCCAAAGCTGAGATATGAGGACTAACGTAACTGGGATTTTCTCTCAGTATGTTTATCGGTGTTGAATATATTGGAATTAAATTTATGAGCTTGTTATACGTCTAATAAAGCAAAGTACAGATGCAATGTAGGATATATTGGACTGACTAGGCTTTTCTGATCGCACCCTTCTACTCATGTGTTTACCTAGCTTCACTGGAAGTAGGAATCCCATCATGAAATTCACAGTTATACATTTTATGCAGCACAACATGTCCCTATATCTCAGCTATGGGATGAGGTAGGGCAAAAATTACCACACCACTGTCTTCGTCAGGACCTCCCTGACACACGGTGTGGGTTTGAAGAAGATCTGAGGAGGTCACATTTTTCACCCAAAAAAACCCCTTTGTGTTTTTTTAGACTAAATTTTTGACCGTCTCAGATTTCTTCCAAACTCACGATGTTGATTAACCACGTCGTGACTTACACAGGGGTGTGGTTATTTTTAGCTTATCTTATCCCAAAGCTGAGCTATGAGGACTAACGTAACTAGGATTTTTTCTCAATAGGTTTTTTGGTGTTGAATATATTGGAATTAAATTAATGAGCTTGTTATACGTCCAATAAAGCAAAATACAAATTCAGTGTAGGATATATTGGACTGACTAGGCTTTTCTGATCGCACCCTTCTACTCATGTGTTTACCTAGCTTCACTGGAAGTAGGAATCCCATCATGAAATTCACAGTTATACATTTTATGCAGCACAACATGTCCCTATATCTCAGCTGTGGGATGGGGTAGGGCAAAAATTACCACACCACTGTCTTCGTCAGGACCTCCCTGACACACGGTGTGGGTTTGAAGAAGATCTGAGGAGGTCACATTTTTCACCCAAAAAAAACCCTTTGTGTTTTTTTAGACAAAATTTTTGACCGTCTCAGATTTCTTCCAAACTCACGATGTTGATTAAGCAGGTCCTGACTTACACAGGGGTGTGGTTATTTTTAGCTTATCTTATCCCAAAGCTGAGATATGAGGACTAACGTAACTGGGATTTTCTCTCAGTATGTTTATCGGTGTTGAATATATTGGAATTAAATTTATGAGCTTGTTATACGTCTAATAAAGCAAAGTACAGATGCAATGTAGGATATATTGGACTGACTAGGCTTTTCTGATCGCACCCTTCTACTCATGTGTTTACCTAGCTTCACTGGAAGTAGGAATCCCATCATGAAATTCACAGTTATACATTTTATGCAGCACAACATGTCCCTATATCTCAGCTATGGGATGAGGTAGGGCAAAAATTACCACAGCACTGTCTTCGTCAGGACCTCCCTGACACACGGTATGGGTTTGAAGAAGATCTGAGGTTGTCACATTTTTCACCCAAAAAAACACTAAAGGGGTACCCCTTTTGTGTTTTTTTAGACAAAATTTTTGACCGACTCAGATTTCTTCCAAACTCACGATGTTGATTAAGCAGGTCCTGACTTACACAGGGGTGTGGTTATTTTTTAGCTTATCTTATCACAAAGCTGAGATATGAGGACTAACGTAACTGAGATTTTCTCTCAGTAGGTTTATTGGTGTTGAATATATTGGAATTAAATTTATGAGCTTGTTATACGTCCAATAAAGCAAAATACAAATTCAGTGTAGGATATATTGGACTGACTAGGCTTTTCTGATCGCACCCTTCTACTCATGTGTTTACCTAGCTTCACTGGAAGTAGGAATCCCATCATGAAATTCACAGTTATACATTTTATGCAGCACAACATGTCCCTATATCTCAGCTGTGGGATGGGGTAGGGCAAAAATTACCACACCACTGTCTTCGTCAGGACCTCCCTGACACACGGTGTGGGTTTGAAGAAGATCTGAGGAGGTCACATTTTTCACCCAAAAAAACCCCTTTGTGTTTTTTTAGACTAAATTTTTGACCGTCTCAGATTTCTTCCAAACTCACGATGTTGATTAACCACGTCGTGACTTACACAGGGGTGTGGTTATTTTTAGCTTATCTTATCCCAAAGCTGAGCTATGAGGACTAATGTAACTAGGATTTTTTCTCAATAGGTTTATTGGTGTTGAATATATTGGAATTACATTTATGAGCTTGTTATACGTCCAATAAAGCAAGATACAAATTCAGTGTAGGATATATTGGACTGACTAGGCTTTTCTGATCGCACCCTTCTACTCATGTGTTTACCTAGCTTCACTGGAAGTAGGAATCCCATCATGAAATTCACAGTTATACATTTTATGCAGCACAACATGTCCCTATATCTCAGCTGTGGGATGGGGTAGGGCAAAAATTACCACACCACTGTCTTCGTCAGGACCTCCCTGACACACGGTGTGGGTTTGAAGAAGATCTGAGGAGGTCACATTTTTCACCCAAAAAAACCCCTTTGTGTTTTTTTAGACTAAATTTTTGACCGTCTCAGATTTCTTCCAAACTCACGATGTTGATTAACCACGTCCTGACTTACACAGGGGTGTGGTTATTTTTAGCTTATCTTATCCCAAAGCTGAGCTATGAGGACTAACGTAACTAGGATTTTTTCTCAATAGGTTTATTGGTGTTGAATATATTGGAATTAAATTTATGAGCTTGTTATACGTCCAATAAAGCAAAGTACAGATGCAATGTAGGATATATTGGACTGACTAGGCTTTTCTGTTGGCACCCTTCTACTCATGTTTTTACCTATCTTCACTGGAAGTAGGAATCCCATCATGAAATTCACAGTTATACATTTTTCGCAGCACAACATGTCCCTCTATCTCAGCTGTGGGATGGGGTAGGGCAAAAATTACCACACCACTGTCTTCGTCAGGACCTCCCTGACACACGGTGTGGGTTTGAAGAAGATCTGAGGAGGTCACATTTTTCACCCAAAAAAACACTAAGGGGTACCCCTTTTGGGTTTTTTTAGACTAAATTTTTGACTGTCTCAGATTTCTTCCAAACTCACGATGTTGATTAAGCAGGTCCTGACTTACACAGGGGTGTGGTTATTTTTAGCTTATCTCATCCCAAAGCTGAGATATGAGGACTAACGTAACTGGGATTTTCTCTCAGTATGTTTATTGGTGTTGAATATATTGGAATTAAATTCATGAGCTTGTTATACGTCTAATAAAGCAAAGTACAGATGCAATGTAGGATATATTGGACTGACTAGGCTTTTCTGATCGCACCCTTCTACTCATGTGTTTACCTAGCTTCACTGGAAGTAGGAATCCCATCATGAAATTCACAGTTATACATTTTATGCAGCACAACATGTCCCTATATCTCAGCTATGGGATGAGGTAGGGCAAAAATTACCACAGCACTGTCTTCGTCAGGACCTCCCTGACACACGGTATGGGTTTGAAGAAGATCTGAGGTTGTCACATTTTTCACCCAAAAAAACACTAAAGGGGTACCCCTTTTGTGTTTTTTTAGACAAAATTTTTGACCGACTCAGATTTCTTCCAAACTCACGATGTTGATTAAGCAGGTCCTGACTTACACAGGGGTGTGGTTATTTTTTAGCTTATCTTATCACAAAGCTGAGATATGAGGACTAACGTAACTGAGATTTTCTCTCAGTAGGTTTATTGGTGTTGAATATATTGGAATTAAATTTATGAGCTTGTTATACGTCCAATAAAGCAAAATACAAATTCAGTGTAGGATATATTGGACTGACTAGGCTTTTCTGATCGCACCCTTCTACTTATGTGTTTACCTAGCTTCACTGGAAGTAGGAATCCCATCATGAAATTCACAGTTATACATTTTATGCAGCACAACATGTCCCTATATCTCAGCTGTGGGATGGGGTAGGGCAAAAATTACCACACCACTGTCTTCGTCAGGACCTCCCTGACACACGGTATGGGTTTGAAGAAGATCTGAGGTTGTCACATTTTTCACCCAAAAAAACACTAAAGGGGTACCCCTTTTGTGTTTTTTTAGACAAAATTTTTGACCGACTCAGATTTCTTCCAAACTCACGATGTTGATTAAGCAGGTCCTGACTTACACAGGGGTGTGGTTATTTTTTAGCTTATCTTATCACAAAGCTGAGATATGAGGACTAACGTAACTGGGATTTTCTCTCAGTATGTTTATCGGTGTTGAATATATTGGAATTAAATTTATGAGCTTGTTATACGTCTAATGAAGCAAAATACAAATTCAGTGTAGGATATATTGGACTGACTAGACTTTTCTGATCGCACCCTTCTACTCATGTGTTTACCTAGCTTCACTGGAAGTAGGAATCCCATCATGAAATTCACAGTTATACATTTTATGCAGCACAACATGTCCCTATATCTCAGCTGTGGGATGGGGTAGGGCAAAAATTACCACACCACTGTCTTCGTCAGGACCTCCCTGACACACGGTGTGGGTTTGAAGAAGATCTGAGGAGGTCACATTTTTCACCCAAAAAAACCCCTTTGTGTTTTTTTAGACTAAATTTTTGACCGTCTCAGATTTCTTCCAAACTCACGATGTTGATTAACCACGTCGTGACTTACACAGGGGTGTGGTTATTTTTAGCTTATCTTATCCCAAAGCTGAGCTATGAGGACTAACGTAACTAGGATTTTTTCTCAATAGGTTTATTGGTGTTGAATATATTGGAATTAAATTTATGAGCTTGTTATACGTCCAATAAAGCAAAATACAAATTCAGTGTAGGATATATTGGACTGACTAGGCTTTTCTGATCGCACCCTTCTACTCATGTGTTTACCTAGCTTCACTGGAAGTAGGAATCCCATCATGAAATTCACAGTTATACATTTTATGCAGCACAACATGTCCCTATATCTCAGCTGTGGGATGGGGTAGGGCAAAAATTACCACACCACTGTCTTCGTCAGGACCTCCCTGACACACGGTGTGGGTTTGAAGAAGATCTGAGGAGGTCACATTTTTCACCCAAAAAAAACCCTTTGTGTTTTTTTAGACAAAATTTTTGACCGTCTCAGATTTCTTCCAAACTCACGATGTTGATTAACCACGTCCTGACTTACACAGGGGTGTGGTTATTTTTAGCTTATCTTATCCCAAAGCTGAGCTATGAGGACTAACGTAACTAGGATTTTTTCTCAATAGGTTTATTGGTGTTGAATATATTGGAATTAAATTTATGAGCTTGTTATACGTCCAATAAAGCAAAGTACAGATGCAATGTAGGATATATTGGACTGACTAGGCTTTTCTGATCGCACCCTTCTACTCATGTGTTTACCTAGCTTCACTGGAAGTAGGAATCCCATCATGAAATTCACAGTTATACATTTTATGCAGCACAACATGTCCGTATATCTCAGCTGTGGGATGGGGTAGGGCAAAAATGACCACACCACTGTCTTCGTCAGGACCTCCCTGACACACGGTGTGGGTTTGAAGAAGATCTGAGGAGGTCACATTTTTCACCCAAAAAAACACTAAGGGGTACCCCTTTTGGGTTTTTTTAGACTAAATTTTTGACCGTCTCAGATTTCTTCCAAACTCACGATGTTTATTAAGCAGGTCCTGACTTACACAGGGGTGTGGTTATTTTTAGCTTATCTCATCCCAAAGCTGAGATATGAGGACTAACGTAACTGGGATTTTCTCTCAGTATGTTTATCGGTGTTGAATATATTGGAATTAAATTTATGAGCTTGTTATACGTCTAATAAAGCAAAGTACAGATGCAATGTAGGATATATTGGACTGACTAGGCTTTTCTGATCGCACCCTTCTACTCATGTGTTTACCTAGCTTCACTGGAAGTAGGAATCCCATCATGAAATTCACAGTTATACATTTTATGCAGCACAACATGTCCCTATATCTCAGCTATGGGATGAGGTAGGGCAAAAATTACCACAGCACTGTCTTCGTCAGGACCTCCCTGACACACGGTATGGGTTTGAAGAAGATCTGAGGTTGTCACATTTTTCACCCAAAAAAACACTATAGGGGTACCCCTTTTGTGTTTTTTTAGACAAAATTTTTGACCGACTCAGATTTCTTCCAAACTCACGATGTTGATTAAGCAGGTTCTGACTTACACAGGGGTGTGGTTATTTTTTAGCTTATCTTATCACAAAGCTGGGATATGAGGACTAACGTAACTGAGATTTTCTCTCAGTAGGTTTATTGGTGTTGAATATATTGGAATTAAATTTATGAGCTTGTTATACGTCCAATAAAGCAAAATACAAATTCAGTGTAGGATATATTGGACTGACTAGGCTTTTCTGATCGCACCCTTCTACTCATGTGTTTACCTAGCTTCACTGGAAGTAGGAATCCCATCATGAAATTCACAGTTATACATTTTATGCAGCACAACATGTCCCTATATCTCAGCTGTGGGATGGGGTAGGGCAAAAATTACCACACCACTGTCTTCGTCAGGACCTCCCTGACACACGGTGTGGGTTTGAAGAAGATCTGAGGAGGTCACATTTTTCACCCAAAAAAACCCCTTTGTGTTTTTTTAGACTAAATTTTTGACCGTCTCAGATTTCTTCCAAACTCACGATGTTGATTAACCACGTCGTGACTTACACAGGGGTGTGGTTATTTTTAGCTTATCTTATCCCAAAGCTGAGCTATGAGGACTAACGTAACTAGGATTTTTTCTCAATAGGTTTATTGGTGTTGAATATATTGGAATTAAATTTATGAGCTTGTTATACGTCCAATAAAGCAAAATACAAATTCAGTGTAGGATATATTGGACTGACTAGGCTTTTCTGATCGCACCCTTCTACTCATGTGTTTACCTAGCTTCACTGGAAGTAGGAATCCCATCATGAAATTCACAGTTATACATTTTATGCAGCACAACATGTCCCTATATCTCAGCTGTGGGATGGGGTAGGGCAAAAATTACCACACCACTGTCTTCGTCAGGACCTCCCTGACACACGGTGTGGGTTTGAAGAAGATCTGAGGAGGTCACATTTTTCACCCAAAAAAAACCCTTTGTGTTTTTTTAGACAAAATTTTTGACCGTCTCAGATTTCTTCCAAACTCACGATGTTGATTAACCACGTCCTGACTTACACAGGGGTGTGGTTATTTTTAGCTTATCTTATCCCAAAGCTGAGCTATGAGGACTAACGTAACTAGGATTTTTTCTCAATAGGTTTATTGGTGTTGAATATATTGGAATTAAATTTATGAGCTTGTTATACGTCCAATAAAGCAAAGTACAGATGCAATGTAGGATATATTGGACTGACTAGGCTTTTCTGATCGCACCCTTCTACTCATGTGTTTACCTAGCTTCACTGGAAGTAGGAATCCCATCATGAAATTCACAGTTATACATTTTATGCAGCACAACATGTCCGTATATCTCAGCTGTGGGATGGGGTAGGGCAAAAATGACCACACCACTGTCTTCGTCAGGACCTCCCTGACACACGGTGTGGGTTTGAAGAAGATCTGAGGAGGTCACATTTTTCACCCAAAAAAACACTAAGGGGTACCCCTTTTGGGTTTTTTTAGACTAAATTTTTGACCGTCTCAGATTTCTTCCAAACTCACGATGTTGATTAAGCAGGTCCTGACTTACACAGGGGTGTGGTTATTTTTAGCTTATCTCATCCCAAAGCTGAGATATGAGGACTAACGTAACTGGGATTTTCTCTCAGTATGTTTATCGGTGTTGAATATATTGGAATTAAATTTATGAGCTTGTTATACGTCTAATAAAGCAAAGTACAGATGCAATGTAGGATATATTGGACTGACTAGGCTTTTCTGATCGCACCCTTCTACTCATGTGTTTACCTAGCTTCACTGGAAGTAGGAATCCCATCATGAAATTCACAGTTATACATTTTATGCAGCACAACATGTCCCTATATCTCAGCTATGGGATGAGGTAGGGCAAAAATTACCACAGCACTGTCTTCGTCAGGACCTCCCTGACACACGGTATGGGTTTGAAGAAGATCTGAGGTTGTCACATTTTTCACCCAAAAAAACACTAAAGGGGTACCCCTTTTGTGTTTTTTTAGACAAAATTTTTGACCGACTCAGATTTCTTCCAAACTCACGATGTTGATTAAGCAGGTTCTCACTTACACAGGGGTGTGGTTATTTTTTAGCTTATCTTATCACAAAGCTGAGATATGAGGACTAACGTAACTGAGATTTTCTCTCAGTAGGTTTATTGGTGTTGAATATATTGGAATTAAATTTATGAGCTTGTTATACGTCCAATAAAGCAAAGTACAGATGCAATGTAGGATATATTGGACTGACTAGGCTTTTCTGATCGCACCCTTCTACTCATGTGTTTACCTAGCTTCACTGGAAGTAGGAATCCCATCATGAAATTCACAGTTATACATTTTATGCAGCACAACATGTCCCTATATCTCAGCTATGGGATGAGGTAGGGCAAAAATTACCACAGCACTGTCTTCGTCAGGACCTCCCTGACACACGGTATGGGTTTGAAGAAGATCTGAGGTTGTCACATTTTTCACCCAAAAAAACACTAAAGGGGTACCCCTTTTGTGTTTTTTTAGACAAAATTTTTGACCGACTCAGATTTCTTCCAAACTCACGATGTTGATTAAGCAGGTCCTGACTTACACAGGGGTGTGGTTATTTTTTAGCTTATCTTATCACAAAGCTGAGATATGAGGACTAACGTAACTGAGATTTTCTCTCAGTAGGTTTATTGGTGTTGAATATATTGGAATTAAATTTATGAGCTTGTTATACGTCCAATAAAGCAAAATACAAATTCAGTGTAGGATATATTGGACTGACTAGGCTTTTCTGATCGCACCCTTCTACTCATGTGTTTACCTAGCTTCACTGGAAGTAGGAATCCCATCATGAAATTCACAGTTATACATTTTATGCAGCACAACATGTCCCTATATCTCAGCTGTGGGATGGGGTAGGGCAAAAATTACCACACCACTGTCTTCGTCAGGACCTCCCTGACACACGGTATGGGTTTGAAGAAGATCTGAGGTTGTCACATTTTTCACCCAAAAAAACACTAAAGGGGTACCCCTTTTGTGTTTTTTTAGACAAAATTTTTGACCGACTCAGATTTCTTCCAAACTCACGATGTTGATTAAGCAGGTCCTGACTTACACAGGGGTGTGGTTATTTTTTAGCTTATCTTATCACAAAGCTGAGATATGAGGACTAACGTAACTGGGATTTTCTCTCAGTATGTTTATCGGTGTTGAATATATTGGAATTAAATTTATGAGCTTGTTATACGTCTAATGAAGCAAAATACAAATTCAGTGTAGGATATATTGGACTGACTAGACTTTTCTGATCGCACCCTTCTACTCATGTGTTTACCTAGCTTCACTGGAAGTAGGAATCCCATCATGAAATTCACAGTTATACATTTTATGCAGCACAACATGTCCCTATATCTCAGCTGTGGGATGGGGTAGGGCAAAAATGACCACACCACTGTCTTCGTCAGGACCTCCCTGACACACGGTGTGGGTTTGAAGAAGATCTGAGGAGGTCACATTTTTCACCCAAAAAAACACTAAGGGGTACCCCTTTTGGGTTTTTTTAGACTAAATTTTTGACTGTCTCAGATTTCTTCCAAACTCACGATGTTGATTAAGCAGGTCCTGACTTACACAGGGGTGTGGTTATTTTTAGCTTATCTCATCCCAAAGCTGAGATATGAGGACTAACGTAACTGGGATTTTCTCTCAGTATGTTTATCGGTGTTGAATATATTGGAATTAAATTTATGAGCTTGTTATACGTCTAATAAAGCAAAGTACAGATGCAATGTAGGATATATTGGACTGACTAGGCTTTTCTGATCGCACCCTTCTACTCATGTGTTTACCTAGCTTCACTGGAAGTAGGAATCCCATCATGAAATTCACAGTTATACATTTTATGCAGCACAACATGTCCCTATATCTCAGCTATGGGATGAGGTAGGGCAAAAATTACCACAGCACTGTCTTCGTCAGGACCTCCCTGACACACGGTATGGGTTTGAAGAAGATCTGAGGTTGTCACATTTTTCACCCAAAAAAACACTAAAGGGGTACCCCTTTTGTGTTTTTTTAGACAAAATTTTTGACCGACTCAGATTTCTTCCAAACTCACGATGTTGATTAAGCAGGTTCTGACTTACACAGGGGTGTGGTTATTTTTTAGCTTATCTTATCACAAAGCTGAGATATGAGGACTAACGTAACTGAGATTTTCTCTCAGTAGGTTTATTGGTGTTGAATATATTGGAATTAAATTTATGAGCTTGTTATACGTCCAATAAAGCAAAATACAAATTCAGTGTAGGATATATTGGACTGACTAGGCTTTTCTGATCGCACCCTTCTACTCATGTGTTTACCTAGCTTCACTGGAAGTAGGAATCCCATCATGAAATTCACAGTTATACATTTTATGCAGCACAACATGTCCCTATATCTCAGCTGTGGGATGGGGTAGGGCAAAAATTACCACACCACTGTCTTCGTCAGGACCTCCCTGACACACGGTGTGGGTTTGAAGAAGATCTGAGGAGGTCACATTTTTCACCCAAAAAAACCCCTTTGTGTTTTTTTAGACTAAATTTTTGACCGTCTCAGATTTCTTCCAAACTCACGATGTTGATTAACCACGTCGTGACTTACACAGGGGTGTGGTTATTTTTAGCTTATCTTATCCCAAAGCTGAGCTATGAGGACTAACGTAACTAGGATTTTTTCTCAATAGGTTTATTGGTGTTGAATATATTGGAATTAAATTTATGAGCTTGTTATACGTCCAATAAAGCAAAATACAAATTCAGTGTAGGATATATTGGACTGACTAGGCTTTTCTGATCGCACCCTTCTACTCATGTGTTTACCTAGCTTCACTGGAAGTAGGAATCCCATCATGAAATTCACAGTTATACATTTTATGCAGCACAACATGTCCCTATATCTCAGCTGTGGGATGGGGTAGGGCAAAAATTACCACACCACTGTCTTCGTCAGGACCTCCCTGACACACGGTGTGGGTTTGAAGAAGATCTGAGGAGGTCACATTTTTCACCCAAAAAAAACCCTTTGTGTTTTTTTAGACAAAATTTTTGACCGTCTCAGATTTCTTCCAAACTCACGATGTTGATTAACCACGTCCTGACTTACACAGGGGTGTGGTTATTTTTAGCTTATCTTATCCCAAAGCTGAGCTATGAGGACTAACGTAACTAGGATTTTTTCTCAATAGGTTTATTGGTGTTGAATATATTGGAATTAAATTTATGAGCTTGTTATACGTCCAATAAAGCAAAGTACAGATGCAATGTAGGATATATTGGACTGACTAGGCTTTTCTGATCGCACCCTTCTACTCATGTGTTTACCTAGCTTCACTGGAAGTAGGAATCCCATCATGAAATTCACAGTTATACATTTTATGCAGCACAACATGTCCGTATATCTCAGCTGTGGGATGGGGTAGGGCAAAAATGACCACACCACTGTCTTCGTCAGGACCTCCCTGACACACGGTGTGGGTTTGAAGAAGATCTGAGGAGGTCACATTTTTCACCCAAAAAAACACTAAGGGGTACCCCTTTTGGGTTTTTTTAGACTAAATTTTTGACCGTCTCAGATTTCTTCCAAACTCACGATGTTTATTAAGCAGGTCCTGACTTACACAGGGGTGTGGTTATTTTTAGCTTATCTCATCCCAAAGCTGAGATATGAGGACTAACGTAACTGGGATTTTCTCTCAGTATGTTTATCGGTGTTGAATATATTGGAATTAAATTTATGAGCTTGTTATACGTCTAATAAAGCAAAGTACAGATGCAATGTAGGATATATTGGACTGACTAGGCTTTTCTGATCGCACCCTTCTACTCATGTGTTTACCTAGCTTCACTGGAAGTAGGAATCCCATCATGAAATTCACAGTTATACATTTTATGCAGCACAACATGTCCCTATATCTCAGCTATGGGATGAGGTAGGGCAAAAATTACCACAGCACTGTCTTCGTCAGGACCTCCCTGACACACGGTATGGGTTTGAAGAAGATCTGAGGTTGTCACATTTTTCACCCAAAAAAACACTAAAGGGGTACCCCTTTTGTGTTTTTTTAGACAAAATTTTTGACCGACTCAGATTTCTTCCAAACTCACGATGTTGATTAAGCAGGTCCTGACTTACACAGGGGTGTGGTTATTTTTTAGCTTATCTTATCACAAAGCTGAGATATGAGGACTAACGTAACTGAGATTTTCTCTCAGTAGGTTTATTGGTGTTGAATATATTGGAATTAAATTTATGAGCTTGTTATACGTCCAATAAAGCAAAATACAAATTCAGTGTAGGATATATTGGACTGACTAGGCTTTTCTGATCGCACCCTTCTACTCATGTGTTTACCTAGCTTCACTGGAAGTAGGAATCCCATCATGAAATTCACAGTTATACATTTTATGCAGCACAACATGTCCCTATATCTCAGCTGTGGGATGGGGTAGGGCAAAAATTACCACACCACTGTCTTCGTCAGGACCTCCCTGACACACGGTGTGGGTTTGAAGAAGATCTGAGGAGGTCACATTTTTCACCCAAAAAAACCCCTTTGTGTTTTTTTAGACTAAATTTTTGACCGTCTCAGATTTCTTCCAAACTCACGATGTTGATTAACCACGTCGTGACTTACACAGGGGTGTGGTTATTTTTAGCTTATCTTATCCCAAAGCTGAGCTATGAGGACTAATGTAACTAGGATTTTTTCTCAATAGGTTTATTGGTGTTGAATATATTGGAATTACATTTATGAGCTTGTTATACGTCCAATAAAGCAAAATACAAATTCAGTGTAGGATATATTGGACTGACTAGGCTTTTCTGATCGCACCCTTCTACTCATGTGTTTACCTAGCTTCACTGGAAGTAGGAATCCCATCATGAAATTCACAGTTATACATTTTATGCAGCACAACATGTCCCTATATCTCAGCTGTGGGATGGGGTAGGGCAAAAATTACCACACCACTGTCTTCGTCAGGACCTCCCTGACACACGGTGTGGGTTTGAAGAAGATCTGAGGAGGTCACATTTTTCACCCAAAAAAACCCCTTTGTGGTTTTTTAGACTAAATTTTTGACCGTCTCAGATTTCTTCCAAACTCACGATGTTGATTAACCACGTCCTGACTTACACAGGGGTGTGGTTATTTTTAGCTTATCTTATCCCAAAGCTGAGCTATGAGGACTAACGTAACTAGGATTTTTTCTCAATAGGTTTATTGGTGTTGAATATATTGGAATTAAATTTATGAGCTTGTTATACGTCCAATAAAGCAAAGTACAGATGCAATGTAGGATATATTGGACTGACTAGGCTTTTCTGTTGGCACCCTTCTACTCATGTTTTTACCTATCTTCACTGGAAGTAGGAATCCCATCATGAAATTCACAGTTATACATTTTTCGCAGCACAACATGTCCCTCTATCTCAGCTGTGGGATGGGGTAGGGCAAAAATTACCACACCACTGTCTTCGTCAGGACCTCCCTGACACACGGTGTGGGTTTGAAGAAGATCTGAGGAGGTCACATTTTTCACCCAAAAAAACACTAAGGGGTACCCCTTTTGGGTTTTTTTAGACTAAATTTTTGACTGTCTCAGATTTCTTCCAAACTCACGATGTTGATTAAGCAGGTCCTGACTTACACAGGGGTGTGGTTATTTTTAGCTTATCTCATCCCAAAGCTGAGATATGAGGACTAACGTAACTGGGATTTTCTCTCAGTATGTTTATTGGTGTTGAATATATTGGAATTAAATTCATGAGCTTGTTATACGTCTAATAAAGCAAAGTACAGATGCAATGTAGGATATATTGGACTGACTAGGCTTTTCTGATCGCACCCTTCTACTCATGTGTTTACCTAGCTTCACTGGAAGTAGGAATCCCATCATGAAATTCACAGTTATACATTTTATGCAGCACAACATGTCCCTATATCTCAGCTATGGGATGAGGTAGGGCAAAAATTACCACAGCACTGTCTTCGTCAGGACCTCCCTGACACACGGTATGGGTTTGAAGAAGATCTGAGGTTGTCACATTTTTCACCCAAAAAAACACTAAAGGGGTACCCCTTTTGTGTTTTTTTAGACAAAATTTTTGACCGACTCAGATTTCTTCCAAACTCACGATGTTGATTAAGCAGGTCCTGACTTACACAGGGGTGTGGTTATTTTTTAGCTTATCTTATCACAAAGCTGAGATATGAGGACTAACGTAACTGAGATTTTCTCTCAGTAGGTTTATTGGTGTTGAATATATTGGAATTAAATTTATGAGCTTGTTATACGTCCAATAAAGCAAAATACAAATTCAGTGTAGGATATATTGGACTGACTAGGCTTTTCTGATCGCACCCTTCTACTCATGTGTTTACCTAGCTTCACTGGAAGTAGGAATCCCATCATGAAATTCACAGTTATACATTTTATGCAGCACAACATGTCCCTATATCTCAGCTGTGGGATGGGGTAGGGCAAAAATTACCACACCACTGTCTTCGTCAGGACCTCCCTGACACACGGTATGGGTTTGAAGAAGATCTGAGGTTGTCACATTTTTCACCCAAAAAAACACTAAAGGGGTACCCCTTTTGTGTTTTTTTAGACAAAATTTTTGACCGACTCAGATTTCTTCCAAACTCACGATGTTGATTAAGCAGGTCCTGACTTACACAGGGGTGTGGTTATTTTTTAGCTTATCTTATCACAAAGCTGAGATATGAGGACTAACGTAACTGGGATTTTCTCTCAGTATGTTTATCGGTGTTGAATATATTGGAATTAAATTTATGAGCTTGTTATACGTCTAATGAAGCAAAATACAAATTCAGTGTAGGATATATTGGACTGACTAGACTTTTCTGATCGCACCCTTCTACTCATGTGTTTACCTAGCTTCACTGGAAGTAGGAATCCCATCATGAAATTCACAGTTATACATTTTATGCAGCACAACATGTCCCTATATCTCAGCTGTGGGATGGGGTAGGGCAAAAATGACCACACCACTGTCTTCGTCAGGACCTCCCTGACACACGGTGTGGGTTTGAAGAAGATCTGAGGAGGTCACATTTTTCACCCAAAAAAACACTAAGGGGTACCCCTTTTGGGTTTTTTTAGACTAAATTTTTGACTGTCTCAGATTTCTTCCAAACTCACGATGTTGATTAAGCAGGTCCTGACTTACACAGGGGTGTGGTTATTTTTAGCTTATCTCATCCCAAAGCTGAGATATGAGGACTAACGTAACTGGGATTTTCTCTCAGTATGTTTATCGGTGTTGAATATATTGGAATTAAATTTATGAGCTTGTTATACGTCTAATAAAGCAAAGTACAGATGCAATGTAGGATATATTGGACTGACTAGGCTTTTCTGATCGCACCCTTCTACTCATGTGTTTACCTAGCTTCACTGGAAGTAGGAATCCCATCATGAAATTCACAGTTATACATTTTATGCAGCACAACATGTCCCTATATCTCAGCTATGGGATGAGGTAGGGCAAAAATTACCACAGCACTGTCTTCGTCAGGACCTCCCTGACACACGGTATGGGTTTGAAGAAGATCTGAGGTTGTCACATTTTTCACCCAAAAAAACACTAAAGGGGTACCCCTTTTGTGTTTTTTTAGACAAAATTTTTGACCGACTCAGATTTCTTCCAAACTCACGATGTTGATTAAGCAGGTTCTGACTTACACAGGGGTGTGGTTATTTTTTAGCTTATCTTATCACAAAGCTGAGATATGAGGACTAACGTAACTGAGATTTTCTCTCAGTAGGTTTATTGGTGTTGAATATATTGGAATTAAATTTATGAGCTTGTTATACGTCCAATAAAGCAAAATACAAATTCAGTGTAGGATATATTGGACTGACTAGGCTTTTCTGATCGCACCCTTCTACTCATGTGTTTACCTAGCTTCACTGGAAGTAGGAATCCCATCATGAAATTCACAGTTATACATTTTATGCAGCACAACATGTCCCTATATCTCAGCTGTGGGATGGGGTAGGGCAAAAATTACCACACCACTGTCTTCGTCAGGACCTCCCTGACACACGGTGTGGGTTTGAAGAAGATCTGAGGAGGTCACATTTTTCACCCAAAAAAACCCCTTTGTGTTTTTTTAGACTAAATTTTTGACCGTCTCAGATTTCTTCCAAACTCACGATGTTGATTAACCACGTCGTGACTTACACAGGGGTGTGGTTATTTTTAGCTTATCTTATCCCAAAGCTGAGCTATGAGGACTAACGTAACTAGGATTTTTTCTCAATAGGTTTATTGGTGTTGAATATATTGGAATTAAATTTATGAGCTTGTTATACGTCTAATAAAGCAAAATACAAATTCAGTGTAGGATATATTGGACTGACTAGGCTTTTCTGATCGCACCCTTCTACTCATGTGTTTACCTAGCTTCACTGGAAGTAGGAATCCCATCATGAAATTCACAGTTATACATTTTATGCAGCACAACATGTCCCTATATCTCAGCTGTGGGATGGGGTAGGGCAAAAATTACCACACCACTGTCTTCGTCAGGACCTCCCTGACACACGGTGTGGGTTTGAAGAAGATCTGAGGAGGTCACATTTTTCACCCAAAAAAAACCCTTTGTGTTTTTTTAGACAAAATTTTTGACCGTCTCAGATTTCTTCCAAACTCACGATGTTGATTAACCACGTCCTGACTTACACAGGGGTGTGGTTATTTTTAGCTTATCTTATCCCAAAGCTGAGCTATGAGGACTAACGTAACTAGGATTTTTTCTCAATAGGTTTATTGGTGTTGAATATATTGGAATTAAATTTATGAGCTTGTTATACGTCCAATAAAGCAAAGTACAGATGCAATGTAGGATATATTGGACTGACTAGGCTTTTCTGATCGCACCCTTCTACTCATGTGTTTACCTAGCTTCACTGGAAGTAGGAATCCCATCATGAAATTCACAGTTATACATTTTATGCAGCACAACATGTCCGTATATCTCAGCTGTGGGATGGGGTAGGGCAAAAATGACCACACCACTGTCTTCGTCAGGACCTCCCTGACACACGGTGTGGGTTTGAAGAAGATCTGAGGAGGTCACATTTTTCACCCAAAAAAACACTAAGGGGTACCCCTTTTGGGTTTTTTTAGACTAAATTTTTGACCGTCTCAGATTTCTTCCAAACTCACGATGTTTATTAAGCAGGTCCTGACTTACACAGGGGTGTGGTTATTTTTAGCTTATCTCATCCCAAAGCTGAGATATGAGGACTAACGTAACTGGGATTTTCTCTCAGTATGTTTATCGGTGTTGAATATATTGGAATTAAATTTATGAGCTTGTTATACGTCTAATAAAGCAAAGTACAGATGCAATGTAGGATATATTGGACTGACTAGGCTTTTCTGATCGCACCCTTCTACTCATGTGTTTACCTAGCTTCACTGGAAGTAGGAATCCCATCATGAAATTCACAGTTATACATTTTATGCAGCACAACATGTCCCTATATCTCAGCTATGGGATGAGGTAGGGCAAAAATTACCACAGCACTGTCTTCGTCAGGACCTCCCTGACACACGGTATGGGTTTGAAGAAGATCTGAGGTTGTCACATTTTTCACCCAAAAAAACACTAAAGGGGTACCCCTTTTGTGTTTTTTTAGACAAAATTTTTGACCGACTCAGATTTCTTCCAAACTCACGATGTTGATTAAGCAGGTCCTGACTTACACAGGGGTGTGGTTATTTTTTAGCTTATCTTATCACAAAGCTGAGATATGAGGACTAACGTAACTGAGATTTTCTCTCAGTAGGTTTATTGGTGTTGAATATATTGGAATTAAATTTATGAGCTTGTTATACGTCCAATAAAGCAAAATACAAATTCAGTGTAGGATATATTGGACTGACTAGGCTTTTCTGATCGCACCCTTCTACTCATGTGTTTACCTAGCTTCACTGGAAGTAGGAATCCCATCATGAAATTCACAGTTATACATTTTATGCAGCACAACATGTCCCTATATCTCAGCTGTGGGATGGGGTAGGGCAAAAATTACCACACCACTGTCTTTGTCAGGACCTCCCTGACACACGGTGTGGGTTTGAAGAAGATCTGAGGAGGTCACATTTTTCACCCAAAAAAACCCCTTTGTGTTTTTTTAGACTAAATTTTTGACCGTCTCAGATTTCTTCCAAACTCACGATGTTGATTAACCACGTCGTGACTTACACAGGGGTGTGGTTATTTTTAGCTTATCTTATCCCAAAGCTGAGCTATGAGGACTAATGTAACTAGGATTTTTTCTCAATAGGTTTATTGGTGTTGAATATATTGGAATTACATTTATGAGCTTGTTATACGTCCAATAAAGCAAAATACAAATTCAGTGTAGGATATATTGGACTGACTAGGCTTTTCTGATCGCACCCTTCTACTCATGTGTTTACCTAGCTTCACTGGAAGTAGGAATCCCATCATGAAATTCACAGTTATACATTTTATGCAGCACAACATGTCCCTATATCTCAGCTGTGGGATGGGGTAGGGCAAAAATTACCACACCACTGTCTTCGTCAGGACCTCCCTGACACACGGTGTGGGTTTGAAGAAGATCTGAGGAGGTCACATTTTTCACCCAAAAAAACCCCTTTGTGTTTTTTTAGACTAAATTTTTGACCGTCTCAGATTTCTTCCAAACTCACGATGTTGATTAACCACGTCCTGACTTACACAGGGGTGTGGTTATTTTTAGCTTATCTTATCCCAAAGCTGAGCTATGAGGACTAACGTAACTAGGATTTTTTCTCAATAGGTTTATTGGTGTTGAATATATTGGAATTAAATTTATGAGCTTGTTATACGTCCAATAAAGCAAAGTACAGATGCAATGTAGGATATATTGGACTGACTAGGCTTTTCTGTTGGCACCCTTCTACTCATGTTTTTACCTATCTTCACTGGAAGTAGGAATCCCATCATGAAATTCACAGTTATACATTTTTCGCAGCACAACATGTCCCTCTATCTCAGCTGTGGGATGGGGTAGGGCAAAAATTACCACACCACTGTCTTCGTCAGGACCTCCCTGACACACGGTGTGGGTTTGAAGAAGATCTGAGGAGGTCACATTTTTCACCCAAAAAAACACTAAGGGGTACCCCTTTTGGGTTTTTTTAGACTAAATTTTTGACTGTCTCAGATTTCTTCCAAACTCACGATGTTGATTAAGCAGGTCCTGACTTACACAGGGGTGTGGTTATTTTTAGCTTATCTCATCCCAAAGCTGAGATATGAGGACTAACGTAACTGGGATTTTCTCTCAGTATGTTTATTGGTGTTGAATATATTGGAATTAAATTCATGAGCTTGTTATACGTCTAATAAAGCAAAGTACAGATGCAATGTAGGATATATTGGACTGACTAGGCTTTTCTGATCGCACCCTTCTACTCATGTGTTTACCTAGCTTCACTGGAAGTAGGAATCCCATCATGAAATTCACAGTTATACATTTTATGCAGCACAACATGTCCCTATATCTCAGCTATGGGATGAGGTAGGGCAAAAATTACCACAGCACTGTCTTCGTCAGGACCTCCCTGACACACGGTGTGGGTTTGAAGAAGATCTGAGGAGGTCACATTTTTCACCCAAAAAAACCCCTTTGTGTTTTTTTAGACTAAATTTTTGACCGTCTCAGATTTCTTCCAAACTCACGATGTTGATTAACCACGTCGTGACTTACACAGGGGTGTGGTTATTTTTAGCTTATCTTATCCCAAAGCTGAGCTATGAGGACTAATGTAACTAGGATTTTTTCTCAATAGGTTTATTGGTGTTGAATATATTGGAATTACATTTATGAGCTTGTTATACGTCCAATAAAGCAAAATACAAATTCAGTGTAGGATATATTGGACTGACTAGGCTTTTCTGATCGCACCCTTCTACTCATGTGTTTACCTAGCTTCACTGGAAGTAGGAATCCCATCATGAAATTCACAGTTATACATTTTATGCAGCACAACATGTCCCTATATCTCAGCTGTGGGATGGGGTAGGGCAAAAATTACCACACCACTGTCTTCGTCAGGACCTCCCTGACACACGGTGTGGGTTTGAAGAAGATCTGAGGAGGTCACATTTTTCACCCAAAAAAACCCCTTTGTGTTTTTTTAGACTAAATTTTTGACCGTCTCAGATTTCTTCCAAACTCACGATGTTGATTAACCACGTCCTGACTTACACAGGGGTGTGGTTATTTTTAGCTTATCTTATCCCAAAGCTGAGCTATGAGGACTAACGTAACTAGGATTTTTTCTCAATAGGTTTATTGGTGTTGAATATATTGGAATTAAATTTATGAGCTTGTTATACGTCCAATAAAGCAAAGTACAGATGCAATGTAGGATATATTGGACTGACTAGGCTTTTCTGTTGGCACCCTTCTACTCATGTTTTTACCTATCTTCACTGGAAGTAGGAATCCCATCATGAAATTCACAGTTATACATTTTTCGCAGCACAACATGTCCCTCTATCTCAGCTGTGGGATGGGGTAGGGCAAAAATTACCACACCACTGTCTTCGTCAGGACCTCCCTGACACACGGTGTGGGTTTGAAGAAGATCTGAGGAGGTCACATTTTTCACCCAAAAAAACACTAAGGGGTACCCCTTTTGGGTTTTTTTAGACTAAATTTTTGACTGTCTCAGATTTCTTCCAAACTCACGATGTTGATTAAGCAGGTCCTGACTTACACAGGGGTGTGGTTATTTTTAGCTTATCTCATCCCAAAGCTGAGATATGAGGACTAACGTAACTGGGATTTTCTCTCAGTATGTTTATTGGTGTTGAATATATTGGAATTAAATTTATGAGCTTGTTATACGTCTAATAAAGCAAAGTACAGATGCAATGTAGGATATATTGGACTGACTAGGCTTTTCTGATCGCACCCTTCTACTCATGTGTTTACCTAGCTTCACTGGAAGTAGGAATCCCATCATGAAATTCACAGTTATACATTTTATGCAGCACAACATGTCCCTATATCTCAGCTATGGGATGAGGTAGGGCAAAAATTACCACAGCACTGTCTTCGTCAGGACCTCCCTGACACACGGTATGGGTTTGAAGAAGATCTGAGGTTGTCACATTTTTCACCCAAAAAAACACTAAAGAGGTACCCCTTTTGTGTTTTTTTAGACAAAATTTTTGACCGACTCAGATTTCTTCCAAACTCACGATGTTGATTAAGCAGGTCCTGACTTACACAGGGGTGTGGTTATTTTTTAGCTTATCTTATCACAAAGCTGAGATATGAGGACTAACGTAACTGGGATTTTCTCTCAGTATGTTTATCGGTGTTGAATATATTGGAATTAAATTTATGAGCTTGTTATACGTCTAATAAAGCAAAATACAGATGCAATGTAGGATATATTGGACTGACTAGGCTTTTCTGATCGCACCCTTCTACTCATGTGTTTACCTAGCTTCACTGGAAGTAGGAATCCCATCATGAAATTCACAGTTATACATTTTATGCAGCACAACATGTCCCTATATCTCAGCTGTGGGATGGGGTAGGGCAAAAATGACCACACCACTGTCTTCGTCAGGACCTCCCTGACACACGGTGTGGGTTTGAAGAAGATCTGAGGAGGTCACATTTTTCACCCAAAAAACACTAAGGGGTACCCCTTTTGGGTTTTTTAAGACTAAATTTTTGACTGTCTCAGATTTCTTCCAAACTCACGATGTTGATTAAGCAGGTCCTGACTTACACAGGGGTGTGGTTATTTTTAGCTTATCTCATCCCAAAGCTGAGATATGAGGACTAACGTAACTGGGATTTTCTCTCAGTATGTTTATCGGTGTTGAATATATTGGAATTAAATTTATGAGCTTGTTATACGTCTAATAAAGCAAAGTACAGATGCAATGTAGGATATATTGGACTGACTAGGCTTTTCTGATCGCACCCTTCTACTCATGTGTTTACCTAGCTTCACTGGAAGTAGGAATCCCATCATGAAATTCACAGTTATACATTTTATGCAGCACAACATGTCCCTATATCTCAGCTATGGGATGAGGTAGGGCAAAAATTACCACAGCACTGTCTTCGTCAGGACCTCCCTGACACACGGTATGGGTTTGAAGAAGATCTGAGGTTGTCACATTTTTCACCCAAAAAAACACTAAAGGGGTACCCCTTTTGTGTTTTTTTAGACAAAATTTTTGACCGACTCAGATTTCTTCCAAACTCACGATGTTGATTAAGCAGGTTCTGACTTACACAGGGGTGTGGTTATTTTTTAGCTTATCTTATCACAAAGCTGAGATATGAGGACTAACGTAACTGAGATTTTCTCTCAGTATGTTTATCGGTGTTGAATATATTGGAATTAAATTTATGAGCTTGTTATACGTCTAATAAAGCAAAGTACAGATGCAATGTAGGATATATTGGACTGACTAGGCTTTTCTGATCGCACCCTTCTACTCATGTGTTTACCTAGCTTCACTGGAAGTAGGAATCCCATCATGAAATTCACAGTTATACATTTTATGCAGCACAACATGTCCCTATATCTCAGCTGTGGGATGGGGTAGGGCAAAAATTACCACACCACTGTCTTCGTCAGGACCTCCCTGACACACGGTGTGGGTTTGAAGAAGATCTGAGGAGGTCACATTTTTCACCCAAAAAAACCCCTTTGTGTTTTTTTAGACTAAATTTTTGACCGTCTCAGATTTCTTCCAAACTCACGATGTTGATTAACCACGTCGTGACTTACACAGGGGTGTGGTTATTTTTAGCTTATCTTATCCCAAAGCTGAGCTATGAGGACTAACGTAACTAGGATTTTTTCTCAATAGGTTTATTGGTGTTGAATATATTGGAATTAAATTTATGAGCTTGTTATACGTCCAATAAAGCAAAATACAAATTCAGTGTAGGATATATTGGACTGACTAGGCTTTTCTGATCGCACCCTTCTACTCATGTGTTTACCTAGCTTCACTGGAAGTAGGAATCCCATCATGAAATTCACAGTTATACATTTTATGCAGCACAACATGTCCCTATATCTCAGCTGTGGGATGGGGTAGGGCAAAAATTACCACACCACTGTCTTCGTCAGGACCTCCCTGACACACGGTGTGGGTTTGAAGAAGATCTGAGGAGGTCACATTTTTCACCCAAAAAAACCCCTTTGTGTTTTTTTAGACTAAATTTTTGACCGTCTCAGATTTCTTCCAAACTCACGATGTTGATTAACCACGTCCTGACTTACACAGGGGTGTGGTTATTTTTAGCTTATCTTATCCCAAAGCTGAGCTATGAGGACTAACGTAACTAGGATTTTTTCTCAATAGGTTTATTGGTGTTGAATATATTGGAATTAAATTTATGAGCTTGTTATACGTCCAATAAAGCAAAGTACAGATGCAATGTAGGATATATTGGACTGACTAGGCTTTTCTGATCGCACCCTTCTACTCATGTGTTTACCTAGCTTCACTGGAAGTAGGAATCCCATCATGAAATTCACAGTTATACATTTTATGCAGCACAACATGTCCGTATATCTCAGCTGTGGGATGGGGTAGGGCAAAAATGACCACACCACTGTCTTCGTCAGGACCTCCCTGACACACGGTGTGGGTTTGAAGAAGATCTGAGGAGGTCATATTTTTCACCCAAAAAAACACTAAGGGGTACCCCTTTTGGGTTTTTTTAGACTAAATTTTTGACCGTCTCAGATTTCTTCCAAACTCACGATGTTTATTAAGCAGGTCCTGACTTACACAGGGGTGTGGTTATTTTTAGCTTATCTCATCCCAAAGCTGAGATATGAGGACTAACGTAACTGGGATTTTCTCTCAGTATGTTTATCGGTGTTGAATATATTGGAATTAAATTTATGAGCTTGTTATACGTCTAATAAAGCAAAGTACAGATGCAATGTAGGATATATTGGACTGACTAGGCTTTTCTGATCGCACCCTTCTACTCATGTGTTTACCTAGCTTCACTGGAAGTAGGAATCCCATCATGAAATTCACAGTTATACATTTTATGCAGCACAACATGTCCCTATATCTCAGCTATGGGATGAGGTAGGGCAAAAATTACCACAGCACTGTCTTCGTCAGGACCTCCCTGACACACGGTATGGGTTTGAAGAAGATCTGAGGAGGTCACATTTTTCACCCAAAAAAACACTAAAGGGGTACCCCTTTTGTGTTTTTTTAGACAAAATTTTTGACCGACTCAGATTTCTTCCAAACTCACGATGTTGATTAAGCAGGTTCTGACTTACACAGGGGTGTGGTTATTTTTTAGCTTATCTTATCACAAAGCTGAGATATGAGGACTAACGTAACTGAGATTTTCTCTCAGTAGGTTTATTGGTGTTGAATATATTGGAATTAAATTTATGAGCTTGTTATACGTCCAATAAAGCAAAATACAAATTCAGTGTAGGATATATTGGACTGACTAGGCTTTTCTGATCGCACCCTTCTACTCATGTGTTTACCTAGCTTCACTGGAAGTAGGAATCCCATCATGAAATTCACAGTTATACATTTTATGCAGCACAACATGTCCCTATATCTCAGCTGTGGGATGGGGTAGGGCAAAAATTACCACACCACTGTCTTCGTCAGGACCTCCCTGACACACGGTGTGGGTTTGAAGAAGATCTGAGGAGGTCACATTTTTCACCCAAAAAAACCCCTTTGTGTTTTTTTAGACTAAATTTTTGACCGTCTCAGATTTCTTCCAAACTCACGATGTTGATTAACCACGTCGTGACTTACACAGGGGTGTGGTTATTTTTAGCTTATCTTATCCCAAAGCTGAGCTATGAGGACTAACGTAACTAGGATTTTTTCTCAATAGGTTTATTGGTGTTGAATATATTGGAATTAAATTTATGAGCTTGTTATACGTCCAATAAAGCAAAATACAAATTCAGTGTAGGATATATTGGACTGACTAGGCTTTTCTGATCGCACCCTTCTACTCATGTGTTTACCTAGCTTCACTGGAAGTAGGAATCCCATCATGAAATTCACAGTTATACATTTTATGCAGCACAACATGTCCCTATATCTCAGCTGTGGGATGGGGTAGGGCAAAAATTACCACACCACTGTCTTCGTCAGGACCTCCCTGACACACGGTGTGGGTTTGAAGAAGATCTGAGGAGGTCACATTTTTCACCCAAAAAAACCCCTTTGTGTTTTTTTAGACTAAATTTTTGACCGTCTCAGATTTCTTCCAAACTCACGATGTTGATTAACCACGTCCTGACTTACACAGGGGTGTGGTTATTTTTAGCTTATCTTATCCCAAAGCTGAGCTATGAGGACTAACGTAACTAGGATTTTTTCTCAATAGGTTTATTGGTGTTGAATATATTGGAATTAAATTTATGAGCTTGTTATACGTCCAATAAAGCAAAGTACAGATGCAATGTAGGATATATTGGACTGACTAGGCTTTTCTGATCGCACCCTTCTACTCATGTGTTTACCTAGCTTCACTGGAAGTAGGAATCCCATCATGAAATTCACAGTTATACATTTTATGCAGCACAACATGTCCGTATATCTCAGCTGTGGGATGGGGTAGGGCAAAAATGACCACACCACTGTCTTCGTCAGGACCTCCCTGACACACGGTGTGGGTTTGAAGAAGATCTGAGGAGGTCATATTTTTCACCCAAAAAAACACTAAGGGGTACCCCTTTTGGGTTTTTTTAGACTAAATTTTTGACCGTCTCAGATTTCTTCCAAACTCACGATGTTTATTAAGCAGGTCCTGACTTACACAGGGGTGTGGTTATTTTTAGCTTATCTCATCCCAAAGCTGAGATATGAGGACTAACGTAACTGGGATTTTCTCTCAGTATGTTTATCGGTGTTGAATATATTGGAATTAAATTTATGAGCTTGTTATACGTCTAATAAAGCAAAGTACAGATGCAATGTAGGATATATTGGACTGACTAGGCTTTTCTGATCGCACCCTTCTACTCATGTGTTTACCTAGCTTCACTGGAAGTAGGAATCCCATCATGAAATTCACAGTTATACATTTTATGCAGCACAACATGTCCCTATATCTCAGCTATGGGATGAGGTAGGGCAAAAATTACCACAGCACTGTCTTCGTCAGGACCTCCCTGACACACGGTATGGGTTTGAAGAAGATCTGAGGTTGTCACATTTTTCACCCAAAAAAAAACTAAGGGGTACCCCTTTGTGTTTTTTTAGACAAAATTTTTGACCGACTCAGATTTCTTCCAAACTCACGATGTTGATTAAGCAGGTCCTGACTTACACAGGGGTGTGGTTATTTTTTAGCTTATCTTATCACAAAGCTGAGATATGAGGACTAACGTAACTGAGATTTTCTCTCAGTAGGTTTATTGGTGTTGAATATATTGGAATTAAATTTATGAGCTTGTTATACGTCCAATAAAGCAAAATACAAATTCAGTGTAGGATATATTGGACTGACTAGGCTTTTCTGATCGCACCCTTCTACTCATGTGTTTACCTAGCTTCACTGGAAGTAGGAATCCCATCATGAAATTCACAGTTATACATTTTATGCAGCACAACATGTCCCTATATCTCAGCTGTGGGATGGGGTAGGGCAAAAATTACCACACCACTGTCTTCGTCAGGACCTCCCTGACACACGGTGTGGGTTTGAAGAAGATCTGAGGAGGTCACATTTTTCACCCAAAAAAACCCCTTTGTGTTTTTTAGACTAAATTTTTGACCGTCTCAGATTTCTTCCAAACTCACGATGTTGATTAACCACGTCCTGACTTACACAGGGGTGTGGTTATTTTTAGCTTATCTTATCCCAAAGCTGAGCTATGAGGACTAACGTAACTAGGATTTTTTCTCAATAGGTTTATTGGTGTTGAATATATTGGAATTAAATTTATGAGCTTGTTATACGTCCAATAAAGCAAAGTACAGATGCAATGTAGGATATATTGGACTGACTAGGCTTTTCTGATCGCACCCTTCTACTCATGTGTTTACCTAGCTTCACTGGAAGTAGGAATCCCATCATGAAATTCACAGTTATACATTTTATGCAGCACAACATGTCCCTATATCTCAGCTGTGGGATGGGGTAGGGCAAAAATGACCACACCACTGTCTTCGTCAGGACCTCCCTGACACACGGTGTGGGTTTGAAGAAGATCTGAGGAGGTCAAATTTTTCACCCTAAAAAACACTAAGGGGTACCCCTTTGTGTTTTTTTAGACAAAATTTTTGACCGTCTCAGATTTCTTCCAAACTCACGATGCTGATTAAGCAGGTCCTGGCTTACACAGGGGTGTGGTTATTTTTAGCTTATCTCATCCCAAAGCTGAGCTATGAGGACTAACGTAACTGGGATTTTCTCTCAGTAGGTTTGTCGGTGTTGAATTTATTGGAATTAAATTTATGAGCTTGTTATACGTCCAATAAAGCAAAATACAAATTCAGTGTAGGATATATTGGACTGACTAGACTTTTCTGATCGCACCCTTCTACTCATGTGTTTACCTAGCTTCACTGGAAGTAGGAATCCCATCATGAAATTCACAGTTATACATTTTATGCAGCACAACATGTCCCTATATCTCAGCTATGGGATGAGGTAGGGCAAAAATTACCACAGCACTGTCTTCGTCAGGACCTCCCTGACACACGGTATGGGTTTGAAGAAGATCTGAGGTTGTCACATTTTTCACCCAAAAAAACACTAAAGGGGTACCCCTCTGTGTTTTTTTAGACAAAATTTTTGACCGACTCAGATTTCTTCCAAACTCACGATGTTGATTAAGCAGGTCCTGACTTACACAGGGGTGTGGTTATTTTTTAGCTTATCTTATCACAAAGCTGAGATATGAGGACTAACGTAACTGAGATTTTCTCTCAGTAGGTTTATTGGTGTTGAATATATTGGAATTAAATTTATGAGCTTGTTATACGTCCAATAAAGCAAAATACAAATTCAGTGTAGGATATATTGGACTGACTAGGCTTTTCTGATCGCACCCTTCTACTCATGTTTTTACCTATCTTCACTGGAAGTAGGAATCCCATCATGAAATTCACAGTTATACATTTTTCGCAGCACAACATGTCCCTATATCTCAGCTGTGGGATGGGGTAGGGCAAAAATTACCACACCACTGTCTTCGTCAGGACCTCCCTGACACACGGTGTGGGTTTGAAGAAGATCTGAGGAGGTCACATTTTTCACCCTAAAAAACCCCTTTGTGTTTTTTTAGACTAAATTTTTGACCGTCTCAGATTTCTTCCAAACTCACGATGTTGATTAACCACGTCCTGACTTACACAGGGGTGTGGTTATTTTTAGTTTATCTTATCCCAAAGCTGAGCTATGAGGACTAACGTAACTAGGATTTTTTCTCAATAGGTTTATTGGTGTTGAATATATTGGAATTAAATTTATGAGCTTGTTATACGTCCAATAAAGCAAAATACAAATTCAGTGTAGGATATATTGGACTGACTAGGCTTTTCTGATCGCACCCTTCTACTCATGTGTTTACCTAGCTTCACTGGAAGTAGGAATCCCATCATGAAATTCACAGTTATACATTTTATGCAGCACAACATGTCCCTATATCTCAGCTGTGGGATGGGGTAGGGCAAAAATTACCACACCACTGTCTTCGTCAGGACCTCCCTGACACACGGTGTGGGTTTGAAGAAGATCTGAGGAGGTCACATTTTTCACCCAAAAAAACACTAAGGGGTACCCCTTTGTGTTTTTTTAGACAAAATTTTTGACCATCTCAGATTTCTTCCAAACTCACGATGTTGATTAAGCAGGTCCTGACTTACACAGGGGTGTGGTTATTTTTTAGCTTATCTCATCCCAAAGCTGAGATATGAAGACTAACGTAAATGAGATTTTCTCTCAGTAGGTTTATTGGTGTTGAATATATTGGAATTAAATTTATGAGCTTGTTATACGTCCAATGAAGCAAAGTACAGATGCAATGTAGGATATATTGGACTGACTAGCCTTTTCTGATCGCACCCTTCTACTCATGTGTTTACCTAGCTTCACTGGAAGTAGGAATCCCATCATGAAATTCACAGTTATACATTTTATGCAGCACAACATGTCCGTATATCTCAGCTGTGGGATGGGGTAGGGCAAAAATGACCACACCACTGTCTTCGTCAGGACCTCCCTGACACACGGTGTGGGTTTGAAGAAGATCTGAGGTTGTCACATTTTTCACCCAAAAAAACACTAAAGGGGTACCCCTTTTGTGTTTTTTTAGACAAAATTTTTGACCGTCTCAGATTTCTTCCAAACTCACGATGTTGATTAAGCAGGTCCTGACTTACACAGGGGTGTGGTTATTTTTAGCTTATCTCATCCCAAAGCTGAGATATGAGGACTAACGAAACTGGGATTTTCTCTCAGTAGGTTTATCCGTGTTGAATATATTGGAATTAAATTTATGAGCTTGTTATACATCCAATAAAGCAAAGTACAAATTCAGTGTAGGATATATTGGACTGACTAGACTTTTCTGATCGCACCCTTCTACTCATGTGTTTACCTAGCTTCACTGGAAGTAGGAATCCCATCATGAAATTCACAGTTATACATTTTATGCAGCACAACATGTCAACAACAACTGTTTATATATTAACAGAAATGTATATTCAAGAGCGAATGCAGACCTAGGCTCTCAAGGTCAGCTCCCACAAACCCCTCACACTTTAAGCATACACCTATATGATCAAATACATTCCCAGTGGGATGGTGTATCTCCCGATTCCTGTGTTAAGTGTAGTATGACCGACTCAGATTTCTTCCAAACTCACGATGTTGATTAACCACGTCCTGACTTACACAGGGGTGTGGTTATTTTTAGCTTATCTTATCCCAAAGCTGAGCTATGAGGACTAACGTAACTAGGATTTTTTCTCAATAGGTTTATTGGTGTTGAATATATTGGAATTAAATTTATGAGCTTGTTATACGTCCAATAAAGCAAAGTACAGATGCAATGTAGGATATATTGGACTGACTAGGCTTTTCTGATCGCACCCTTCTACTCATGTGTTTACCTAGCTTTACTGGAAGTAGGAATCCCATCATGAAATTCAGTTATACATTTTATGCAGCACAACATGTCCCTATATCTCAGCTGTGGGATGGGGTAGGGCACAAATTACCTCACCACTGTCTTCGTCAGGACCTCCCTGACACACGGTGTGGGTTTTAAGAAGATCTGAAGAGGTCACATTTTCACCCAAAAAAAACACTAAGGCTACTTAAGACTAAATTTTTGACTGTCTCAGATTTCTTCCAAACTCATGTTGATTAAGCAGGTCCTGACTTACACAGGGGTGTGGTTATTTTCAGCCTATCTCATCCCAAAGCTGAGATATGAGGACTAATGTAACTGGGATTTTCTCTCAATTTATTTATTGGTGTTGAATATATTGCAATGGTAATGCTTCCTCTAACATCCTTCTGTCTCTCATATTATACCTTTTTTTAAGTTATTATAACTGAGACCTGGCCAAATACAGATGCATTGTAGGACATATTGGACTGATTAGGCTTTTCTGAGCACACCCCTCTACTCGTGTTTACCTAGCTTCACTGGAAATAGTAATCTCATCTATGGGATTGTTTCCTTCAAGAATTTTTACTTACGTTAAATATACTACACTTAACACAGGAATCGGGAGATACACCATCCCACTGGGAATGTATTTGATCATATAGGTGTATGCTTAAAGTGTGAGGGGTTTGTGGGAGCTGACCTTGAGAGCCTGGGTCTGCATTCGCTCTTGAATATACATTTCTGTTAATATATAAACAGTTTAGGAGAAAAAGAAAAATATTTCATAAGTCACAATAAATTACAGGTAGCCTTCACACCCAGGGCCAGAACTCCTTGGATTAGACAACAAATTATGACGCTGGGAAGGCTTTAAAATTGTTAAGATATTGTTTCAGAAATCCTCTTTGTTGCAATTTCATTTGAAACCACACAAATAAATATTCCAAAATTTAATAAAAGATTTTAATCAAATTTTGTTTCTGATGTGAACAGACGTTCAACACCTCGCTCTAGCTCAGAGTTCCTGCATTTGACCAATTTTTAAATGTGATAAAAAAATAAATCAAAGAAATAGATACAAAACATTTTAATGTACAACGTTTCCAAACAACGGATGGAATTAAAACAATAGGTACCACAAACATCTGGTTTTAAATGTGGACAAATTAAAAGTACTGTACACAGAACCAGTGTATCCCTGCAACTTCTTCAGCCTCAAAAGGTGTTGCAAAACCAGATCTAAAACCTCATAGGAAAAAAGTTAAAAGATATTGGACTCTTTGAAAGTTTACATTTTAATACACATACTTTCCAGCATATTTTAAAATATTACAATCCCTACAAGCATGTGTTTCCAACATTCAACAGTTTTTCCCTTACCTTCATTACATCAGATATAGTCAAACTCTTTTTTTTTTTAAGAAAATATGGAAAAACAATCCGAAACAGGATTCTGCCAAACTGCTGGTGAGCATAATAAAATGCTTTGAATCTTGTTAGCAGTGAGATACAAGTGCTGGTCCCGTGCTTAAAAAATATTTTCTGCTGTTTTAATGCTGTAAAACAAAAGATAAAATGTCCTGGAGCAATAACTGCTTGGAAATCACCCCTACAAAAAATATAAGGAGTACTGGAATTTTTCAAAACTGGATTTGAAAGAACTGGTGGTTTTCTCCAACGCCTCTTTAGAACAGAGCCATTAGAAACAGCATTTGTGGAAATTGTGAGGAACAAAAGAATGATATCTGCTGGATAGGATTAAAACAAGTGCGTTGTCCACTTGGATGTCACTTCGGTGGTCAGTGCTTGTTGTTGGCTTCCTCTTGCGAGGAGCTGGAAATGCCATTCTGACTCTGGTTGGAGCCAGACCCCAGGCCATAGAGTCGTCCACAATACTTCGCATCATCAATGTTGTCTTCGAAGAACAGCTGCGAAAAAAAAAATAATAAATAAAAATTACATGAGTATTACATGAGATGAAAGCCTAGCTGCTATAATAAAGCTACACTGGAGATAAGAATCTGGATGGTTTAAGATAGACTGAGATTTAAAAATAGTTTAAGCCCTTAAGATGTCTCTAAAAAAAAAAAAAAAAAAAAAAAAAAAAACAGAATTACTCCTGATTTACAAGATAAGAGCTGACCCAGTTTAGTGGTGCAGTGAGAGCAGGGCTATTTCCAAAACTGTTTCACTATTCACTACATAATGCATTACTTTCACGAGTCCGACATTTTGTGTCAGAGATAATCCACTTTCCCTTTAGCACCCAGGGTCCTATAGAAATTTAAACAACAGACATAAAATCAAGATCAGGTTGAGGTGATTCCACTTCAGAAATATCTGCGAGCTGGAGACATTAGTTGTTGGAACACTGCCTTGATGATGTTAGCATTCAGCTGAAGGAGCATTTCTGGAGGTCAGTTACTGATGTGAGAAAACGTACTGCATCAGACACACCTCAAATTCACCCCAATTTTATCAGACGTTGCTCCATTATTCCATATTTCCAGCCCACAGCCCAGTTCTGGCTTGTAATTAAAACATACTGACAGGACTATTTTGCAACATAAAACCTAAACCACTGTTCTCCAGCAAAGGTTTAAAAAGGTGTAAGATACTGAGCGAGAATATCCCACCAAGACACAGGAAACATAGTAAAGTCATAGTAAATCAAAACCAAGAACGTTATGAAAAGACTAAAGTAGGAGAAGTTATAGTTACTATAACAGCACGAACAGCTGATATCTCAAACGACAGCATTACCTCTTTCATCCTGAAGAAGGCCATTCCAGTCAGCAGTGAATCAGATCCAGCCTGATGCTGCCTCCCAATCCTTTTCAACTCCAGCTGGTCTGCAACCTCCTGAAGTCCTCCCTAAGACACACACAGATCATTTATTACAGTATAAGACGTCTGGAACATTGACTGCGATTCTGTAACAGCTCTTAATAGGGCACACGGAGCCTTGCATTGTCAATATGTATTTTGTTAGAGCGACACCAAACCGGGTTTTTTGACCAAGCAGCATTTGTTTCAGTTATTTCGTGCTCTATGGACTTCACACCAACTATCCGATGGATGCCAAAATGCTGTAAACGTGCAGCAATTAATCAAAGTTAAATGTATACGATGATGATATAAAGGAAGATAATAAAACGTTTAATTTATAGAGCACGTTTGCGTTTACAGGGGAGAAAAAAAAGGCAGTTTTGAGCGAGAGCAAATGAAAATATTGAAAATAAAGCAAGAAGAAGAAATTTAAAGAATAAGAATGAAGAGCAGAAATGATGATACTATGGCAATTAGTTTCAGGAAACTGAGTTATATTCACCCAGCACTGACCAGTCTGAATTTTGGGGAAAGGGAACAGATGAGCATCAAAGGGCAAATAGGGGAGCAGGGGGTCAGCTAAATATGGGGGTGCTAAACCATGTAAAGATTTGTATGATATGTATAAAATAATGAAGGTGCAACAAAGCAGGATTATTAGAATGGTACAACCATTTATATGGCATTTGTTATGGTACAGAATTAAACGTAGCTGCAGGATAAATTAGACTAATAGTGCCCGCTTTCACTGACTCATCTACATGCGTACCGTCGCTGTCCGATTAAAAACACATATATCCAATAACCTAAAGTTTCCAGGACCAGGAAAACACCATTCTCAGTTGGTAACAATAAACAAATAAGCCACAGATAACACCATTTATACCCAGTACAGCTGTGGAATGAATAATATATAATGAATAAAAATACTTTTATTGTGATGCATGTCCAAAAGTTTCATATGTAAAATGGACTTGTGTTGTAGACAGCAAACATTAACAATTAGTGAATTCCAATGCGCCACCTCCATCTCCGTGTGACCACAGCCCTGCAGCGTATTCTCCTACAACACTGCCGCTATGAATCCACAGCAAAATTTTAGCAAAAGCAGAGTGTATCATCACTAAACATGATCCAAATCAGCTTATTTAATCTTTATTGTGATTAATTATAGCCACGCTGCTCTAATAATTCACGTGAGATCGGTTGTTAACTTGGACGTGGACACTCAGACAGCGCTGGGAGAACGGGTGAGGGGGAGATGCATGGTTTTGACTGACAGGTCTAGCAGCCAACTAACAGCTTTTCATTGGTATTCATTTTGATCTCATAGATGGGTTCAAAAACAGCACAATTTTACCTTTAAGTTTTTGCAGCTCTTCATAAGGTATTTGACGTCATATATGGCAGGAAAAAAGAGGTTCAAGATCTGGAAGAACTCATGCTCTTCTTCTGGTAAGCGAGCATCTGTTAGGAGCTTCACCAGGTAGCCAAAATCATAACCACTACACACAAAAACGAAACAGAAAATATTATATTTATACAGGTTAGACATCCACTGCAACAGCCTCCACAAATGCTAAAAAAACATGGGTGCACAAAGAAAAACTTCTTATTGTTACCTATGAAAGGAGAGCCACTTGACATTTTCACACAGCACTAAGCCTGAGGTCATCAAGAGCTCAGCGAAGTATAGCGTATCAATTCCCTCTTCCTCATGCTTCTTAAACTGGAGACCAGAATTTTGCAGAAGATCTATCGAGTCCTGAGAGTACATGTCCTCTCTGTGGAAAAAAAATGTGATTGCTCAGTTCTCAAGTGAGCTTCCAAGTATCAATCAGTGAGAGGACACATTTTCATGTGAGGAAAAATAAAGGCAAATTATAACATGATAGAAATTTGTCTCATACTTCTCCTTAAATATAAAGTTTGGATGAGAACTGGAGAATCATCTCATAAAAAAGGAGACACTTACGTTAAATTGAATTTAAAGTTAAACTGCCAAGTTGTCGTTCCTGGGGGATAGGCGCCATCTTCGTTCATGAACGTTAAACCCAGCTGAATGATTTTCAGAAGATCCACATTGCACCGCAGGAGCTGATACTGGTAGTCCACAGTGCTGCGGAATTCTCCAATGGGTCGGACCACCACTCCGGGAAATTCTGTGTCCTAGATAACAAGACAAAACAAAAAGCAAATTTTACAAATGTGTTGTGTGCACCTTTAATCAAAGCAAGACCTGGCAAGAGCACATCCAGTTTAGGCAAGTGCAATCTTATCCCTGAATGGCTGGTGTGGCTGTAGGTTTTCACATGAAATAAAACAAACAGAAACACTCCATATTCTACTTGTTAAATCATTCTGTCTTGGCCTTGTCTTGGAAAGAACAAATCATGTGTGTCCAGCCACATCATCAGGACTTAACAGATGAAGTCTGGACACTCCTCAAACTTGAAGAGTCCATTTAAAACCAAAATATGAAGCAATTTAGGAGCTCCCTCATGTACACATGGCCTGTATGTACTGTTGCACAAAAGAAGTCAGAACCACAATTAGGACCAGATACACACCATGGCGATGTAGTTGTAATTTTGAATAATCTGTCGTATTTTCCTCATCTCCTCCTCCACGTTGCTGGCCCAGACCTCACAGATAATTTGGCTCGTATCTGCAAGTGCGGCTGGCATTTTTGCAGGCTGAGGAAATAACCACGCACCCAAACAAACCCAACACAGCCACGGGCAGGTAGCGGGAACCTGGATCTCTGAAATAAAGCGCACTGGAATTAAGAACTGACAGGAGATAAGCGTTATGCTGACATTTTTCTATCTTGATATCACAACATGATTCTTTAAGTGTGTTGTGGCCATAGTTAGTCATTGATTAAACCCTAAACTCCTCTCTCTGTATTAAAATGACATATTTACATGTTATTTCCCAGTAAAATAATCCCAAAAGACATTTGCTTTAATTCTGTACCATCCACCCCTCTGCAGCTCAGAAACCTGCCTCACAGATTGACAGTATTTGTTCCTTAGGTTTATGACATAAGAAACCCTAGCTCAATACACCGGTGGATTTGGGACACTGCACTCATAATACATTGTGTATATCGTATAAACACCACTACAAGGACATGTTAACCAATATAAACACTCAGTTTTCACTGGTTGGGGTCTTAAAGTACACTGACCAACTGCATGTTTCATTAGAGGGTATCATTACTCCTGTTTGTGTTGCTTTTACTAAAGAGAAATTGTGTATAAAAAAAGTCACGTTACGCAGATAACGCCTGTTATGGAGTCTATGTTTGAAAAAACCGTGATAGATGTCTTAAGGCATCGTACTTTTTTGGTCCTCTCTCACCTTTCAATATTATTTTACCGTTAGTTGTAAAACTGCAGTTCGCTTCCTCTCCGAAATATCCGTTCCACCTTAAACAGAGCTGGCGTCATAATGTTAACTGCTGCGCTATTTAAGGTGGAACGGAACATGGTGTAGAAATGAACTGAAACCGACATTCCTAAACGCCAGCTTAGGTGTTCGAACTTCCCTTTCCACCTTAAATAATGCAGGCGCCAGACGGCAACTGCCGCACCATTTAAGGTGGAACACAAATCGAATACGAAAATAGAAATTAACAACGCGAATTCAGTTTTTTCACATATGTGGAGTTAAATGTGTATAAAACAAGTCGTAGAAACGACCAAGAGATGTAAAAGTGAGAAGTCAGACATTACAAACACATCTCACATACATACCTAGCGAAACAGCGTTAGCCAACAAAAGGTTTGACGATGTTATAAAGCGCACAGATTTTGCTAAATAGTTATATATTGTCTTAAATTAACTAACAGCACCATCGTGTATCAAACTACGTCAAAATGTATGTATTTGAGTGATTGTATACCCTCGGTTTAACTAGTAGTAACTAACACTAGCGAGAGTAACGTTAGCTTTAGCACCGAAAACACAACACGGGGCTCTCCTCGAACTGAGCGCTAATATAAACAGTATATGAAAAGATATAAGGGCAGTAACGTTACCTCTGTTTCTCTGTGTGTGTTACCTCTGCGGATGTGTGTGAATATCTACGAGCTGGAGTCCAAAAACAGAGAGCAACACACACAGGTTACAGCTCCAACAACCAGAGACCGCGTACACAGCGACACCGAGGAGCCCTTATCACTCTCACACCGAGCAAGCGCTCACCTTCCGCAGCCTGCATTCTCTTTATAATTAGATTTGACCCCTTTTATGTGTTTTAAATGTATTATAAATGTTCACAGTTTCTTTGTGTATTTCTGTGGAGTAGCTTTGGGTAATGGCTTTATTTCCCCGCCATTTTAATCCAATACCTTCAAACATTTATTGTATTCATTTTATTTTTATACTCAGTACAATACCATTTTCAAAATTTTCTTGAGATTTTTTCCTTCTCTTTTTAAGAGAGCAACATGATGTCTACGTATTAAAATAACGACGGGTTTTCTGAAATAAATAAAACTTTTTTCCCTCATTGCCTGTACTTTTTCTTGACTTAATATCTCGAAATAATGATGGGAATTTTTGAAGTATTATTTAACATCTTGAAATAATTTGCTGTCTAGAAATATACTTTTTTTTTTACTTAAATGAATATCTCAAAGTAATGGTGTTGCCAAAATAATGCCTTTTTTAATTACTTTAGAATAAATTGAATTAGGATTTTTCAAGAGATTAGTGATTTCGGGAAGAAAATATTAAAATAGGTTTCACTGCGTTATATTCCTCTCTGTGCACCAGTTAAACCCTAAAACCAACTTCTGATCATTTGATTTCCACGAAAGAAAAGTCCTAATCTTAAAATTGGTTTAGAGGTAATTACACCTATAGTTTACTCAGTGCACAGATCCCCCCCACTCACCTGCAGCTCGAAAGCCTTGCCCCAGAGGTTGACAGGATTGGTTCCTTAGGTTTATGACATAAGAAACCTTGGCTGTTTTTAAACACCACTGTTTCAAAGAAGTATTGATTATTTGTTTTGCCCATGTTAGGTCTTCTAGGATTTAAACCACTCCATAGCCATCTTAACAAGTTTAAACACTTTTTTTTATTTTTGTCTCTCACTTTCATGAGTGTGTTCATTTTTAATTAAGTCATTAAACTGAGTGATTTTTACAACTTCAATCCAAATTCCAAAACTGCTTAACCATTTTACTTTTGTGTTGGTATGTGGCCATCATTCATTTTGACATTATCTTCAGGGGTGTGACCAAGAAATCTATTTCTTAGATTGTCTATTGTCAAAAAAGAATTCTGCCTTAAAATGAATTGCACAGCCCAAACCATAAGTTAAATGTTCTGTTCTGATACAATGTGAAGCTGCTTTGTGACGTCAGTTGTAAAAAGTGCTATATAAATAAATTATAAGGTGTAAAGACTTGATACAACAGGAAATACTTAGGCACAAAGAATCGGCCCAATCTGCCTCAAAGGGGTGCTAAAGGAAAACATTGCCTATTGGGCTTTTACCACGTCAGGCATGGAGATGGACTTTTCCCAATTGCTTTGGCTCCGACAAATAAAAACGGTTGATACAACCACTAAGCTCCGCCCAGTTCGCATAATACAAAACAATTTTATTCCTCGAACCCACCTTGCTCCTAGTGATTCTGGGTAGGTTGCAGACAATGAATAAATATTTTCTCAAACTAGCCCCTGGGTTTTGTTCCGACCCTCATGATCTTGGTGTCAAAACGTTTGCAGGTCAATAACGATCAAAAATATCTGAAAGTCTCCAAACAAGATGGCCACCATATGCAAATGAACCTGTACCTTTAATGGCATGTTTTACATTAACCCTTGCAACTACTGTGTAAATTACTCAAATAACACGAACTTTCAAACATTGCTTTAAGATATGATTCTGAGGTAGAGTGTATATGTTGGGTGTATGAAATATTATAGGGGACACTGTAATGGCTAGTTATCTCTTTTGGGTGATATATGTGCATCCACAATGCTGATTGAGCTGAAACTTTCATAATTAACGTCATTAGCCAACAAGATTTCAATTTTATATATATATATATATATATATATATATATATATGCGTGCAAATTTTTTTTCAAAGAAAAAAGACAATTCTGAAGATTAGATTAGAAGAAAAGAACTTTTTTATATTTGTTGTGAAACTACAAAACATATTCTTGTGCTGGTGACATATTTACAATTTTTGTTGACAGTACAGTGTTGATGATAAAATTCACAGCTTTCATAAGTCTCACAAGAAAAGAAAAACAGCACACCCAAATCACAAAAGTGCAATAAATACATGCTGTATTTCTCCAGTCGCCTCTGTGGAAAGACCCAGTTTTTCTTCCATCAGCACTGAAATATCAGATTTAAAAATATTCAAAATACAATGCTCTGAATACAAGAATCCTATTGTAAGTCTACACGAACAACAAATCATTTGACTACCAGCATCCGTTACTGATGGTGATGATTTTTTTTCCTCTCTCTTATGGTTATTGGAAGCGAGTCCTACATGATTTTCACATGATTATAATGACTGCACAGTCAACAGAAGATAGAGATACAGATTTAGATAAGAGACTTGGATGTAATTGTAAAAAGAGCACCTAGTCGATAATAATGCTCGTCTCGATCGCAGCCTTTATACAATGCAATGTTTTAACCGTGTGCTGCTCCTTCCAGTTTACTAGAAAGAAACTATAGTGTAGTGTTTCCATGTAACAATTCACATTCAGTGCATGTTGTTTAAAGGGAAACATCTCCTTTCTCACATTCGTTTTCCTGTTCAAACACACAGACATCCTACAATAACAGCAATTTTTAAAAAAAAAAAAAAAAACATGTCAGATTTCCAAAAGGCTCCAGTTTGATGTGTCATTTTCTACTACAGTTAACAGTGTGCAGCTTCATACACTGACCAAGGTATTGGAGTAGCCTATAAAAGGAGACTACTGCAGTCCACATTTGGCATTATAACTTGGTCTAACCTAAAAGTTTTAAAGAAAAATGACTGAACAAAATGCCAAACCAAGGTCTAAAAGAGCTCCGAGCCGCTTGGGCCTATTGCCTGAAACATTAACTTGAGCTTTGAGATGAAAATGCAGCACTGCAGCTTAGAAAGTTAGTGTTTGTTTAAGAAATATATAATCAACCGCACGCACGAGATTTTTGGTTAAATGTAAAGCTTTTGGACTGCATTTTCATTGGGTCTTAATGTACACGTGAGAGTGGAATGCACAGCCTGCTATTTGGAACGAAAGGTGCCGACTGTGACAAACATTGCTGGTTTATCTCAAGGTGCAAGGCAAATAGAATAACAGTAAAATGGGGGGAAATTGGTGATTTTATTTTGGTGTTCAAGGCACGTGTTTGGCTCCTTCAAAAGTCGGTGAGAGCTGAGAAGTCTGTACACACACACCACTGGGTGTCGTTAGCCGTCAACGGCCACATGCATGTGTGCACAGTTGCAGGGACAAACCGTAGGTCTTATGAGCTTAAACTAGTTGGCTGGTGCTGATTAACGCAGGAGTTCACTGCTTAATCAGGAACAGTTGTTTATATAATTCATTCAACAATGTGGCTGGGGTTGAGTGCTCAGGGACTTATTAGTGGACATTCCTAATGAACAAGTGTATTACAGACGAGGTGCTCACTTCTAGCAACAGCAAAAAAAAAAAAGGTTACCAGTGAGAAAAAGTAGTGTACATCATAGAGCTGAACCAGCAGGGGGAGCTAAAACCAATATAGTGTAGTCACATGTGCAGAACGTGCAGTGCTAAATGCTACTATACACTTAATTGTAGAGCAGCTTCAATTCAATTCATTTCCTGGGATTCTTAAACAGGATGATCTGATGTAGTAAGTACATGAGCAGGTGATAAAGGAAGAGACACTTAAAGAAGAACCTCACTGCAATATTTCTGCATATTTTAACTTCTTAAATTCTCTGCAGTTGCCAAATCTAAAGGCTTTAATTCCTCTAGAAGCTGTAATTTATAGTAATTACATAAAACAGGAGTATTTACTGTGTCTGACGCTAGAGATGAGAGAGCTGACCTTGTGAGGTGAGAAACTGGCTTAAATATAAATATAAATACAGCACAGTTATCCGTGTTAAACCACTCAGACCTGCTGACATTATTGAGGCCTACTGTTACAGATACATTTGTTACTATTAAAATAGCAATTGTTTTGCATATATCATTAGGGCTTTATTAAATTTAAAAAAGGCAATCTCAATCTCAGTATCTGGACACCTGAATTATGCAGAAATTTTCAAAAGTCAGTGAAATTCCCCTTTAAAACTAGTGGTTAGGGCCCAAGCTTCAGCCTCTGATCTATGCCTCACAGAACGTGCCTCATTCAGACATGAATCATCTTTTGGCCTGTGCTGTTAAAACCAAAGAGGATCTAAATGACGGTGAGCTTTTACTAACATCCACTGGTGACAATCTACTTTGATGCATAACAGGTGAGCGTGCCTGTGCGGCCACCGCCGAGCTGAATGAGCTCAACCTCCAGGCTGCAGCAGAGGGGCTCATGTCGGAATGAATAAACACAGCTATGAGTTACATAACAAGCTCGCTATGCATTATTAAGCCTTTGCAGGGGAAAGCGGGCGAGTGGCTCTGCGACAACAGGAGCTCAAGTTCGCTGCAGCCGCTTTGCCACGCTGAGTGATCCAGTTCCATATTTCATTAGCTGTGACATCATGGCCCGCCTCCACAGGACGTGTGCCATGTGCCAAGACTGCAGCTGCACTTCTGCCAGAAAGCTCTCTGAGGCATTTGAAAGTGTTGGATGAGGGCGCGTGGGCGGGGGTGGGGGATTACACAACTGATTAGCCTTGAACTGGACTGGCTACACAGGAACTTTCCCAGTTTTCAAAAGAAATATGGAATTAAATATTGTTTTCCTCGTACACAAACGTTTCTAGGGGACACAAAATCCCACAAATGGAGTTCACTTCCAGGGCAAGCAGAGATGCATCAGGCCTTCATGTCTTTGTGCTCACGTGTTACAATTTACAATGTGCCATGGCTGGGTTTGCCCACTCTCTGATTACTATTAAAGTGCATGAACTAGCCAAAATACTACCTGAGAGGCTGTGGGACTAAGTGCAGTTTCTATTTAATTGCTGAGACAGTGGCCACTTATGACGTGCCTTGTGGTCAATAGTGTGTATTCGTGCATTCAATAAAATGAACACTGGGAAGCAGCTGGTATTGATGCTGTAGCGTCAGCTAGCTACATGTAAATGTGTTCTGAGCTACTGTTATTCATACTTTCATCATTCGTCATGTCTGCTAACATTTTAAAACCAAAGAGCCCGTTCTTGTCTTGGGAAAAGTGTGTTACTATTGTGTACTTTGCTTGCATTCAGACATCACTGGGAGAACCGGTTTATATCCAATTCACACATGCCTCCAAATAGTGATTCCAAACCCTTTTGCTATGAATCAAAAGTACCGTAAGGATCTGTATTCACATCATCGAGTTACAGTAATCAGTCTTGCTCAATTATCAGAGCAACTGGCCCCCAACCCCAAGCTTCCCTCCCCCCTCCGTTTACTCAGATTGTTTAAAAACAATGCACTGGAGTTTTGGAATGATCATCTAACACAAAAATACCTAGTACGGATACCAATATATAATTATTAGTAACAGAAAAAACAGTGCTACTCATAGCAAAAAAAAAAACAAAAAAAAAACCTGTTGTTGATACTAGCTTTAAAAAAAAAAGAAACCAGAAAAAGAAAACAAAAATCTACAGATTTTCAATTGAGAGCTAAAACCCAGTGTTTTAAAATGACATTTTCCTACTGAACATGCACACTGCTCTGCATAATTCTTCATAATACCACCAGAGGTCAGCTTCTTCAATGAAACAGCAGTTAAGACTCAGCAATACTTTAGTTCCTCTATACATCATCAGCCGGTAGGTCAGGAACGTTTATCTTTGCTCGTGTGAAGAAGGCCATCTTCTCTCTATAACCACACAGAACAGTAAACTGGTTAAAACGTGAGTACAGTTTGCTTAAAGTTTTTTTTTTCTTTTTGACACCTGTCAAATTCAGAAAGCCAGATATTACCCATGTGTTCTAAATAAGATATCTCCATCTCCATGGTCGGGAATAGGGCTGTCGATATAATAGCGTATCATTCGCAATTATATCGACATAATTTGTAAAACGATAAAAAAAGACCATTATCGTGATATCAGTGCTATTCAGACTTGTTTACGTAATGACGTCATGCAGTTGCCCATAACACGGCCTACGTTCTTTACATGAGTCATTTAGACACAGGGAACTACGAAGGAAAGTGGCTCTGAGGCGGAGGAATTTGCTCTAAAAGAGTGGAGTGGCTTGGTTATAAAACATCAGATGTACAATAAAGCATGGTGTTATGTTAGAAATGAAAGAAGTCTTTAATATTATTAATATATATTAAATATATTTAATTAAATATATATTAATATAACATGTGTTTTATTGCAATATTCTGTTTTTGAAATGAATAATTTTTTTTTTTTTCAGTGTTTTGTTTGTATTGCCAAGAATATCGCTATCGCCAAAATACCCTTAAATATCGTGATATTATTTTAGGGCCATATCGCCCACCCCTAATTGGGAATTTCCAGTGGGTTTATGAATTATTTCCTCAATGAATGCAGAGTCATGTAGAGAAGAAATGCTGAGGGACTAAAACACACAAGACAATGACAAATTAAGCATTAAATGCATGCTAGAATGAACCTTAAAATTATTGGGAAATTTTGTTGCAACATATTTAATCTGAATTAAACAATATCTATCAGTATCTAGTCTTCACCTGAAGGACTGCACTTCGGGCCCCTCCTTACGGCTTTGCCCACGAATCTTGTGTACCTCCTTAGCTGCTGCCCGCATCATTTTCTCAACTCTTTGCTCCTGCAGCTGCTCCTCTTGAGTCTGGCAAGTGCAGGAAAAAACAGCAGCAGTGAAAAACATGTCCCCATATACGAAAAACATGAATCAAGGGGTTAATGAATATTCATTTTTTTTAAAAGTACCATCTTAAAACTATTGTAAATGCAAAATATCAACAGCAAATAGCTGTTGTGTCTTTTCATCAATCCTTAGTCTTAGCACAAATACATTTCATCAACAAAAGCCTTTAGGTAAACGGTATATAGTGGTATATATATAGTGGTAAACAAATGAATGTAAGTATACCCAAGTATCGTGATGCTTATTAATGTATGGTGAAATATGACTCATATACTTATTCAGAAACACTATTCAAAGCCTATCAAATGCTGTTAGGGCCTGCCCTGCTGTAGACACAACAAAAAAACAGGTAAAACCTCAACCACTGCAGCTTTAAATGGCAAGTAATGACGACACAGATGGTGCAATCTTTTAAAATGGCTCACTGATTACATTTGTAAGCTGCTTATAAACAATCTGTACTGGAATAAATTTGGAAAGCAGCCTTCCCGAACCTGGCAGGACTCGTTTCACAGCCAGTACAGTATAGTCCGAGTAGGGTTGGACAATATGGTAAAAATTTATATCACGATATGTTTCTTGTTTCAGTCGATACGATATAATTCCGATATCGATATGAACAATAAAAAAAGCCACAGCAAAGCTGCCAAGAAAAAGCAAATAAGCAACATCACCTTGACTTTGTCAATATTAATTTTAAAGTTAGTTTTAAAAAATGCTGAACTGATGGCAGAGCCCTGTAATGAACGTCAGTCAGTGACAGATGCTGTAAATAATGTTTACTGAAATATTGGAAATTTGTTTAAAAATCATATACTTATTGAAACATTTTATATCACAATATAAATTAATATTGAATTATCGTCCAGCCCTATGTCAGAGGTGCTTATTTTGAACAGAGATGTCACAATCATGATATTTAGCAGTACAGACAAGCCAGTGTGTTCACACGTAGCAAATAAAAACAGATTTAACTTGCTTCAGCACTAACAAATATGAGCTTTAAAAGTATTTTTGCCATGTTTATGGGACACCCCATACATTTTGAAGATAAATCAGCAACACATTTGATGAATATCGTTGTGGCAGTATTTGAAACCAAAAGCTCTCAAAACAACCAAGGACCACCCACTGATTACTTGGGAACGCTTTCGCTCAATCAGCTTTATTCACCTCTACTTAGTCGTTATGATGGAAATGCACTTGATGCACAAGGATATGAAATAAAATCATTGTGGAAAACAAGTACAACCAAGACAGGATTAGTTGTGTATGCTTGTGTTTGCAGCACGTCACCTGTTTCTCTGCCTGCGTGAGCAGCAGGCGGAAGCGCTCGTCCTCCTGTACCCAGACAGGAAGGCTGTGCTGGCCCTGCTGCCGAGCGCTCTCCAATTGCTCCTTCAGCTGACGCAACACACGAAGCTCTTCGTTCAGCCGGCTGTGACGAGTCCGAGACACCTGGAGCTCCAGTTCCAGGTCCAGAGGGGTCCGCAGAACACCGTCTAGCCCACGCACCTGCATCGGAGGCTGGGGAGAGTGCAGATTTTAGCTTAATATGCATTGACTTCAGTTAATTTGCTTGCCATAGCAGACCAGCTGCACAGAGCTCTGAACACCGATGCACAATTTGAGAAAATGTGATGATGGTTTACAATTGAATAAATGCTATATTTTATGTCCTCAGGTAATTGTGTAAATAATGAATGAGTATTTTAATGAAGCTGCCAAAAATGTTCAACATGATATCATTGTTTGTCTGTTAGAACGTTTTTCAGTAAAAGGTAACAACGGGCACTGTTACACTGCAGAAATTGTTCTTGTAAAAACTGTCATGTGATAAGAAGTGTTGGAGTTCACCAAAAATGCTTGTTAATACATAATAGAATTTGAACGGATGCATCAGCTTTTACGGTATATAGTTCATCGTAGCAATAACTGGATTAGAATATGAATCACTCTATTTGGCCAGTGCTTGCACACAGAGGAATTTGTTTTCCGCATTTAAACCAATCCGTGCAGTGAAACACACATTTACACACACACACTAGTGAACACAAGGGGGCTGTGAGCACACATGCCCAGAGCGGTGGTCAGCCCTAGCCACGGTGCCTGGGACCAATGGGGGGTTATGTGCCTTGCTCAAGGGCACTTCAGTGAACCCGCGACCTTCCGGTTACTAGCCGAGTTCCCTAACAGTCAGGCCACAGCTGCCCCATTACATCCTTATAATCTATATAATATGATCTTCTACAACGTTAAGCTTTTTATTTGGACAAAATTCACAAAAGGACGAGAAATTATCATAACTTAATTAGCTCATGATCCGATGAACTGAAATTCAAAATTGAATGTGCCCTGGCGCGAACTAAGCTTAAAGCACACTCCATATAACAGGACCTGGGTGTGATGTAACTAAAGACACTGCTGCTGCATCCCCAAAGGCAGCTATCTTTTGTATGACAAGTCCATAAATACAAAGTATAACTGTAAAATATGCAGACATGTCCAGGCTAGGAGCACCAAATTAGCGCTGCCATTTTCATCAAGTGTAAACGCTTTTTAAATCTTATGCCCTCAATACGCATGCACATAGGTCCCTTAATGAACTTCATCATTTAACATCTTAGTCAAGAATGAACTTGACCTTTGCAGTGTGCTTGGGAATTCACTCAGGGGGCAACACACCTACTTCCCCAGAGGCAGCTGGTGCTTCATTAACACTGACATTGGGTCAGTCAGGAAATGTCAGCATTAAATATTAAACTGCCGATCACATATTCACCTTCTCTTTTCAGGGAACAAAATTCCTTTGGTCTTTTAGGAAGGAAAAAGGTGTGGTGTTTCTCTGGAATAATAAAATGCCAGCTTTGACTGTGCAAATTTGTGCTTAATGTCCTCAGGTTTGTATTGCAGTGGGTTTTGAGGAAAAACAATATGTAAAGTCTGTGTGCGTTACCTTTTTAATGCGGACACTGCGTCTCTCTGAAGCATTCCGTACGAACGGAGACTTCTTGGACAAAGTGGAGCTGTCGCTGTCACTGCGGTTGATCTAGTGAAGGAAGTAAACAAGAAGGTTGAGTGCAGGCTCATACGTAAGCTCTGATGCATACAACATTTTGTGTTAAATTTTTCCCCTAATGATTACCATGTTACTTGGAGTTAAGAGCTTTAAATAAAAATATAAAACCTTATGTGGTGTCGATATTAACATAGAACATTTTAAATACCAGATTTCCAACGCTGCATAAAATCTCAACTATGCCTTAGTATCACTTAAAGTAAGGAACTCAAGCTTGATGCCAATTACCAATTTAGTACTAGTTTCTCACACATTTCCTCACAAGTCTGAAAGGTATTCCTCTATTAAACATTGTAAATAATTACTCAGATGTGTGTGTGTTTACATTGGATGTAGGGTTGGGCAATTAATCAAAAACGACATTCCGAACTTCTAATCGACATAATCTTGTCTACATCCATTATTTTTTACTTTTTTTTATATTCTATTATGTCCCCACTGTGTGTTCATGTACGTCACGTGATTCTGCTCCCTATCTGCTACATGGACACAACCAAACCAAGCTCGTACCAAAGAAAAACACCTCGTCTGTGGTTTGGACGTGCTGTGTTTTGTCTTTAATTAAGACAACACAGAACAAAAAGAAGTCGAATGTAAACGCTGCTCAGAAAATAAGAGAGGAAAAAGCTCCCTGTGACATTAGAAAAAATATCCCAGCTTTAACAATGGAGCATATTTAAAGCACAAGCCTCGCCACTGAACTACGAGGGTCAAAAATACAAAAACTAAATAATCGTTCATTACTCGTAATCGTGGTAAAATGTACAATTAATCGTGATATTGATTTGCGCTCATATCGTCCAGCACTAGTTGGAGGCATTCAAAACATGTTCATTAAGCATTGCAAAAAGAATTTCCAATGTTTCCTGGGAAATATTTTTTTTGTGCACATCCTTTATTGTCAAGAGGAAGTTGTTTTGCTGCCAAGGGTTAAAATAAACAATGGATGGTAGTAAATTCTAACTGACAGAACACTGTAACACATGTTGGAGTCATACAACAGCAAATCATAGCGTGGGGTGGAGGACGCCAATTCTCGGGTGTGAAATGTCACGTTAACGTCAGGCCTGAAGGCCAATGAGATTCGAGCTGGGCTTATTTCACCGCCATCCACCACGTTTGTTTACATCACGGCTGTGTCTGAAACGACCGGAGTGCTGTAACTGAGGCGCTCCGAGGGAGGAAGGTGCAGAGTTGTATCTGTATTTAAACCTTGTTTAAAATGTTGCCTGTTTTTTGGGCCAATATCTTCAAAGTTGTAATTATTCTGGCGAGGGGGCACCAGACGTGACACTTTAATTTCGAAATGAAGGGTATCTGCTGCTTTTTGTTTCGGACAGTGTGTGAGAAGCTCCCACCTGCTCTCGGTTTGTAGCATTTCAGGAAAAACTGTCTGTCGGTGTGTGATCGGAAAGTGTGCGGTGGTTCATTCAGGGCGGATCGTGGGGACTTTGATGACTATCAACGATCAAGCACAGACAAATCTTTTGTTTGTGGGGTGTCTCACGTTTTCAACATCAGTTAGGATTTTTTTTTAAATCCTGTAGTGTGAGCCAGGCTTAAGTTTAATTGCCAGTCTAATCACATCCAAACGATTCTCACACTTGGACGCTCTTAAAGACTTAATAAATAGAATCAGGAGGTATGGTAAATTAAAATTTTATAAATAATTTCCCCAGAAAATCTGATCCAGAATAATAACTAAATAATTGGGAAACAATTCAAATAAGATGGTGCTTGGTACGTTTGCATAATCGTACGATATTCTTGAAAATCACTGTAGTTCATCATTTACAGACTCACCCTGCAGATGTACTGGCTCTGAGGGCCTGGGGAGAACGTCTTGGAGCGGATTATAGTGTTGCCCCTCACAAACGGATTCTGCTGGTTGACCTCGGGCCGACGCTCCTTAGGCCGGACCACAGAGGCAGAGCTGGGGAGGTCTTCCATGCTCGTCTCCTTATTCACCTACCGTAACCAAAAAGAGGATCAAGACACCAAGTCGTCAAGAACAGCACTTGCTCAAACATCTATTTAAGGAAACACAACTGAGTCAGCAACAACACAAACAGTGCAGGGCACTAAATCTGACACATGGCTCTGTGTTGGTTAAGCTCATTAGGCAGTGTTTCCCAACTCCAGACTTGCAACCCTCTTTGCACTGCATACTGTTGTGTTTTTCTGGCTCTAACACACCTAATCCATATCATTAGCTAATACCCCTTCTTGAGCTGAATCAGGTGTTTAGGGCAGTGAAACATTATGCAGTACAATGGGGGATACAATAACAAGAACGACAACATCAGCAGTTTACAACGGTTTACATCTTGAATTTCTAGAATATGACACATCTCATATTTTTCAAATACAGCATGATGTGAACCTGATAACATTTATTTAATTTCTAATCACAACAGCATGTGAAAAAGAGGAGAAACTTTACACTGACAAAAAGACACACACATAACTAACACCTATATCTGCTTTTATGTTACTTAGTGTGTCCACTCTTCATCTATATTACAGTCTCCTTTTCATACAAAGTCCTCAGTTGCTTCTTTGCTGATATTATTCTCAAGCTAAAAGCGGCAGACTTGAGTAGGAGTTAAGCAAACGTAAGGGCTCTCCGTGACTCTCCACATATATAAAGAAATATGATTCTAAGGGAAACATTTTGTTAAAACAGGAAGGCACACCTTCTCTGGAATTGGGGCTGCTGGACTAGGCTTGGCCACCACCTCCACATCCTCTTCTTCCACCTCCCAGTGGCAACCGTCAGGGTAAAACTCCTCCCCTTCCATATCACTGCCCACTCCATCCACAAAGACATCACCCTCCAGAGGATCAGTGTGCCTGTCACACCACAGAACACCAGAAAACACATCAGTCGTAAACATTTCTCAGAGCGCTAAAACAAATCAGCCACAGCCAGCACAAAAGCTATATACCGTTAAATATCAATCTGCCTTCAATAAACCATAAAGATCTTGATTTACGATGAAACAAACAGTCTTGGATTGCATTCAGAAACTTAAGAGTGAAGGGCATGCATGAGCGGAACTGCTCCTTTTGTTGTAGAATGTGGCTGGGCCACATTCCTTATCTATTCGACTTCTGTTTAGAAAAGAGAGACCATTTTAGCTGCCCGGAAAGCTGGCTGTGGTTTTGAGTCATGTGGGGAATTACAGGAGTGAGGCCTGCATATTTTTCAAGTGCTGCTTCAGTGGTGTGGGATTCTGGCTTTAGCCAAGTACATGAAAGCAATGGGATGAAGTCTCACTTTTAGCAAACCCCTGGTGAACAAGCACAGGTTGATAAACACCCCCTTCACCTGTCTAATAGTTAATGCAGAGTAAGTCTCCAAAATCTTGCTCCACGTAACATGCTTATAATGTATATTTGCTCTGCAGACTAGCTATGATGTCCAAGGCAGAACAAAAGCAGAAGGCTCTGAGATGAACGCAGACATGAGTTTGCTTCTAGAAACGCAGATATCCCTTTACAATACTGTTGCTGTACCCTTTTGTTTGGGTGCTTTAACATGTCTGGGACTTCTGTGGGGCGCATATCTGAACCTGTCCCTTGAAGGTGGAAAAGCATTTGAGCAGCTTTTCATATGGGTCTCCATGCTATGGTAATATTCCCACGAGAGCTCAGGAAGCCAGGTATTCAACAGGGAGAACGCGGGGCGGTGCAGGGCGAAATTTAAACCAGGCTCTCTTTGTTTGTGTTTGGGGCTGCCAGGTGGGAGACAGGATGTGGCTGTAGCATGGCCTCTCCATTGACAGGCACTGACAGAGCGAGGGCTGTCTTGGCTGGGACAAATCCTTATTATATCCATGCAGACTTGGAAACAACGCCTCCACTTGCTCGGTGCATTAAGGTCTAGTGTTTGTTAACACTCTAGGACCAGGCTTTGTTAGACGAATCAAGGGGCAAGTCGAGTTCATTTCAAATTAAATTCAAAAGCCTTAAAAGAAACAGTAAAATACAGACATAGAGACACAATTGTGTCAATAAGTGTATGCTGTAGTGCAATGCTAAGCAAAAGCAAAGGTTTTGAAGATCACAACATTTCAGGCCAACTGACATCCTCAGGGAGTTAGCTCCGTGAGCAGGCAGCACAGTGACTGAACAATGCCTCACCCAGTGTGGTTGGAACTCTGGGCCCTACAAGTTGAAGGGTTCAGAGTGATCTGAGGGACCTACTGTAATAAAAACGTAACTCACCAGTCTTCCTCAGGTGCATTCTGTAGGTTAGCTGATGTGTTTTCTGTGGTGCTGGGTAATCTTGTCTAAAGATACAGGTTAAAAAAAATGGATGTCAAGGAAAAAATATTTTATTCCAAGTAATTTTGGAGCATTACTATTGGTCCATTCATAATGAAAATGAGACACATGTTTTTCATTGGACAGCAACCATATGTTCCTTCACACACGGTCTGTACTCTCAGATCCATGAACCATACTGCAGCACTTTGTACTTCTACAATTACAGACTGCTGACCATCTGTTGCTCTGCATATATGATTTACCCCTTTTCTTTGAGGACAAGGACCCCCGGAGGACCACCACAGAAAGGCTGTGTGTCCACTGACTGTCAACACCATTAGACATTTATACTGCGTTTGTCCACAGTAGCTCATCTGTCGCTGCACAGTGTGTTATGGTCGTCCTCTAGTCCTTCATCAGTGACAAAGGACGCTGTCGGCTGGATGTTTTTGGTCGGTGGACTGTTCTCAGTCCAGACTCTGAGGGGTTTAAAAACTCCAGGAAAACTGCTGTGTCTGATCCACTCTACACCAGCACAACACGCACTAACACACCACCACCACGTCAGTGTCACTGAGCCATTGAAAAACAGGGTGAAAGGAAGCTAACAACATATGCAGAACAACACATGGAATTTATGGTATAACAAACAGCTAAACATTGAATTATTTTACAAATTCAAACCATGCTTTGAAGAAACAGTTTTGATTAGCATTTCATTGGTCATTAAACCATGTCTGTGTATGAAGTGTCTGTGTTTATCACCTCCTCTGGCTGTGTGGAGGACCCTGGATTCTTGTGCTTGCCATCCATGTCTGCAATGTACATGTAGCTGAGAAGGTTGTACCACTTGGTGCACCACTCTTCTGAGCAGTCCGCATCGGCCAAACTTATCTGAGCTCCAGCCTTGAACAGACGAAAAAGTAAAAACACTTTAAGACGACATGGAACAAGATTCTCAGAGGGACTTCATCCATGATCCAAGTCTGTTTAACATAAGACCAAATAACCTTTACTCTGTCTAATCACACATCTATGAGCTAGATACGAACTCAATCTTATCCGTACATACCAGACACTCCTCTCGCCCAGACTTGCTGGTGCAGCAGACATCAAGGCGAAGGGTCTTCTGTCTGAGAGCAGTGGGGGACAGTTGGACACCAAAAACTTCGTTCAGATCCACCGTGTCGTGGGGGGGAAAGCCACAAGTGCGAAACAGACATCGCGTGGCTTCGGGGCAGGGCAGCACCACCACTCGTATATACCTGTGGAGCGAGAGAACGGATCTGAGCCACAGCACATCACAGCGACCCACAGAAATCATTTCCAAGAGGAATATCACCACAAATTTGAATAAAAATGCTCACGCTAGGTAAGGCCCTGTTATCTATAATAGCATTCATTACAAAATGAACAGGAAATATGATGGTTCCACTCAAACAATTGCATCTTTTCCACTGCACAGCCAAAGGCTATGCTTGCTTCAATATGAGGTGACAATCATGAGATTCTGCTGCTTATCCATTTTGCTGTGGTGCGAAATTAAGGACCAGTGGAAATTAAAGAGCAGTGATTCAGCAGCTCTTTACGCAAACAACAGAACAGTTACGAAACCTAAGACAGTGTGACTTTAATTAGCTTTAATTAGTTTAACATTGAGGCTAGCCACTGTTACAATGGTGGGCATTTATTTAATGAGGGATTAAAAATCTTGGACATTGTATAAGTTAATAATCTTTGGGTCTGCACTTGCTTTAGTTTTGGAATAACGCAAAGCAAGTTGGGACCAAACTGCTGTAAACACAGGATCAATTAGTGAAAGGCTACATAATAAAGTCATCCCTCCAAACAGTTGTGGCCCTGAACACAGACATCTAACCATCCAGACCGTGGTTAATAAACACAACACCAATGAATCAGTTACTCTAAGAGATCAGAGCTGTTTGGCCTTACAGTGGAAAAGAGGCAAATTAGACCTCAGTAAAACCCCAAGGCTGATAAATTGCGAGAGGTTTGACGTTTATGGTTTGCATTTAGGGAACTAAAACTACACAAATAGCTCTTTCTAACAAGACCTCTGTTCGCGAGACAAGGACTGCAAATCAATGCCCTTTCCCTTTGTGCGGCTGAAATATTCCATTAGACTGTATGTGAGGAGTAAGCTCCACTTTTCTCCCTTAAGAAGGAAGCCTTTTGCCTTTTAGAAAGGCAGATTTAATTGAATACAAATTTAACGCTCTAGTGCTCTACTTAAGGGGCCATTTTCACTTCATATCATACGTTTTCCATGACACTCCTCTCTAATTAACGTCAGCGCTCAGACAATATAAAATCTTATTGCTGCCCGAAGTTGTGCTCATTTCAAGCTAAATTGAGCTGGCTGGGGAAGACCGGAGGGACGTACATGTTCTGGCTGGCAGGCAGAGAGAGTGTGCTGCAGTTTGTCAGCTGCATGATGAACACAGCAAATCGCTTCTCTCTCACTTCATACTTCAAACCCAGTCTGATCTGAGCGCAGCTGATGGATCCACCCTCATCGTAGCCCAGCAGCTGCTCTGTAGGGACTCCAGGCCTGTGGACACATTCCTCACCTCAGTCTCACATTTGGTATTACTGTTATTGTCTCAGTACATTTAAGTGGAGTGCACTCTTAAGCCATTTAAAAGTGATCACAATGAGAGCTAACGTGTCAGTGCGTAGGTAAAGGGAATGTAATTTTACAGAGTGCTTAAAAGTTATTGATATGAGAATTAAAAATCAGTGCATAATTTTACTTTCTAAAGCTTGAGGTTTGTTACTTGAGTAACACCAGCCTGATGAGGCATCCTGTAGTAGCTGGAGTTCTAAACCTATCATCTAAGTACAGACACCTGAGCTGTAAGCAACTTGACCTGGTCACCTACCTTTTCTCAGAGGCCTCGTACACTCCACTGTCACCTGCCACGGATTCATCTGAAACGGCCGACGTCACGCCCACCTTCTTTGAGCCAGGCCCCAAAACCTTCGCTTGTGAAATAACATCTAAAAACACAACGTAGAAACACGACACTGTGTCAGCCTTCGTCTTCGTCAGAGTTCAGACAGTGGACAAAGTATTAGCGGTCTGAAACTCAATCTGTCTCCTGTAGCCAACCCAGAACGCTTTTCCGAATTGTCAGGTGAGATCCTAAAACGTTCCTCTGCCCACACAGGCTGGAAGAAACAAGTGGAAGGTCCAACTTTATAAATACGCTAAAAAATGTATGATCTTGATTTTGAATGTCACATAAATGATCATCTCTCACTTAGGGCTGGGAAATTAATAGAAAATTAATCAGAATCAACATTCAGAACTTCTAATCGACATAATCTCGTCTATATCGATTATTTTTATTGTGTTATGTCCCCACTGTGTGCTCGTGTATGGAGTAAGACAACACTGAACAAAAAGAAGTCAAATGTAAACGCTGAGAAAAAAAAACAATCAAAGCACAATCAGACACCAAATATAAACAATGCTCAGAAAACAACAGAGGAAAAAGCTCCCAGCGACATTAGAAAAAATAACCCAGCTTTAACACTGGAGCATATTTACAGCACAAGCCTCGCCACTGAACTACGAGGGTCACAAATACAAACACAACGTAATCAGTCATTAATCATAATCGTGGTAAAATGCACAATTAATCGTGATGTTGATTTGAGCTCATATCGCCCAGCACTACACCTCACTAAAAAAAACATACTCAAGAGTATCTTTCACCCTACACACAACCTACTTTTATTGTATTGCACTTTGTCAAGCTGTGTTTTACTGTGTAATTCAGGAATAGTCGACAGCAGTTTCCATACAAGGTTTGCACATTTAAAACACGCTTGTAAAATGACTGGAAAATAAGTGAAACTCCTTTAATTCTTGCTGACTTCATATTAAGGTTCACTTTATGGAGTGGCATACTGAAAGCGGTTTTCTTAGCCATCTGTAACCTTTATACGGCTGTAGCTCAAGTTTTAGGCAGACGCCAGACGAATAGTGGCCCATTTAACGAGGGCTGAAGTTGCTGTTCCACTTTCCCGGTACCTACTCAAACCCCATCTGGACGTAGTGCTGATGTTCATCTGTCGCTTCGCTTGTTATTATCAGATGGAGCAAAAACACAAAGCTTTTTAATCAACTATATATTTCATCCTCTTCACTTGCATTTCTTTGATTTTCAAATACATTTACATTTGATGGAAAAAGTCTATAGACTATTGTCTTGTGTTCGTTTTATTTAATGTTACCTCACTGTGTCTATACAGCATAAGGGTGGGCGATATGGCCCTAAAATAATATCACGATATTTCAGGGTATTTAGATGATAACGATATTCAAAACCCTTTAAAAAATTAATTATTAATTTAAAAAACAAACTATTACAACAAAATCAATGTTATATTAATATGAATATATTAAATTAAATATATCTAATATATATATTAGTGATTTTAAAGGCTTCTTTCATTTCTAACATAAGACCATGCTTTATTGTAGATCTGATTTTTTATAACCGAGCCACTCCACTTCTTTGGAACAAATTCCGCCACTTTGCACCATACTTCCCTGTGTCTAAATGACTCATGTAAAGGATGCAGGCCGTATTACGACGTCATTACATAAACAAGTCTGAATATCGCAATCCTGGTCACAACAGTTAGAGGTTCCATACCTTTAGTAGGCTCCCCAGAAGCTGTGCTGGTGTCCTGCTTAGCATCACGGTATGCCAGCTGTGCCAGCTGATGCTCCCCCTCTAGACGCAGCTCTGCAAGGCGGGCTGGAAGCTCTAGGTCGAGATGCGAGGCTGAGGCTGCGAAGGCCTCTCCGGCTAGAAAGGAGGCTTCGGGAACGAGGGGCGAGCAGGGTGGAGAGAGTGAGGAGAGAGAGGAACGAGGTGACAATGAGTTCATGGAGCGGGGTGTTTCAGAGAGGCGGGGGATGTGACCTCGCTGCCCTTGACTCAAGCTGCCACACGCAGGCCCCGAGGACACCTCATTCTCATGGATGGTAGTGATTGAGCTGGAGGGTCTATAGCTGGACGAGGAGCCCTCCTGCAGCAGTGAGTCCAGCTTCACCTGGAAATCAGGGTCGTTGAGCTCAGGCTGTTCCAAGTAAAAGTCTGTGAAGCTGAGCGAGGAGGTCGAACCTAGACTTGAGTTGGCCAGGGAGCCTCGGCTGGAGGTGAGAGAACCACGGCTGCTGCCTGAGGAACACGACAGGTTGCTGGCTGACAGGCTATGGGTGGGGGACAGAGAGAGAGATAGAGATAGATGGTGGGCAAAGAGGAAACCAAAACAGACCAAAGTAAAGACAGTATTAAGATGAGCAGTCTCTGACTCTCACTTGCATTCATATTTCGGTCTGGAAGTCTGATCCCTTTCGCCGTCTCTCCCTACAGCTACCCTAGTTCCTCTAAGCTTCCTGTTTTCCAGTGTATTCTGCTCTAAAGCAAACATGCTAATTAAAGCATGGCTGGCTTATTAGCGGGATGCGCCAGGGACTCGCACTCCACGCTTCCTCGCCTTTGATGTGCATCAGCCAGAACTAGAGAATGAATTAGACATGATTCTAAAACAAAAAGTGGCAACAAAGCCATTGTTAAAGTTAGTCAGCAATGTCTGCTGCATCGCTTTACATCTTCAAAAGGAGTCTCCGGCGAGTCCTGCAAAATGCCTTTAAGTGTTCCTCAGGACAAGTCTGTTCCGATTACACACCACTTACATCACCTCATGTAACGCTTATTTCTCATGACATGTAGAATTCAAAATTAATGAAGATCACAGCAAACAATTTAGAAACATCTGACCTAGTGCTGGGCGATATGAGCACAAATCAATATCACGATTAATTGTACATTTTATCACAATTACGAATAATGACTGATTATGTTGTTTTTGTGTTTTTGACCCTCGTAGTTCAGTGACGAGGCTTGTGCTGTAAATATGCTCCAGTGTTAAAGCTGGGATATTTTCTCTAATGTTGCTGGGAGCTCGTTCCTCTGTTGTTTATACTGTTTACATTTGGTGTGTAAATGTGCTTTGGTCATCAGTGTTTACATTCAATTTCTTTTTGTTCAGTTTCACCTTAATTAAAGTCAAAACACAGCACGTCCAAACCACAGACGCTGTGTTATTCTTTAGCACGAGCTGCTCGAGTTGCTCGGTCGACCTCTGTGTTTAGGTTCTCCTCCATAAGGCAGATAGGGGCAGAATCACATGACTAAAGAAGGTAGTGTGGTCTTAAAGTGACAGTACAATAACAGTAGATTGATATAATCGATATAGACAAGACTGTTACTATGTTGATTGTAAATTCTGAATGTCGATTTCTATTTATTTTCAATTAATTTCCCAGCCCTAATCTGAACAATCAACTGGATGATGAAAAATTTGCAATTAAAATTACAGCATTCAAAAAATGTATTCATCATTTGCACCCAGAAAATATATATAGTTTATAAGACTGAATAGTGCATTGTGTTACCTCTTCAGTTGGGTATGCAGTGAGGAAGCCTGCCTCACTACCTCCTCCAGCTCCTTTACCAGTTTGTTCCTCTTGCAATGCAACTTCAACCTGCAGAGGGAAAAATGTGAGAAAATGAGAAGTGTGTTTAACTCACAATTATTGTCAAAATATAAGTATTATGTTGTGTTTATATATATATATATATGTATATATATATATATATATATATATATATATATATATATATATATATATATATATATATATATATATATATACATATATATACACACACACACACACACACACACACACACACACACACACACACACACACACACACACACACACACACACACGGGTTAGACAATAAAACTGAAACACCTGTCATTGTAGTGTGGGAGGTTTCATGACTAAATTGGAGCAGCCTGGTGGCCAATCTTCATTAACTGCACATTGCACCAGTAAGACCATGTGAAGGCGGTGCCGTGTATCTGGACAACAATGCACCAACACACACAGCAAGACTGGTGAAAGATTGGTTTGATGAACATGAAAGTGAAGTTGAACATCTCCCATGGCCTGCACAGTCACCAGATCTAAATATTATTGAACCACTTTGGGGTGTTTTGGAGGAGCGAGTCAGGAAACGTTTTCCTCCACCAGCATCACGTAGAGACCTGGCCACTATCCTGCAAGAAGAATGGCTTCAAATCCCTCTGACCACTGTGCAGGACTTGTGTATGTCATTCCCAAGACGAACTGACGCTGTATTGGCCGCAAAAGGAGGCCCTACACCATACTGATAAATTATTGTGGTCTAAAACCGTGTTTTAATTGTGTCTAATTGTGGTGTTTCACTTTCATTGTCCAACCCCTGTGTGAATATATATATATATATATATATTATATATATATTACATACAAATAAGGGTGCAGGGCTCGAATACATTTTCATAATACCCATTATTAAAAAAATTCATTTAATGTTCCTGAATTTTGTGTACCACAAGAGAGGCAAGTCTTGTTTCACGTCAAAGCTGAGTCTCAACTCTATATTAACATTAGACAGTTTTAGTTTAATCAAGTTTTTTTTAGCTGCAGGCACTGCCTTATACAAAATAAACCCGTAAACAATCACAGAAAAAAAAACCTCAGTTTAATGGGCAAGAAAGCGCTGCAGTAAATGTAATGTTCACAAAAAAAAGGTAAAGCTGTTTGAAACACTTTGCTGACACCAGGCAGCTACAATCAAGAGTTAATCCAGCTACTACTTTAGGTATGTGATCTGTGATGTAATAAAATATGATCTGGATGAGCTGACAAAACGTGCACTAGCTAGAACAGGTGCTACCCAAGTGACACAAAATCCAACCTTTCCAGACACTTACAATTCATTGTGTTCATCAACCTGCAGGATTTTGTTCAATGACAGTAATGTTATTTAAAGCTGAACTGTATTTGACGCTGCTGTAATTTCCTTGAGATTGGTCCTGCTGTTACGACGGTGTACCGCTGCAGCAAAGCTGACAGGCAAAGGTTACAAACTTAAAGTTCAGTACAAAGCGCATGACATTTCAAGACGGCACCTCTAATTTAATCATTTAACAGATTTTCCTGTGCATAATTCTCAAGCTGAAAGTTCAAGAGTCTTATATTGCGAGCCACATCTGGGTGGAGTCATGAATCAGTCATCATGCAACTCAAGTCCACTCCTCTGCTGACAGCCAATCAGCTACTTGCTACTACAGTGTATGTCATGACTGCACACTGGCTGCTTTTGATGTACTGACAATGCCCAGGTTATTCTATATCATAGGACATACTGCACTGTGAAAGATCACAATAACATCCTTATTCTTCATCAGCGCATGTCAGAAGATATTCATCTCACCAATTTCTATTACACTTAAAACGCTCCACTGACGTCCCCTTCCCTTCATGTCTGAGTGAAGTTACGGCGGCATGTCGAGGAACACAAGGGCCAGAGAAGGCGCCCATTGTGCTCAACCTACGTCCCCCTGCTTCTGCAGCTCAGGTTACAGGAAGACTGCAGATGCCAAGCTCAGTGAGGATACAGTATCTACTGTGCAGAACAAGAGCCCTGTTCAAATAACGAAGGCTAGGGGGGAGGGGGGGGGAGTGAGGGCATTAAGAAAAGGAAAAAGAGAAAGAGTAGAAAAGGACTAGAAAGTGTGAGAGATAGAGACAGAAAAAAAACCAAGGACAAAGCAATAAAAGGAAACAACAAAGATGTCTAATTGGCGTTCTCACCTAGGGAACGCGAGCTGAAGATGCAGGTGTCCTTACTGTAAGGGAGCCTTGGGGAGTAAAGACTGAGTACTGGCGTCTGGCAAACGTCTAAGATTTTATTCCCCTTATTAAGAATGACTGCCCAGTTGTGACACTATTCATCCTGCAGTGCTAAGTGCTACTATGTAGCGGGGCTACACAATATGTATAGAGTACAGTGATCCCTCGTTTTTCGCAGGGGATGTGTTCCAAGACCACCCGCGAAAAACGTATTTCCGTGAGGGAGAGGAAAGATATTTTTTTATGTATTTAACGAGTATTTGGACGTTTAAACCCCTCCCTGTGCTGTTAACAACCCACCCTTTGCATTAAACAGTCATTCTATAATGTTTTTCAGCTGGAACTACATGTGATATCCTACCAGTTTCTTTAATAGAGTCATTCCTAAGCTGTGATTTAGCGTAAGTACATTTCACTCGGATGTGGACATGAACACTACACGTACTGTACGTAAGAAATACTTGTAAATGATATATTTTGTCACCTACAGGCCTAGTCTAATACATGTAAATAATAAAAAAAAAAAACCTTGGCTATTCATTCATGGTTTTCCTAGATTTTCCCTCAATATCCACGACATAGCGGCCATAAGCCGCCTTGAAATAACCCGCGAAGTAGCGAGGGATTACTGTAGTACTATTACACTCATAATACTATTGCAATTGTGTTAGCTAATCAACATAGAGTGTGCGTCAAAACTCGCAGGACACCCTCTGAATACCCTAGCAAGAAATGGGTGAGGGGCTTATCTTTTAGGATGTGTCTGGAACATGACCGCCATCTTGAAAGCCGCCATATTGGATCAAAGGCAAGTTTGTCCAAAGAAAAGGTGGTCATGTAGCATATCAAAGGAGACAAGAATTGTCCCAGAAATGGAATGCCGCATTCAGATTTGCAATCTTCCTTGAAAACTCAAAGGTTTTCAAAAAAAAAAATCAAAACATTTATTTTTTAATACAGGCTCAACCAGATCCTAAATGCTCAGCGCTACCTGACAATACTACAGGAAACACTGGTCCAATCCATTCTGACCGAAGATGGCACTCCAAGTAGACACTAATCATTGCATTATTTTATGTAAATTTAGATAATTCATTGGAATTGAAGTTTGAATATTGTAAGTAAAAAAAGTCTATGTATTATATACAGACCTCAGTTCCAAAGAAGTATCTAAACGCTCATAACACAATGCAATGATTAGTGTATATTCACAATACTTTCTGTTTTATTTGTAAGAACACCCTCATTCAAAATGTGATGCCTGAAACACATTACGAATAAGTTGGGACATTAACGGGTTTACGATTACATCTTTTCTTTTAAAAGCATTTAATAATTACTTGGGGTCTGAAAACGCCAAACACCATTCGTTGAATTCAGGAAACAAACTGATTCCCTAAAAGCTGAAGCACAACTAGGCTTTCCTACATCCTCCTTTTCACACTGAGGCATGATAAAATCAGCTGTTTAATACCTGAAAAGTGTATTATTTCATCTGCATTTGTTTGCTCCTCAAATCTTGTCCTAAAGTTTTGGGTTTAGGGGGTTTTCTTTCATTCATTAGTGACAGCTGTGATGTTTTACTGCGATAGCCTTCAAGCCACAATGCTTGGATATTTTATGCTCTGGTTCACTGTTTTACATCTTAAGCCTCCCAGCTGAGTTCAGCTTTCCACAAACAGCTGCTCCATTTTACTACCCTTGAGGACTGAGAACATATACGCTGGTTTCAAAGCAACTGACCTAACTTTGGTATAAGACTCATACGTGAACAAATAAATACAGATTTATCTGATTCATGCTTTTCTCCTAGCCATCTTTAGGCACTCTCCTCTATAGTTTCCTGATTCTTGTGTGTCCGTGGCTTGCTGTGATCAGTCTCCTCACCTCTCTGTTAGCGCTTTGCTCTGGTTGTCGCGTGCAGCCTGCAGGTCCTGCTCCAGCCGCTTCTTCTCCGTCTCAATTTTCTCAGCATCGCTGGGCGCACGCTTGTAGGGCTTGACGTACTGCAGCTCTTTTAACAACTCCTCTTTTTCATTGATGAGAATCAGCCTGTCCCGCTCAGGGTCCAATAAGCCCGGCCATGCCTCACTGTCCAGTTTGGCTATCTGGACTTTAATGTTAGCAATCCTGAAAAAGTAATGTACGTGACGATTAAAGATCATAGAGAAAAGATAATTACCAACAGTTTCAATGAGAAGAGCAATAGTCGTTAAAGAGACAGTACCTCCTTTTCGCCTCTTCATATTTCAAGCTCAGTCGTACCTTCTCAGCCAGCTTATTAGAGCTTGAAACAAACTGGAGCATTGGGAGGAGAGAGAAGAGATTTTTTTTTTGTTTTACAGTATCCTTACACAATAGCTTATTTTGTCTTTATCATTTTCAAAATACTATTTCAAATCATTTATTGATTTTACAGCATCATTGTGATACCCAGCTTTATTGAACACAGTGTATTAAGTCCAGTTGCCCTAATGCCAGTGGTGTCTGACAATAAACGTTCCTTATAATCTAAGCAAGTGCTTTATTAGCCTGTGGAAAATACCGGTCCAGTTTCCCAGGCATGGGTTAAGCCTTAAATTTGAACTTAACTTTAACATCAAAAATAAAACTCAACTGGCCTATCTGCACAACACAACTCGACTTGGCTCAGCTCTTTACCTTTTCCACTGGCGAAATCTGGTACCTGGTTCCTGGAACCAGATACTTTTTCAGTCCCTGCTCACACTGGGTTCCAACCATACAGAGTAGGTACTAAATATAATGTGTAAACCCTGCAGAGCACTGATTGGCCAAAAAGGCATGTCTATCATCAAGAAATACAGAGCTCATTCAAATCCAGCACAAACTCTCCACTTGTCTCTTAAATTTCCGTAGCATACTTCACTTTCACATTTATTTTTTTTAATCGGACTCACAGCGGCAGCTCGTAACTTTACCTCAAAATGTTTTGAAGAGATTTAAACGCTCCTTGGGCCAATGACTGACGGAAATCTCCAGCGAAAGCCAAACATGCAACAAGGAAAACTGATCTGTGGGAATTGGGTCGCGGAGCCGGGTTCAATCAAAAATGCCAAAAACAACACGCTAATACACAATGAGTAAACAGCGCCTAAATTAACCGCCGTCGTTGTTGTGGTTTTCAAAGCCTGCGATTCCTGTTAGAGACAAGGTTTTGTGATGTCACCGGCTGAAAAAGTGACAAGCTTAAAGCGAGCCGAGCCGAACTCATTCAGTGGAAATGCACCATAAGTCAGGTGGTTACCAATCTGGTCCTGGAGTACTTATGATTAAACCTGCCTTTCCAAGTTTAAGTGAGTGTGTCAGAGCAAAGATAACACTCAAGTGCCCCTTATCAAGGCTGCTCCGGGACTAGAATATTTTTTTAAAAAGGTTTTAAAACAGCAAGAAATCATAAAAGCTTAAGCAAAACTTGAAAGAAGAGGTTTACTCGGAATGCTTATGTAATCTAATGAATGACACACAGATCAGTCAAATTACTACAAGTTAAATTTTAACTCTCTTACTTCGGCAGGAATATCAGTCTGAGACTCAGCGTCCGAGTAGAGGCGAGGAAGGGACAGGTTCGAATTGGCCAGGGAGGGGTTACTGGCCCAGAGCTCAGACTGAGAGCCATATTCCAACTGGAAGCCGTCCTTCAGTATGGCAAGTTTCTGATGATGAAAAGTGAATATACAATCAGCCAAGAATCACTGGTGAATTCTAACTATATATAGATAGACTTTGTGCTCCTTAAAACCACTATGTCTATTTTAACAACAAAGACGTTATAATAAATAGAAGATATAATGATGTGGATATTTAAAAAGGGATAAAAACTGCATCTGGTTCCCACCCAGACATCACAATGTGATGCCCTGCACTGTTACAATCATGAACAAAATATTCTGCATTTTACACCAATTGCACAAGGAGACACAGGCTCACCTCCTTTAAGTTCACCTCCGCCACTACAAAGGCATTACAAAGAGACACGCTTACTGCAGCTAAGTAGGATACATCATAGTCATTAGCACTGATGACAATGCTTGGGCGTATTCCTGGCAACTGGTTGAAAATCCCATGTAATTCATCACTCGGGTAGAAATGTGAAGGCTCTAAATTGAATACAATCTACCTCATTATTCCCTTTTATAGGACAGGAATTGAGAAGTAACAATCACATTAAATGGTGAACAGAGATTGTATTGGAGTGGCAGGGAAACTGCAAAATCAAGCACTATATTTACGTATCCACCAGCTGCAGGAAAAAAACTTGGGCATTATATGTATTTTTTAAGCATAGCCCATTCTTCCATATGCTCTTATCAAGAGTAGGGAAAGTGTAGAATAAACATGAAATACAAGAGAAGTAGAAAATACCATAAAGCTTAAAGTATATCAAAAATAAAAAACTACATTTAATCTGTACCTACACTGCTATTACCTCTTCAAGAGTCTTGTAACCTGTCCTGTGGTTTTAAGGACATACTTTCATTATAATAACAAAACAAAGTATGACACCAACACTCTGTTATTCTATCAAAGGCCTACAATGACTTCACACTGACATGTACTTTCTGTTGCATTATTAGTCCCATAGTAGAGCTAGAGGTATGTGAGTGAGTGTTTCCTTTACTATTAGGCCTCACCCTGTTAAGGCAGGCATCTTCACATCTTCTCACAGTCAACAAATTACCTCACCCTCACATTCATAAACTACTTAAACATGCTACACATCTCAGGTACGCACTCACAAAAGCTGAAAAAAACCCCATAAAACCACAGTTATATGCCCAGTAACTGTTTGTTAAAATATGTAGAGGTGTGTTCTCTGTGAAAGTAAAAACGCAACAAAGCATCAACATTTGAATAGAGACTTCTGTGTGCCACTCTTCATGACGATTCAATGAAAAACGTATTATGAACTGATCTGGGCTCACGCTGGTTAACCCTGGTTTAACGTTTATATCTGATTTAGTCTCAGTCTGTTGGTAAGGGCAGAGAGTGACACTGGATACCTGCATAAGCTCCTGTTTCTCCTTCTCTCCAGAGCTGATGGCATCTTTAATGGTCCTGACCTCCTTGAGGATGGCCTGGGCTTCATGCTTCTTGTAGCCATACGACGTGTTGAACACTTTGTGGTCAATTCTGAGAAGTGAGAGAGAGAATGAAGACAGAAATATAAGTGCCAGTGAGGTGACGGTGGAGCAAGAAATATTTGCAGTATTGCAACATTTGGTACCAGGAAAATGGTCATGTTCGCCTGTGGAGAAAGGGCTGCGTTCCAGTTGTGTACTACACGCTAATACTATACAGTAACCTTAAAAGTAGGAGTTTCTCAGGTTAGTAGACTCAACATTAACTTACTACACTGTATGTGTAGTACAGTTTCAGCAAAGGGTGAAACTCAAATTTCCCTCCACACTGCGTAGTGCACAGTGTAGGTCATAAAATAACAGTTGCTGTTTCTAAAATAAAACCATGTATATCAGATATAAGCTTCATATCCCTCTAATCTTTAGTGCAAAGTCTTATAAACCGTGAAGTGCACTATGGAGGGAGTATAGAGGAAGTAACTTTCCAGATGTGAGAAGCTCCTCCCTTTCCGTTTCCTGTTGGATTGTGGGACAGTAGTGTCCATCATTACCATACTTAAAAATCAACCGGTTATAAATATCCACCATCGGATCTTTTAGTATACCCAACTTTAATACTTGTAACTATACTACACACTACATACTCAAACACTAGATGGAATTAGTATTGGGACGCAGCTTAGGTTTCTGTCATAGCTGGTTGGCTCTGTACAATATGTTCTTTGATTTTTAAGCCCCTTTGGAGACAGGTTACTAAGGGTTACATTAGTGCTGAAGGTAACATCCAAACAGCAACTTCTGTTTATTACAAGCCTCAACGCAATCATTCAAAAATATTTAATAAATAATAATAAAAATGTCAAGACAAACACAAAGGTAACATGGCAATTTTTGACCATTGTGCTACTGACAAACAGGTCCTTAGAGATACGGCAATTCCAAAACAGCTACAGTGTAGGTAGGGTGGACTCCACTTAGCAGCGGCAAGTGGCGGCAAACTAAGACATCGGCGCACCACCTGAGCAACAGGTCTGTCCACATTCTTCACCACATGGGAGAGGGAGGCAGGGGAGAAGAGCAAGTCAACAGGAACAAGACTAGCTTCTCAGAGAACTTAGCACACACTGAGAAAGTCCAGTGCTGTGAGTCACATCAACTGGAGATTCTTAACTGGCGTTAAACAGGATGGGTGTGGGCAAATGGTGGACAACGGAGCTGATCTGGGTCAGCTGAGAGTTTTCTTGATCCTGAGACTCAAAGGAGAAGTTATGAATGCTGTTGTGTATATTATATATATATATATATATATATAAATATATATATATATATATATATATATATATATATATATATATATATGTTCTGGCATCTAAACAGAGAAATACCCTTTTCACTATTGTACTGTCAATATGTAAAATTAGTATCTGTCAAAGTTAAATTCACCATAACTTGATATTCTTAAGGAGGATTTTAAAAATTTAAAATAAAAATACTGCAGTTTAGCCTCTTTCCTGCAAGCTGAACCATTTGTAATATTTATTGCAAATGCTCAGAAGCTGTACCATAACGTACCCCATTGCAGTTACATTTTAAAAGCTGATGTGACTCAACACAGACGTCTAAACTGCAGGGGCTTTACTTTTCTACGTAAAATTGCCCAAAAATATATATATAAATGTCACTTTTCCTTAGGAATGTGAAAGTTGTCTGACTGTACCCTGTACCCAGGATAGTATTAATTACAAAATCATTACCATTAGTTAGTGAACTATAAGACTTTAGACTAATAACAAGCTGTTTACCGGGTTAATGAAGGAACAGGCCCATGTGATAATAAGAGGTCCTTTTTGACTCTAAGGAGGTATTTGAAAAGGCAGGAATTCGCTAAACACTAGGGCAGTGAAGCGCTCGGTTTGGTGGCGATTGTGTAACAAGGTCAGGTTGCACTTACTCTTTCAGCGTTTCAAACCCCTGCTCCTTATAAAGCAGTTCCTGCCTCATACAGGCCAGATCTCTCTTCAGCTTATTCACCTGAATACAAGAGAGTGACAGAGCAGGAAAGGGGGAGACGGGACAAAAAGAGCGGGACAAGCAAAGAAAATGTACATTAACATGCATTCACACAACAGCTTGCTTCACTGCTACACACTGAATACGAAACATCTAACCTACATCAAGAGCAAATGATGAATATTCAGCGTGATCCTTGCATTCCTTACCCGACTTTTTGCAGTTACAATCTCTGCCTTGAGAATTTCAGGGTCATATTTACTGCTTGATGAGGATCTGGAATTTACTGCACAAAAGATAAGAGTTCAAAGGCAATTATCTTATCACTGCTGTATGGTCATAGTCATTTCATAGTCATGCATAATACCTGCAGACTCTGAGGAATAATTTACAACTTTTATGGCACTATGAAGGCACTACTTTCAGGTCGGGGACCATGCACATGTCAAAAAAGTAGTGACAGAATAAAGAAGGTGAGGCATAAATAGATACTTTAGACATTATGTATGTATCTTTACACTTATATAGCGCCTTTCTAGACACCTAAGGATGCTTTTACAATCCACACTGATCAGAACGCTCAGAACACTCAATCCACACACACACACTGGTGAGAGGCGGCAGCCAAACGCGCACAGTGTACTCTCGACCAGGAACGACCGTCCACCTGGAGGACTGCATCGGGCACTAGGGTTTAACCTAGGACAGAGCGCTGATCCATATCTGGGCACACACACATTCACTCACACATACAGACATTCATTCACATACACACTCAGTCACTCACACACCAGGACAGTTATTAGAGAAGCCAATTCACCTACCCTCCATGTTTTTGGACTGTGGGAGGAAACCGGAGCCCCGGAGGAAACCCACGCAGACACAGGGAGAACATGGAAACTCCACCCAGATGGGACTTGAACCCAAGATCCCAGCGCTGGGAGGCGAACGTGCTCACCACTAAGCCACCGTGCCGCCAATTAGTGCAAACACTATGTGTAACATGTCATGGATCAGTCAGAATGAGATCGTTTTGATCATTTATAACGGGCCACCACAGCTTTCAGCAATAGCAGCATCAGCGTTTGGTACTCTCACACTTTGATTAAATATTTACTGTTATTGTGATGAATTGTCTCACGTCACAGCATGTATTTCTGAATGTACAAGCAAGAACATGTAGCATAGTCAGTCCTGTTTCACTGGTATTAGAGCATTATATATGTACTGTGCAAAATAGGACTGCAACGATGTATCATGACAGGAAACATCGCACTGCAAAAACATGATAATGCGCACAGTGGAGATGTAACGCCATCTCAACACTTTTTAATGCTACTGCAGCACAGTTTGAACGTCGTAATGAAAAGCTCCAACATATTTAAGGTTTGGCAAACCTCTTACAAAAGACGACTTTAAATGTTGTGTGTTCTTTTGGTTTAAAATGTTACACGACAGCAATGAATTTGCACTATTTTATGTTGTTGAATATTGTTCAATATATTCATTCATTATCTGTAACCCTTATCCAGTTCAGGGTCGCGGTGGGTCCAGAGCCTACCTGGAATCATTGGGGGCAAGGCGGGAATACACCCTGGACACTTTTGAGTCACCAATCCACCTACCAACGTGTGTTTTTGGACTCTGGGAGGAAACCAGAGAGGTTCCATATAAATTTTGTTAATTAAGTGAAGCTGCACACTCAAATAATTTACTGTTTACAATTTAAACATCTATTTCTTTTAAATGTTGGGAGAATTTTATTCTAATAATAAAACTAGAAAATGCGTGTTCTTTCACATAATTTCACTTCAGGGATTTTACTGTGTATGTTTATATTCAAGTTCTTGTTTTAAATATCAGGAGAAAACCTAAATCGTGAACCTAGAGTCAAAAACGTCACCAAATCATAAGCACAGATTTTCATTATACGCCTCGTATCAAAACACTGAATAAAAGTCATTTGTATTTTTAGTATTTTCTTTCAACGTCACATTACTGGTTCCTTTAGGATGTTCCAATTGAACAGATATCCCAGTCCGTGCCATATATTTTTGCAACACTGTTCACCACAATATCAGTACGTCTTAAAATCCACAGCTGACCAAAGGCTCCAGAGCTCTTCAGAATAATAATTTGACAAAGTGGAAAAAAGTCTATTCAGTGCATGATTCAGAGCAAAGATTGGACCAGAACTGAACATCTCCTTTTAATAGACTTTAGGCAACCCCCTAAAATTTTAATTTTAATATAATCGACATATTATTAAGTAGCTTCCATAATTAATTTGTTGAAAATGTTAGTATTATGTAAACATTAAGTGTGAGGAAATAGAGCATGTGACCAGTTTAAGGATTTAAACCTGAAATAAACCGTTCATAGACAATGCTGCACAATGGGAACAGAGAAAAATTTAATGGTACATAAAAAAGATGCATTGCCCCATAATGCACACCACACACACACACATACACACACAGAGACAGACATAAAACTCAGGTCTTACAACTGGTCTGTGAGGAAGATTTGTCCCTCCAGGCATCGTTGAGCTGCCGATACTCTTGCTGGGCCAGGCGGAGGCGTTCCTCTTTCACCTGGTAGATCTCCTTCTGGGCACTTAGTGCATCCTTGGCCACACTGAGGTACTCGTGCAGCATACGCTCCTGTTCGTGCTGCCATTGCACCCGTGGGTCCTCCAGCTGAGTGCTCTCTGAGTAAAAAAAGACCACAGCAAGTGTTAAATTAAAGCACAAAGACTTGAACGGCAGTGTAAAACATTTTAACGTATAGACTTCTCAGACCGGCAGATATCAAACAGAGCGTCTGAAAACGTCTCTCCTCACAAGTAAACTCTCAAAACATTAAGCTAAACCATTTATATTAAATGTACAGAATGCACATAGTACCACTGGGTAGGCATCAGACTTGTTTTCATAAAACCTAAAGTAACACTTAACCAAGTGTGAGTGTGACAGGATTGTGGTTTAAAACGGCAGGTATCGAGACACTCCTTTCCTCGAAGTCCAGTGACATGGGGCTGAAACTGCTCTAAAATATCCCTCTTTATTTTCAGAGTCGGGTTCCAAAGCTGTCCTTCTGAGCAGCTTCGCTGTTAACAGTGAGAGCAGCGCCACAACGTCAAAGTAAACAGAGATAATGAAGATGAGTCGACTCCAAAAGATTCAGTTCTTTGAAACTCTTGGATTCGGTTCAGTCTCAGTTTGCGTTTGTCATAATACGTTGTGGAGGTGTGCATACATAATTGTGTAAATACACAGCTTGTAGCTTCTGGAAGCTCCTGAAAATACCCCCTGGGTTAAGACAAACCCGTTAGTTCAGAAACAGAAACTGTATTTACTTTGTCATGTGTTGCTCAAACTCTTTCTTTGGGTCTTTAATCTAGAGATCAAAGTCAAGTGACTGAAGGACTAGTCCAGGGCTAGTTCTGAGTCAGGCCGTGTCTTGTCAGAATATTTGAAAGCGAGTCAACATAAGCTGGCGCAAAGAGTAAGTGTGATTGGTTCTCACTCAGAAAAGCTTTTGAATGTGGGTCACATTGTATATTTTTAACTTACTTGTGTTATGGTCAACATAATAGGCTCCAACTTGGGGATCGTAGGCCTCCTCCCAGCCCACAGGCAACTCATCTCCAATACAGTCGGCGAAAGTCAGCGGCTTGGTCTGCCTGCAACACCACAAACACCACTCAACAGTTAGCAATCAGGGGTTTAGGGGCGTCCAGGGCTGCAATGTCATCACCCATGCCCGGGAATGTTCTGTATAGGGGCTGTCACTCAGGTCGCCACTGTGCAATGTGTGAGCACATTGTGTGTGTGTGTGTGTGTGTGTAAAAAGCAAGAGGGGGAGGGGTGGCGGAAGAATGTCTGCCTATTCACCTCTAGGGTGCTTGTCGAGCACAATAGCCGGAAACTGAGGCCTGGCATTCCACAAGTCCTGCTGACCCATCGCCTGGAGGTTTCTGAGGCAACACACTGTGGGCCTCCAAGCCCAGCACTCAGGACCATGGGGCAGCGATGGGGAGCAACACTCACACACTTTATTGGTTGTGCCTGCCAGCTATGCTAACAAAGCATGTTGGCAAACCTTCAAACATAAGCCAGCACCTTGCTTTTGGAAACAGCTAGCTGGGTTGTTTGATAACAACGAAATTACCAGCTCATTAAGGTTTCAAAGGTATGCAGATTCCCCTCTCTGTGGGTTTTTTCTGAAGATACAAATGGAACAGTGGTATATAGCCATATTATCAGTACTGCCATTATATTGCCGCATATGGTCATTCCAATTGGAGCTGGACAATAATTCAATATCAATATATATCACAATATAAAATGTTTCATAAAAAATCACTCCTAAAAACTCATTTTCAACATTTAAATACAGTATCTGTCACTGACTGATGGTCATTACGGGGCGCTGCCATCAGTTCAGCACTCAATTTTAAAGTTATTTTTAAAATATTGATATCGACAAAGCTGTAATAGTGATATCATGGTGCTTTCAGTTCTTGGCAGTTTTTCTGTGGCTTTTTTATTGTTCATTTCTATATCTGAATTATATCGTATCGACCAAAATTTTTTAAAATATATTGCGATATCATTTTTGGCCAAATCGTCCAGCCCTAACAGCAATTTAACTGACTAATAAGAACGCACATAAACTGGAAATTGGTTAGTTAAGATGCTCCAAGCGCAGTGACTGGATAGAGTCCTCATTTGCATTTCTGTGAAAGCCAACATCATATAAACGAAGAACAAATGATACACTGTGCAGCCTTTGGAATGCCACTAACCAGAGTGTAGCTTGGTAGTGTTTTTGGTGAGCATATTTATGTTCACATGACTCTAGCTGGAGGCAGCGATGCATTTTTACCCTTCCAGTTCTCCCCTGAGAAAGCTGCTGAACACAGTTTCCAATGTGAAATGGAGGACCTTGGTTAACTCCCTGTGCTCTGGGACCCAGACCACTCCTCTCGGCAGGGAATTCTCTCTAGTCCAAACTACAGTGGGGTCCTTTTAAAATCAGAAAGCACCAAAATAAAAACCTCTTCTCAACATACTATCACCTTGCTTGCAATACCAGTACGTCCTGTTATTATAACACATACAGCAAATTAATGATTGCCAACAAAGCAGGAGGTGCAAGACAGAATATTTTCCTAATCAAACTACTACCCAAGCATGTCAAAGCCTCCATTTCGCCGATTGTTCGCTGTATAATTCAGGGAGAGAAAAATGAATTTGGCTTCTGCCTAATTCTCGATTTCTTTTGCAGCAGCACGCCGGGAGATGTTGTCTTCCTCCTTGGCTCAGGACTTTTAGAGAGCGTGAAACTGAACCGGCTCCTTTTCCACTTAATAATGGAACGCCACGCAGAGACCCCCATGGCCTCTTCTATATTTAACTCAGGAGAGGAGGGAAAGCATCAGAGATGCTAACAAAGAAAGAGGCTGCCTAGCAGATCCTATTATTCCTTTTTTATCTCTCCACCACGCCGATGCAGGGCTGAGATCACAACTGGCTAAGCGGCTGGTGGGTGCTGATAGCTGGCTCCAGGTCTCATTAATCTCTGGGCTCTTTTAGATATGCCCTGGATGGCCAAGATTTTATATAAAGAAAGACCAAACACAGTAAATCGGCAAAGCCTCCAATAGGCCTTTCAATAGTATGCCATGACAGTTGAATAACTGTGTGAAAGCAATATCATGCTATAGGCTTTTCTCTATTCAATTATTGTCATTTTATGACTAACATTTTCCCTCCACAGAGTTGCTACAATGATTTTGAAGCTGTAATCTTAAGTTAAAAATACTATCTAGTGTCCCTTTTACCCATACGTTGCAGTGAACACACACACACACACTACGACACTAGGGGAAGGAAGGCTCTGAGTGGCATTCCCCACCCCCTGAAAGCAGTTGGGGCTTAGGTGCCTTGCTCAAGGACACACCAGCCAAGGATGTTGAGGGAGGAGACAGCACTGTTCCTTCACCATCCTGATTTCCTGTTGGCTGTGGAGAACGAACCAGTCCTAAGCCCACTTCTCTAACCATAAGGCTATGGCTGCGCCGTGATTATGATCACATTCACTATGTTTCCTTATTATTCAACTATTGGCAGATTAATACTCACCACTTAGCATATTACTAACTGCATCTCTAAACCAACATCCACTCCTAGAAAATAATTTACACTCGGATAGCCAACTTTAAATCTGTTTTTCCACTGCATCAGTCCAGCTCTACTCGACTTGGCACGGTTCGGCTCGATAAAAGCTTGTTGTTTTTCCACTAGCACAGTTCTCCCGCAAAATGGAGCCGGTGATGTCGATGAACCCCGTCTCTAACCGGAATCATGGGCTTTGAAAACCACAACAATGGCGGAGGTAAAGTCAGGCGCTGTTTACTCATCATGTATTGGGGCCCTGTTGTTTTTTTTTTTTTTGACTCAATATGACTCCACTGCCCAGTTTTCGTTTGCCATCGACCCAAGCAGCATATGAACCTCTTCAAAACACCTCGAGGTTAACGTACAAGCTGCTGCTCCGAGTCCGATAAAAATAAATATAAAAGCTGCTAAAGCTTAAGAGATGTTACAAGCGGCGGTTTGAATGAGCTCTGCATTTCGTAGTGATTGACAGGTCTCTCTGGCCAATCAGCGCTCTGCAGAATTGACACGTAAAGATTTAGTACCTACTTGGCACGGTTGGAACTCACCGTGAGCAGGGACTGAAAAAGCACCTGTTTCCAGGAACCAGGACCAGATTTGGCCAGTGGAAAAGCAAAAGAGCCAAGTCTAGTCGAGTCGTGTAGGCTCCCTGCAGCTCATTTTACATCTAATAATTATAATATCACAATGCAGAAGTATGAGAGTGTGCATTACAGGGATGGGACAACATGCATTGTTACATAAAGCACTACTACTAAGCCAGCGTCTGTTCATTTGAACACCAACATTTGCAAGTGATCATCACCAAGCAAACAGTTGTATTCAACTCCACTGTAGTGTTGATAGCAAGATATGTAATGTGATATAAGCCATAGGATTTTCAGAATACTGTGAGCATAAAGAATAGTGAAGCCAGTTTGTGAATTAAACCATGGCCTGTGTGTACCGCTATACCCACAGCAAACACTGTTAGGGCTTCATAAAGGCCATAAAGTAAAATGGAAGCCATTATGGTCATTCAGCCAGTGGTCGTGCAAGCAACGCAAAAAACTCTGAAGTTCAAGATCAAGATCGGTTTTCACTCTGTGGCTCAGGGGCTGTTGAGGAACATGGCTCTCCTCTCGTTTCCCCAAAAAGTTGCCGCAGAGGAGCACAGGGAACCCTGTGAAGTCAAAAGCTCAGGACCAGTGCCCTAATGCAAACTGACAAAGCGCGCGGCCGAGTGCAAACGCAGGGCATAGCTAAACGGTGAGTCAGACACTTTCATTCAGCGCACACTATAAATTCCCCCATGTCATTTATGAGGCTCCAACTAGCGTTGCGCCGCGCTCAAGGTCCAACAATAAAAGGCCGTTGCACCCCTGACGATGGCCAAGCTCCTATCAGAGCAAGAGATAACATTCCATTTACCTGAGCGAATGTTTTCAGTGCGTCACAGAGAGGGAAAATAAACAATACGGCCCTGTGTGGAATGCGAGTGCTACCCAGGGAAACGCTTTGTCTTAGGCAACTTGTCAAGCTGATAATTGTACGGCTTATGATCATTATTCATCTAGGAGCTGTTTCACTTGTTTGCAGGTTATTGCACTCGACTGTGGCATGGCTGCGTAATCTTATCTTTCTCCCTCCAAAATACAGCGGACAGAGCCAGGCACCAACTGGCACAAGAAAGGCTTATAAGAGGAGTGCAACCCAGGTGTGCCTTACACGAGGGAGTCACTAAGCAGCTTGGAATTTGCACTGCTCTCCATTCAGGAATCCATCTGTGGTCAAAATAAAGCCACCACAGTCTTCTTTACACATAGTCCATGTCTATGTCTTCTGTCAGAAATGCTGAACCCGTTCAAATCCCAAGGCTAATGTTTTCAACTGTGATGAGCCAAGACTGTGCTCTATACTCAGGAATGCACTACAGAGCATAACGCGAACTCTCGTAAACGTTTTCAAACTGGGAACAAAACAACTCATAATAAAGGTTCGGCACAGCAGGGGCCAATCTAAAGCAAACTTTACTTCAATGTTTAATCAAAAGTGACTAAGTCAACCTCTGCTTCCTCACCTCTTAAGTGCGTTAATCACCAGAGTGTTCACTACAAAGTATGTGCAGATACAAGTACTGTATTTGTTTGACTGTGTTTTTCCAACCGCAGGAAAGAACTATTGAATGGTGGTACGCTTTCGTGTGGGTTAATGATAATGACACCATTTCTTGGCATAATTCAATTGGTGTTGCATGGAAAAAATAATTCAGAGTGTTTTAATATGAAATGGTGTTCTGTAAAGAAACTCGCCAACCTCGAGATACACGACCCCAGACCAGAAAGCCTACAACTTTTAGATAATTGTTTTAGAGGCGATTTAATTTGACCAGCGCATGAGCTGGTTTTTCTTTGTCTGTTGCTTGTTTTTCACAACACTTCTTCATTTCATTTTATGCTTATTTTTTAAACATGTTGTAGGTTTTGGGATTTCTCTCTCACAAACATCGTTTTCAAACATGGTTCTTATATGATATCAGTCGCCTTTATGGCACTTTTCTGTAAGAAATCTGTGAATTTCTTAAAGTGGCTATTATAAGCTATTTTTACTATGGATGTCTAATTCCTAACACTCTGTCGAGACAAAAATAACTTGATACGTTTCTGTACAGTGCTTTATTTCATAGTAAACTACTCTCAACAGCAGTGTTTAAACCTTAACAATTTTATTCTGAAAATAAATAGAAATTCCCGTCTTATACTGTTTATTCGTCTGCTGTGGAAGATTATTTTGGTCGAAATATTCAGTTTCTTAACTCACACAGATATGTATTCTACAAAATTATAAATATTATGACTTCAAACTTGAACAAATCCAATATAAACACTTTTATATTACTTCTCAGTGCAATAATTGTACCAATTCAAACAGGCCAGCAGTTCAGCACAGCGCTGGAGGCAGATTTATGTTAAAAAGTGTTGCTCAGTTGCTTGTTAGCCACTGATTAACTGTCAGATAAATAACTGTACCACATGCAAACTTGTGGTCTCCCGCTATTCACATAGACTTCGTATGTCTGAGGCGTAAGCTGCCATGGAGAATTATTGTTGTATTGACAACTACACACTCAGATGTTTTTGTATTATTTGGCGAGGTAGGGATAAATGTGCATGGAAACAGAACGCGCCAACTGTTGCACAGCAGGGGAGCACCGAGAGCGTCAACATGGGATGTGCTGTAGAGGAGGGAGATAGGCAGACGCACTGACAGATTTGGGTCAGGATTTGAAACGTTGGTAATTTTTAATCAGCTCCTTTGATGCAAGACGGTGTGTGCAGAGACCCAACGTCAACGCAATCGCTGGAAAGCCCTTTATATCCTGATTTTTATGCGGATCCTTGCAGTCATTATATGACAGCCATGCACAGTTCAAACCAGCCCTGTTCATATTACTCAGACTCCACTGTGTTTGAGATAAAATACATAATTTTTTAATTAAAACAGATCAAACTGAATGTATCATATGTGCTTAACACACTACAACATATATGAGCTAACTGGATTTGAACTTAAAACAGAGCAAACTGATCTCCACTCTGAATGCCTGAGCTCCGACTCTAGCCCTGGGCCACTAGCTCTCAGATGGACAAGAAATTTAAAAAAAATGTGCATTTAGGCTGCTATTTACCCGTCTGCAGAGCTGTGTGGTGCACTTTGACCTTGCTGTGCACCTTGGCATGCAGTGAAAGGGATTTGGAAGAATCAGCCTTCGCTTTAGCACGCCTCTATGGGCCGCGCTCATGCAGTACTTTTAGGAATGTGTCCTAGGTACTTGTTTACAAATTTCTGCCATCTTGGTTTCCTGGCTACAGTCAAACCTGTTGCACCACACAAAAGGAGAAATATGTGGTCGGATCACTATCGTGTTCCAATTCTTTGAGCCGAGCGAGAGGGAGAGAAAGAAGCAAGGGGAGAAAAACACTAGCCATGCAAAGCACAAAGAGGAATAGCCAAGGTCCCCCCCTCCTCCTTTCTGCAAAGCTACTTTGAATCCGTGCTACAGGGTCTGAGTCAGTGAAGCTTGAAAACTCTCTAATAATCTTAGAGCATTCCTCCAAAGATTTTGTGCCAAAGTCCAATGGGAGTTAAGTTAATGGCGAAAACTACCACTCACTGAAATGCTGAACATTCGATACAAAAATACATCATTCGTGGTTGGTTTCTTTACAGTAGAAAAATGACTGGGAGCCAGAGAAAGAACCAGAGCTGAGGAAAAGTGTGGTGCGACCAAAATGTGAGTGAGCTGTATGGTGATCGGGTGCGGGAACCCGTTTACAATCAAACAATCCACACAAGGGGTTCACGAAAGGTTTAAAATGCTCATCACTTTGGGCATAAACACTTTGTATATTTAAACCTTTTCATTAATAAGCTGTAAGAATAGATAAATAAGTAAACACAATACTAACCTGTTGCTTGCCAAACTGTGCGTTTGTATTTGACCATACTTCGTTGTCTTTGTCACGTATTAAATTAATATAGATCAGCTTTAACAGGTCATTATGTGTTTGTTATTGCTTATTACTGAATTCCGTTTATGACCTACACATTTCTAAACCATTCATAAAAGTTGTTTTATTGTAAAGTAGTGCACACGTATGAACACAAAATAGCTTGTGGGTGCAGTCAGTGTTTTTCAGACACTGTAAACATTAAAGAGAACATTTAGCAGATGTTTGTGCATCGGGCAACGGTTTGAACACCACTGTAGAACGATTATTTGTGGTGAATTTAAGCACACGTCCTCAGCAGATCTGCATACTGTAATCCATGATGTGGCTGTGTATAAAATGAAGTTAGAGCCCTTTTTACACTGTATGCTGTGACGTTTTTTCAGTATGGGAATAAATGGAACATTGCAGAGACGGTATCTAGCAGGTCATACCTATCCCTGGGGTCAATCCAGCTGGTGGTGTGATTGATGTGGTCAATGTAGTACACCTTCCCGTCAAAATCTCGGGCTTCTTCCCAACCCTCTGGCAATGGTAACTCCTTCCTTGGCATGACCAACTAGTCTCCATGTAATATGCCCTCCAAGTCTATTAAATCGAGTTGAAGGCGAACCATGTGCTGTTGGGATCCAGTGCTGAAGAAGCGCCAAAATGCCATTAATTTCCGACAGTTTGAGGATAATCCATGGTTCGGTTTAGCGTTAATCCAGTCGTCGTGAGAGTATTAATCCCAGTTTGGGTTTCTACTGCAGTCTACTGTGGAGCATCATCCTCATCCAGGACCTGGACCATCAACAACAACAGCGACGTCGACGACGACTTTCCCGGACAACTTCTCCGTCTTCCCGCACACTTTGTACCGGAGCCGGGCATCATAAAACCAGCCAGAAAGTAGAGCTACATAATAACTCAACCCGAAAACATGCACTAAAACTCGGCTTTAACTTCTATCCGCTTCCAACCGACATCGACCGCCTCATAAACTTGGGTTTTATTTGAAAAGGAGGGTCCACGACAAGGACCTGCGGGCGAGAGCGAACGGAGACTGGACGAGAAGTTTAGTCCCAACTGACGTTACATTCCGTAGCCGATAAACACGGAAAGAAAAGCCCCAGAGAAAGAGAAAATGTAAAACATGCTGGAGTTTTCTCTCAAAGCCTGACCACCATGTTTAACGCTAGCTCTCGGTTAGCCTGTTAGCAGCGCGAGAGAGAGAGAGAGAGAGAGTCACTGAACGTTAACGTTAGCTCGCTGCTCCGTCTTCTCAGCGTCTTTATCCACAAACACGGAGCTTTTTTTTCCAGGACCTCTTTATTTAACCTCTCCGCGTTAGTATTCTGTCTGTGAGAGAGACTTAGTGTGTGTGCGGTCCTCTGCTCCTCTCTCTCTTTCTCTGTATGAAAAGTGTATGAGACTCTGCCAATTCACGACCCAAGCTCAGTCGCTAGTACTGCGGTTGGACACGGTGACGTCACACAGGTGACGACCGTAACCCTTCTAATAGCGGGAAACGAGACGCGTTCACTGTGCTTATTGACTATATATAGCACACATACACACAGTTTTAATACATTTTGGGCCAATTACATAGGCGTACATGCCTTTTCTGGAAACTTACCCTGACCATAAACATGACTCTCGTCTTGTCCTAAACACATAAGCATGTCTAGTACAAAACGAGTACAGGTCAGTGAAGAATCACAATGATTTTGAAGCTGTAATTTGAGGTAAAAATATTACCTAATGTTCATTTAGTAGTTTGCATTAGCTTGCATTTTGTAGTTCTACCATTACAGATGGTTTTCCGGAAAAAACGTACATTGATTTCTTAGGTCCAAAAACCATCACCTTGGGGCCAGCATGTGGCACTTACACAGACGTGACAGTCAAGGATTTTATGATATACTGGGATTTTAGAGAGACGTATGCTGTCATCAAGGCATCATGACGTTTACTGGGAAGTTCATGGTTATTTCAGCAAGACAACACAGGGCCTCATTCTGCGTGTGCTAGAGCAGCATGGCAGCGTAGACAGAGTCTGTGCTTGACTGCAGACCAGACCTGTCTCCAATGGTGCATCATGAAGAGGAGAAACAGGCAAAAGCAACAACAGACATTCGAGCAGATCAGGTCTTGCCCAGTAAACAAGGAACATCCCTGGAAGTTCAAAATAGGTCTAAAAGTAGTCTGTCCGTCAAGGACATATTTTAAACATCAATGTACGCCCAAAATTCATCTTAATAAGTTAGTTAAGTGGTGACCAATCGATAACGTCAGTGGACGTCCAAAACGCGTTTTGTACAAGTCATTTATTTCAGGACCAATTAATAACGCCAATGGACGTCCAAAATACGTCTAATAGTCGACTTTTCAATGTCTGTGTTTGGACGTCTTTTCAACTTTCATTTTCAACCTTAAGAGAACGTTGATTAGACGGCAGTCATTACGTTATTTCAACGTTGAATCAACGACTAATTGTTTACTGGGTGTGTACAACAAGAATGGGCAAAAAGTCCAGTTGCAAAAGTGCAACAAATATTATCCTCAGTTGTTAAATGATTATATAGTGTATTTATTTATTTTCAGGTTGTAATAAGTAACAAATTCAAAATGTGTTTCTGTTCACAAAGTAAAATCAAGTTGTTCAGTGAAAACATTGGAAATATTTTCTTTATACAGGGTCAAATCACAGATAACAAATCACAGAATCTTGTTTTTATTACGTTTTCAAACAAATCGCAACTTTTCTGGAAATTGTTTTTATATTCATTCATTCATTGTCTGTAACCCTTATCCAGTAGGCAGGAACACACCCTGGAGGGGGCGCCAGTCCTTTGCAGGGCGACACACACTCACACATTCACTCACACATATGTGATCCTTATAATAATAATAATAATAATATTAATAATAATAATAATAATAATCTATATAACCAGTGTGCAATATGAAAATATTGGTTGTTATAATGATCAGGGAACACAAAATACACCCTGAAGTTATATAATTTGAAAAAGTGTTTATAAACAAACTACTAACATTCAATTAATATTTAATAACATATTCTTTGCTGTACATATTTGGTCTCTTATTCTTATTCTTATTTGGTCTCATATTCTGGCCCTTCCTTTACTCTCCATAATCCATTTTTTAAATTGACCGCATATTGTTTACATACTATTAACTATAAAGCTCTGCTGTTTGAAGCAGTTGCACAGAAATCAAGTGTCCAGTTCCAGACTGAATTAAAAAAAAAGCACAACGCCCTCTATTGGAGCATGAGTGAACAACTAAAGTCCAAGGAGGCCACAGTCTTTCGCACATCTCAGGCCACTAAAAGAACAGTCTGTGTTAAAGGTAAATTCCCCAATTGTTCCTCAAATATCTGCATTATTAAATAGTTTATAGTGTTGATTAAATGATTCATACTTTGTGGTGTGGAATCCTCTGTTTTAGAGAAATGTACTAAGTCAGAATGGTTCCTAGTGCTGGTGATTGGAACCAGACGTCTGAATCGCACAGAATGCTATTACATGCAATGGCCTTGAATATGTTGTTTGATGCATGGGACTGTGGAGGACACAGTGGAGCAGCAGGGAGTGTCTCTGTCACAGCTCCAGGGTCCTGGAGGTTCGAGTCCCGTTCCGGGTGACTGTCTGTGAGGAGTGTGGAGTGTTCTCCCTGTGTCCGCGTGGGTTTCCTCCGGGTGACTGTCTGTGAGGAGTGTGGTGTGTTCTCCCTGTAACTGCGTGGGTTTCCTCCGGGTGACTGTCTGTGAGGAGTGTGGTGTGTTCTCTCTGTGTCTGCGTGGGTTTCCTCCGGGTGACTGCCTGTGAGGAGTGTGGTGTGTTTTCTCTGTGTCCGCATGGGTTTCCTCCGGGTGACTGTCTGTGAGGAGTGTGGTGTGTTCTCCCTGTGTCCGCATGGGTTTCCTCCGGGTGACTGTCTGTGAGGAGTGTGGTGTGTTCTCCCTGTGTCCGCATGGGTTTCCTCCGGGTGACTGTCTGTGAGGAGTGTGGAGTGTTCTCCCTGTGTCCGCGTGGGTTTCCTCCGGGTGACTGTCTGTGAGGAGTGTGGTGTGTTCTGCCTGTGTCCGCGTGGGTTTCCTCCGGGTGACTGTCTGTGAGGAGTGTGGTGTGTTCTCCCTGTAACTGCGTGGGTTTCCTCCGGGTGACTGTCTGTGAGGAGTGTGGTGTGTTCTCTCTGTGTCTGCGTGGGTTTCCTCCGGGTGACTGCCTGTGAGGAGTGTGGTGTGTTTTCTCTGTGTCCGCATGGGTTTCCTCCGGGTGACTGTCTGTGAGGAGTGTGGTGTGTTCTCCCTGTGTCCGCATGGGTTTCCTCCGGGTGACTGTCTGTGAGGAGTGTGGTGTGTTCTCCCTGTGTCTGCGTGGGTTTCCTCCCACGCTCCAAAAACACATTTTGGTAGGTGGATTGGAAACTCAAAATTGTCGGTGAGTGTGTGTGTTGCCCTGTGAAGGACTGGCGCTCAGAAGTCCCACATCCTGAACCCTGACTGATGCGCTGGTATTTCAGTCAAGGCGACTTCTATCTCCCAAGCAGAACCACAACCACAAAAACAAAAAACAGTGGTGTTTTTCAGAATGCACTTGTGTTGATGCCATTTCTTAAATAGCACATTTCCTTAACATCCTTCATATTTTACAGTTTATTGGTACTACTTGCAAAAAAGAAGTAAACTCACCTAGTGCACATTTAATACAAATACAAATCAGTCTAGTAAGAGCCATAAAAGCATGAGTCTCTTTATCAAATTCATCATTCTTGCAGGAAACCATTAGGCTGCTCTCCCCACTGAGATAACAACATTCTGACTTCATGCTTCACTCTTTTTAATGACGCACCTTAATAAGAATGTCTTACTCATCAATTATTGACATTTTAAAGATACTTTTCTTTTTTTAAATCAGCCAAACTGATTCATACATTCACAAGAAACTTTTTCCATCATCTATTTGTGTTTCAGGCTGAAAGCATACGTCCATGTGGAGGAGAATAACCATGAACTAATGATCTTCTTTGAGAGGCTTTGGAAAGATGTGACCCCACCAACACCCATTCCATCCCATGAAGCCTTGTCCCAAATACAGCTCTGGGCCCTGTGGTCCTCCTCCAAAGCCACGATAAGTGAAGGCTAGGTCCAAAAACACACGTTGGTAGGTGGATTGGCGACTCAAATGTGTCTGCATGTGTGAGTGTGTGAGTGAATGTTGCCCTGTGAAGGACTGGCGCCTCCTACAGGGTGTGTTCCCACCTTGTGCCCAGTGATAGCGGGTAGGCTCCGGACCCACCACAACCCTGAACTGGATAAGGGTTACAGACAATGAGTGAACTTTTTTAACATGTCTAATGTGTACAAAAGTGGGGGAAAAACAGCACGTTTGATCATTTTAAGGCATTCAGTCCATATTGCAGGCTCAAAACATATTAGACTCTGAATGAACGAATGAATAAATTATGTAGCTATATATTTCAGTACCATAAATAACTTAATTTTTTTTACTGGAAATATAACTTACATTTTACGCAAGGCTGATATATATTTCTTGTTACAAAATAATAAAATTCAGCTGTTTAATCAGGTCTGAGGGTGTTTATACTCTTTAAATAGAGCCGGTTCACTAAACTGAAATGAACATAAGATTGTGTAAACTGAATAAGAATCGGTTCGGATTTGACTGAATCGAACGCATCATTAGAAGTTAAAAGGAATCGGTTTGTAACTGAATCGAACGCCACACACTTTCTCTCAACGGTTGTCGATTCTGTCAGTAGCCGGACTTGCCCCGCCCCTCCTCAGGGCTCGACCAATCAGAGGAAAAGGAACAGACGGGTGCTTCTCAACACAAAACAAGCGCGGTCACGTGTGCTGGTAACCGGGCGCCTCTCTCTCTCTCTCTCTCTCTCTCTCTCTCTGTGTGTTTGTGTCGGCGCTCTCTCAGCGGCACAGCGCGGTTTCAGAAGCAGTGTCCACACAGTCTCGGATCAGCAGCGGACGGGGAATCCGCTGAGCCTTGCCCGGCCCGGCATGGTCCTGCTCCGGCACATCTCCGTCGCTCTCACCGCCGCGGTGACTGCCGTCGGAGCCGCTTTATTCGTGGCGGTGAACCTGTTATACAAGAGGCGCGTATGGACTCCGGAAGACTACTACATGTTCAAGGAGGTCGGTGGTGTGTTGTTGTTTTTTTATGTTGGTTTATCTGAAGTTGTATTCTCTGACACAGTGCTGTTGAGTTCGCACTGCAGGAGCTGAAGGAGAGGGGGAGATGAACTGAACATGGAATAGAATAAAACTTTCCCAGGTGTGTGGTGTTAAACCGTGCAGATGTTATGCAAATGTGCATGAAGTGAAGCTCTGGGCTGTTAGAGAACAGACTCCATTCAGCACAAACAGGAGAACAACAACACAGCAGACGGGTCGGTCTCTGAGGATGACTTGTTGCAATTGCATCATGTTATGAAAAGTTTATCTCAGTGACCCGTGCTTGTTTAATCATATATTTATACATATTTATATGAATCTCTGCATACTTTATTAGCCCCATTCCTGATTTTCTGGGTGGGTTGTATGTATTCAGCACTGCAGTGACACTGACGTGGTGGTGGTGTGTTAGTGTGTGTTGTGCTGGTGTAGAGTGGATCAGACACAGCAGTGCTGCTGGAGTTTTTAAACCCCTCGGTGTCTGGACTGAGAACAGTCCACCGACCAAAAACATCCAGCCGACAGCGTCCTGTGTCACTGATGAAGGACTAGAGGACGAGCGACACACACTGTGCAGCGACAGATGAGCTACTGTCTCTGACTTTACATCTACAAGGTGGACCAATGAGGGAGGAGTGTCTCACAGAGTGGACAGAGGTTTCCATACATCAGCCATTTTTAGTGGAACTGCCTGCATGTCCAGCCTTAGCTGTTTGTCAGTGTGGCCATATGTTTACAGTCAAATAAACATGAGAAATGGTTTAGCGACAGCTTTATGTGAAATAGAGGGCTTCAGACAATGGTGTGTCACCCTGTGAAGGACTGGCGCCTCCTCTAGGGTGTGTTCCCGCCTTGCGCCCAGTGATTCCGGGTAGGCTCCGGACCCACCGTGACCCTGAACTGGATAAGGGTTACAGACAGTGAGGGAATGAATGAATATAATTAAATTCACTCTTTAGAATGTCATTTGTATTTAAAGCTTAGTTATTTTAGACCTGCTTTAAGATTTTGCTGTCTTGGTAGCTACACGTCCTTTCAGACCCACATTGTTGGGTTGTCTTCTCACAGTGGAAGGATGGACACAAATAGCCACGGAAGTGTTCAGATCTGAAACAAGAACAGAGCTTGTTTTTCTCCCCTCCAGCAAAGAAGGCCATCATTTGGAAACACAAACCCCATTCCCAGGACGGTTGGGAAATTTTGTAAAATGCAATAAAAACCAGAATCTGTGACAATGATTCTCTTTCTTTTTTCAAATATTCCCAGTGTTTTCACAGAATAACTGAAATGTATTTTTTTTAACATAAATTAAGGGTTTTGGGGCGGCACCGTGGCACAGCAGGTAGCATCTGTCACAGCTCTATGGTCCTGGGGGTTGTGGGTTCGAGACCTGCTCCGGGTGACTGTCTGTGAGGAGTGTGGTGTGTTCTCCCTGTGTCTGTGTGGGTTTCCTCCGGGTGACTGTCAGTGACGAGTGTGGTGTGTTCTCTCTGTGTCTGTGTGGGTTTCCTCCAGGTGATTTCTGTGAGGAGTGTGGTGTGTTCTCCCTGTGTCTGTGTGGGTTTCCTTCGGGTGACTGTCTGTGAGGAGTGTGGTGTGTTCTCTCTGTGTCTGCGTGGGTTTCCTCCAGGTGACTCTCTGTGAGGAGTGTGGTGTGTTCTCTCTGTGTCTGTGTCGGTTTCCTTCGGGGGACTGTCTGTGAGGAGTGTGGTGTGTTCTCTCTGTGTCTGCGTGGGTTTCCTCCAGGTGATTTCTGTGAGGAGTGTGGTGTGTTCTCCCTGTGTCTGTGTGGGTTTCCTCTGGGTGACTGTCTGTGAGGAGTGTGGTGTGTTCTCTCTGTGTCTGCGTGGGTTTCCTCCAGGTGATTTCTGTGAGGAGTGTGGTGTGTTCTCCCTGTGTCTGTGTGGGTTTCCTCTGGGTGACTGTCTGTGAGGATTGTGGTGTGTTCTCTCTGTGTCTGCGTGGGTTTCCTCTGGGTGACTGTCTGTGAGGATTGTGGTGTGTTCTCCCTGTGTCTGTGTGGGTTTCCTCTGGGTGACTGTCTGTGAGGATTGTGGTGTGTTCTCTCTGTGTCTGCGTGGGTTTCCTCTGGGTGCTCCGGTTTCCTCCCACACTCCAAAAACACACGTTGGTAAGTGGATTGGAGACTCAAAAGTGTCCGTAGGTGTGAGTAAATGTGCGAGTGTGTGCCGCCCTGTTAAAGACTGGTGCTCCATCCAGAGTGTGTTTCCACCTTGTGCCCAATGATTCCAGGTAGGCTCTGGACCCACCACCGCCCTGAACTGGATAATAATTACAGGTAATGAATGAATGAACTATTTAATGACATTTAACTAGGATTTTTATAAAATGTTAGTCTCTGTACTGCATTACTCAACCAGATTAATCCAGAATTCCAAAGCTGGGCCAGATTCACATGGATTTAGGGACTGCGGAGCCTACTGTACTCAGAAAAGCTGCTCATGTGTTAAGGAAAGGTGCAAACCTGCTCCCACTTCAATGGCAGCCGTATTGCACCGTTCAGTCCAGCTCAAGTGTATTTGCATAGCACTTTGTGATAACATTATCACAAACCTGCCCTTCACGTGTCAAATCGAGACCAAGAGAGAGAAAGGCTGAGATAAACCAGAAAGAAAGCCCTATTCTTTTGGGTTGAATTATTATAGTTTGAAAGTAAGATGTGACAAAGCCACTCGGATCAATAACGGCCACACGGCTGAATCCTGTCGTTAAATTGTTCCGAACTACTGCTTACACTGTACTGTCAAGTGCCTCAGTATGCTCAGAGGAGAATGCTAATCACTCAGCCATGCAGCTGTCTGATTGGCTAGGATGTTGCTAAGTGACAGCAACAGAAACACTATGTTGATTCTCATTCATTAAGAAAAGACCACCAGCTAATTTCTTTAGTGGTTGTGATTTTGTTTATTGATTTGGATTTATAGTTTATATTTAATAACGTGCATGAGGAACCTGTTTTCCATTCTGTATTATATCTATTCTGTGCAAAACAAGTTTAAAATGTGTACACAGCCTTAACATTTCATCAAATTCGAAATGTAATCAGAGCTCGCATTGATTTTTAAATGCCTTAAACCTATCCAGGACAATGCTAACATTTTCTTATTTTGCAGGCGGGATGTCCAGGGTTTTTTCCGGATCTGTGAGAATCCGCTGGATAAAATATGTCCTCCTACTAGAACCATAAATCATAGTATTGATTGCAGCGTAAGAGTCTGTGAGAGAGTCGTGAATGTGAAGTTACTTCTATTGAACTGCAGTGTTTTTGTGTTAGCGCTCGCGATGAAGGTGGCTCTCTAAGGGTTACTCTCGCTCTTCTTTTGTCATGTGAACGTGTGATGACAGGAGGAAGAGGAGCTGAGGGAGAGGCAGGTGTTAGTCCTGGGTTTGGACGGCGCTGGAAAGAGCAGTGTTCTCCAGGGCCTGAGTGGAGAGGCCAGCAAGAGATGCTGCAAACCCACACGTGGCTTCAACTTCATTCGACTTCACACTCCCGTCTGCCAGCTGGACCTCCTAGAAAGTATGCATCAGATGCAGTTTTCACTTACACTCGCACACACACTGTCTTCATTAATAATTTTCCAGTCATATTAGTTATACCATAATCAATTTCGCTGCTTTACCCAAAGGCACATAGGCAACTGTTATGAAAGTCCACTTTCTATGGGTCTTTCTATGTCAAGCATAGAGCACTTGGTGTTTGTAAAGAAACAGCTCTTGTTCCTTTTTCTGGCTGCTAATTTCATACATGGGTGGGTATTGACTTAAAGGGACAGTTACTCAAACGCAGATAACAGTTAATGGAAAACCATTATGGAGGATGTACTTTAGCCCTACAGTGGGTTTAGTGTGTGTCATATAAACAAGGCCAGAATCTAAACGATTGAAATAGGGAAGGGAAACTGTCACGTGACTGTGTTTTTGTGCGTGTCAGTCGGAGGCGGTGAGGACTTGCGTGTGTACTGGGCAGAGTTCCTGAGGAGAACACACATCTTGGTGTATGTGGTGGACTCCTCAGACAGAAACAGACTCCAACTGGCTAAGGATGAGCTCCATCGATTGCTTAGGGCAGACACTCAACTCCCAGTGGTGATATTGGGAAATAAACAGGTAAGAACAATGGAAACGTGATATCCTTGTACAAAATAATAAATAAACAATATTTACTCATCAATAGTTTATGGGCGTGTCAGGAGAGCCAAAATGTATATTAATGGAGTGCTGCACAGTTCACAGCCCAATAGTGGAAGGAATATTGTAGTGGCTTGGTCACATGCTGTAAGTGTCACTGCTATAAGGCACAGAAACTTTGCTGAGGTTATTTAACACTGTCGACACAATCTGGCAACCTGGATCCTTGTAGGCTCAAAAGTCCAGATCTGAAAAGCTCTGGTGTAGAGTATCCTTAGTGTGCTGTTTGTCGGGAGTTTGGTGTGTTATCCCTGTGTCTGTGTAGGTTTCCTCCCATAACCCAAAAACACGTGGTAGGTGGATTGCCTGGGCGAAACTTATCCACAGGTGTGAGAGAAGCCCTGTGATGGACAGGGGCTCTGTCCTGGGTGTATCCCTGCTCTGCACCTGATGATTTTGGGTAGGCTTTTGGCCCCACCATGAACCTGATCATGATGAAGTGGCTACATATGGGCAGCACGGAGATGCAGCAGGTAGTGTCACTGTCACACACAGAGCGATTGTCCAACCGGAACCTGTTGGTGGACAGTCGGTGAACCCACCCATGTTTCTACAAGTTTGGAGGGAACCAAGTATACGTCATCAGCGGGGGGCCATGGCTATGGCTGAATACAGCGCCAGAGCCATAGATAAACTGTCAGAGTCATGCTACGGTCATTATTTATTATTTATTTACTATGGAGTCAGACTAGAGTGAGATAAAACACTGTGTAAATGAGTTCAGAGCCGTCCTGCTGAGCTTGTGAACAGCAGAGAAACGTAACCAAGGGTCTGACCAATGCGCATGATTTCATGCCAAACACAGCCCCAGAAACACACACAAACGTAGCATGTTCCTGTTTTATTTCCTACTATTTATTTATATGAAACGTTGAAAATGACACTGGACAGCTCGATAACGCTTACATAAGGATCAAGCTCCTTCCTGAGTTACCGAACCTCTACACGCCCATGGACTACGCCATGGTTCACGCTGAAAAAGCAACTCTCCTTTGGTTCCAGTTGGGAACAAATTTTTCTGGTTTGTGAGGAGTGTGGTGTGTTCTCCCTGTGTCTGTGTGGGTTTCCTCCAGGTGACTGTCTGTGAGGAGTGTGGTGTGTTCTCCCTGTGTCTGTGAGGAGTGTGGTGTGTTCTCTCTGTGTCTGCGTGGGTTTCCTCCGGGTGACTGTCTGTGAGGAGTGTGGTGTGTTCTCCCTGTGTCTGTGAGGAGTGTGGTGTGTTCTCTCTGTGTCTGCGTGGGTTTCCTCCGGGTGACTGTCTGTGAGGAGTGTGGTGTGTTCTCCCCGTGTCTGTGTGGGTTTCCTCCGGGTGACTGTCTGTGAGGAGTGTGGTGTGTTCTCCCTGTGTCTGCGTGGGTTTCCTCCAGGTGTCTGTCTGTGAGGAGTGTGGTGTGTTCTCCCTGTGTCTGCGTGGGTTTCCTCCAGGTGACTGTCTGTGAGGAGTGGGGTGTGTTCTCCCTGTGTCTGCGTGGGTTTCCTCCGGGTGACTGTCTGTGAGGAGTGTGGTGTGTTCTCCCTGTGTCTGCGTGGGTTTCCTCCGGGTGACTGTCTGTGAGGAGTGTGGTGTGTTCTCCCTGTGTCTGCGTGGGTTTCCTCCGGGTGACTGTCTGTGAGGAGTGTGGTGTGTTCTCCATGTGTCTGCGTGGGTTTCCTCCGGGTGACTGTCTGTGAGGAGTGTGGTGTGTTCTCCGTGTCTGCATGGGTTTCCTCCGACTCTCCAAAAATACACGTTGGTAGGTGGTTTGGAAACTCAAAAGTGTCCGTAGGTGTGAGTGTGTGTCGCCCTGTGAAGGACTGGCGCCCCCTCCAGGGTGTGTTCCCACCTTGCACCCAGTGATTCCAGGTAGACTCCGGACCCACCGCCACCCCGAACTGGATAAGAAGTTATATATGACAAATAAACGAATGAATATAGTATGTAATAATTAATAAAGTACAGAGTAATGTCTCCAGACAAGACAAAAATTTTAAATGTTTCCCAAACTCTGCTTTAACCTTATCCATCAGAGCAGTGCTAGTCTGTTTGCTTTCTGACAAAGGTTCTCCTCATGTTCCTTTACAGGACAAGCCAAACGCTGTTAGTGTGCCTGAACTGCGAGACGCTCTCTCATTGAGCTCGGTGGCGGATCATAGGAAGCTCTTCCTCCTGTCCCTTCAGCTGAGCTCGGTGGGAGCCACAGCAGCCTGCAGCCTCCAAAGTCTTCAGGACCTCTTGTTAAAGCTGGCCTAAGGTCACAGTACAAGAGTACAAGCTGAGAAAGGGGTCGTTATCTAAGATGATTTCTACGACAGCGATAACGACGAAGACTCACCCCCAGTGAACTTAGGAAGGACAGGAAGTACAACACGATCAAATGAACTGATGGTGTACAAACACTTGCTATGATTCTCAATTAACATTGTGGGGCAAACAAGGGTAGCATCCAAGACACAACTTACTCTGGCTTATGTTCCTTGGTCGTAAAATATTATCGTCCGTGTAAACCGAGGTACTGTACCTCCATTTTTCATAGGTTCTTGTGTTGCAAGGAGGTCTGTTACAACCTTTAATGTTTAATCTCATCTACTTCGACGATTGTTTGCAATCTGAATGTCATCGGTGCATGTTCGTACTTCCATTATTTTGGTCGTTTTTCATGTCTCTGGTTTACTATGAATCCTTACGTTTGCCTCCAGCATGCTGCACTGAGCAAAGCAGTTGATACCTCAGACAACTACAATAATCATTATCGGTTTCAGATGGGGGTCATTAGAAGACGTTGTACACTTAAGACCCCCTTTAATCAACTCATGACTGTTTACAACAGACAGTACTACTCACGATATACACTTTCTGATTACATTGATACCTTCGGTATTAGTTTATTCCAGTGGTTCCCAAAGTGTGTGTGTGGGGTGGCCTTCAAATAAACATAGCACAAAAAGTAGGGAAATTTGTGTTTGGTGGATAACTTCTCTATTGTAACAATGCTTCTTGGCAGTAAATCTTATACCGCTGGAAAGCCTGTTTATTTTCCTTTTCAATGGTGCCACATTCGTAAGGAACAGGCATTTGTGGGATGAGCAGTAGAGCTGAGTATGTGGGTTGCGCCCATGAAAAAACTGGTCAAATCCTCTCTGCCGAAGCCAAACAGCTTATTTTGCCATTGACTCGTTTGGTGACTGGATGTTTAAAGTTGAAGAAACAAGATGTATTTCCTTACTTTTTGTGCTGTTTATATAAAATATTCTACATCTATAAAAGATGCCACTGCAGAAATATTTGGGAACCACTGGCTTAAACGATCACCATCTATGACTTTGACTGGTTTAAGCTCATCCTTACACTGTATTAGATCTACCTGCTGCATTAGGATATGCAAGTTTACCTCATCCTAGATATCTAGGTAGAGTCTGTATTCTTAGTTGTGCTGTATTTAAATGATATTTAGACTCAGTAGTGGTCGCATTCAGTTTGGGTTGGAACGATGTTTTGGTGCCAAAATGGAGGTACAACCGAATTGATCTGTGAAACGTCTGGGAGGAACTCTCAACGTAACACAACTGGGAGCTCTGTGACAGAGAGATGACCAAATTCAGCCATAGGTGCAGTGTTTCCCAGGCTTGGCTCATAACCTATTACATTAATGCTTCTGTAAACACAAGATGATGTACGTTACCTTGTATTTGTAACCTGTTATTCTTCGTTTAAAAAAAAAGAAAAAAAAAGGGTAGACAGGTATGACAGGCAAGTAAAATCATTACACAGTGGCCTACAACTCGATTACTCTCAAGGAGTTGTTACAGGTTTGAGCTGCGAGTGACTTGAATTATAAACACATCCCTTTTGCCTTGAGGAAATGCCTCTGCAAAATGCATTTGTATCAAATGATATTCTGAAATACCGATTGTTCCCATTGTACTTTTATATATTTTAAAAAAAAGAAACAAAAAAAAGAACCGAGAACAGGGCTGAAAATACACGGAATAGAATCCTTTCCCATTTACGTAAGACAGGCCTAATCCATTTGGATCAGCGGTTGGCAGAACAATACACTCTTACAAGTCCTATGATCCAATATGAACCCACTGCACTGCAGTGTTACGCATTCTACGTTCTCGCTCTGTAAAATAGGTTTGGATAGTGACATCAAAATGAATAAACACAGAAGGCAAAGTCTATGTATATTACATCTGTGCACTTGTCTTGAGCTGTATGACAATACTATAGTATGTTTTCTTCAACAGACGTTGTTTGGAATAAAGTATTACTGTGATTTTGCTGAACATATCACATCTGCGTTCTTTTGTCTAAGACCATCTAACGGCAAAACACACTAGTAAACTTATATAACATGGGGTGCATGTGCACATAGCCTCTCATCGGGCCACAAAGGTGACCAGCTGTTAATGTAAAAGGGTAAATGTGGTATCAGTTGAGTCCGTCTGTGAATCAGTCCAGCGTCTCCCTGCAGAATTCAAGAAGTCTTCTCTGGTTGTAAGGATGCAATGAAAGCTTCATACTCTTTAGGATGACAGCGTTTGTACAACTCCACTTTCCGCCTGATTTGTTTTGGTGTTTCTTGGTAGTAATTCTTCTCATCTCTCGCCATGGCCTGCAAGCAAACCAAGCACTACTTAGAATAACGCCTCAGAGAACGGCAGTGCAGCACGTACAGAGCTACTGAAGACAACAGCATCACAAGACGACACTAGCTTACCTTGTAGTCCTCGCTGTGTTCCCTAATCATGTACTGGACGAATTCAGTGATATCGTTAGAGCACGTAGTTGTGTCCTTTTTTGGGAGACTGGCCTCTGCTTCCATTTCTGTAAAAGTGAATAAGCGGGTACATGTCGTTGATGGTTATACTGTTTACATTCATGATTCGCTACTAGCAATTTCATAATCTCAGGCTGTGAATGTGGCTAACTGGGGTTAGACCCAACCCCCCCTCTCTAAAATATGCAGACACCAAGGAGTGCCATTCAATATTATGCTGCCCACTTAAAAAAGGTATGCAAACCCTATGGACAGTCCAGTAATGTATTCTTCTGTATGCTTTTTCAATCCTACAAGCACTCACAATCCATTAAATCAAGATCCCAGACAAGCAACCCTTTGGACTGCCATTTACAGCGCCATCAGACTGAGAAACCTCAGCCATAGAACTGTTCAGTCCTGGTGCTTTTGTGAACTGTCCTCATCTATTTTTAGCTCTATTCAATAGTCATGAAATTCTCAAAGAAACAGTACACGTTGAAGAGCTTCCGTTCGGTCCCAACATTCAGTCTTAAGATTATTGGCAAGGCAATGGAGAAATGACAAGCGCAGGCGTCTCATTCCCCCATTCAGCCACAGTGAGTGGAATCTGAACACAATACCTCTGATGACGTAGGGTTTCACTAACACAGGCTGATTGACCGGTTCATTATTGCTCTGTAATGTAACAAAGACACAATAATTGTAAGGCAGCACAATAGAGTGGTAAGATCACACTTGTTATCCTGTGTTTGCAGAGTCACGTGGAGCACATTCTTGCCTTTTTGCTGATGGGGAGAACTCCTTTAGCATCAAATGAGAGTCCCATATCCTGCAGGTTTTGCTTGGCTGATTTCCTGTCATCCCATGCCTGTCTGATCTGAGCGCTGTGAAGGTACACAGACAGACACTTTAACTGCAGTTAGAAACTGGGTACATTCTCCACTGTGGATCTTTGAAGGTCACCACACAGCGCACTTGAGTTCTCTCTTCTCCAGCAAAGTTTCATTGTGTTCAGTTTTGATCCCAGAGACAGATGACTGGCCAAGTTAGAGCCTTTATTTTAGAGCTACGACAAACCCTGGAGGCCAATAGTCACCCTTGACTTTAACGTCAAAATGCATTCTCCAGAGGAGGAGTTTGGATGATCTGTACAAAAAACTTTCTCTCTCTCTTTCACACACACCGTCATACCTATTTATACACTAATTAAAGCATAAAACATATGTTTAAGCTAATAGATTCTTCTAAATCGTACATATTTACCAGTACTAAAAAAGCCAAAATAGGGGGGGCAAAATAACCTAAACTAAGGGATTCCGTGCTATTTTTTGTTGTATTCATTATGTTGAGTTTTACAGAATATAAAACAGAACACAGGCGGCACGGTGGCGCAGCAGGTAGTGTCGCAGTCACACAGCTCCAGGGGCCTGGAGGTTGTGGGTTCGATTCCCGCTCCGGGTGACTGTCTGTGAGGAGTTGGTGTGTTCTCCCCGTGTCCGCGTGGGTTTCCTCCGGGTGCTCCGGTTTCCTCCCACAGTCCAAAAACACACGTTGCAGGTGGATTGGCGACTCGAAAGTGTCCGTAGGTGTGAGTGTGTGAGTGAATGTGTGTGTGTCTGTGTTGCCCTGTGAAGGACTGGCGTCCCCTCCAGGGTGTATTCCCGCCTTGCGCCCAATGATTCCAGGTAGGCTCTGGACCCCCCGCGACCCTAAAAAAATTGGATAAGCGGTTACAGATAATGGATGGATGGAAAACAGAACACGTATTATAATGTACGCTCTGGAGTGTAACTGTGGCCTCTATTTATTTGTAGCTAAGCTAAAGAGTTGCGGGCGCAGTGCATTATGGGAATTGTAGTTTTTGTGGCCTCAGTTAAGAGCGGAATGCGGAGTGATCTCTGAACCCATGGAACTACAAATAAAACCTGGAAGTAGTGCAGCCCTCCGCTCCTGAACGGAACTCCTTTTCGCTAGGTTTAAGTTAAATAAGCAGCTCAGGACAAAATCTTTGCGTTACCTTAAACGTTTTAAAAACGTAATAAAACGCCTGTGACAGAAAGAAGCAGCTCCGTGGATTTATTTCTGTATTTTTCACGGTGTACATTTAACTTACCACTCGATCCTCGGTCTCGTCTTCATTATCATCTTCTTCTTCAGCTTCTTTCTGTTCGTGTTGTAATTGAACGTGTTGCGTTTACTGGCTTTCTTCCCCATCGCTGCGGGAGCACGACAACGAGCCGAAAGTGTATAAATATAAGAACTAGTAAACACACACGTGTTATGGCTGTGAAAGAGAGAGTGTGTGAAGAACTAGATCTCTTCTTCGTCTACAAAACAGAGAGGTTGTTCCTGAAGGTCGCCCTCTACCGGTAAAAACAGAGATGAACAGACAACAGCTCCAGTAAACTATTAAAAATAATTGGAGTAGGTCTTTTATTTTTGTGATATTTCGTGAACTACACTTTAAATCCTGAAAGCAATCAGCAAATCAAATGGTCTGACGACATAATTAATGGGCGTGGGGTTTGTCTGTCTGTGAGGAGTGTGGTGTGTTCTCCCTGTGTCTGTGTGGGTTTCCTCCGGGTGACTGTCTGTGAGGAGTGTGGTGTGATCTCCCTGTGTCTGCGTGGGTTTCCTCCGGGTGACTGTCTGTGAGGAGAGTGGTGTGATCTCCCTGTGTCTGCGTGGGTTTCCTCTGGGTGACTGTCTGTGAGGAGAGTGGTGTGATCTCCCTGTGTCTGCGTGGGTTTCCTCTGGGTGACTGTCTGTGAGGAGAGTGGTGTGTTCTCCCTGTGTCTGCGTGGGTTTCCTCCGGGTGACTGTCTGTGAGGAGTGTGGTGTGTTCTCCCTGTGTCTGTGTGGGTTTCCTCTGGGTGACTGTCTGTGAGGAGTGTGGTGTGATCTCCCTGTGTCTGCGTGGGTTTCCTCTGGGTGACTGTCTGTGAGGAGAGTGGTGTGTTCTCCCTGTGTCTGTGTGGGTTTCCTCCGGGTGACTGTCTGTGAGGAGTGTGGTGTGTTCTCCCTGTGTCTGCGTGGGTTTCCTCTGGGTGACTGTCTGTGAGGAGAGTGGTGTGTTCTCCCTGTGTCTGTGTGGGTTTCCTCCGGGTGACTGTCTGTGAGGAGTGTGGTGTGTTCTCCCTGTGTCTGCGTGGGTTTCCTCTGGGTGACTGTCTGTGAGGAGTGTGGTGTGTTCTCCCTGTGTCTGCGTTATAGATTATAGGTTATAGACAATGAATGAATGAATAATAAGGACATTTGTCCCTTTTTCTTGGGGACAAAATGTGCCATTATTTTATATATTTTTTATTTTTAAAATATATACATAGCCAAACAACTTTTATCCAGCAGGAGAGAATAAAGATTTTAGGCCCTTTTTTTTAGAAATGTGGATATTCAGATAAAATTTTAGAATAATTTTGACTAATATGATGATAATAATAATAATAATATTTTAATGATGATGTATTTGTTCAAATAAGCATTGTGGTCTGGGGTTTGTTTGTCATACAGTGGGGTGGACGTTTTAATGAAAACAACCTAGAAAAACTGTTGAAACGATTCCGCTTCTATAACTCCAGATGGCGCTGTTCATCAAGAAAAATTACACCAAAGAGTCTTCATTCGTTTGTGATTGAATCCTTTGTTGAAAACATTTGTCAGGTATCATTAGTCATTCACAGGACGCCTCTGTCACGCCCCCCGAAGGTCTACACTTACATTTTCAATTTAAAAATGTTCTCCTTATAACTTATGATCTATGAAATCACCAATCAGCCAAAACAGGAAAGCGACCTCCTTGTTTCTACACAGCGCTGCAGTGACACGCATGTGGTTGTGGTGTGTTAGCGTGTGTTTGCAGGTTTGCAAGTGGATCAGACACAGCAGTGCTGCTTGAGTTTTCAAACATATCCATGCTATACTTTCAGGTATCTTTCAGGTATAAAAGTAGGCACAATATGACTTTAAAGGAACACACTAGGTAGGATTTGGTGTTTTGCTCCTGGGCTCCCCCTACAGTTGCACAATCTAATTCACATTTACAGATCTGTCCTGAAATCAAGGGTGGGGGTTATTTCCTACCTTTATCCAATGCTACATAGTGCAGTTCCTGCAGTGCTGACAGTAACAACAACAACATTATCGCAACACAACAATGGTTTTTAAGTTGTAACTTTAATGTGAAAATACTATAGATGTTTCCTCACCATTTGCTGCTCTACAGTCTGTTTTTGTGCTGGAAACTAGTCTAATGTTTACGAATCGGTCCAGTGTTCTAGTCTTTCTCTCTCTCTACTCACAGAAGAGGCATCTGAAGTGTTTTTTAGATAATGGAGATAACTCCAAATACTGAAAAGCATGAACCAAATGAGGATATTGCTCTATTCCTGCCCCATAGGTGGGTCATTTTGACTTACTTTTGCTGTTCCGGGTCACTTAAGGTGGAAATGCATTAACGAAAGTGCTACAAAAAGCCACGTACAAACAACATTTGGGTTTCCTCCTTAAATACACTGTTCCACCTTAAAAGCACTTAGCCACGGAACGTAAACAAGCAGAGTACTGCGAATGCCCACAATCGTAGACGTTCCCTTTAATGGAGATTATTTAATTTTACACTTGTCGTTGTTCTCTTTTAACTCTAGATGGCGCTGTTCGTCCAAGAAACAGTGCGTCAATAAACATCCAGCAGTGTATTGCTTGCACTTTCCGCTTCTGTTGGAAAATTAATGAAACTGAAACAATTAAGATAGCACCCTTTTCGTTTTTCATACAGTGCGGTCTGGTGGGGGGGGGGCGTCATTGGAGCTTTAACGTCCCCACAACGTAAATAACCCAAGTTTAAGGGGAAGGGGAAGGATGGGGTAAAGTTAATGCAAGTTTATGGATAGGGTTCTGCTTCTATTAGATGTTGTCACGTTTAGGGTCCCTACAAAATGAATGGAAGGCTATTAAACGTCCCCAAAAATGCACGAAAACTAAGTCGTGTGTGTAGGGTTTCAGCGCTGTTTCTCTCTGTGTGTGTGTGCGTGTGTGTGTGTGTGAAAGGAAATGAGGAAATAAACGAATGCATCAGCGCGTTGTGTGACACGGCAGATGAGTGGATGACAGAAAAGAGAGAAAGAGGGAGGACGAGAGAGGAAAAGATAAGAAAACCGTTTGTTTGGTCGCGTTCACGTGTAGGTGTGGGGGCTCGGTGGTAAACAAGAGGACGAGTAGGGTTTTTCGGGGCGGAGGGAGAGAGAAAGGAAGAGTGAGAGTCATTCAGGGTTCGTTGGGGGAGTGGAGAGGAGGAGAAGGTGGTGGTGGTGGTGGAGGAAGAAGAGGAGGAGGAGGTGGTGGAGGACACTCGCAGTGGCAGAGCCCGGGCGACGAGGTTGGGCCTGAAGCCCAGGAAAACATGGAGCTCGAGAATATCGTGGCCAACACCGTTCTCCTGAAGGCGAGGGAAGGTAAGAGCAGTGCCCGGGATCGGCGCGCCTCTCCGCGGCTTCACGCCTCACCTCCACCCGCCACCGCGGAGCAGAGCACAGCTAGAGCTGGAGGAGGAGATAAGAGATTGAGGGACAGAGAGGGGATTCCCCGAGGAAAACACTTACAGCCTGAAACACACTGGAGCATTAATATACTGAACGCACTCGCCCTTTGAACGTCGAGGCGCTTTAATGAGGTTTTAGAGGCTTATTTGGGGCTTGTTTTCTTGTCGTTACCCCCCCGCGGAACAGCGGCAGAAGCAGCAACAGCAAGCCGCTGCTGGTTCCTAGTATTGAGCATGGCCAAGCTCGGCAGACATGGACCTGTCAGTCAGGAAACAACATAACGTTACCGCAGCGACCACCCATCAGCCGTCCCCCCCCGAAAAACGGACAGAGAACGAGGCGAAATACTCGCTAAAACACACGAATAACCACCGTCTGCAGTGACAGGAGCGTGATTTATTTGCGGGTGGTGGGCAGCGCTGTCGGCCGAGAGCAGATAGATTAGAGGAGCTCAGAGATAAGGTGGTGCTATTATGATATTAGCTACAAAGTCGGACGGAGAAAAGGCCAACAGCAGGCAACAGATGCGTCTACACAAGCGACTCGCTCACGTACACTGAAATTCCAGGTTGATTTTCAGCAGGTGGACATCTACAGACCTCACATTTCCACCGTTATTAACGTTGGGGGAGGTCAGATGTCCTTACAACGTCGGTGAAGTAGCCCATCCACGCAGCAGGCTGAGGGGCCGTGGCGGTGAAGGCTAGGGGCTGGTTGCTAGCCCTGAAGGGAATTTTTAAAAGGGCTCGCGTGTGCTGTTTTCTAACGGTTTTAACGGCTCTTTGAGGTGTAATTCGTCGTTATAACAGTTAATAGGTCTGTTCAAGACTGCAGGTTTCATTGTGGTCTGTGTTTTATGGTTTGTGCTGCGTTGTAGCTAGCTTTGCAAGCACAAGTTAATTATCATTTCCTGCATTTTCAGAAAATATTTTCTGTGTGTGAGAGAGTGTGTGCCAGCCAGGGAAATGTTTTGGGGACCATAACCTGTTTAAACACTCACATTGTGAGGACTTCACATTAGGAGAACTGGTCCCTATAATGTAAAACCATTTAATAATTACATTTTAAGGTTTTAACATGTGTTAAGATTCAGGGCTAGAGTGGGGCTAATTGTGCTTATGAATAAGGCAAGGACAAGTCTCTACAAAACGTATAGAAGTCTATTTAGTGGCCTCATAATACATGAAAACCAGCTTGTGTTACTCAGATATATAATATGGGGATTGTATTGTTTGTGGGGATCCCAAACCAGTCATAAATGTGTTACATTTTAAGGTGCAGACATGTTAAATTTAGGGTACAGTTAGAGTTAGGCTAGTATCAGGCCTAGTATGAGGTAAGGGTAAGTTTCCAAAAATGAATGGAAATATAAGTACAGGCCCCACACTGCATAAAAACAAATGTGTGTTTGCTCTCCCCCTTCATCTGCTTTCATCACATCCTCTTTCTTAACCCATTTTTATTGCGAGAACGTGTTTCAGAACTGCTGAGGTCTGAGCTTCACACTTCATGCAGGTTCGACAACTAACTTTATGGTAGACAGATAACCTTGATTTATGACTGAAGACTATTCGTGTCAACATTGGCAATAAGTTGAATTAGATTAATTAATGTTGAAGAAGGAGAAAACTGTAAAGTTTAAGTACAAAACTGAGCTGGTAGCCACATCTCCAGCCACATCACTTTCCTACTGCATTTAGTTTGGCAATCCAAGATGAGATTATAAAACGTTAATCAATGCTTTGCAGTTTGTTTAAAAATTTCTGTAGCCTACATTATGCTTTTCCTCTGTCATTTATAAGTAGTGTTTACTCTGCTTTTAGTCCTTTAATTTAATGTTTATATACAAATAGTGACCAGCAAACACACGTATTAAAGAGTGCCTCCAGTGTGAATAGACGTTTGTTTTTGCCAAACTAATGCTTTGAAATGGCAGTGTTCAACCATCAGTCTCAAGGTGTAGAGTCACATCTAATGCCACTTTTTCCACTGCTTGGTCCCTACATGCCTCTGCTCTACTCTGATTTTTCATTTTTTTCATTAAGGTAATTTGGTAGCTGCATCCAGGTTCTTTTTTAGTCCCTGCTCACTTGTGGTTCCAAACGACCCAAGTAAGGACTAACTACATTTTGCAGAGCACTGATTGGCCAGAGACTTGCCAATCACAGCAAAAGACATCCAGTACAAATTAGCCATCTGTAAATTCTCCTGCTTGTAGCTTGTAAAATTACGCCGTGGTCTTTTGAAGGGGTTCAATCTTTTCTTGGATCGGTGGCTGACGAAATAATCTAGCGAGAGCTGGATGCTGCAACAAGGAAGGAACAAACAAACTCTACTGATCTGTTTGAATCTGTCCCAAACAACCACAACAACAAGCTAATACAACACTGCTTAATGTTACTGGTACAGCTGTTGTGGTTTCCAAAGCCTGTCACCTGTGTCTTGCAATGTCTAGCTACATTTCAAGGGAAAATCTACTACGAACAAGGGTCCAACATGCTAGCAAAGCCGGGTAAAGTTGATTAGAGTAGGTACCATGCAGTGGAAAAGCACCATGATATATTTGTAAAGGTAGATGATTATTTTTCTTGGAAATATATTATTGACATGCCATTTTGGGAACAGACATGAGTTTTATTGTTAAACAGTGACTGGATGTGGCTTTATTGACATCATTAGTTTCTTTCCTTGTGGGATCTCAAAGCTGGGCTTTGCCCATGTATCCCACTTTAAAATGTCTTACTGTTTGCATTGTTTTATTTATTTTACAGGGGATATTTGGAGTTATATTCTTGTGTATTTAAATTCAGTATCTTTGCATTTTATATGAATATAACTGAGCCTCCTCTTTTATACCACTGTGTTACCAATTATACAGCTTTACTAGTGTGTGCTGACAACTACAGCCAGTGTCCTTTTCAATCCAGTGCCTTAACTGCATAAACAATGCAGCCCATATGCCATTTGCATTGTGCCCTCTTCCCACACTGATAAAAGCACAGGTCTGATACCATGCTGGTACCATTAGAGTATCTTTGCTGCCAGACTTTTTTTTTTTTTTTAAATTGCAAATACTGGAGTGTTAGCATTGGCTTCCTGCCGGCGTCCAACACAGAGTTGACTTTACCTAGCAGATGTTTGATTTTGAACTCTTCGTTATTTACCCAAACGTCTTTGGAGTGTTCCTCACACTTACACTGATGTAGATCAGGGATGTGACCTGGAATCTTGAGGGGGAAACCCGTTCAGAAGATTTTTTTTTCTGTCTCTTGGCATGTGGAGGGCTTCATGCTGTGCTCTCTCCAGCAGCTGAGGTGTACAGCCTTATCAGAGTCTCTCCCCATGCAGTCTTATGAATTGCCTGTAATCTGAATATCCTCTTTCAGTGACAGCTAATATTCTTCAAGTCCTTGCTTGTCTTATCCTCAAAACTGCACCTAACTGACTAAAAGCTCCTGGCTTTGACGAGAGCCCTCTGACGGGAACAGAAGAGGAAAAATATTTGACGGAGCTGAGGGCCATAGAGCAGTAGAGATCCATGACCTTTCTGCATATGTTGTGTTGACAAGCGGCTTCCCTAATAGCAAGGCCGTTCTGCCTCACACCTGGGTCTGTCATTCTAAACAGAGTCAGAGCTGCCCCGGTGACGTTAGCCCTGAGCTGGATGTCATGCCAAGAGGACACTCCCACGGTGGGGACACAGTTCTTTTCCTGACGTTACCCCCAGGAGGGCTACATTGACATTATAATCACACCTGGAGGGAATTTCACAAAGCATGATTTCCCAGTAAGGCAGATAGTTTAACTCTTCAGGCTGCAAGGGCCTGTAAGTGAGCCCACAGCACATTACTGGTGTATTAGGTTAATAGTAATTACACTGTAAATGATAGTACTCAGTAAGTCTTAAGATCTTAAAGGGCTTATAATAAGTCTGCAGGAGTTAAGCTAAGAGTCAAGTCTGAAAAGTTGTTTCTGTTGTGTCCCTAAAGGTTATTCAGCTTTATTGAGAAATACTACTTTGTTATATCCCCCTGGGTTTTGGTCACTGATGACTTTTAAGGCTGGGATAGAAACTGATCCCACATCAGTTTATTAACATGTAATGTATCATATTTCCGTTAAACAGTACGAAAGTAAACCACAATAAAATCCCAGATGGTTAGTATTTTATTCCCCAAGGACCCTCAAAGCCAAGGGAGGTGAAATCAGAATAGGGAGGTGAGATTGGGCACCACACCGGAGCTCCTGAAAACCGAAGGGTTATCAGACGGCCAGTAACTGATGCTGATTCTCTGGTTAACACATGCGTGGCAGTAGAAATGTGCTGGTTCATTTCGTTTCACAATTAAAAACAAAGACATCTCATGCAAAAAGTACATTCTTGCCACCTCCTTTTCTATTTTAAATGGTGTTGTGCTAGAAGACATTCTGAGATTTCTTCTAGAGCTTGGTAAAATTCTGCCAAGTTCCACCTTAAATGGTTTAATGATGTATTCAAACACATTCTCCTTTGTGCTCTCATTTGTGCCTCTTAAAAATGGATTTCAGTTTTGTCTATGCAGCAAGTATTTCCACAAAAACAACCAAATTGAGGTGTATGACTGTATAATTACTGATTACCTGTTAAACAATCTTAATCTCGCATAATGACTTTTACAGGATTAAATGAGGCGAACAGAAAAAAAAAACCCAATGTCTGCAGAGTTGTTGTTCATTTGGGTCTATATTTGTTTATATATTTTATTTAAATGAGTATATATTGCTGCTAAATTAGTGTTTTTCAAAACAAAACGGGAAGAAACGACTTCAGGAGTTTTCACGCAATTTTAAAATACAACGACAATACTGATAACCGTGATCATTTTAGCCACTCTGATGGTGGTATTACATTTTCATATCGTTCCGTGTCTAGTTCGTGAAAGATTTTGGTTGAGGCTAACAGTCAGCTGAAGATGGAGGCTCTGTTTTGTGGCTGGTTACCAGGGGCAGAGTTTATTTTGAAATTCAATACCTGTTTGTGAGTGGTAGCCAGTGTTAGCATTCCTTTAGCTTAAGCCTGACTAGCCAGAAGGAAAGCGGCGGCGAGGGCCGCCGCACTCGGAACAGCCTGCAGCCTGAGTCTATTTTGATAGGTCTGTGGTTCTCATGTGAAAACAAACACCAGATTTATCAAAGCATTCAGAGCATGAGGAGCGTATGTAATTTGCATTTAGTTTTAATAGTGCAGTCAGGGATTTCAGGGGGAACATTAATTTGATCAACCAAGAACATAAGAACACTCTGCCCTGTACTTTCCATCTGCGTAATTGTTCACATTCTTTGCGAAACCAGGCCCTAAGGGTCACTACACTATAGTTAAAACTCGTGACCTACACAGTAGTGTACAGTGTTACTGAATATAGCTTCAGGTTGTAGATGGATTGATACTCATCTCTAAAACATTGCTAATGTACACAGTGTACTGTTTTCAGGTTCCCACAAATAAGTCGATTTGTATGCATTCAGTGCAGACAACAGTTGAATCATTGAGGCAAGTCTCCCTTAGGGTGAAGCAAACTCCATGCAGTGTCTTCAGCTGAGAAACAGTTAGCTTACAGTAGCTCGCTAATCCTATATTTACCATATCCCTTCCTCTACAGACCCTGGCGCAGTATCCGGTAAAATCCACAATATCAAATTGAATTAGGCCTGCAAAATGATTTGATCACATTATTTATCAGTGGACATATGACCGAGGGTTTGGTCTTCCCCTCAGACGGATAACACATACAAGGTCATTCTCTACGTATGACCTTCAGGTTTCATGACGTAAACCAAAATCCTGCCTGAATCTGACCATTATGTAAGTTTAGAAAAGCCCCACATTTGATGCTGTTTGAGGACAGCACTGTAGTATATCCTTTCTCTGTTCAGTGATACACGGGTTCCCTATTTAACAACGCATGTATCACCACGCAGTAGGGTTTCAAACTGTGATAGCTTAAATACGTTAGCCCTTAGCATACAGTTACTGTTATCCTTCTGCTGTATATTTGTTTTATATTAAGCGATTATGTAAATGTAATTGCATAATTACATGGTTACTTACGTAACAAATCTTGTTGCCACTTGCTAAACAATGACAGAACAAGGCGAATATGTACAGGATGATATTCATACTTCCTGTTATAAATATGGTAACGAATTAAGGTTTATTCACCACCTTTTCACCAGAATTTCTCTGTTTGTTTGAGTAAGCTACGATGGGGGACCTAATCTAGATTTACAGCCTGCCATTGTTGTCGTTGCTGATAATTCTAACTTCTGAGGGCTAAGATAATATGATTAGTCACACTGCAGGGAAGCACGAATTCTCCACAACTTATTTATCTGAGCTTCGCCTCTGAAGCCCACCTGTAACTTCTCAGAAACATGGTCTAATTTCTGTTTCTAATCTAATAGCCTTTTACAGGTTATATTGTTCCTTTGGCTAATTTGATCTCTGCTCTTTTTCTGGACAGGAGGGGGTGGCAACCGTAAAGGCAAGAGCAAGAAGTGGAAACAGATGCTTCAATTCCCTCACATAAGCTTGTGTGAGGAGCTCCGCCAAACTATAGGTACACGCACCTTTTGTTTGTCATCTTCTATGTATGGTCTTCTTGACAGTGGGACACAACTTCCGGCAGGTGCAGTCACTTTTGAATTAAAGTGATTCATACAGACATAGCAGAGGCTGCTGTAAGTGATTCTGAGGTTTCAGTGGGTTCATATTTCCTGACAAATCAGAAAGGTGAGAGATTGGACTGTTCGCTGTGAAAGATGTGCAGTTATGTTCTAGGACAGTGGTCACTGCAGTGATGTCGACAAAAATTAATATTGAATGAATGCAAAAATGCCTAACAGTCAGTGGAGGTTACAGTGTTGTGCCGATTTGACAATTCAGTTGGGTTGCCATGACTTCAATTATTTTTAAAACATTTTATATTTTATTCATAATCATCTATTTTTTATTTAGCTGTGTCCATTTTCACCTCTCAAGAGACTCCACCAGTTGCACACGTTGCACCAGTCTCAGGAGGGCGTGGGCGAGAATGTGCTTCCTTAGAGAGTGAGGCCGACCCACCGCTTCTTTTTGCGCTGCTGCTAATGCAACACCACTTAACAGCTTAACATGCCAGAAGAGAGTGCAAACTGCCCAGATTAATCACATAATCTGACAGATGCATGTGCTAGCTAGCACCATTAGCAGAGGGATGAGGTGGGTGTAGCCATCCTACCCACCAAGAAAGTGAGGCCGTTTGTTCTCAGTAGAACTGACTCCTAGCCTGGGATGGTGGCGGAGGAAACACTGTGGATAGAACTCACGATTTCATGATAATATTGGCCAGTGTGCCACTCAGGAGCATGCCAAAATATTCTTAAAATATGTAACGAAAACATGACCTTCATATCAGTGGAAGAGGTGGTAGAAGTCATTAATTACATCGTAGGAAGAAGAAAATACATCCAAAGGAGTGAAGAATTAATAACCCTTACTTTAAGGTAATTTAGAAGTTGGGTAAAGTAAATGGTGGCCTATAATGTGCCAACAACTAGCAGCTATTCCTTTTCATACCCATGTTCCTTTAAATATGATCAAATCTGCAGCATGTTGTGAATTAATTTGTGAGCGGCTGCAGTGCTTGATGATGTCGGTGGGTTTGGGTAGGGGTTTTGTTGTGTTGGGACAAAGGGCTTTTCTTGTTCCGGCCTTGTTTTTGTGGTTAGGAATTAGCATCTGCTTAAAGTAAATTCATTCTGTGACACACAAGCACACACGTTTACACACACACACACACACACACACACAAGCACACACACACACACAATCTCTCTATCTCTCACTGTTTGGTTTTGCAACCTTGCAGCCTTATTGCATCCTTTGACCGCAGGAAGACAGCAACTCAGAAGTGTATTTCATAAACTCCAAAAATGAGTTTGTTCTATTTTATCACTCCCCAAACAGCTTATCTGTTTTTGCAGTTTGTTGCTAAATAAAAAAACAAAACCAAAAAAACAGCAAGATGCAAAGAAGCAGCATTCCTCAGAAATTAGAGAGAGTGCTCAGAGGTGGTTGGAGAAGCTTAAGAGCGATTCAGCAGAGTTGGCAGCTTGGGTCTCTTGCAGTTACGTGGAGGAAACTGTGGCCAGGCCAGAAAGAGGAAGTTGCCTCTCCTGTTTGGTAGTGTTCACCCCACCACTCGAAAGAAAGTGAGTGACGGCTCTGTCGTCACAGATTTCGCATGTGGAAATGAAAGTCGATTGATGCACTATGGACTGAGTCCTTCTGTGGAGCTTTATTAGCAAGCTTTAATGTGCACAATTAGCGCTTGATTCTTCTTGAGTACGTTTGCATGTGTGATGTAGCACGCTCGTTTTGTTTTGTTTTTTATTTGCAGAATCAGTTTCCTCAGTTTTAGTTCACAGATCACTTTCTCATAACACAAAGAGTGCTACGGATCTGTTGATACCGCACTCCTCCCCCAAAAAAACAGGAAAAAGATGATATACCACAGTGCACTATTCACATATTCACTAATACCCCGTGTCACATGCGAGGGCCACGTAGAGAGGCATGTTCTAATCTAGAATCAAGTCAAGAGCGCTTGATAAACCAAGATCACTGAGCAGAACAGAGCTACCCAAGGACACTTCTGGAAGAGGCCTGCTGTGTTTCACAATCACTCCCAGCTTCCTGAATGCTGGTGGCTCGGTCTGAAACCAGAATAAAAGAAATAAACTGCGAGATATGTGCCCTCTTCCATCGGCATCTGTCAAACGATTCCTGGAAAGTTCAGTCTCACATCACGCCTGCTAAAAGAGACACTGTAATAGTGATAATCAGAAACTGTAAGAAAATGATCAGTTCATGGGTTGCAGTCACACCCTCATTGGATCTAATGGAAAACTGTATCAAACGCATTTCTCTGCTCTTGTGAGTGAATCTGTGTTATTCATACACAGATCTTACACAAGCTTTAGTAATTGTCTTATTTCACTCGTGTTTTGATGTAGTGTTTAAGAGACTACAGACACAAGCCATGTATTCTTTTGTATCATTGTTTTCTGAGTCCCTACACCCTCCATAGTGCACAGTGTTGGTCATAATATAAGGGTCTCTGCACTTATGTAGTGCATAATATGTAGAAAATCATTTTTAATGAGCTGTTTTCTGGTTGAAATAGCGAAATGATTACTGCCTGGTGTAGTATTATTAGTTTTATTATCTATGATGGGCACTATGTAGGGAGTATGGCGCTATTTTGGGACGCGGCCCGAGCCCTACTACTTATATTTCTTTAATATAAAGTTTCAATAATGATATGATTTTTAAACACATTATCAATATTTCACTACACGTTATTTACAGTGTCTGTCACTCACTGACAGTCATTAGAGGGCGCTGTCATCAGTTCAGCACTCAATTTGAAAGTTAATTATTAATTATTAACATTGACAAAGCCGAGAGGTGGTTGTTTGATGTTGATGTCGATGTTGTGTTGTCTTCAGTTCTTGGCAGATTTTCTGTGGCTTTCCTTTTGTAGTTCATATCGATATCGGAATTATATCGTATCACCCAAAATTAAGAACTGTATTGTGATCTTTTTTGGCCGTATCGTCCAGCTCTAAGCTGTGTGTTTGAGTAACGAGTAGGTCCCCAATATGGCGGCTACTCTACACAGTGATGTCAGCTGGGACCCATGGATATAATGCTTTACATACATGACAATGACACGTCCTCAATAGCACTCCCTTGTGGAGCAGTTCCTAAATGAGAGCTAGTGGGTTACTTAGTTAGATACAAGCCTGTTCCACGAGGTGAGATATGTAAAAACACAAAGAGAGAGAGAGTAAAGGGAAGAAAAGGTTAAAGTGAACTGCGTCACTGGTCTTTTTATGCTTATTCTTTGTGTAAATAATTAAAAGAGCATTAGACAATCTTAAAACCTGATCTGGGACAGCATCTATTGGACATTCAGGGGCTATAGGGAGGTGCTAACACATTACAGTATTGAAAACTTTTAAAGGAATCTTAAAATCAATGGAAAACGAACAGTGAATCCGTTCAGTGAAGATACAACAGGTGTGATATGGTCTTCTTTTGGGACTTGTGAGTTCTGTGGCTGCTGCGTTCTGTCTGTAGCCGTTTAAGGGCATTTAACCTGAAAAATGCATTGCAGTGATACAGCCGTGAAAGAACTAGAGCAAGCATCTGCTTCCTTCCTCACACATGGATGTCCTTAATGCAAACTCTTTGTCATAGCTGCTTTTTTTTTGTGCGTTTCCTTATTTTCAATTTCATCAGTTTATTCCTTTTATAACTGTGCAACAACCGAGTTCTCTATTCAGTTCTGTTCTCTTGTTGCAGCGTATGAAATAATCTAATTCGTGATATACTTCTTAAAGGTTTGGACCTGAGGCAGATTTTCTCTAACCCTTCTGGCACAACACACACTTTGAGTGTTTACCCATGTCCCCCGTTGTTTAAAAGAAGGGACAACTTCACGGGATTCAAGTTTTTGTCGCTGGAGTTTAGGTACAGCTCGTCAAAATAGAGTTATACCTCTACATCTAGTCTGTAACTTGTTTGACTAATGTCAAAAACACTGTTTTAACGAGTGAAAAAAAAAGAAACCACAAAGTGAGCTGGACATTGTGGCGTTGTGAAATGCCAGAGAAAAAAAACATTTTCATTTTCAATGAAAGCAGTACAGAGTCACTATTCAGCAACTTTCAACCTCTTAAATTACTCTGAACCCTCTTGGCTACACTGTGCCGTGACCCTCCTGTAAGAAAGAGGTTATGATGAGAGAGTGGGGCCTAAAAAGTCCCTATTAAGTTTAAATTCAATCATATGATTTCTTTTTGGAGTTGGAGCCTAATTTGTCTCAGGGTCGATATCATCAGTAGACGGGGTGGAGATGTGTATCAGTTCACCCCAAGCCATCCGGATATCTGCCCTGCGCAAACATTGGTTCTTCATTCACTGTGTGTGTGTGGGGGGGTGGGGTGGGGTGGTGGTGTTCATCCCATTAGCTTGAGATTTGACATAACTTAGGTTTATCGGTGCAGCACAGGATCAAAAGTGCATCTGTGCTGAAGGAGCAGCAGGGAGTTTTTTTGGGTAAGAAAAGCTTTGCAAAGTTGCTCAGACTCGCTTTGCATCTCAGCTACGATCTTCTTTCGAGCTACACCCATGGAGCTGCCTGTTCCCCAAGAAAGGCAAATCAGCTTGTCAGAAGCAGGAAGTGAAAACCCAGTATCACTCTGTAGCTCACATGTTCGAGACAGAAGATAACAAAGCGAACGTCTCTGTTTGGTTTGTTCACCTGGTATCTCAGGCTTCATCGTATGGCTTATGACCAAAGCAGCTGGCAACGTCTACAGAGGCCCACGTTCTACTTTAGAAGTTACACCCTAAGCCCTTTGATATACTATGTAAATGACTGAATTTCCTGTCAGTGTATCCACTAAGTAAAAGGCCTTCTTGTTTTCAAGAGACACTTCCGAAGAGATTAACACAAAGATAATCCGCATGCATTAGAAGATGAAAGTCAAAGGAAAATAAGTGGGAAAAAAAAAACAAACCAAAACAGGAATTTCCAGAATTTCCCAAACTGGTTCTTTTCACCACAAAGTTAGGCCTGGAACCAAAAATGTCACCGTGAACAGTGCTGAAAGATTTAATCACTGGTAGTTTCACTCTTGTCTCAGATCTGAAAAGAATCGACAGGTTTTTGTTTACATGTTTCCACTATGAGTCGAACTGTTACTATGGAGCTACTACGGAGTAAAGGGAGAACTTATCAGATCAGACTTACCCCAGAATCCAGCCCTGAATTTCACTCACACAGAGTCCACTTCTGAAACTATTACAACAGAAGGTTTAACAAAAGCAATTATGAAAAATGGCATTAGATATTGTTCATTATTATTTATTATTGTTTATTTATTATTTAGATGTTGTAGGTTGTGTTTGATGATGTGTTAAATGTCATCTATGTCCAAAGAAATAGTAACATAGCTCTGTTTTTGTGTATTATTAGTTTATTACATCAGCTCTTCCACGTTGTGTGGAAATTTCATGAGGAACGGACCAATAGGAGTGCTCTAAAATTGACTTTTTTGAAAGATAAGAAGGGGGTTTTTTGCTACGTACAAAATTACTTGGAATTTGTTTTTCTCTTTTTCACTCTGACAATGTTTTCCATCACTTAATGACCATTTAATAGAAATGGAATCATTTTGTAGAAATGTAAGTAATTATTTAACGTGTGTGGAACAAGGGAACAGTAACAGATGTTTTCTTCGTGCAAAAACAAGACAGGACACACATCCCTTACCTTCAAGTCACATCTGAGATCTGAATTTAATCTGAAATCATAGCATGCTTCTGTTGCTTTCAATAGCTGGACGTTTCGTGGGGGGGCAATGTTCACTGAAGTTTGTTACCCACCACCAGTCCTTTCAGAGCTTCATTCAACAAGAATTCTTTACTCCCTTTTGCTTTGACACGGTCACAGAAGGCTGCATGGTGCTGTTGCTAATGTCATCACTCAGACTAGGGACTTAATTTGCAGTCAGCTGAACCGCAAGCCCCATCTGCCAGCTTTATTGTGTCTCAGTTAGTGAAAGGCAGCAGTTGTCCTGTTTGGCAAATGCCCTCGCAGAAGAAAAAATATAACACTTGAACTGTTAGCAAAAATTAGGAGGTTTTAATGAACGTTTGAACATTAATCTTTAAGAAGATGACAGTAAGTGGGTAGATGAGCTGTTTTGTTACCAGGAAAGTCTTGAGGATCTTATATATATCATCACTGTCCAATTAAAAACGTTCATTCATTTTCTGCAAGTGATTATCCAGTTCAGGGCAGCGGTGGGTCCGGAGCCTACCCGGAGTCGCTGGGCACAAGGTGGTATCATGTCCTTCGCAGGGCGACATTCACTCACACATTAACACTTTTGGACACTTTTGAGTCTCCAATTCACCTACCAACGTGTGTTTTTGGAGCGTGGGGGGAAACCGGAGCACCCGGAGGAAACCCACGCAGACACAGGGAGAACACACCACACTCCCCACAGACAGTCACCCGGAGGAAACCCACGCAGACACAGAGAGAACACACCACACTCCTCACAGACAGTCACCCGGAGGAAACCCACGCAGACACAGGGAGAACACACCACACTCCTCACAGACAGTCACCCGGAGGAAACCCACGCAGACACAGAGAGAACACACCACACTCCTCACAGACAGTCACCTGGAGGAAACCCACGCAGACACAGGGTGAACGCACCACACTCCTCACAGACAGTCACCCGGAGGAAACCCACGCAGACACAGGGAGAACACACCACACTCCTCACAGACAGTCACCCGGAGGAAACCCACGCAGACACAGGGAGAACACACCACACTCCTCACAGACAGTCACCCGGAGGAAACCCACCCAGACACAGAGAGAACACACCACACTCCTCACAGACAGTCACCCGGAGGAAACCCACGCAGACACAGGGAGAACACACCACACTCCTCACAGACAGTCACCCGGAGGAAACCCACGCAGACACAGAGAGAACACACCACACTCCTCACAGACAGTCACCCGGAGGAAACCCACGCAGACACAGAGAGAACACACCACACTCCTCACAGACAGTCACTCGGAGGAAACCCACGCAGACACAGGGAGAACACACCACACTCCTCACAGACAGTCACCCGGAGGAAACCCACCCAGACACAGAGAGAACACACCACACTCCTCACAGACAGTCACCCGGAGCAGGACTCAAACCCAACCTCCAGGACCCTGGAGCTGTGACATACCATGTACCTCCATGTATCTCCCAAAATGCAAACTTTACAGGAGAAGGAAAAAACCTTCTTAACTTTCAATGGAAGCCAATGTAAAAAGATCTTATTCCAAGTCATTTTGGAGCATTTCTATACACAATGTGAAGGTCCTTCCTCCTTGTTCATGTGTACAATACTGTCTTAAAGCATTCGCAATAATGTTCCTCTTCATTATTTTCCGGCCGTAAATACGTCATAGGAATTCCATTGTTCTCTATTTTGGCAAGGCCTCTATACCAGACCATTGGTTTTTTGAAAACAGTGGCCTTATTTAATTGAATAACAACATGTAGTTAGTGATTCAGGTGGCTTACACTGTGCCTCAAATAAGGCAAATATGTTGTGGGAGGCGTTTGCCACTGCTAGTGGCAAAACAAGCTACAAATGAAGTTCCCTAATCCAGTGTTGACACCATGTTAAATCGCTCATATGATCAGACTCCTTTCTCTTAATGGAGTCTTTTGAAGGGCTATAAGTAGACAAGGCATTATCAACTCATATTTAAGGTGAATGCAGGATTCTTTTAAATCATTATGATCTCAAATCCTTGTCTGAAGCTAGTGGTTGTATTAGAGCTGGACGATATTGTCAAAATTTATATCACGATATATTTCTTATCGGATATCGACACGAACCGTATGAAATCCAGTGCCCTGTAATGACCTTCAATCAGTGACAGACGCTGTAAATAAAGTACATTAAAATATTAATGTGTTTAAAATCATATCATTGTTTTTGAAACATTTTACATTGCGATAAATATTGATATCGATCTATTGACGAGCCCTAGGTGGTATCGTGTACTGCTCTTTCTGAAGATTTGTCAGCGAACCAGTTTTCTGTGATCAGCAGATAATAGGTGAATCAAGTCAGCAAAACTGCACACTTACAAACTGTCCCCAAAAATGTTAGCAACCCTGTTTCCTCTTCCTTTTTTTATCCTTTTGCACAATAACGGTTGAACAAGATTATTCTGTAGGCAGGGAATCCCTGCTGTCAATATACTTTAGTACAAGTTAGCAGCTCAGTGTTGCTGTAATATATGAGTGTTTTGCCAATTTGCTCTGCCATTGAGGAAAGAACAGAGCCTCCATCTTAGCTGGCAATGCAGGAAACTCCCAGCTTCCGTGTTTAATGGCAAGGAACAATGAAAAAAAAAAGTGCTGCTTTCAGCAACATACTCCCAGTCCACTCTACACGTCGTTCTACAACCCTGGTTTGTTATAGGTCAGTCAAATGTCTGTGTGTATCAACGACTGGCTTTCCATTATTCCAAATGTTCCAAAACTACTTTAAACACACAATGTAACGTTTAGCTCCAAATAGATCTTTTTAACTGTGTTGCCGTTTCTTTAAAGGGAATGCGAGTTGCCGTTTCAGCCGTTTGTGTGCCCTCATCTTATCTAGGTATCTTCTATGTACCACGTTCCCAGGCGTATTCAACAGATAAACTCAAGATGAATTTGGATTAGCCTTGCGGTGCCTATCGTGGGATTAGCATTATGGGAAATTTGTTCGTAGAAATGATGAATTGCAAACATGTTATCACAGTAGCCTGATAAGAGTCCTAGTGGTGGTCTAGTGGCTAGGATGTGTGCTCACCGCCCCCTAGTGTTCATTAGTGCGTGTGTAAATGTGTGTTTCACTGCACGGATTGGCCAAAAAAGTGATTCTAATAAGGCTTGTGCTCTTCTGAAATACCGTAAATATACTATTAAATATCATTCAAATCTAATGCTAGTAATTCTTTATCTGCTGATGGTGATATGATTCCAGTGTCAACATGTCTGTCTAATTTGCATATTTGTATATTCAAATAAACAAGCTCAGTCCTGTGAAACATAAAGATGGATGTTGTTCTGTTTCTTGTTGTGAAAATGTCGTAGAGCGGACACTTAGCACGAGGCCCACTGCTCTGCTAACTGAGCCATAATGAGGCCCGCCGCTTCGCCTCTCGGGCCCCGGTGGCATGCATCAATGTGGCTTTGTGTGCTGCTTGCTGCAACTCTTACTGAGCCACCAATTTGGCTTCATGACATAGGCTGCGTTCCCCTCGCCGCACGTTTGACTTCATCAGCGCATTACCTCGACCAGCAGGGCTATGACAAGTTTAATATTGCTCAGCAGGCCTCTCGCTCCGGGAGCCTTTAGCGTGACATCAGCCTCGTCTCAAGCCCGGAGCAGACGGCCAGTCCCGTGCAGTCGGACCTGTTTGATGTAGATGTGAAAGCGAGAAGTTAAGTTAATGTTGCAGAATTCATCCAGTGAACATAATCTGTGGCTGGAATTCTTTTCATTTTAAAGACTGGCCTGATCTTGCTCTCTCTCTCTCTCTCTCTCTCTCTCTCTCGTTTCTCATTCTCTCCCTCCCTTTGCCCTTCCTTATTGATGTACATCTCGTTTTGATGTGCGACTCAGTGTAGTGAGAGCTCTGTGTCATGAGATGTAGTCAAAGACAGTGGTGGTGTGTTAGTGTGTGTTGTGCTGGTGTAGAGTGGATCAGACACAGCAGTGCTGCTGGAGTTTTTAAACCCTGTGTCCACTCTCTGTCCACTCTGTGAGACACGCCTCCCTCGTTGGTCCACCTTGTAGATGTAAAGTCAGAGACAGTAGCTCATCTGTCGCTGCACAGTGGGTGTCGCTCGTCCTCTAGTCCTTCATCAGTGACACAGGACGCTGTCGGCTGGATTTTGGTCGGTGGACTGTTCTCAGTGCAGACACTGAGGGGTTTAAAAACTCCAGCAGCACTGCTGTGTCTGATCCACTCTACACCAGCACAACACACACTAACACACCACCACCACGTCAGTGTCACTGCAGTGCTGAGAATGATCCACTACCACATCATACCTGCTCTCTGTGGGGGTCCTGAGCGCTAAGGAACGGGGAAAGCCCTAAACAAAGTATGCAGAGCAGCTGAGGAGTACAGTCTGTAACTGTAGAGCTATAAAGTGCTCCTGTATGGTCAGCGGAGATGACTAAATGGACAGTGAATGTAGAGGCTGAGTTGTGTAAAGGTATAGCAGTGCTGAGACGTGGCCATTTTGCTTAATGTAAGATAAAACATCAGCTGCTTGTGTCCTGACATTCCCCGTGGCTTTACATTGAAACAAGACAGTAGATATGTAGACAGCATCTCTGCTCTGATCCTCCACACTATACCTGCCTTTTTCAGATAGATGATTATGGAAATGAAGGCAAACATGGGTCTGGATTATTCGTGTATTCAAATAAGCAAGCTCACCCCTACTACGATTTGCATTCCATTCCCCCCCACCCCTGAAATTAAGGCTATTAAATGGACGTTTGTTCCCTCTTTGCTGAGTGTTTTGGCATGGCTTTACACCAGATGTTGCTGTGAGGATTTAGCCTCCAGTGCATTAGTGAGGTGTGAGGCTCATCCTAGAGATATTCCAGCAAATGCTGAGGAGCTTTATAATCTTCTAAGAGATGCTTGGCAGCTAATCCAGTGCAGTTTTCCCCTCGTGATATTAAGACAAATGAAGTTCATCTGTGTCTTGTCTTACAGCCACATGACGACTCAACACGCTTGGAGGAGAGCACTAACTTAGCCTCTTGTTACATCAGCAACTAATGTTTGTGTTGTCCAGCATTGTTCTGAGTAACAGCGGAGATGTAGGACTGTCTGAATCACAGAGAGAGAGAGAGAGCAAGGCTATGGACTCAGTTTCTAACGATAGGGCAAAGGCGTTCACATGGTTGTGCCACTTGGGAGCTCATGCAGGTTATATAAGCTGTGAGTATGCATTTGAACACCTGTATCAGCAGGTATTAGAATAATTTAGATCGGTCTATTTACTATCGGAAATACACACCGAGCGATCACTTTGTATCTACACTCATTGTCCATTTTATCCATGTTCTCCAGCGCTCATGACCCCCACAGAGCAGGTGTGACGTGGTGGTGGTGTGTTAGTGTGTGTTGTGCTGGTGTAGAGTGGATCAGACACAGCAGTGCTGCTGGAGTTTTTAAACCCCTCAGAGTCTGGACTGAGAACAGTCCACCGACCAAAAACATCCAGCCGACAGCGTCCTGTGTCACTGATGAAGGACTAGAGGACGAGCGACACACTCTGTGCAGCGACAGATGAGCTACTGTCTCTGACTCTACATCTACAAGGTGGACCAACGAGGGAGGAGTGTCTCACAGAGTGGACGATGAATGCTTTAAAACCTCAGGCAGCACTGCTGTGTCTGATCCACCTGCAATGAATGTGATTGTAGATCTATACAGAGCTCCTGTGTGGTCAGTGGAGCTGATAAAATGGACAGTGAGTGTAGATAAAAGGTAATAGATAGATAAACAGCTAGAGTCCCGTTATCGTCCATTCCAAACAGCTGAAAAGGCTCTGGCACTGCCTTCAGATGCCGTCTTGTGCACTGTTTACTAACTAAAGCCACATTTAATATGTCACCGTTTTGAAGTTAATGTGTCATAAAGTTAAAGGCAAACCCTCCCCACAGTCGTAATTATTTCTCCAAGGAGCTCAGTCATGCGTCTGAGTGATGTGAGATGGTTGTTTGAAAAGGCTTTACTGGACCTTGCAGTGCTGTTGTTTTGAATGGGGAGCAGGTCTAATATTCAAGAGATGTTAAAACGTCTAAAACATCGACCCCCTCCCAGCCAAACGAAAACGTCTTGAGAAAAGACATCAAAGGCACTTGGCATATGGGTTTTGTGTTTGCTATGCAAATGAAACGAGCAGCTTCTGACGCCTGACATTATCCACATCCTCTCTGGTGTAAGATGAAGAGCTGATGGAGCTGATCTCCCGCAGAGCGCTGCCGAATGGAGCACCTGCGGCTGCTCTGACTGAGCGGGAAGAAGAGCCTCGCCAGCTTTCGTTGTATTTACGCGGCGCTGCTATCAATACCGGCCTCCCACACGTGGCCGCTCTAACCAGACCCACGCACTCCTGTTTGCCCCTGGATCCTCAGCCCACTCTGCTTCTTCAGCCTCGCCGCAGACTGCCAGCCGAGCTGCCGGCTCTCCGAGGCACTGCGTCAGACGCGGTTCTCCAGGTGCAGTGGTGATGAGGATACACTCCGACACCGACTGGAACTGGTCGGTCACCCACGACTCGGGTCAAACAAGCAATGGAAGGATATACCCCCAAAGTGGTTCAGACATACCTGAAGGCCACATCGTTTTTCACTGTATGATGGATGCTCCTCTCTTCTTCCACAGCACTGGCCAAAATCTTAGGCACCTACAATTATTGTTTTTATTTTAAATACTTGATCTTCTTTAAAAGTGTGGTACTTTTGTAAATTGATATGTAAATACAATAAATACAAAAAAGTAAATACAGTAAAACACGAGTATTATTTTTTTTTTATTATTTTTTTTTAAAGTAGTAGCAGTGTTGTGAGCGAATGTGAAGAACAAAGCATGTTTCCAGATGTTGTCCTGGATCGTATGGATTTGTTAAATCAACAGCACACTCGATTTAACGTAATGTATTTAAGAGTATTTATTAAATTTGGTAAAACTAGGTATTGGATGATAGCTTCAAATAATACTGGACTGCCATGAGGAGAGATTGGAAAGGGTTAAACCGACGATGTTCCCACAGAATATCACTACTTACCGTAATAATGTTATTTATTCTAATGTTTTCATTCTAAAACGACAGATTTTTTTGAGCAAATAAACACTTACTGTTCAGATAAATAGCTTTTTTTACATTGTGTTTTCGCAGGTCCCAGTAAACAATTAGCCGTCGATTCAACGTTGAAATAACGTAATGACTGCCGTCTAATCAACGTTCTCTTAAGGTTGAAAATGAAAGTTGAAAAGACCAAACACAGACATTGAAAAGGCGACTATTAGACGTATTTTGGACGTCCATTGACGTTATTAATTGGTCCCGAAATAAATTACTTGTATAAAACGCGTTTTGGACGTCCACTGACGTTATCGATTGGTCACCACTTAACTAACTTATTAAGATGGATTTTGGACGTCCATTGACGTTTAAATTATGTCCTTAACGAACAGACTACTTTTAGACCTTTTTTGAACGTCCAGGGATGTTCCTTGTTTACTGGGGTGTCTAAAACCTTCGCATATTACTGTAGATATGGTTAGATACTTTAGAGATAACAGCCTGTTTGAGATTGTATAACTCTGTAACATGGATGTACGCCCTGGGTTTTGCTCGTTACATCACGTATTTGTCCCTGTGCTGTCCCCCAGCCACACCATGCACCTGCGAGGCCTCATAGCGCTTCTCCACCAACGTGGAACGGAGTCTGTTCCGGTTTGAACCGTTCAGGTACCGGAATCCGAAAAGTTTGGTTGCAGCGGCAACCAAAGAATAGTAGGTTTTTCAGCACGAACCACGAGGACGTCTGTGATCAAGGAGCGATGGCGTCACCCAGGAGGAGCGCACTGTGTAGTCTTCTACGTCTTATCATTGTTGAACCATGTTTGCTTTTTGGAGAAGAACAAACGTCGGTAACAACAGCTCAAACGCTCAAAGGTCGTCTACACGCTCCGCTATCTTCTCGTTTCTGTTTACTGCCGCTGTGCAGCGCCCCCTGTTGATTATGTGTTCTGTGACATATCCACGGTTTCCAATAAAACTGTCCAATAAAAGCAGCTGGTTCTCTGAAAAGCACCAAGGTTCTTATAAACCGTGAGGAACCAGTTCAAGAACCAGGTCAGTGACAGGCTTCACAGACGTTCCTAATTTTGTCCTTTATAAGCTCCCTTTGTTTTTTGATTTTTTGGATTGTCGTTCATTGTTGATTGTTGGTGTGTTTCTGTGTAATGTCCACTTCTGCGTAATACCTCAGTTCTTCACGTCTCCACAATTACGCATTACAACCCATACATTTGTGCTTTGTTGGCTTGCATCGTTTGCCAAAACTCAATTTAATAAATACTAGAAAACACTGAGAACATTGTTATTAACGGAGAAGAGCAGCAGAAACATTGCTGTGTATTTAAGAGATTTAAGGGTTGACTTTAACATCATTGCTAGCTGCAGGTTTAACTTTCTCTGTGTCTCAAGGAAAGCGGAAATTCACTGATGGAGCCTGGGTTGCAAGTACTAGCCGTAGACGTGACGTAAACGAGTGGTTTGGTGAAGCAGTGAGTGTGCCTTTAATGCTTGGAGATGGCCTGTGGTAGGATGTTGATGATGCTGCTCGTATCCGTTTCTTCAGCAGCCAAGTAATGGTCATGTCCCTGAGGTTCCCTTTACAGCGAGAGAGGGAGAGGAAGAGAGGAGAGTGCTATTGATTTTTATTGTATTCATCGACTGGCTCCAGTGATATTTACTCATTTGCTTTGTCCGCTCATATGTGTGTGTGTGTGTGTGTGTGTGTGTGTGTGAGTGTGTGTGTGTTCAACTCCCCCTGTTAAAGTGCTTAGTCATTGAGTCCCATCTTGTGCCATTTCTACAGAGAAGGACTACAACAGCCTTTGTGAGAAGCAGCCAATCGGGCGCATGCTCTTTCGGCAGTTCTGTGACACCAGGCCGGAGCTGAGGCGCTGTGTCAGATTTCTGGATGCTGTGGTAAGAGGCCAATTACTTTTCTTTATTCATGCATTCATTCATTCATTCATTCATTCCTTTATTTATATAAGGGTTGTTCAGATGCTAGACAAACCCTTTCATTCACAACTTCAAGGATCCAGAGGCTAGTGCGGGAGATTCTGATGTTGTTGGTGGCTGTAGTTTTATAAAAAAAATAAATTCAAACTCTTTTCTAATTTTCTAAACTTTTCTAATTGAATGTAGGTGCGTTCTGTAGTAACAACACTTAAATTTGCAGGACAGAGGTCAGTACAGGCCCAGATTCATGACCATTTGATCATTATCACCAACCCTGCTCCAGAAGATGTACGCCGAGTCTGTTTCCCACCACAATCTGCAACACATACTGCTTCTTCTTGACTGGCTGGATCAGAGGCATTAGTGTAAAGTGAGGAGGGTGGGGCTTGCTAAATGCAGACTGGAGATCTCCTAGAAAAGTAGTTTTTCATAAAATCCCCTGCCTACAGTCTATATAATACCATCAGTCGTTACTATTGTTAATAACTCAGACATATTTCCCTATGTTTAGAAAAGAACAGGTTATACTTTCACTTGAAACATATTTATATTAAATGTGTAGGGCCCTTGGTGCATTACGCAAACCGATGGCTCTCAACTCATGTCTACAGGCCTCCACAGGACCCCAAATCTGTGTGTTGTTTAAGAGCTACATTCATTCATTCATTGTCTGTAACCCTTGTCCAGTTCAGGGTCGTGGTGGGTCCGGAGCCTACCCGGCATCACTGGGCGCAAGGTGGGAACACACCCTGGAGTGGGCGCCAGTCCCCACACACTCACACCTACAGACACTTTTGAGTCGCCAATCCACCTACCAACCTGTGTTTTTGGAGCATGGGAGGAAACCCACACAGACACAGGGAGAACACGCCACACTCCTCACAGACAGTCACCCTGAGGAAACCCACGCAGACACAGGGAGAACACACCACACTCCTCACAGACAGTCACCCCGAGGAAACCCACGCAGACACAGGGAGAACACACCACACTTCTCACAGACAGTCACCCGGAGGAAACCCACGCAGACACAGAGAGAACACACCACACTCCTCACAGACAGTCACCCGGTGGAAACCCACGCAGACACAGGGAGAACACACCACACTCCTCACAGACAGTCACCCGGTGGAAACCCATGCAGACACAGGGAGAACACACCACACTCCTCACAGACAGTCACCCGGAGGAAACCCACACAGACACAGGGAGAACACACCACACTCCTCACAGACAGTCACCCTGAGGAAACCCACGCAGACACAGGGAGAACACACCACACTCCTCACAGACAGTCACCCGGAGGAAACCCACGCAGACACAGGGAGAACACACCACACTCCTCACAGACAGTCACCCGGAGGAAACCCACGCAGACACAGGGAGAACACACCACACTCCTCACAGACAGTCACCCTGAGGAAACCCACGCAGACACAGGGAGAACACACCACACTCCTCACAGACAGTCACCACACTCCACACTCCTCACAGACAGTCACCCGGAGGAAACCCACGCAGACACAGGGAGAACACACCACACTCCTCACAGACAGTCACCCGGAGGAAACCCACGCAGACACAGGGAGAACACACCACACTCCTCACAGACAGTCACCCGGAGGAAACCCACGCAGACACAGGGAGAACACACCACACTCCTCACAGACAGTCACCCGGAGGAAACCCACGCAGACACAGAGAGAACACACCACACTCCTCACAGACAGTCACCCGGAGGAAACCCACGCAGACACAGGGAGAACACACCACACTCCTCACAGACAGTCACCCGGAGGAAACCCACGCAGACACAGGGAGAACACACCACACTCCTCACAGACAGTCACCCGGAGGAAACCCACGCAGACACAGAGAGAACACACCACACTCCTCACAGACAGTCACCCGGAGGAAACCCACGCAGACACAGGGAGAACACACCACACTCCTCACAGACAGTCACCCAGAGGAAACCCACACCTGGGGCTGAGACAGAGACACTACCTTCTGCGCCAGTGAGTTATTTAAAACCCTTAGTAATGACCTGTCAGCCGGACTACACTTATGTTTTTGAATACATTTTTAGTTGTTTGTTATTTACTATTTAATTTATCAGTACAGAAAGCCTGTAACTGTAAAGGCTACCACTGACAAACTGTCTTTGCATCGTACTGTATGTAGCGCTCAAGTTGAGGCTGAAAGGCCCTCTGGTTATTTAACATTTAGAACATGTTTTACATGCTTTACCCTCCAGTCAAAGACAGTCTCTTTTGACACGACGTGCCAAATTCAAGTAAGCTCATGAGAGCTGTTACATTCTCTGCCCTTACAAGCCACAACAACAAGACCTCAGTGTAAAAAAAAATCGCCGTTCGCTCACACACCTCCACCCACGCATGAACCATCCTTGCTGTTTGCTCCTCTCCAAAGGCCAAGTAGCTGCATGTTTAGCCAAAGTGTGATAGCTGTGGCGCTGACTGCATTAATAAACATTTTATGAACAGAGAGCAGTGTCTTGGCCTCAAATCAGGGGGCTTTCCTCACCCGCATTCAAACAAATTACCCATTGACAAAAGCCAGGCACGTATTAGTACAACGAGGCTCTTCAACATAATCATCTGTCTTAGACTGCTGTAGGGAGGACTCGGTTATTCCGTTGCTTGACTTCACTCTTGGGACTTAACATGGTCTAAAACATGCGGCACGGTGTGCTGGTGTCGGTACGAGTGGATCAGACACAGCAGTGACTGCTGGAGTTTTTAAACCCCTCGGTGTCTGGACTGAGAACAGTCCACCGACCAAAAACATCCAGCCGACAGCGTCCTGTGTCACTGATGAAGGACTAGAGGACGAGCGACACACACTGTGCAGCGACAGATGAGCTACTGTCTCTGACTCTACATCTACAAGGTGGACCAATGAGGAAGGAGTGTCTCACAGAGTGGACAGAGAGTGGACACAGGGTTTAAAAACTCCAGCAGCACTGCTGTGTCTGATCCACCCGCAATGAAAGTATGCAGAGAAATAGGTCGATCACAGTCCGTAATTGTAGAACTATATAGAGCTCCTGTGTGGTCAGTGGAGCTGATAAAAAGGTGAGTGTAGGTAGAAGGTAATCGATAGATAAACAGCTAGAATGAGCGGATCTATTGGTTCTGGCACTGCCTTCAGCACGTTCGCCTCCCAGCGCTGGGATCCTATCTGGGTGGAGTTTCCACATTCTCCCCGTGTCTGCGTGGGTTTTGGCGAATTGGCTTCTGTAATAACTGTCCTGGTGTGAGCGAATGTGTGTGTGTTCCAGGTATGTGTTGGCGCTGTGTCCTGGGTGAAACCCTAGTGCCCGATGAGGTCCTCCAGGTGGACGGTCGTTCCTGGTCGAGAGTACACTGTGCACGTTTGTCTGCTGCTGCTCGCCAGTGTGTGTGTGGATTGAGTGTTGAATGGGATGGCGTTCTGATTGTATAGTGTCCTTGAGTGTCTAGAAAGGCGCTATGTAAGTGTAGTGATAAATACAAACAAATTCAAAAATGTATTCTGCAGTATTCTCAGCAATCCCCCACCTGGCCACCTGAGGTCCCACTCCTCCGAGTACTGGTCCTGTCAGCTGCAGTTCATCGCCTTCACTAGTCTATCCCCCTTCATATACTCCCCACTAATGCACAACACCAGGGCAAATTGCTGTCACTCTGGGTCTTTTTGATTTGCGTTTATAATTTTTTAAATTTTTTGCTCTACACTGACTACATTTTCGATTGCCCTTTATTCATTTTTCTTCATAAAAATTACATCTTTATATGCATTGTGATGCTTCTCTGACCTCTGTCATTGCTCCTCTGGGCTCAGCACTGCAGAAACTGCACTATGTAACTTCTGGAAGAGCGTAGGAAAACAGATAAAACGTGCAGCTCTTTATATTTTTCAGAAAATCACGGGTGTCCTGAGCGTCCGATTATTGGAACACAAATACATTAAATTTGAAGGGGTTTTATGAATTGAAACCTCATTTTCATTTTACATAATGAATGTGTGTTTGTGTGTGTTTGGTGGGGGTTGACAATTGTAGGCGGAGTATGAAGTAACTCCGGATGAGAAGAGGAAGGAATGTGGGCAGGAAGTCCTCGACAAATATCTTAATCCAAAGGTAATTAGATTTTGTATAAATACCACTTGCTTCAGGTTTAATGAACTCTGGAACTGTTATTATTTCGAGCAAGACTCTAAAAAGGCACTTGGCTTGTGTGTGTGTGTCTCTGTCTGTCTGTCTGTCTGCAGTCAGAAGACCATGTCCCTGAGGTGGCGGAGGAGATGGTGTCTAAATGTGCAGACCGCTTGGAACAGGAGGCCTGTAAAGAACTCTTCATGGAGTGTACCAAGTGTGTCCCAGTTTTAAACTTTACAAATACACTCTGTGTTCGTATGACACTAGTTCTACTTGAGTGACTCCAACTCTTTTAAGCCTTTAACAAGCCGAGGACCCGTGGAGATATATATACAAGTGCAGAATTACATGTGTGTATAATACAATATAAGAATAATCACTGTTTAAATAGAACCGATGTGTATGAGAAATGGACTGAAATCCAATCTTAATCTTCATCACTCACAGGAGCTTAAGTTCACCACACTCCATTCCCCAGCTCCCCAGCATTGAACTGTGGAGCAGTGAGACTGCATTCTCAGAGAAGATGAAGCACTGGATCCGGGATGAGCTCAGTGCTGTCCCAGATCTCACCTCTATTCATGTACATCGGTGTTATCAGAGAGCCTCACACCATCAAGTGCAAAACATATCCAAAAGAGTAAAAACAACTGGAAGGTTTTACAGTGTTAGCAGATGCTACTTGAATAATTATATCATGTCGATTCAACAACTAAAACACTCTGTTTCTCTGTGATCTTCCTTCCTTGCCTTTCTTACAAAGATCAGATTCTTGATTACATCACCATGCCCCGGCAGACCGGGAAAACTAAAATAAACCAATAATACACTATCGTGTTTCCCCCTCGCCACCACCACCACTTCCTCTACCTATCTGCCACTTAGTAAAAAGGCTTCGCAAGCTCAGAGACTCATGGTATAGTGGGGATATAACATGCTTCATGATTTCTTCGAGTTCAATGATTTAGAAATATTTTTATATTTGTGCTATTTCCTGTAACACTCACTGAGGCTTTTCGTTTCAAAAGCAAGTACCTGCTCCGGTGCTGTTTTATAATTCATGGGGAATTATATTAATACATTCCAGACACTCGCTCAGATGTGTAAATTTATGCTAAATTGATCATTTCCAGAAAATATTTTTGACAATGATAAATTGAACAGTTTTGTCTTGAGAGGAATTGTCATTGATATTTGACAGTCCTCATTCAGATACAGATTTATAAACCTTTATGAAATCTAGGACGATACTAGATTTAATTTCTATAGGGTTTCAAATGCAGTAAGATGCATACAATACAATCAAGCAACAGAATCACCTTAACGTTCTGCATCCAGACCCCTGACCTGAGAGAAAAAATGAGGAGTGAAGGAACAGCGTTTTCCCCTCCTTCAACATTCACAGCTGAAAATGATTAGATTAAAATGATTTTAATTAAAAAAAAAACACTTTTTATGAATTTCTGAGGATGTTTCCTCACCATTTACTGCTCTGGTTTGTTTGTGTGTTCAAAGTCTAATATGTTTATAAAGCCCCAGTGTCTGTAAATGGGTAAAAAAAAACAAAGTGTCTCAGTTCGGTATGCTAGGCTTTCTCTCTCTCAGTTCACAGCAGAGAAAAGGCATCTGGAGTTTTTTAGAAAACTGAGAGAAGTCAGATCATGAACCGAGATAAGGATGTTGCTGTATTCTTGCTCCATAGTGGGTTAATATTGGCTTATTTTTGCTTTTTCGGATCACTTAAGGTGGAACATCTCCAGATTTGGGATATGGCTAACTGCATTAGAGACAGTGCTACACAATTAATCAACTCCAGTTACAAACGAGTTTCTGTGGTGATTTAAACAGTGAATAAAAACGTACAGACAAGTTACACATCAGCCGCTTACTAGTTTCGTGTTGCCAGATCATTTTTTGAGGAGAGTCTGGTGCTTTTTGCAACATAACGTGGCAAAAACTGCCTACTACTGCAGGAAAAGATTGAATCACACTCAAAGGACCAATCACAAGTCTGCTGTTTTGGCCTGACATGTAGAAGGAGGTGATTGACGTTGGACCAATACCAGAGCCAGTACAAAACGATACGTGGAAGTGCATATGCGCAGATGTATCAAGAGCCAATCAGAATGCAACTGGCAGAATCCTGACATCGAGACCAGATTAGTGTACTCAAGTATCAGACTCTATGTCCACTTGTGGGCGGAGCGTCTGTGGCTAAGGCTAGTCAGGTACATGTTTTTTTTTCCCTCAAAGATGCCATTCTACCTTAAAAGGCGCAGAGCTTCTGAACGTAAACGAACCAGAGAGAACAGTGTTTCTCCACAATGGTAGCTTTCCTCCTCTGGAAGTGCCCTTGAACAAGTCACATAACCACAGTTTAACAGGTGCCGGGATGGCTGCCCACGTCTCCAGATGTGCGTGTGCTCACAGCCTCTAGTGCACTAGGGATGGGTTAAATACTGAAGAACAGTTTTGTTTTACTTTTATACATTGAAAACAAAACCACAAAATCAGTTCTACTGATGCCAATGTGATTCCCACAAAGTCCTCTCCTTACAAATGATGGCATTTCCAACTTGCTGACCATTACTAAGATGTCACAGCTCGCAAATATACAAACATTTACACATCCAAACATTCAGACAACTAGCAAAGCATGCAAAATCAATACAAACAATAATCGGAGCAGCGAAAAACACAGGCCAAAATTCCATATTAGGCTGAGGAATCCAAGCAAGAACTTTAAACAAACCAAACCTGTCTTTTTCTAGTAGACTCTTGGTGGTGTGATGCCTGTAGAGCAGAGTGGAAGCAAGTAAACGGAGTCAGAATACAAAACTCCCAGTAGAACTAATGTGGTCAAACCTATGAAGGCCATTCATCTTCATGGGTTTTTCATTAATAACCGATGCTCGTTTTAAATGGATGTGATATAAGACCTTGCATCAGAAAAGATGGGTAAGAGTGTGTTCCAAAGTGTTCTTATTCTGTCAATCTGTCCTTTTCTAGACTGATCCATGACTACCTGAGTGTGGCCCCCTTCGCAGACTACCTCGACAGCATGTACTTCAACCGCTTCCTGCAGTGGAAATGGCTCGAGAGGTACCACGTTAGCCTTTCTTTTAAAGCCTTGAGGACCCATATGTGCTCCCACTTGTTTCTCAGTACCCTTCACTTCACTTCACAGTGGCACAATCCATCAGAGCCGCAGAGGAACCCATGACTTCTTGAGTCACAGCCAAGATATCTGACTGCTCATCTACTAAACTGTTTCTGCTGTTTAAACTTGTTCCTTGTCAGTGGTCGTGGGTTGTTATATTCAGTATTAAAACAAAAGTATAATTTTGTCTCAGGAGCATTTCCTACTGTGGAAGTGATACCACGAGGAAGTTCTTCAGCGTCCATGAGAATTTCTGATTATTCCTTTGGGTGCCAAGATTTATTTACGAAGCCTAGCTTATGCAAACCAGATGTGAACTTTGCCCCCTCGCTGTTTATTTGCATTTGTTCCTAAAAATGTCTTCAACCTGAAAGTGGAAAAGCGAGTCTGGACATATCCCAGTCCAAATAATTTAGACAGAGCGAAAAAACCCATTCCTTTCACCATCCTGGTCCTGTGAGGCCCACTGGATCACTTCGGTCCAGACTACAGCGGTGCCAAGACAGCATAGTGAGCTTTGTATTTTAACGTGGTATTCCAGAAACTTGTGTGTGGCCCGAGCTCCTGTGTAAATATTAATACAACAGATATGAAGTGCCTGTAATCTGTTGGGAAAATATGCATGAAACCTGTTATGATAAATATAGCTAAATATGTTTTCCTTTTCAACAGACAACCAGTTACAAAAAACACATTCCGTCAGTACAGGGTATTGGGGAAGGGCGGGTTTGGTGAGGTGAGTTTCAACCATGTTTCATTTACACTAATGTTTTAAAGCTGGAAACCATGAGATACCACAATGTGATGCAAGTTATTATCCATGCGAACTTAACGTTGACATGACAGTGTGTGTACAATATATAGCTAACTGTAAGTCCTTGTAAGTGCTTGTTTCTCCATTAAGTACTTTTTCAGAGCTTTAAAACTGTACGATATAACACTGGAATTACATTAATTCGTTAGGAGGATGTTGGGAGGATATTGTATTATTAGTTATTTACATTCACAAAAAAAGCACTTGTAGAGAGGAGTTCCTGAGGTGTTGAGTTGTTATCCACTTCCCTCTCTGCTGCCCAAGGTCTGTGCATGCCAGGTGCGCGCCACAGGGAAGATGTACGCCTGCAAGAAGCTGGAGAAGAAAAGAATCAAAAAGAGGAAAGGCGAGTCCATGGCTCTGAATGAGAAGCAAATTCTAGAAAAGGTCAACAGCCGGTTTGTAGTAAGTATTTAAGGCTCTTTCGCCCGACCCTAAATGCACCGTTTGTCCTCACAATCCCTCCATTTAAAGAGGTTGGTTATCTTTTGCATCTCAGTGGCAACATCATAACTTCTTGGGCTGTAAAAAAAATAAAGCACAGACAAGCTCCTTATGTCTCTGAGCCACTGAGGAAGGGGCAGAAATGTCCTTGTTTCCTTTATGTGGTCACCAGATCTCAAGAGATATTAGATTATAATGCCGTGTTAGTGTTTAAGACATTTAGAGCTGGTTTTCTGGACATGAGTTAAGCCTAGTCTCCGCTGTGGATCTCCACTTGAAGAAACGAGACGTTTGCTTTAAAAGGTTCCAACCTCTCGTTTTTTTGGCTTTAAAATGGCTGTGGACAATTGTGATTTAAATATCGGTCTGTAATCAGTGGATATGAAATACCTTGGTTGTGAAGGGAACTTGCCAAAATGACGGTATAGTCTGTAGCCTGGGTGTATGTGCACTTTTGGTCTTCTCTGTACATGTAGCTGCCCTGTCACCCCTCCCCCTAGTGGACAACCTTGTACAGTATTTAGTCTCCTTAAACTATTTATTGTGAGTGTGTTGGGCTAAGCGTATGTAGGCATGGGCGGAGCCAGGGGGAACGAATCTTCTTTTTTGAGGAACCATTTCTGTAAGGACGCAATTTAACAGCGCACCTCAAGCCTAGTAGTTCTCCGAAGGAACAGATGGTGGCACTGTACTCAATGCCTGTGTCTGTAAATGAGTGAGTGATCAAGAGCCCCTGTGTGAGTAATGGTCTCAGTCTGGCCACTGTTTATAGGCTGAAAGGGCAAATGTATATTAATGTAACAAAAAATAAATACAATGGTATGTAGTAAAAGAAATTCAGATTTATCAGAAGCATTTATCAGTGTTTACATGCTACAACTAATTAATTTAAGATGTGACGCAGCAGGTAGAGAATGTGTGAGTGTGTGTCGCTCTGAAGGACTGGCGCCCCCTCCAGGCTGGGTTCCCTCCTTGCACCCAGTGATTCCGGGTAGGCTCCGGATCCACCGCCGCCCTGAACTGGATAAGGGTTACAGACGATGAATGTTTATGGATATGGGCCTTATACATTAAGAGCGCTGACTTAAACACAGAGTGTTATGGACCTTCTGTGATATAGCAATATGTTTATTATAGTTTTGAACTGGATGGATTCCCAGACGGGGGTTAAGCCTAGACCTGGACTACACAGCATTTTGAACTGTGATTTTGCCATTGAAACGTCGATATGGTCGTTAATCCCTGTCTAAGAAGCTGTCCTATAAAATGTAAAGTAGTAAGGCTAAGAGCATCAGGTTGTAAATGTTCTTATAGAAAAGTAGGGCCAGTCGTGCAAGCATGGACTTTAGTGGGTTGCGTATACGGTTGCAGGCTGACCCTATGCAGGCTATTTTGGGGTTGTTTTGTTTGGCGGTCGGTCAGTTTTCTCAGGCTCTTTAAGACTCTAGATACACTTTCCCACACATCCACCACATATATGTGAAACTGTACGGCATCACTGTCGGGACGAAATGACAGCCGTTTTTGTCATGTTCCGAGGTGAGTCTGGCGTACGCCTACGAGACGAAAGACGCCTTGTGTCTGGTGCTCACGCTGATGAACGGGGGAGACCTGAAGTTCCACATCTACCACATGGGGGACGCCGGCTTTGAGGAAAAGAGAGCAGTTTTCTACGCCGCTGAGATCTGCTGTGGCTTGGAGGATCTCCACAGAGAGAGGATAGTCTATAGGTCAGTGTGTTTCCGCTACTTGGCTTACACAAATAAAGCTGTAATGGCTTGTTCGATGAGGAGCTGTGGTGTGACCCGACGCCTCTTGCTTTCTGTCTCACCAGGGATTTGAAGCCGGAAAATATATTGTTGGACGACCATGGTGAGTAGACGCAGGGATAGGCCCTGCCTAGGACGTCTACAAGAGCCCATTTTAATGTCAATATACTCAAACAGCCAAGACTCTGTCTGACATCTTTAGTTCTGCACTGGAAACTCACACTTACAAGTAGCACAGCACAAACCGCAGTCTATCTGAGACAACTTAACAACTAGATCCCAGTGCTACACCAGCTGTAGTGCAAAACTCAGATGCAAACAGCGTTCATTCATGTAACATCAATGCAAATAATAAAATACAGTATTAAAAGGCAAGTTAAAATGCATGAAAACATGAAAAATCTCTTTTCGACCTGTTAATTATTAATTTCAGTAGATGACCCAGGCATTTGTGCACATGTGGGACAGCAGTGTGTACAGAGACACAGTCCATGACCGTCAAATTGTTAAAAAGACAGTAGCTGCAGTTTTAAATCTGTCCTAAAACAGCACCGTGGCGTGAGAATGATCTTCATTGTAAACTAAGAGAAGTAGTGGAAAGTTCTGTAAATCCATTTTGGTGCAGAACAAGGTCTTGTTTTTTCTTGCTCCGAAAGCGGCAGCAACCCCTGGCTTTGATCAAGTCACAGTTCCTGAAGAAAGGGTTTGTGTACTTCACTTTCAACCTGCCATGCCGCCCTCATCCACTAGAGGGAGTAGAGTACACTATGTTTTTCAAAACTCTTGATAATGCCAAGCTCTAGAACAGGCATATGCCAGTGGGTTCAGGCCTCTCCTTGGCCATCCTTGTGTCAGTGAGGCCCTCTCTTAGACATCAGTGGAGTCATTTAGCTTCAGGGACGTGCTGCTGAAACAAGACCATAATGACCTCTCTTGAGGAGACTGGTGAACGATGCCCATGAATATGGTTCCCCTGATCATACAGCAATTATGGCATGAGTTTATAAACAGGTTTATTAATAAATAACCATCACACTTACCCTGGGGCTGGGGCAGCCCTGGCGCTGTGAGGGGAAGTCTGCTATTAGATGGTACAGTGAAACAAGTAGTGCCCTGCCTTTATGTATTTATCATTTAAAAACTTCATCATACGTCATCTGTGGTTCCACAAGTAACAGTGCAGTTGTAGAATATGTTTTTCATTAAAAAACAGTGGCCTAATTCTCTCATTACACACGTGTCAAAGGTAAATATTTATGACCGTGTTCACAGATGGCTGTTAACTTGATTTTAAAAAGAATGATTCAGGAAAGAAAGGCAAGAAGGAAGGTTGAGTCCTGTGCAACGATGTACAGAATATCAAGTAAGAAATTAGCTCACAGTGTTTGTTTTTCTTCAGGTCATATCCGCATATCAGACTTGGGCCTGGCCGTGCATGTACCAGAGGGACAAACAATCAAAGGGCGAGTGGGCACCGTGGGCTATATGGGTAAGAAACACCTTTTAAATGACGTTCAGTAGCGGTCTTAATATTAGGTGGTTTCATTTCAAAGGTTTTCTGTAGCTACAAATGAGCTACTTATGTCAACCCCGGTATTTTACTCTCAATCTAAGCCACTGGGTCCTGAGGTTCATTCCGAATTAAAACCTCAGCAGTAGAGGAAACCACATTAAAAAATGTGTTATGTGTAAATGTGTACGTATTAAAATGAATAATAATATCTTATTTGGAATGTGTGCTCCATCCAGCCCCTGAGGTGGTGAAGAATGAGCGGTACACCTTCAGCCCAGACTGGTGGGCCCTGGGCTGCCTGCTGTACGAGATGATCGAGGGCCAGTCTCCCTTCCAGCAGCGCAAGAAAAAAATCAAGCGTGAGGAGGTGGAGCGGCTGGTGAAAGAGGTGGAGGAAGAGTATTCCAGCAAGTTCTCTGAAGATGCCAAGTCCCTCTGTAAAATGGTCAGCGTCTGTTTTTTTAACGCATATCACTCGCCTGTTATTTACGTAAACACAGCCACAAAAAAAGAAAGAAAGTGGTGTAAGAACCCCGTTTGCATCCCTGATCACGCAGTTCCTCGTTTTAGGAAAGAAATCATGACGCCTAGCCTGTTTAGTGTGTGATTGCCAGGCCCTCATGCTGGCACGCTGCTGATTATTGTGACCTCAAAATATCCGAGCTAACCGCTAATCAGCTAGCTAGTGGTATTTGTATTCGAGTCATGCCTGAGAGAGACTGTCGTTTCTCGAAATTCATCTCAAGCTGAGAGAGGGGTCCGTGACGCGCAGAAATATCTTTGCTAATGAGTATTTTGATTTGTAGTGGGCTTAATCAGAGGGAACCATGTTTTATTTATCCTGTGAGGAAAGTGTGTTCATTAAGAAGATTCCCTGCTGATTTCTTTTAACCCCACAGCTGCTGGCCAAAGACCCCAACGAGAGACTTGGCTGTCAAGGAGGAGCCTCCGAGGTAAAGGCTCACGCCCTCTTTCGCTCCATCAACTTCAGGCGGCTGGAGGCAGGCATGCTGGAAGCGCCGTTCATTCCCGACGTGAGCGCGTTTTAGCTTGTTGTTGAAATCTATCAAGCCGATCAGCTAGGCTTTGATTGAAGCATTATTGTGTTCATCTGGGACTCACAGTCGGTGTGACTTGTCCATGTCTGTCTTCAGCCTCAGGCAATTTACTGCAAGGATGTTCTGGACATCGAGCAGTTCTCCACTGTAAAGGGGGTGGAGCTGGAGCCCAAAGATGACTCCTTTTACAGCAAAGTATCCACAGGCAGCGTGTCCATCCCCTGGCAAAACGAGGTCAGTACAGAAAGCTACACTTTAGTCGATTTAGACCAAACGCAAACAGTACAGGCCTCAGTCAAGACCGAGGGTGTGACTTATCGTTTATAGGAAATCTGACCTTCGTGAACTTTAAATGTAATGTTGTGACATTATTTTTATTTTGTAAGAGTACAGATTTAGATTTAAATGATAAAAGTAACATTACACCCAGTAGATGTTATTTTTCTTGTTTTTAAAAGATTAATGCCGAGTCATCCATGTGTTTGCTTTCTTCTTTATTTATATTTCACCTTAAAATATGGGTTTAAACTTCCCTCTGTTTAATACTGAGGTGGACTTGTTCCCTTAAAGCGCCGAGACAGGTCTTTGTCTATTTCCCGAACTCCCAAGTATTTAGTTTTTGAAGTTTTAAAACCACAAATGTTTTTTACCCAACGTTGTGTAAAATACAAAGGGCATTTTCTTTAGTGCTCGACTTGAGTAAACCCCACTCACTCATTACATAGTACTTTCATTCGCCGGGAGTCGTAGGACAGATGCTGGGACAAGCTATAAAGATAACAACAGGTTATAAAATACAAGTAAAAGGCCATTATCATCAGCTTTGACAAACAGCTAACAGAGATAAGTCTTTAACTTAGCAATAACAGGTTTACTTCATGTTTCAGAAAAGTACATCCAATATGATTCGCCTTTGGTAATTTCAGATAAAACATCTGTAGCCTTGTAATTACGATCTTCCATTGTTTGATATCCGTGGTCCTATATCCGTAGTCGTCCTCGTGATGGATCATAATAAACGTAGCGTCCTGTGTTTGGCTTCCTTCAGATGATTGAGTCAGAGTGTTTTAAAGAACTCAACGTGCTGAACCTGGATGGTACTCTTCCCCCGGACCTGGACTGGAGAGGCCAGCCTTCGCCCCCTCCCAAACAGGGCCTGCTGCAGAGACTCTTTGGGAGACAGGTGCGTACTGTACATAGCTTTTAGAACACGGTAATCACGTCATAAGTGTGACCTCATAAGCTCATTAAAGCAATAAGCCACGAGAGGCTGTGTGTTACTGCAGTTTTATTGAGGGGAACCTTACCCTTGCACGGTCTCAAATGGCTTATCGCTTTTATAACATGGTGGTCAATGTAAAATACAATGAAATACACAAATTTTCCTAAACAAAGATAGCACTGCAGGACAGATACAGTATAACAGACGCAGTACAACAACAATAAAATATAAACCGTTCAAATATGCGAGGTTAGAGGTTAGAGAAGCAAGGTTGAGGCCGGAGGGTCGCGGGTTCAATTCCTCGGATCAGCAAAAGAAAATTCATTCATAGTCTTTGTTCAATGCCCTTAACCCCTAAACTGCTCCCCGGGCGCTGAGGTGGTTCGCATCCCCCTGCTCCGGCTGTGTGTGTGTTCACTGCCCCTAGTGTGTGTGCGGAGAACTACTCACTAGTGTGTGTTTGTGTGTTTACTACCACAGATTTTTGCTAATCCTGCAAGTTATAAATTTAAACACACGTTATAAAATGCACCAGAAGATAAACAACGTTCATCCTACATTTTGTTTCATTTAAAGGAACACTTAGTAATATTTTTATCTTAGAATTACAGCTTTAAAATCATTGTGAGGCTCCACTGAACTGTAACAGCGAGAATAGAGTCTCTGTTGTTGCTTCTCTGGGCTCAGCACTGCAGAAACTGCACTGTGTCACTTTTGAAGGAGGGTAGGAAAACAACTCTTTCCCATTGATTTCTGTAGAGTGGTGTAAAAATGGATTACACTAGAGGGAGCCTCAGGAGTAAAAATGCAAAACTTACCTGGTGTTCCTTTAAGAGAATAAATAATGAGGCGTTAAAGGTAAAGTAAGATGTGAATAAAGGTTTATATGCGTGTGTTTATGGCAGTATTTATATATTTTTTAGGCTCTTTTTAGTTGATTTGCTTGAAAGTGTGATTTGTTAATGTGGGAAAAGCACAGCATCATGTTGGATGACGAATGAGTTTGAAATCACAAGGCAGTTTATTCATAAGTTAGTAAAGACATAGTAAGGTCTAAGGCTATGATCACATTATTATTATTTTTTTAACATCCTTACTGAGCATGCGTACTTCCTGTCGTCACCCTCCAGGGTCAGGTTCAGGGCATAAATCTCACTGTGGTCACTGGGTTAGCTGTGTTCTGTTTTACTGCGGGGCCGAGTTTGTTTTGTGGTTTTAAAGTTGTAAATAAGTAGTACATTTATTCATGAATAAAGTGGTCATTTGCAGAACAAATTCCCAAGAGAAATGTCCGTTTGGGTTTAAATCTGTAAAGAAACTCATGCCACGAACATGAGGAGAAACACAAATCGGTGACCCATCGGAACATGATGTCCTCCACAAGACACAGTGTGCCATTTAATGAATATAAAAGGGATTTGTTAAAAATAGTATTAACACCAGGATCTTTAATGCCATTAAAATAAAGCTGTAATAAACCTGGAATCACTGGGCGCAAGATGGGAACACACTCTGAAGGGGGCACCAGTCCTTCACAAGGCGACACACACTCACACATTCACTCACACACTCACACCTACGGACACTTTTGAGTCTCTAATCCACCTACCAACGTGTGTTTTTGAAGCGTGGGAAGAAACTGGAGCACCCGGGGGAAACCCACGCAGACACAGAGAGAACACAGCACACTCCTCACAGACAGTCACCCGGAGGAAACCCACATAGACACAGAGAGAACACAGCACACTCCTCACAGACAATCACCCGGAGGAAACCCACGCAGACACAGGGAGAACACACCACACTCCTCACAGACAGTCACCCGGAGGAAACCCACACAGACACAGAGAGAACACACCACTCTCCTCACAGACAGTCACCTGTGCTTGTTCCACCTTAAAATGTACAGGTGCACATTTATTTGGCATCATTAAATGTACAAAGAATACCGTTGTCCACGTCTGGGGAGCAGTGATGCCAGGGATGACTTGAGGGAGGAGACAGTGCTGTTTCTTCACTCCCTCCACCCCAGTTTTTCCAATCTGTCATAGGAATCGAACCAGCAACTTTCTGGTCCCAAGACCCTTTTTCTCACAGCCAGTCAACTAACACTGATTATTTAAATTGCAAGGGAAAACAGAGAGAACACACCAATCTCCTCAAACATGAGTGAGACGAGGATTGAACCCAGGACCCCAGGAGTCTACCTGCAGAGGCCTGGTCTCTGTGGCTCTCAGGGAACCGTTCATCAATGGGGGGATAGTACAGTTGAGAGACCTGGACCTTGCCCACCAGTAGTTAACGTTTGAGGCTTTACGCCGACGTGAATGTTTAGCAACAGTGCACATCGACCATATCATGTGGTTCTCCTGTGTTTAGATATTTGCTGTAGATAGGTCTTTTTCCCCCTCACCTTGTTTACAGCGTCTCTTCCCTGCTCCACAGGACTGCTGTGGGAACTGCAGCGACAGTGACGAGGAGCCCACCCGGCTGTGAGGAGGAGGAGAAGGGGGGGGGGTATGGCCAGACCATCCAACTGAGGATCCCATTTGTTTACAATTTTTGCACATTTGTATTTTTAAGATAGCTCTATATAAACATTGGAATGTATATTTTCACTATATAGCCATGCAGTCTATGTTATTTAAAGTCGACGAAACTTAAAGACATCATTATGGGTCACGATTACCGTTCATCATTTGCAGAGTACTGCAATGACAGGTAAGTCAACACTGTTCAAGACTCAAAGCCTGACTGACCCCAGAACAGCGCTCTTCTCCATGTTATCAGCCTGTGTCATAGCCTCCCCACGCCGCCGCCTTTTTTTTTTTTGTTTGTGTTTTATTTTGCCTTTTATTTCTTTTCTTATCTTCTCTTTAACTGATTACTGATCTCATACCTGTACAGTGTGTGTTCGGATATTGTTTTAAACAAAGGCGAAAGAAGGATTAAGTATGTTCACAGATATTTTTATATTTATATTTTTGATTTTATTTTTTCTTAATGGTAATCTTGACAATCAAATGACTCCATTTGTACAAAACCTTGAGCAACTCCCTTGTGTGTGTGTGTGTGTGTGTGTGTGTGTGTGGGTGTGTGTGGACATGGGGGAGGGTGTTACAAAAACACAGACACAAAGTGACAGAAGAACACGGATGGGTTTTCTTGCTTCTAGATGTGTACAAACTGAAACATTTTACGCCTGAAGTCTCAAGTGTATAGCGTTATTTTAGCTAAAGACACCTAGTAAAACCAAATAGGCGTGATTTTTAAATTTTGTTATTTTTTAAAAACATTTCAAGTGCGTATTGTATGTGTCAACAAACTGCAGCCGGATCGTGTCATTGTTGTAAATAATGCGACACTCATCTGTAAAGCCTTGTTTGTGTCTTCCTGCTAATTTCTCTATGGAAAAAGAAAAAGAACACACGATTAGCGTTCGGTTCGGCCCATCTGTGCATGGTGAGTCTATGCATAAACCATTTTTGCATTTATAATGCATACATCACTCATGTAGCTGTGTGATTATATAATTGAATAATATGTATTTTTTTTAATCGGGCTACATGAGGCCGATGAGTCACCGTCGTTAGTGGGCACACGTACGGAAACCGGCTCCTCAACACATGCATTATAGATGTCATTTTGTGGCTGTGTAGATTTATCATGCATTGAAAGGTTTCTTGCTGCTTTTCCACACTTGGGACAAAGAAATAAAAACCACAATACATTTCTTTCGCCAAAAAAAGAAAATAAAAATGAAGACGACACATAGCTTTTTACATGCATTGCCGGCAGTCGGGGGCAACTCCGATGGCCTCTTGATGCACTTAAGACCAAACCACTTTAGATTTGTCCTCCATCTCCATGGAAGGTGCCTTAGACATTTTAAGGTACTCTTGTAAATCTAACGATTTTTTATAAGAAAAATCATGAGCGACGTGGTGTCGCTGTTTGAGTTGGCCACGCTCTCTTTGCACATACGCACTCTTCCTTCGCTGTTGTTTTACCTCATCTTTGTCTCCTGTGGATGTCCATGTTCTTGATTCAAGATTTTGGCACGAGCTTCTTGTCTTTTCTTTTTGAAACATTTGGGCACGTTATTTTGTCTCCTGAGAGCGAGAGAGATAGAGATGGCTTTGGAAGCCCGACTTCAACTCTTGGCTATTGTTCAACTGCTGAACTGCTACCTATCAAACCCATCAGACTCTGAGAGCGCTTCAAAAAAAGGCCCTGAAGGAACAGGCCTTTACCTCAGCGGAGGTGCCTACGTCCTAATGCTCAGCCCCATCTCTCCACATCACGCAGCTTTCCTGTCCAGCTCTTCTCCAATACACTCAAGTACATTCCAGTCTCTACCGTACTGTACAGTTGTAAAATTGATTCAGACTTTTGTTTCCTGTTTTATTTAGCAATAATGGGATTTTCTTTTTTTCTTTTTTTTATCTAACTACCGCCAACGTATGTAAAAGGAAAAAGCAAACAGAGCAAGACTGAACTTCATTTGACTCTGATCTGTCCCTGAGCCAGGCTTTAACACTGTGAAGGAGGTGATTTGCAAGTTTCTGTCACAGCTGTATATTATAACTCTGTTTTTGTTTGTTTTTCCCCCCTCTTACGCAATGCACTGATGTATTTTTGTTGTGTCCATATTACATGATCTAAGTAAGTGTGTGTGAGAGTGTGTGTGAATGTATGCGCTTAACGTTTGCACGGCACGTGCCCTTATTGTTCATCACAACCACTAGCTGATGCCATTATGTTACGCCCTGTAAAAGTGAAATTGTTACCATGCTACTGCTGCGGGACCTTTGGGTCGGATTCTTTTTGTTTATTTGGTTTATTTTTTAAAGCTTTTGGACAAGTTGGACTTGTGGTAGTACACATCATTTCACATATCTTCTACACATTTCAGTTTTACCTCATTAGGAGCGGACGGAGATGAGTGCAACGAATCGGAAAGTGCTGAATATAAAGACTCCTCCTTAAAACAGTGCTTAAATGGCATGCTAGTGCTCTTCGGAGCAGTCCTGAATACAATATACTGCCTTTGATGATGTGTCATGACCCTTCTTCAGCACAGCTTCAGGCTGAACAGTGTTAATTTTATGGACTGGAGACTTAAAGCCACAATAAAAACGTGATATAAATGATATAAAACCTGTTGCCAATTTAATGTCTTCTCAAAGATGAGGAGGAAAGAGCTGTTTGGGGATCGCCCACCTCTGCTACATGGTGCATGCATAAGTGACCTGGATTAGAGGTCGTCATGTTCCACCTCAACTCGAACTCCCAATGAAGTGGTCGTCTGATTTCTGCTGTTGAGGTACTAACAGTGTCGGAACGATGAAAAAAGAAAACAAAAAAAGTGGTGGGAATGAGTACTATACGAATGTCTTATCTTTTTCCAGGACTTGAGCCTTTTCCGGGATGCAAGTAACCAGTGTTTCAGGATGTTAGACCAATGTCCCAATGACTTTGAAACATCCCAAGGTCAGTGATAAAGATCCTCACGCAGTACAGATGTTGTGTGACGGTTGGCATAGCTACTGCGATCCTTAAAGCAAAACGAACTGCTAGAACTTGCATCCTGGAAATGCCAGAAACCAACATTAAGCTGTTCCAATGACGACGGGAAAAACACCAGTGACCTGCCAATGTTTCCGGATGCGAAGTGCCAGATCATCATTCTGAGAAAGACATAAGCCGACGACATACTGAATTAACCGCCCACCGTTTTAATTGTAAAAAAAAAATAAACGTCCTCCACCACCATGTTTTTTAACTCAAAGGATATAAGGCCTTTAATCAGTGACATAAATATCATGTGATAAAATGGAAAACCTCTTGTATCATGGTGTTGATTTCTTGCAGATTTAAATGTATGTCTCAGATTCAGTGAAATGCCATCAGCTGCGTGGATTATGATTAACGTAAATGTGTAACTGTATTCTGTATTCTGACGTACGCTGAAATGTGTTGCCCTTTCTGACCCATCGATACTCAGCATAAAGTTCCAGCCTTTTTTCTTCTTTTCTTGTGTAATACAGATGTCAAGTGTCATCAACCTACAATCAACCAGTTGCTGCGTTATTCATCTGTGTTCAAACTAGATACAGGCTCTTGATTGTTGTGTTGTTATGAAGTGCGACACGGTTTAATGAAACCCCATTCAATGGGCAACAGAGGAACTGAAATAGTGAATATACTAATATATTGAAAATAATTTTCAATACATTCTGGTTTGCTTCTCCAGCTCACTGCCCTTGTTGGGAATACTACTTGAAAGAATTTGCAAGTACAGCATTTGCCAAATATTTCTCAGATTGTGGCGTGATCGCTTTTTTTGTTCTCGATATCGCCTTATTTGGACATCATGTGTACTTGCTGATGGACTGTAAGCGTTCCTTTATTTTGGGAGGCTAACTGTGAAGCTTTGAAATGATCTCTGCTGTTTGGTTGGATTTTCCTGTGTAAGCCTGTGCTCTCTGGATTGCAGGAATGGTTGCAGAGACATGCTTGACGCTGTACGTTCAGAGAAATGTAAGAAAAAGCAGCAACAGTGAGTCAGTCCTAGGGGTGAGTCAGTCAGTGTGTTGACACTTTTTTTTTTTAAGCCAAATTTTTTAACATCATATTATGACAGCTCTAAATATAAAACACTTTCTCATAATCACACATTTTTAGCACATTTCAGTTAAAGCAATAGTTGGGGAAATAAAAATGTAATTGGACTCTTATATATGTAGCTAATATAAGATTTCCAAAGCTCTGGACTTGAAGCACTAGGTTCAACTGAAGCAGGTAATAAGATGCAAACTCAGGTTTAACAACTTACGCACTTGAGAATCTAGAAATTTCAGTTTGTTTTACTCGTCTTCATTTTTTGGTCACATTCGCAAACCAGTTCTTGATATATACAAATGTATGTTCTTCTATACTATAATAGATGAAATAAAAATGAATAATAGTAATAATAATAATAATAAACACAATATAAGCAGTAATAATATTAAAAATAAAGTTATCTGTAGCAGTTGTAGGGCTGTACAATTAAAGAAATGATTAGAAGGCATTCCTGCTCTTCTTTGAAATCTACAGAGGTACTAGCATACACTCACGTCTCCACACACACTGCTAAAAGCTAGCAAGCTAGATGGCGCAAGAATGGCAAAGAATATTCCACTAATACGTGTGAACCGTTTTCAGTGCTAAAACAAGGAAAAATTTAAAAACAAGTTTGTCTCTTCAACACACCCTCTCTGGAACTCCTCTAGCTGTAGCCAGGCAGTGTGTGTTTGGGGTTGTTGCTAAGGAACGAGTGCTGAAGGTACGGATGAGACTTAAACGGCAACTTAACCGGCAGTTGGATATTGATCAGAAGAATCTTTCTACATTAATTAATTAAGGGATTTATTTATTCATTCATTGTCTGTAACCCTTATCCAGTTCAGGGCGCCGGAGCCTACCCGGAATCACTGGGCGCAAGGTGGGAACACTCCCTGGAGGGGGCGCCAGTCCTTCACAGGGTGATAATAAAGGGATAGAAGTGTTTTATTCAAGTTAGCATTGGGTCAAATCTGCTTGTTTCATGGGCTTTTATGAGAAGTACTACGTACTAAAAAGAGTACATAAACTTAGGTCCATTAGCCTTGTTGCTCCGGTACTGAACTCTGAACATACCTTGGCTGAGTGGCTGTGTGCGCGCTAAGGGGAAGTTTTAGTACATTGAATTTTGACCAAACTGCCGCTTTAATCCTGAAAGTGGCTAGAACACATCAGTGTACTGTACGTAACCTAATGCCAGAGGGCCATTTGGGCTGACTTCCACAGCCATCCCGGTTATGAGTTGTGTTTTCTTGACGCCAGCGAGACTGCGTCCATCAGCCACAGACCGTCCCTGCTGTCTCACTCTCTCACACCTCACTCTCCACGCCAGTCCTCCCCTCTGTTGCCCAGCAACGCTCTTTAAGTGGGTTTAAAAATAAATAAATAATGCCGCAAATAGACTCTTCTTGGGTTTTTTAACATGGAGAGGGGAACGACGTTGCATCTGTCTGGGGGCTCGCCACAGCCCTGGGAGAACAAGCACTGTTCGTCTGTGGGATTTTGAGATGCCAATGAAAGAGTAAAGTATTTAACTCCCTAGTGATTTTGAGGCTGTAGCTTGCATTTTATTGATCACAAGGTATCTCTCATCGCTGAAGTTATATGGCTTGTAATTATAATGATAGTAGTAATAATAATAACTAATATTTATTTGTATACTAATTTGTTATATAAATGCAACAAAGTGCTTTACAGATTTTTTTTTAACAAAAACGAATATGAAAAAGTAAACTTTAATACTTTTTTTTTTAAAGGAAAACAAAGATCAAACCATTCATTCATTCATTGTCTGTAACCTTTATCCAGATCAGCCTAGTTGGAATCACTGGGCGCAAGGCGGGAACACACCCTGGAGGGGGCGCCTGTCCTTAACAGGGCGATGCACATTCACATATTCACTCACACCTACGGACACTTTTGATTCTCCAATCCACCTACCACACTCTTCACAGACAGCCACCCGGAGGAAACCCACGCAGACACAGAGAGAACACACCACACTCCTCACAGACAGTCACCCGGAGGAAACCCACGCAGACACAGAGAGAACACACCACACTCCTCACAGTCACCCGGAGGAAACCCACGCCGACACAGAGAGAACACACCACCCTCCTCACAGACAGTCACCCGGAGGAAACCCACGCCGACACAGAGAGAACACACCACACTCCTCACAGACAGTCACCCGGAGGAAACCCACGCAGACACAGGGAGAACACACCACACTCCTCACAGACAGTCACCCGGAGGAAACCCACGCAGACACAGAGAGAACACACCACACTCCTCACAGACAGTCACCCGGAGGAAACCCACGCAGACACAGAGAGAACACACCACACTCCTCACAGACAGTCACTCGGAGGAAACCCACGCAGACACAGAGAGAACACACCACACTCCTCACAGACAGTCACCCGGAGGAAACCCATGCAGACACAGAGAGAACACACCACACTCCTCACAGACAGTCACCCGGAGAAAACCCACGCAGACACAGGGAGAACACACCACACTCCTCACAGACAGTCACCCGGAGAAAACCCACGCAGACACAGGGAGAACACACCACAATGGTGCAGCAGGTCAAGTCTCTGTATCCACGTGGGTTTCCTCTGGGTGCTCTGGTTTCCTCCCACGCTCCAAAAACACAGTGGTAGGTGGATTGGTGACCCAAAACTGTGTGTGTCGCCCTGCAAAGGATTAGCGCCCCCTCCAGGGTGTGACCCCACCTTGCACCCAGTGATTCCAGGATTCTTGTTAGGTTCCGAACCCACCGCGACCCTGAACTGATAATCGCATACAGACAATGAATGAAAAACCAATTTTCTTTCTGAAAACGTACTGTTTTGCAGTAATTAATTTTGCCACGTATTAGTTGCTATATTAGTTCCTAAGGAATTGTAAAAGGCCACAATTAGAAACATTCATTCCTTTATTCTGTTTGTGTAGGAGCTTCATCCTGTTCAGGGTTCTACACAGAAACACAAAGCAGAAACGCAACCTGGACATGAAGTAAAATCACAGGCACTAGTTATGACCCACAGACTGCCTGTGTACATCTCTCCTTTCTTTTATTACATTCCTTTGTTTGTAGCATGATGTGGGTGGCAGCGAAGCAAGCAAACAGTACGTACAGTACAGAGCTGAGCTCAACACCACACGAGCGCCCTAATGTGTGTATTTACTCTGTGATTAAAGACAGTTCTGTTTATAGCAGCAACAGATTATTAATCCGTGCTGCAGAACTTCTGAGGAAGAGGTAGATGTATAACATATTTTACAAACTGTAAATTACCTGTCAGTGATGAACAGATTTCAGCGAACGGCAGCTCAATTACAGGCTTCAGTCTCTTGAGTCACAGGGAAGGTTTTGTTGAAATGTAGACAAGGTCGAATTGGCATGTCCAAACATTTACTTATCTGAAAATAGAGCACGTCAGGGACGACTGAGGACAGCCTGCACACTGCCCGTGACGCATTTTGCACTTAGCAAGAACTCAAGAGTGATACAAAGTTCTCGTATTTATCGCGCACACTCATGCAGCCCTCTGGGGTGGATATGAGTCTGGCATTTACTCGCCAACAAACAACAGCTCTTATTGTCTGAAGTGGATGACGCTGGGGCACCGATTGTATCTGCGTTACAAGGTTGTGGAACTTGTGTAATAGGCTAAATGTCCTGGCATGGGATCCGTCAGCTGACACCATCTTCAAAACCACACAAAGTAACTTCAAGAGCTGTGGTAAAATGGATGCAACCCGTGTAGTTACCATAGTCATTAATGTGTAGTGTGAGTGGAGTTCAACGTTAGCTTTGACCCCGCGGTCAGTAGCACATTCGCTATGAGCGGGGGGTTGGCGGAGGGGATATGGTTACACTGCTCTAAGGCTCTGGAAGCCTGCCACTCACAGGGAGAGTGGCCTTTTGCCTTCCCTTGAATCACTGTGTCACATTTATTTGAGTCACTGTCTTTACTCAGACTGGGTCACCGTCTCTTAATCTTCAGGGACAATGCAGGAAATGCCTCATACATTCCTCAGAGTGTTTGTTTGTGTTGGACCAAAACACGGGTTCCTCACTCTCGTGATCTACACATTAGCTTCACACACAAGGAGCCAGTGGTTATTCCATGAATTCTGAATAAGAAATGTTTAGATTTATAGCTCTGTGATGTAAGGTTCATGTACTCTTCAATCCGTGCAGTGTTTTAACAATGATTTAAGAGCTGAATCCAATGTTTCAACAGTTAAAGTGAACTATAGGTATCTTTAACATTTCATGATTTTGTGGCTTTCACTCGTGGCCCTCCCACTCACTCCTGCCTTTGGGAAAGTGGCAGTAATTGGCAGATAATACGCTATAAGCTTATTACAAAAACTAGTTTGTGTGAGGCTTTTGAATTTACAGCTTACAGCTGGTGCAACCAGCCCTTGGACATCATCGTAGATTTTTTTTTCCCCTTCAATTTTACCACAGTAAGTGGTCTCTGATATATATATAATTGGAAGCAATTGGGAATACATTTAATGTTGGAGGCTTTTATATGAATTCTGCTAAAGCACTCTTAACCTTGAGTTCAGTACCAAAGCATTTGGTTTTACTTCAGACAGGTGATTAAAGGGACGCTAAGTGAGATTAGATATTTTCACTCCTCGGCTCACCCTACAGCTGCAGAGCGTGATTCACTTTTACAACACTGTCCTGAAATCAAGGGGAGGTAGGGGGTGGGTTCCTACCCTCTTCCAGAAGTTCCATAATGCACTGATGCACTGAGGCTGGAATCACGACAGCAAAGGCTCTGTTCTCACTAGTAGAGGTCAGTGGAACAATGAGAATTGTTTTGAAGCTGTATTATTAATGAATAAATACTACCTAGTGTTCCTTTAAGTGACCCAACAACATCAAGCTACTGTACATACATCTAACATTGGCTTATTAGAGAGGGACGTGTCAGAGGATAATGAATGGGATAAGGACGGATGTAGGGGTTTTTTTTTTGGAGGTGGAAACAAAGGTTAGAGTGGAACGAAATGTTCTATATTCTCCACTCCAAACATAAAAGATCTGTTCTGACAATAACAGAAGGTCGATGGCACTGAACCACCGCTTAAAGAACCTGTAAGTGTTTGTGGTAGAGAGAGAGAGGGAGAGAGCTTTGAAAAAGGCTTTGAGAGGACACAAAATGAGCCTGTGAAACTGGATAAATATTCTTAGACTATGCGTGAAGAGACTGTTCTCGGAATCTGCTGGGACATAATGTAAAAACCCTTCCTTCTGAGAGCGTATATTCATCCCCAGGATCAGCATCAAGAAAAGCTCTCTTCAGCTTCAAAACAAAGGCTGCTTCACGATGATTTTGCCCAGGGCTCCCTCAAACGAGCACTACACCAGTCCCTCAGCTCGGTGGGGGATGAACTGTTCGAACTGAAGCTTCCTTGAGTATGTATCAAAGTAAACCCAGATTCTGCTCTGAGGTAACTGGAGTAAGTGGGTGATTGTTTATCACAGTTGCAGATGATCTGACCCCATCATCTGGAACATTCTTTGTAATCCGTCACTGTTACCGTGACCCTGGGTCGGCCTGAGGTTAGACGTTTTCTTTGTAGAGGCTCATGATTAATCAAATCAAACTAGGAGCTGTAATCAGAACCATGGCCAATGTTGTAATCATGCAGCCGCTCGGTAACTACTGTGACAAGCAGAAGTGAGGGCAGCAGGCAGCTTCTACGCCCTCCTACATCCCTTACTACTCTTCTATATAAACTGCTCTGTCCCATACAAACAGAGCATTTAAAGATATTTACACTAGTTTGTGGTTGATCTGAAGAGTCCTGGATATTTATTATTAGCTAATAACTAATGTAGCAGATTGTTCTCTCTGTGTCTCCGTGGGTTTCTTCCTGGTGACTGTCTGAGGAGTGTGGTGTGTTCTCCCCATGTCTGCGAGGGTTTCCTCCGGGTGACTGTCTGTGAGGAGTGTGGTGTGTTCTCCCTGTGTCTGCGTGGGTTTCCTCCGGGTGACTGTCTGAGGAGTGTGGTGTGTTCTCCCCATGTCTGCGTAGGTTTCCTCCGGGTGACTGTCTGTGAGGAGTGTGGTGTGTTCTCCCTGTGTCTGCGTGGGTTTCCTCCGGGTGACTGTCTGTGAGGAGTGTGGTGTGTTCTCCCTGTGTCTGAGTGGGTTTCCTCCGGGTGACTGTCTGTGAGGACTGTGGTGTGTTCTCCTTGTGTCTGCGTGGGTTTCCTCCGGGTGACTGTCTGTGAGGAGTGTGGTGTGTTCTCTCTGTGTCTGCGTAGGTTTCCTCCGGGTGACTGTCTGTGAGGAGTGTGGTGTGTTCTCCCTGTGTCTGCATGGGTTTCCTCCGGGTGCTCCGGTTTCCTCCCACGCTCCAAAAACACACGTTGGTAGGTGGATTGGAGACTCAAAAGTGTCCGTAGGTGTGAGTGTGTGTCACCCTCTGAAGGACTGACGCCCCCTCCAGGGTTTGTTCCCGTCTTGCACCCAGTGACTCCGGACCCACCGCCGCCCTGAACTGGATAAGGGTCACAGACAATGTGTAAATGAATGATTAAATAATGCAGCAGGTAAACCCTTAATTCCAGGACTCTTCCAGTGATTTGGAAAAGCCTTACAGGCCTCCTCATGCCTTCCCTCATTTGTATCACAATTGCTAATGCAATATATATCACATTCGGGAAGTGTCCTTATAAATCCCAGTGTTGTCTTAAATCGAAAGCCCCTGCTTATTGTCCCTAATTAGCATACGTTTGTGCCTGCTAATCTCCATAAAAGGACATGGAACTACAGGAACGTGTGCACACAGGGAAAAGCACAAACTACAAACCCCTGATTTCATTAGACATCATTGTTTCAGGGGACCTATAGCCCCCTTAATAAACCTTCCCATAGAATAGGAAATCGTCCCCTATTCGGACACTAAAAGACATGTTCCGTACTGAACTGATGCTGTACGTGATTTCTGAGGATGATTTGTTAAAGACGGACACAGACACCACAGTTCTTTCTGAGCCAGATGTGTTGCTCTCTGTCTCAAAATGTCCCCCAAAGTGTTTGTGAAAGCTGCGCAAATGGGCTTTAAGAAGAAATATCTACTTAAGGACAGTTGATAAATGAGGCCCATTGTTTTTCTTACCCACCACTGCCAGATGTTAAGCACCACTTCACAAAACTAATGCCGATAAATGACTATATCAAGATTGCTTTTAACCCCACAAGCATCTGGAAGCTCAGAGGAGAACACCACAGCTGGCTTCCTTAAGCACCTGAACACTGACAATCCGTAAGACAGCTGGGGTCCGTATATTAGTGGTAGGAGTAATGGCTGTATTTATTTGATCACACAGCTGCTCCCTTACTAGCTTCAGGAAAATGAGCCCAATTTCAGTAATGAGAGTTGAGTCATGAAGTATAGGCCATTCATTTGAAATATTTGCTCCTTCAGTTTTCCCTTTTCAAAAGAATTAGCATTTTCGAGAGAGAAGAAAAAAAAAGCCCAGGTCCCAATTTCACACACATGCTGCATTCAGGCTTTAAAACCTCTATTTAGCAGCGGACCCACTACATAATCTGACGATTTTAGGAGACAGATATTCTTATAAATATGTTGAAAGTGATTGCAACTGCAGCTCCAGGGTCCTGGAGGTTGTGGGTTCGAGTCCTGCTCCAGATGACTGTCTGTGAGGAGTGTTCTCCCTGTGTCTGCGTGGGTTTCCTCCGGGTGACTGTCTGTGAGGAGTGTGGTGTGTTCTCCCTGTGTCTGCGTGGGTTTCCTCCGGGTGACTGTGAGGAGTGTGGTGTGTTCTCCTGTGTCTGCGTGGGTTTCCTCCGGGTGACTGTCTGTGAGGAGTGTGGTGTGTTCTCCCTGTGTCTGCGTGGGTTTCCTCCGGGTGACTGTCTGTGAGGAGTGTGGTGTGTTCTCTCTGTGTCTGCGTGGGTTTCCTCCGGGTGACTGTCTGTGAGGAGTGTGGTGTGTTCTCTCTGTGTCTGCGTGGGTTTCCTCCGGGTGACTGTCTGTGAGGAGTGTGGTGTGTTCTCTCTGTGTCTGCGTGGGTTTCCTCCGGGTGACTGTCTGTGAGGAGTGTGGTGTGTTCTCCCTGTGTCTGCGTGGGTTTCCTCCGGGTGTCTGTCTGTGAGGAGTGTGGTGTGTTCTCCCTCTGTCTGCGTGGGTTTCCTCCGGGTGACTGTCTGTGAGGAGTGTGGTGTGTTCTCCCTTTGTCTGCGTGGGTTTCCTCCGGGTGACTGTCTGTGAGGAGTGTGGTGTGTTCTCCCTGTGTCTGAGTGGGTTTCCTCCGGGTGACTGTCTGTGAGGACTGTGGTGTGTTCTCCTTGTGTCTGCGTGGGTTTCCTCCGGGTGACTGTCTGTGAGGAGTGTGGTGTGTTCTCTCTGTGTCTGCGTAGGTTTCCTCCGGGTGACTGTCTGTGAGGAGTGTGGTGTGTTCTCCCTGTGTCTGCATGGGTTTCCTCCGGGTGCTCCGGTTTCCTCCCACGCTCCAAAAACACACGTTGGTAGGTGGATTGGAGACTCAAAAGTGTCCGTAGGTGTGAGTGTGTGTCACCCTCTGAAGGACTGACGCCCCCTCCAGGGTTTGTTCCCGTCTTGCACCCAGTGACTCCGGACCCACCGCCGCCCTGAACTGGATAAGGGTCACAGACAATGTGTAAATGAATGATTAAATAATGCAGCAGGTAAACCCTTAATTCCAGGACTCTTCCAGTGATTTGGAAAAGCCTTACAGGCCTCCTCATGCCTTCCCTCATTTGTATCACAATTGCTAATGCAATATATATCACATTCGGGAAGTGTCCTTATAAATCCCAGTGTTGTCTTAAATCGAAAGCCCCTGCTTATTGTCCCTAATTAGCATACGTTTGTGCCTGCTAATCTCCATAAAAGGACATGGAACTACAGGAACGTGTGCACACAGGGAAAAGCACAAACTACAAACCCCTGATTTCATTAGACATCATTGTTTCAGGGGACCTATAGCCCCCTTAATAAACCTTCCCATAGAATAGGAAATCGTCCCCTATTCGGACACTAAAAGACATGTTCCGTACTGAACTGATGCTGTACGTGATTTCTGAGGATGATTTGTTAAAGACGGACACAGACACCACAGTTCTTTCTGAGCCAGATGTGTTGCTCTCTGTCTCAAAATGTCCCCCAAAGTGTTTGTGAAAGCTGCGCAAATGGGCTTTAAGAAGAAATATCTACTTAAGGACAGTTGATAAATGAGGCCCATTGTTTTTCTTACCCACCACTGCCAGATGTTAAGCACCACTTCACAAAACTAATGCCGATAAATGACTATATCAAGATTGCTTTTAACCCCACAAGCATCTGGAAGCTCAGAGGAGAACACCACAGCTGGCTTCCTTAAGCACCTGAACACTGACAATCCGTAAGACAGCTGGGGTCCGTATATTAGTGGTAGGAGTAATGGCTGTATTTATTTGATCACACAGCTGCTCCCTTACTAGCTTCAGGAAAATGAGCCCAATTTCAGTAATGAGAGTTGAGTCATGAAGTATAGGCCATTCATTTGAAATATTTGCTCCTTCAGTTTTCCCTTTTCAAAAGAATTAGCATTTTCGAGAGAGAAGAAAAAAAAAGCCCAGGTCCCAATTTCACACACATGCTGCATTCAGGCTTTAAAACCTCTATTTAGCAGCGGACCCACTACATAATCTGACGATTTTAGGAGACAGATATTCTTATAAATATGTTGAAAGTGATTGCAACTGCAGCTCCAGGGTCCTGGAGGTTGTGGGTTCGAGTCCTGCTCCAGATGACTGTCTGTGAGGAGTGTTCTCCCTGTGTCTGCGTGGGTTTCCTCCGGGTGACTGTCTGTGAGGAGTGTGGTGTGTTCTCCCTGTGTCTGCGTGGGTTTCCTCCGGGTGACTGTGAGGAGTGTGGTGTGTTCTCCTGTGTCTGCGTGGGTTTCCTCCGGGTGACTGTCTGTGAGGAGTGTGGTGTGTTCTCCCTGTGTCTGCGTGGGTTTCCTCCGGGTGACTGTCTGTGAGGAGTGTGGTGTGTTCTCTCTGTGTCTGCGTGGGTTTCCTCCGGGTGACTGTCTGTGAGGAGTGTGGTGTGTTCTCTCTGTGTCTGCGTGGGTTTCCTCCGGGTGACTGTCTGTGAGGAGTGTGGTGTGTTCTCTCTGTGTCTGCGTGGGTTTCCTCCGGGTGACTGTCTGTGAGGAGTGTGGTGTGTTCTCCCTGTGTCTGCGTGGGTTTCCTCCGGGTGACTGTCTGTGAGGAGTGTGGTGTGTTCTCCCTTTGTCTGCGTGGGTTTCCTCTGGGTGACTGTCTGTGAGGAGTGTGGTGTGTTCTCTCTGTGTCTGCGTGGGTTTCCTCCAGGTGACTGTCTGTGAGGAGTGTGGTGTGTTCTCCCTCTGTCTGCGTGGGTTTCCTCCGGGTGACTGTCTGTGAGGAGTGTGGTGTGTTCTCCCTTTGTCTGCGTGGGTTTCCTCTGGGTGACTGTCTGTGAGGAGTGTGGTGTGTTCTCTCTGTGTCTGCGTGGGTTTCCTCCAGGTGACTGTCTGTGAGGAGTGTGGTGTGTTCTCTCTGTGTCTGCGTGGGTTTCCTCCGGGTGACTGTCTGTGAGGAGTGTGGTGTGTTCTCTCTGTGTCTGCGTGGGTTTCCTCCGGGTGACTGTCTGTGAGGAGTGTGGTGTGTTCTCCCTGTGTCTGCGTGGGTTTCCTCCGGGTGACTGTCTGTGAGGAGTGTGGTGTGTTCTCTCTGTGTCTGCGTGGGTTTCCTCCGGGTGACTGTCTGTGAGGAGTGTGGTGTGTTCTCTCTGTGTCTGCGTGGGTTTCCTCCGGGTGACTGTCTGTGAGGAGTGTGGTGTGTTCTCCCTCTGTCTGCGTGGGTTTCCTCCGGATGCTCCGGTTTCCTCCCACGCTCCAAAAACATGTTGGTAGGTGGATTGGAGACTCAAAAGTGTCCGTAGGTGTGAGTGTGTGTTCTCGAGTTGTGCTCTGTGATTCTGGGTAGGCTCCGGACCCACCGTGACCCTGAAGTGGATAAGCGCTCACAGAATAGGAATGAAATAGTACTTTAAAGGCAGTTTTGCGCAGACCGTAATATGTGAGGTCAGTGGACTGGATTGTGATTTATCAACAAAAGGTGAAGGTTTTTTACTAACGTTAACTTTATGTAAATTTATGACAGGTGTCTTGCTGTTCTCATAAATTTGACCAGGACAATGATACCATACACACAGCTCCATTTACACCCGAGCACTACACTGTACAGTACAGAGTTTACATCCTACGTACCTCACGGATGCCATTTTAATTAAGGGACATCCACACATTTAATTTTCTGGTTCCTGATTCCAGCTCAGCTTTGCTGTAGTAACATACCTCAGAAAATGAATAGTCAAGGTTGATGGCTGTGTTACAGCAGGGAAATAACCAAACAAGCACTGTACTGAAATCAATGCATAGGGGTGGTGGTCTCCTACCCTCCTCCAAAAGTTACACAGAGCAGTTTCTGCAGTGCTGAGCCCAGGGTGGCAATGTCAGCGGCCCCGTTTGCCCTATTACAGGTTAGTGAAACATCACAATGATTTTGAAGCTGTGATTTTAAGGTGAAGATATTACATATTGTTACTTTAAACCTGTGTGATTTGTGTTGATTTTTCTGAGATGAGTTTTTAGGGTTTACTCAAAGACCTGAGGGTGATTTTAATATTAATATACGAGTCATGAGGCTAAACTTTGAGTTCAAAACCGCTCAGATGTGAACAGAGCCAGGGACCCAGGCTTCAGAGGCAAAACGAAGGGGAAAGTCGTGAAGGAAGGGGTCACGACTAAGGTGTGCGCCATGTAAACAGTGCGCTTGGGCTCGCGGCGGCAGTGGAAGCGGTTAAAAAAAGGAGGAGCGTGTATTTTGAAGAGGGAAATGGGAGGGGGGGGGGGTGTTGAGGTGGTCGTCGTCTTGTTGTGTGTGAGAGAGAAAGAGAGAAGGGAAACGAGCACGACACAACGGCTGCGCTCGTGACGGCGGCAGCACCGAGCACGAGGAGGGCGTGTTTTGGTGAAGGGCGCTCCTCAGGCGGAGGTAACGGAGCGCAGGGACCAGGGGCACCACGGCGTCTTCTGCTCCGTCTCCCCGCGTTTGGACACGAGTGTGAACAGGCTGGGATTGAGCTGACCGCCCTTTCGGTGTGAGGTATGACACGCCGTCTCTGCTCTTATCTGCGTTACCTTATCGGCAGTGTGAACTCTCCGGGCAGTGAGGACACCACGGTCGCCGTGTATAGGCTCCGTGACTGGGTTCCTGAGGTAACGACACCGCTGCCGTTCCCATTTGAAGCGTTTTACATAGAAACAACGTCAAAACCGAGCTGCCTCGCCTTAACCCCAACTTCCCGCGCACCTCAGGCACTCATCCTCACCTGAGGAAGGAGGGAGGGGGGTGACACTCCACAGCTGTGCTCATTAACACCAGCCTTTCCACAGAATACAGTAATACAGTACTCCTTAAAACAGTAGTTCATATGTTGCTCTGCATACTTTTTTGCCCCTTTCCCCCTGTTCTTCAATGGTCAGGACCCCCACAGAGCAGGTGTGATGTGGTGGTGGATCATTCTCACTGCTGCAGTGACACTGACGTGGTGGTGGTGTGTTAGTGTGTGTTGTGCTGGTGTAGAGTGGATCAGACACAGCAGTGCTGCTGGAGTTTTTAAACCCTGTGTCCACTCTCTGTCCACTCTGTGAGACACTCCTCCCTCGTTGGTCCACCTTGTAGATGTAGAGTCAGAGACAGTAGCTCATCTGTCGCTGCACAGTGTGTGTCGCTCGTCCTCTAGTCCTTCATCAGTGACACAGGACGCTGTCGGCTGGATGTTTTTGGTCGGTGGACTGTTCTCAGTCCAGACACTGAGGGGTTTAAAAACTCCAGCAGCACTGCTGTGTCTGATCCACTCTACACCAGCACAGCACCACATCAGTGTCACTGCGGCGCTGATCCCCCACCCAAATCAGACCTGCTCTGTGAGGATGTGGGATGGATGGACAGATTAGGCAGTGCATGTCAAATATAAAGTTGAAAAAGGGTTACCTCAGTTAACTGAACTGCCGACTGATTAACAACGTGCAATGTATCATAGTCAACACAGCGCTGTTTAGAAGCAAAGTAAAGTGAAGTGTGATGACGGCTTCCCTTACATCCAAGCACCTAAGGTTGGCTGGACACTCCCCCACATCCTGAAAACGTCAACCAGAGAGTGACACTCGGAGCCAGAAAGCACTCCAAAGAACTGGCATTACATGTCCATCAAGCTGTTAAGAATGATAGAGAAGCGGCGGTGAGTCAGAGATGCCGACGAGAAACCCGATAAACAACGCCAGGCACTGATGTAATCTGTCTCCTCAAGGTCAGCGAGAGGGGACTCTGAAATAGTCCGAGACGGAATTATTATGAGGTGCGGGCAACACAAGCCCTGACTTGATTAGAGAAGGTAAACGTGCACTAAACAGAGGTGGTTGCATAACTGGCTTTAATGGGAGGCGGTAATGGCATAGGGTTTGCAGGAGGGAAGCTGGTGTGTGTAGAGGTATCATTAACAGTCACCATCACGTCTGAGCGGTCGAGTCATAAGTGACATTACTGAAAGAGAACCCATGCTGTTGACACCGTTTTCCAATGCTACTATACGAAAGGCCTCGGCTTGTTTACTTATTTATTTATCTATCTTTCTTTTAAAAGAAGAGCCGTGTGTGCTTTTCACTCTCCGATGTGTGAAATTGATACTCACCCCCTGAAGTCATTGTGAGAGCTGTGCTTGAACAGCTGAGATCAATTATGAAAGGGGCCATTGTGTTTCAGATATTGCAGCCGGTGTTTTGAAAATATGACAAGTTCGTATGTGATGATGATGGTCCCCCCCCCCCCCTTCCATGTCCTTTCCGTTTGTTGAGCAGCGTGTGGGCTGGAGTCCTCTGGAGATCTGAAGAGCCCTGATCCGCTGCACAGAGGGATCGTCTGGCAGGAAGAGACCCCGGCTCTGCAAGAATTGGCATTCCCTACGTCGGACCAGCTGGCGAGGGCGGCGCACCTGTGGAAATCCAACTTTCTTTTTTCGGAGAGGACCCGAGGAGGTGCTCGGGCACCGTCCGTGTTCGCGACCCGCTCCCGCGCCTCGCGGTTTGAGGAAATGCGAGTGATTGGACGGGCCTTTCCACAAGAAGGCCCTCCTCATCTTGAAGAACATGTTTTCAGCTGACTGTCAAAACAGCTTTATACAATTCTGAGAGATGTGATATTAAGGCATGCGCTTCTGAGACTTAATGACTGAACTCTGCAAGATTGCAACAATCGGAACCGACGTATTTGCAGCTTTCCGTCTTCTCTGTTCGACTGTGGAGGGCCAGAGCTTTATCAAGGACATAGTCATGGTAATGTCCCAGGGCACCTACACATTCCTGGCATGCTTCGCCGGGTTCTGGCTGGTCTGGGCTCTTATTGTAATGGTGTGCTGCTTCTGTAGCTTCGTGCAGCGCAAGCTGAAGCGGCGGCGTGAGGAGAGGCTGCGGGAGCAGTGTTTGCGGGCCCTGGAGATGGAGCCTTTGGACTGTACGGCAGCAGCGTACCCGGCCAGAGAGACCCCTCAGTTCTGCCCGCCTCCTCAGATGTTGACTCCACAAGTGCCCATCTCCCACACCATTCCCCAAGGGAACTGGACTGCACCTCACGGTAAGGTTCATTCCTGGCCTTCATATTCATACATAAAGAGTAAAAGCAAGGCTTTGGCATAATCTCTATGCGCAAGGTCAGCTAGGCCTTCGTGCGTAGGCAGTAGAAGCCGTGGACTGATTAGAGAGAACAGAGAAAACACTCAACCCACCACACACAAAGCCAGACGAAGTAATGGATTGCTTAAAGGGGAGGTCCATATTTTTTCACACCTGAGCCTAAACATGATTATGGTCAGAGCTTCAGAAGCTGGAATCACTGGGTGCAAGGCACCAGTTCATCTCAGGGCATCAATCACACACTCATCCAGGCGCTAACACACACACACACACACCTGTGGACTCTTTTGAATATCCATTTATAGACTGTGGGAAGAAACCCACACGGGCACAGGGAAAACACCATAAACACCCCCCAGACAGTGACCAAAGGAAGGGTTTGAAAAAACATATAATGATAATATGTTGGTATCTCAAAATGAGGGCAGTACTTATGACTGTTCTGTGTCTTTAAGCACAAGGCTATAAAGTTCATTATTGTGCATTTAAGAGAGTTACAGGCAGAGGGTGCCGTGGGAGAACACCTCGAGAATAACACAAGCTCAGTAGTGAGAATGAACAGACAGAAGACCCTTCACTTGACTTTTTGCTCACAGGTGTAAGGCTTAATCTCTAAATGTGTGTGATTTGAGCCTCCATTCGCTGGAAAATAATCTGCTGTGGTGCGCTAAACCACAAGCGCATGTTAGCTGGCCAGCTGTGCTTCTAAACAGTGTAGAACCATCGTATTTCACATATTTTAGACCTTTTTATCGTCAAAACATGGCGGTGTGCACAGTCAGGCTGTGCTGAACTGAACTGCACAGTGCCGAAAACCCCTCATTCAACCCAAGCTCATGGATATGAGTGCACACGCCACTCCACGGTGATCCCGTATACTGTGTTAATATTTTGAGACTGTATGAAAAATGTGGATAAAGCCCTTCCCTAATAAACAGCGCCACTGTGCTACGTTACAAACTACAAAGAAGAGAATAGACTGAACGTTTGGGCATTATATTTGTCGAATATTTTATGAGGGAAACAATTAAATTAGTGTCTTTTTTTAATTTATAATTTTTCCTGCTAAACACTTATTTGCGGAAATGGTATTTAAATGAACCTATGTGTTTAAATGTTTAAAAAAGTGTACTGCCCCTTTAAGAATCAGCCTTGCACTTGCATAACTCCTAATGTATAGCTTCTTAAATTAACTATAAGCGACTATTTCTGTTGAAACAGTACAGTGCCTTAATAAGAAGATTACGCCCCGGTGACCCTTCAGCAAACCTCAACATGGAACATCTTGTCTGCTCACGCGGGGCATGCAGGAGAAAGCGTCCGCACCTCACACAGTGCTGGCAGCCTGAGCTGAATTCTTTCATATATGACATGGTAACAGAGAGCGGTGTGTGTGGGCGGTGAGTGGGCAGAGGAGTACAGCAGTGAGCTAGCAGCACCGAGAGAGCTGGGCTAATCATGCGCTCCTGCAGCCAGGCAGACTGCCAGATACAGAGGATCTCGGCCTGGGGCAAAGAATGTCCCTTTAAAGCAGGGCCAGACACACAGGACTGATGACCACACATTAAGACAAGGGCTGAATAAGAAGCCAGCTCTTTAAAGACTTTGAATCAGGACGAATACAATGGTGAAACGAAGCGTCCGCAGTACCTCGACAGATCAGAGTCGTGAAGTCGTGCTGTGATTTCTGCAGGAGCTCAGCGTGTGAATAGCGTCCAGTGAGAAAGTTATACGCGAGCTAATGAAAGAGTCTTTTTAGCACCTACCAGCCTTAGCGTACATCGTGAACCATCTCAGCTGAAAAGAACACAGTTGAGTGCTGTAGAGAATCATTTTTACGTAACTGATAATCATAAACTCTGAAAATAGATCACCCAGAAGGAAGTGTCAGATTGTGGTAAAAATCGAAAGGAAGATGACATTTACAAAGAACAATAAATGATTGCAGATTTAGAGCGATATGGGCAGTATTTATTGAGCTATTCATACAGAATTAGCGCCTCTCTGTATGACGTCAGGCCACAATGTTTGCTAATGCAACATGCCAGACGTCTCTGCATGAAGTTAGAGGTTTTCATGAAAGTCCATCCCATGCAGCTTGAATATTCTCAGGTAGATTTTGCAGGGAGCGTGGAGTGTGGATAGTTCGTCCAACGGCATCCCACACATTTTCACTCTGGGACAGGTCTGGTCATGACATCGTATCTGTGTCTTTGGGGCAAGCTTTTGAGATGTCGTCCTGGTACTAACTGGAAGACACAGTCGTGGCTGCTGGGTCGGACAATCCGTCGGTTCCCCATCTCCGTGGTTCATGTGGGTTTCCCAGATCCTTCATGTTGCTGGTGCGTTCTTCCATTTCACGGCCTCCTACAGTTCACCATCCTCAATGCTAAGCTTGGGATAGAGTGTGAAATCAATGGACTTCCTTCAAGGGATGAAGCCCATTTAAACCTTTAACTTCAGGAGAAGTGTGGGATGAGTCAAAGGGGTCACTAGGGGTGGGCAAGATGGCCCTAAAATAATATCACAGAAGCAAACAAGAAAAGCCAATCAGATGAAGCGCTGATTAAATTTCAGCTCCGGTGAAAAAGCCGAGTGCAGCCTTGAGCTTGATACATGATAAAAATGTGATTCAGATTTCACCTCTTATCTTTCGGGTTATGTTTCCATGACAACTTCTAGAGCTTCAGGAGATGGTACATTCTTTTTCTGTCTCCTCCTCATTCAAGACTTCATTTCTGAGGGTTATTAAGGCCAGGTGGTGTATAATCAGTGGCTCTGTAAGTAGGTACTCTCTGATCTGATCTGGTTTGATCACATGTGATTGAACCTGCTCCGTGTGGAAGGGTGGATTCTGTCCTGTGAGTGTGAGGAACATTTTCAAAGCCTGCAAAAAAGGATTTAAAAAAAAAAAATGCAAGCCACCAAAACCCTTCTAATTCCAACATGAGACAGAGTGTGCTGGTGATAATGGTGAGGGCCGGTAGACAAAGTGGTAGCGTCAGAATCACAGGGTACATTTGGATCAGCTTGCAGTAGGACAGTTCACAGACAAAAACATTGCACATGCAGACCAGCTCAAACCCGATTCTGCCAAGCAAACATCGGCCCACATCCTTATCTCTGGCCTCAATACGGTTGTTTATCACTTCCCTCACAGGCGCAAACCTTAAACAGCTTTTATCTGGTGGGGCGAAGGGTGACCTTGCATGGGCACTAAAAAATAAAAGCCTGTCACATCTGGCGGTAATAAAAATAAAATGGGCAGCCTGGGTATCATATTGTTCAGCAGTTTCGCCTCAACATGTTCTTCAAGAAGGGGGCGGCACTGTGGTGCAGCAGGGAGTGTCTCTGTCACAGCTCCAGGGTCCTGGAGGTTGTGGGTTCGAGTCCCGCTCCGGGTGACTGTCTGTGAGGAGTGTGGTGTGTTCTCCCTGTGTCTGCGTGGGTTTCCTCCGGGTGACTGTCTGTGAGGAGTGTGGTGTGTTCTCTCTGTGTCTGCGTGGGTTTCCTCCGGGTGATTGTCTGTGAGGAGTGTGGTGTGTTCTCCCTGTGTCTGTGTGGGTTTCCTCCGGGTGACTGTCTGTGAGGCGTGTGGTGTGTTCTCCCTGTGTCTGTGTGGGTTTCCTCCGGGTGACTGTCTGTAAGGAGTGTGGTGTGTTCTCCCTGTGTCTGTGTGGGTTTCCTCCGGGTGACTGTCTGTAAGGAGTGTGGTGTGTTCTCCCTCTGTCTGTGTGGGTTTCCTCCGGGTGACTGTCTGTGAGGCGTGTGGTGTGTTCTCCCTGTGTCTGTGTGGGTTTCCTCCGGGTGACTGTCTGTGAGGAGTGTGGTGTGTTCTCTCTCTGTCTGTGTGGGTTTCCTCCGGGTGACTGTCTGTGAGGAGTGTGGTGTGTTCTCCCTCTGTCTGTGTGGGTTTCCTCCGGGTGACTGTCTGTGAGGAGTGTGGTGTGTTCTCCCTCTGTCTGTGTGGGTTTCCTCCGGGTGCTCCCGTTTCCTCCCACGCTCCAAAAACTCATGTTGGTAGGTGGATTGGCGACTCAAAAGTGTCTGTAGGTGTGAGTGAAAGTGTAAGAGTGTGTCGCCCCCGCCAGGGTGTGTTCCCACTTTGCGCCCAGTGATTCCGCGTACGCTGAACTGGATAACAGTTACAGACAATGAATCGAAGAACATTCATTCATTATGTGCAGGTATGACCTGGTTATTGAGTTGGATAACTACTTTACACTTTCTAATCCAAATGCATAGATTGAGCTCTCACTGTGAAGTCGCCAGCCTGAGACCTTTTCCTGTATCCTTTAGTTTGGTCGAACGACATTATTGAACGTCTGATGTTAGTAATTGGCTTTTGTCCTCCACCGTTCAACAGATTTAATCTGCCTCTGTAGCAAGGGCAAGGTCACACTGTAGAAAGGACGGAAACCACTGTTCAGTTTACAGAGGCTTATTTCTGTCAGTGAGTTCAGCAGGAGACGTTCTCTTGATCCTACAGCCTGGTGTAAGTGCTGATGGAACAAGGGTCCGATGATAGTTGGAGCGGCCCAAACCGCATTTTACAGAACACTCAGTGCTTTGTCACATCTCCGCTGTTGAAAACAATAATTTTCACATTCAGTTTTGTTGAGCTAGTGCCGCGTTGCTTCTCATCATTGGTTTCTATGTCTCAGTATCCGCTATGTGACAGCTACACCTTCTTTCTTCTCACAGTGGAAGAATGGACACAAACATGTATTTGATGTGAAGTGAGAATGGATGAAAGCTGTAAGTGCTGTGGTTTTGTATTTTTACCAGGACTCTTAGGAAGTCCGAGCCCAAGGCATTCATTTATGTTTATCTTGGAAATCTGCTTTTGAAAAGTCTTGTTTTTCAGTCATTTTTCTTTGTCTTTCCTTGTGACAATGAATGAATCTTTTCTGAAATGTTGCACGAGTAAGAAGTCTGTAAGGCAGCTGAGGCATTTGAGTAGTTGTCAGTGGCTTCTATGGAAACATTTATTGTAAGATGCAGCTATTTCTCGTGGGTTTTAAGACTGAAAGATTGGAAGGAGAACACACCACACTCCTCACAGACAGTCACCCGGAGGAAACCCACGCAGACACAGGGAGAACACACCACACTCCTCACAGACAGTCACCCGGAGGAAACCCACACAGACACAGGGAGAACACACCACACTCCTCACAGACAGTCACCCGGAGGAAACCCACGCAGACACAGGGAGAACACACCACACTCCTCACAGACAGTCACCCGGAGGAAACCCACACAGACACAGGGAGAACACACCACACTCCTCACAGACAGTCACCTGGAGGAAACCCACGCAGACACAGAGGGAACACACCACACTCCTCACAGACAGTCACCCGGAGGAAACCCACGTTTTCTGCCCTTTTTCATTAGTGCACATGTGAGATGAGTTGTTGGATTAACAGATCTATTTATAAATATTGTGGTGGACTGCCGGAGTCAGTGTGTGTCTTTCTCACAGCAGCCATCACTGCTTCACCAACATCTGGAAGACAACGAGGACCTCCATCAAGGCTCTGACATTGCTTTCTTTATGTAGCTGTAAAGGGGAGTTAAACATACTTAAGTTTAAATTGCATTCAGCTAAGGAAACTTAGATAGTGTCGTAGTTTATTATTAAATACAAATAAAAGACTTTTTATTATGTGATTTAACACAAATGCTGTCAAAATGTACAAGGGATCAGTGATTAAGTGTATTGTCTTATAATGAAGGAACTTCCAAATACTAGATATCAAAATAATATATTCCAATTAGACTGGGTTTTTTCTTATTGATTCCTAGTGTTTAACTCTCGACTTCACAAAGTTAAACCTTGTGTTTTCTGTCTCCCTGTAATCCCGATGATCCCAGTTCCTGCTGTTCCGGTTGACAGCGACCACTGCGGGAAACCCCCTTGCTACGAGGAAGCGGTTCTGATGGAGGATCCTCCACCTCCTTACAGTGAAGTTCTTGCTGATCCCAGAGGAGGAACATACACTAAACCAACCCCCTGTTCTTCCAGAGAGCACCAGGAGTCGGAAACCAGGAAGACGGCTCCGCCGGTGACGGTGTTCCCCGAGCGTGGCTACTCCTCTCTCATCCGTCTGCCCTCCGTACGCCGCTGGGACTCGCTGGGACACCTGCTGTCCACCATGGACCTCAACCACAACAACTTGCCGGCCGAGCCCCAGGCTTCGGCCATCGCCACCATGCCCCGGGAAGGCCGGACTCACACGGACCTGGGCCTGCGGAACCTCAGGGGTCTGGATCACAACTACGGACTGCCCACCGCCTTCCCCCTTCTCGGGCGAAGTACAGCCGTGTGAAGCCCTCGACGTTCGGACCATTGGGGAGCACTTTTTGAGGCGGGCGCTGGTAATGGTGAGTCATTCCTGCTGTCCAGGAGACTCCGGCTATTAACCTGATGACGTTGTTTTTTTCTTTTTTCGGGAGTCGGGAGGTGGGAAGAGCTTATCTGGAGACTCAAAGGACCATGCCACTTTCCCCCCCCTCAACCTTGTATCAATATGAGAAAATTATACAACACACGTCTCTCTCTCTCTCTCTCGCGCTCTGTGGCATCTTTGCCTGATGCAGAGCAGCAGCTATTATGTGAGTGTTGTTGCTATGGCTCCCGGGAGCCGTCTGCAGCCCACCAACGCCTAGCCCCTTGCGGCCTCCTCTCTTCCTCTTTATTTTTCTCCGCAGCTTCAGACTGATATAATACGAATGACATTTGTAATTCTGTCTTTGTAAACTAGGTCTAGCACAGGGCCACAACAAAGCAAAATATTCATGGTCTGTACTGTAGCCATATCAAAGCCTGGGTGCCAGATTTTGCCAGTATGGGGCTTTCTACCTTCTGCTTTAAAGTCTGAAATGTCCACTTTCCAACTCTACAACACGTTTTCCTCACTGCAACGTAAAGAAACACAGTGAACGTTAGATCTCTCTGTCATTTCAGCACTGTGATTGCTCCACTCACTGATTCAGAGTCAAGCTGAGGTCCTCCAGGCGTTAGTACTTGGGCTTCATGGTTTAGAACGGCCCTGCCGTGTGAACAGAATTGCACGTGACAAGGCTCACAACAAACGTTTTTATAAAATTGCTTCTTAAAACAAGGCCCTTAAAGAGATTAAACACATTGATCAGATTCTGTTGGTTTATTAATAACCGAAAAACCATTTTATAGAATATACGTAATTGAACAGACATTCACAAGTGGTTGTAGGAGAAGAACGCAGCCTTTCTGCAAAGACGTCTTCATATTTTTATATACTATATTTGTAAATCTACATATACACCATTTTTAACATTTTACTTGATGGTGTAAGTAGCCGTCGCCAATCTAGTTTCCTACATGTAGTTTAGAGCTTCTTATTGCAGGTCCAGAGTAAACAACATGACTCATTTTGCTATGACGATTAGCTTTTTAGCATGCTAGACAAGAGCAGTAGCTGCTATGTAATAGCTGTAAACGCTAGCTAAATTAAGAAGACATGAAAAACAAACACAGGCCTCAGCCCACCTGAATCCGCCTCTAACGGGCTTGATAATAATTACCAGTCGAGCCTGTATCAGGTGTTGTGGCAGGGAACATTTGAAACTGGTCCACAGCCGCAGAGCACAACAAACGCAGCGTACACAGACAGTGCTAATCAGCTAATGAGTTAAATCTGCCGGGTTAAATGAGGCGAAGCGCTAGAGTGTAGCGCTGTGGGCCTCCAGGACTGGTACCTGACACTCCTGTGGTAATTCGGTCTGGGACACTCCCAGTTTAATAGTCTTTATCACTGTTTTCTGACTGTAAAGCAGCAGGTACGTGTACTGGCACAGTTTGTTTCCTAGCCTCGCTACATCATGCTGCTCAGTTGTACAAAATGTACTTTATAAACTGTGAAACGTCGCCTTGCTGCTTTCTCAAGGTAAACATCATGAAATACAGAATACTGCACAAGATGTTTTTTTTTTCTTTTCTTCCCTCAGAAGGATCTGGAACTGTTTTTTTTATTTTTTTTTTATTTTTTTTTTGAAGTAAAGCTTTCTCCAGAGAAATTGCCTGCTCCACAGGAAGATGTTCTGAATCTGCCTGGTAATTACAATTTGATAACCGTCTGGTGTCTTCATTCGCTTGGAATGTCTCCCACAGCTTTTAATTCATTACTCAATGCGGGTACAAGGGGAGACATTTTTTCAGTCTTTTTTCTCTCTGAGCGAATGCTAGTATCTTCTTCTGAAGACTTTTCTAACGGTGCACTTTTTCATGTCCCTTAATGTCCCCCCTCAGACTGATAAGTCCATTAGTGAGCCTCTCTTAAATAATGTGAATTCAAATTCATGGGCATTTCTTTTTTAGCATGCTTTTATGAAAAGTGACTGTTGGCAGAAGCCGCTCGGAGACTGAACTCAAACCAAACCTCGTTTTATTTCACCATTCCCAACTTCACTTTACGTGGAAAGTGTGAAACGTTGAGCGCTGGGAAAACAACAACGACGACAGCCATGAAATCAATACACTGTTTTTTTACATGTATGAGCATTTTTCTTTGATCATCATTGCTTTAAACAGCAGGTGTTTGTGAGTACAACATGGTGCTGTGCTGCTACACTCAGAAACAGGCATAAGAAGCAATATATGACTGGGAGAACTGGATTACTGTCTTTTTTTAAGTGGGTTTGCTCAATTTCCTGTTACGAGCACATTGTCGTTGACTGTAGGCCGTGTATTTCACCCTGTTCTAAAACGCTCAGAGCAGGTGTGATGTGGTGGTGGATCGTTCTCAGCGCCTGCAGTGACACTGACTGTGAGTGGATCAGACACAGCAGCACTACTGGAGTTCTTAAATCCCCTCGGTGTCACTGCTGGACTGAGAATAGTCCTACGCTGCATTAAAATACACCACTACCCTGATCGCCTCAGTCCTAAAATCTTTTATTAAGATGCGCTATGGCCTTTTACATAAGGTTAGGACAGCCACACAATGCTTTATTAAGGAAGGGCTCCCCCTGTTGGTCAGCACAGCGGTGGCTGGAGTTCAGGGGGCTGTTCTGCCTCCTTTTGTCATGGGAGCAAAATGTGATTTGGTAAAAGCAGCCCACATTTCTTTAGTGTCGTGATTGCTGCATTGTGGAAAAGCCTTGATTTCATTTTGTCAGCACCGTCTTTTTATTGCCATCATTTCCCATTATGTGTCCCTGGCCTCGAGTGACTCTCTCTACCTCACTCATCGTAATGGCTGCCTTTGTTAGCATCTCGGCGTTTGAATGTGGCTTTCATGCGTCCAGCAGGCACTTTCAAATGACATTTGATTAGAATGAGCTCCGTTTTGGCGGCTGGATCTAAATAACAAACGGCAATTAGCGGGGGTAATTAGGCAGAGCACATTTGAAGTAATGCATTCACAAACAGGAGTGAACTCCGAAAGCTGCAACGAGACACAAAACCCCTTTCCCTGGCTTTGTGAGTTCTCTCTGGCCGCATGTGTTTGTGAAGAGGATGAGTTGGAAGGTCTCCCTCCTTGTCGCAGCTCGCACAGACTCTTATGTAATTTAAAAGCAGTGAAGTTACATAATTGTATTTTATTTATTTATTTATTATTATTTGGATTTCAAAAGGACGTCAAGGTGTTTTGTCTGTTTTTGGCTTTTCCGGTGTCAACGTTGGTCCCATATCTGTCCTTGAAGCAATGTGAACTGTTACATGGAAGAACATGGGAGTGCAGGAACATGCGGCTGTTATTACGACGTTACGACAAGCAGAGCTCTGAAAGGTGTCAGTTTTTGAATCAGTGTCAGTGGAGTGACTGAGGGTTAGTTGGGAATTACAGCAGAATTCCTGCCCCATGCTGCTTTCCCTTTTGAATGTAGTCTGTTCTCTCTGCTTCTATTTTTTGCCTGTTTTTGGAAGTTTGTTCTGTTTTTCTTGTGTTTTCATTTCTTCTCAGTTCCACAGAGAGAGAGAGAGAGAGAGAGAGGCAAAAGGCAGAGGTGTAAAGTGTCGTTCCTCTGCCAGCGTGTTGCTAAGCAACCGACACAGACCGCACCGTGTCTGTTTACATAGAATAATAAAAGTGAACAGCATCGTCCCATCCATCCATCCACCCTTGTTCATACAGAGACTATGGACCACATCTAAATGTCCCTTAGGCACCGCTCACCTGTTTTCACCTTGAATTTCCGTGGTTTATTTTTGTCTCCATTAGTTGAGGAAGCTTTTTACTGCACACGATGCTGAAGCCTCGAGGACTGGAAGTGTAACTGAAAGTTGCTGTGGTAACTTTCTCCTCGCGGCCTCCAAACGAAGAGAGGAGACCAGTGGAGGTTCAGGAGAAGCTCTTAAAAAGGTCTGAGACTTGAGTCTGGATTGAGGACTGAGAGACACCCTTAAATACCCCTTTTTACAACCTTCCATTGACACAAGACAGGAAATACGTTCACCCGTTGTATAAGACGTAAGACACGCTCAATTTAGGGAGTGATCCTTCAGACTGTGAGATGTCAAGAGGAGGAGGAGTGGTTTAATCCAAATGATAATTTAAGTTCAGTTTAAAAATAAACTTCAATAACAATGGAGTGAATTCACTTTTCCATGGGAGGATAATGACTATCACGTGACCAAGAAGAACACCATAATGCACTGGTAGAATGGTGTTCTTGATGTTTTTAAATTGCCCTCAGAGTAAAAAGTGCAGCTGATGATGTCATAATTAAAATAAATAAACAAACAAACAACCTCACGCAGTTGTCCTTTAACTCAAACGCACTTAGCCACTGTTAGTGCTGCGTTAACGTGAGGCACACGTGACTTGTGTTGCCACATTTTTTATTTTTATAACTGCACGGAAGCTCAAGCAAATACGGGACTGACATTTCATTACTTCCTAGATGATAGAATGTATATAATATCAATTCAGAACACAGCCAAGCTGTTCCTTTAAACAGCCGTCTTTCACATGAACTGTGACGTTTCCACAGCTTCGTTTGTGTTGATTACCGTGCCCATGATGTTGGGAGCCATTTTCTAGAACCCATTATCGGCTCATTCATCCGCATCGATAATAAAACGGAAGATAAACCAAGAGAAAGAGTTAAAATAAGGAATGATTTGGACCCGTTAACGTACTGGAGGGGTTTTTGAAATCTTTTATTAACATACAGAAGCACAGCATGTCACAAAAGATCTTGTGCTTGTTTCAAAAGAAAAAAAAAAACAGCAAGTGAGAAGCGGACGGAAAAAAGGGAAGAGATAGAAAAAAAAACAATAATAAAAAAAAAGAGAAAGACTTCAGGAGTTGCTTAGCCTTGCTTCAGGGACAAAGGGGGGAAACTGTAGTAGTATAGAACTAGTAATAGTAGCAATAGTAGTGGTAGTAGTAGTCTCCTAGTAGTGTGAGAGGGAGAAAGAGCATAAGAATCACCACTAAGGAGGTCAGAGGGTGAAGATTACATTGAAAATCATGTCAAAAAAATAAAAAGGGCCTCGGTTACTGTTAAAGATGCAGGTCAGCTCCCTTCGATAGTCTGGTGTAAAACATCCTGCTGAGGAAATATTTTAAACCCCATCCAGTTCTATGCCAGTGTTAGAGTTACAGGTCGCAGTCACAAACAGGTTAATCATCGTGGTGCTGCACTGACGGCACCGACATTGAAATTAGAGCTATTTACAAAACAATACTACACTGGTTTAGTATTATTGCTTGCTTATTTCTATCAGAACATTCGCAAAAACGTTTCTAAATCAGAAAAACGAGGCCTAGGATCTCTGCACTGACACCGAGCTGGAAATATGACATTACGGAAGACGTAGAAAACAAGCAGTCCCAATCAGAGTGGAGATATGATGTGTATATATCAGTAAAAAAAAGGTTTTATGGGTAATTCCAGGATTGTCCACACTAATCTGCCATCGTCCAGACCATGATTCTGACACTTTTCTCCTCAGTGCACTGCCCTCTGGAAACCGTGTCACTAAAAATGACAAATCATACGGATGTACACCTTTATGTACAAAATAAACCTTGAAATTCAAGGTCGTAAAAGCGTCAGAATGAAGGTCTGGGGTCAACAACCCCACCTTACGATCCACGTCTGGGGATTAGGAGGAAATACACGTCAACTGAATTAGCACGTTAGCATAAACACACAGTAAAGATAAAGGAACTCAGAGTGGATTCAACGGAAACAGCAGCGGTGACTGGAACCAGACGTCTAAAGCATGTCTAAATACATGAATAAATACGAAAGCAGATTCGCCGTCTACCGTTTCAGCTGATAGAGTTATGATCGAAACGTCTGGGGTGGCGGGGTTTACGCAGATGTTACGTCCCTTGGCTTTTCCCACCACCGCCGCGGTGAAGAATGAGAGTGGATACGTCGCTCGCATCAAGCCCCTGTCTACATCTCAACCGTTGATTTACTTTTAGATTCTTATCCTTTTTCCAGTTATTGGTGTGTTTTATAGAAAAGAAATGAATAGTCAAATGGTGTTCGACGCAATGCCTTTGCGGTTTCAGCCCTGTACTACTTCCTGAAGGGTTTAAAATCGAGTTGGGAATGTCTTCTCTTTGGATGAGGGAGTTAAAATCAAAAGTAAACACTAAAATCAACTACCCACAGTAAAATGGACTCTCCTATAAAACCACAAGCTGGAAACACACACACACTAGGCTTATAGACGCATGTGCATTAAACAAATTCCCCAGTTGTATCTTCTAAAATAGTTATTGCCTAAGTTCACTGACGAATCGATGCTAATGCTATTGCAACCGTTTAAAAAAAACCATACCGTGCTGTTTACATTTTTTAATGTAGTCAAAATATACATATGCCACCTGCTTCTAATTTCTAAAAAGGTCTTTATCACTAACACAACAGTGCGAAACATCGAGAGTGAAAACGATTTGCACGACACACAAAAATAGCTTCAAATGACCCTTTTACGTTCAGTTCTCTAAAAAATAAAGGACTCCAACCAAAGTCTGTTTGATCCTGACACACGTCCGATTCTAGGGTGAGGCCTGCGCAGGATTAGAACGAGCAACGGGATTGTGAACAGTCCGAGACCAAATACGACGTCAGCGCCGGAAACTCTGTACATCTTCCGTGATAGAAATGTTCATTGCTAGCCTGAGCATCTATTATTAGGGGGAGTACTGCACTACTTGGCCGCAGGCGGGACAGGCTAGAGCTACGAACCTCCAAGGCTTTTAGACCTGCGCTGGTTCTGACACACGACTGAAAACAGGACGCTCTATCTGCTACTGGTCACACCTGATAGGCACAGGGAGTCGATACAACACAGGTGAGCACTAAATACACACTGTGCTATAGTCTGCATAGCAAAAAAGAGAAAAGAAATAAATAAGAACACGCATACGCCCACGCACCCTCCTTTACTAACCAAGAGCGCTTAAACCGGTCGGCATCTTTAACAATAACCCATATCCTTTATAGAGTGGCTAAGATTGGTTGTTTGTTGTTTGTTTCCCTAAAACAGACAGATTTTTTCCGATGCAAGACTTGAAATAACCTTTGTAAAAGTGTGTTTCTCCCCCCCCCTGAAAGACGTAGGGTGTGCCGCTCCACTGCTCTTAATCGTCCTCGTCCATCACAGGGTCAGTGTCCCAGCATGTGATGTCAATTTCTGGGAGAAGAAAAGAAAACAGACTTCAGGGCATTTCACTGGCAACAAAATGTTCAAGCAGTTAAGTCTTGACCACATCCTCAGCATCCATTCCCTCTCCTCTTCTGACCACACAGGGGCACTTCGTAGTTCTACGGTTACAGAGTGGAGCAGGGACAGGAAGCTACTTTGTGTTCGGTGGACTATTCTCCCACCAGGGTTTAAAAACTCTAGCAGCACTGCTGTGTCTGATCCACTCACACCATGTCAGTGTAGCACTGAGAATGATCCACCACCTGCAGTACCTTTAGTGACCTGTGGGGTCAGTGGAGCTGAGAGAATGGACAGTGAGTGCAGGAACAAGGAGGAAGTCCATGTTATGGTCAAACGAACCCAGTAGATCTGGGTAGATCTTGGTTAATTGTAATCTATTCGCCTGGGGCTCACCTGGTGGCTTGTTATAAAATACTGGCGTGGGATTCACTTTTGCAGAGCACTCGTCAGACTGAGCGAAATCCTCCTCCTGCGACTGGCTGAAGTAGCCTTCACTCGCCTGTCCCAAAGATAAACACATGGGCACTAAGCCACCATCCACATCAACACACTTCAGATGCACAGCACCTCCTCTCACCAGTGAAATTACTGCCCAAATGGAAGATACAAATATTACAAATAAGTTATTTCTATATTTACCCATTTATTTAAAAAAATAGTATATATATGTTCAATTATCTATTGTTTTTTTATTATTCAGTTGCTTTATTGATTTATTTCTAATGCCATATGATTGTTTTTTTTCCCTCCCCTGGGGGCTGTTCGGGTTCAAAAGCCCACATTATATTTTTCACGTCTGTGTCACTGCAGAAACATCGTCTGTTGCCATCTAGTGGCAAAAGCAAATAAATGTCCTAATTACTTCCATTAAAATTCATTAAGGTCCAGAACATAAAGTACAACCTGCATATGATCAGTGCCACGTCCTGCACGTTGAAGTAGCCTCGTAGTTATAGCAACATTTTATGTCGTTAACAAAAGAGTTTCAAGTCAAATTACACTTTCAATATACAACAAGATTTATAAATATTATAAACAACATTCTTTTCTCATTTCAAAGTACTTGTAGTAATATTTTAAATAATTATTATATAATACTTTACAGAACCAGTCATTTGATTGGCTCTTTATGCTAGAGGGCGGGACTTGATCAATAAACCAGATCCATGGTCAGCGTTATGAGAATTTCAAACCTTATTTTAACTCAAAAGAGCTTTTATCACGTCCCTGTGTGTCACTCAGTGGAGTCACAGCGCTCATCATAATACACAGATCTGATTGGCTGAGGAGCCTCACGTGTGACATGCAGAAACACGTGTGGTTGGTCTGAGTTTCCTGGAGCGCTAAACCTGCACCATGACGACTAGAAGAGTCACAACAGGTACTTTTTAAACTATTGAGCTGTTTATATTTTATCAGTTACAGGTTCAGTTCTGGATCGGACAGCGTCTGGGTCTGGACTCGCCTATTCCTGACCCCTGATGTATAATATGAAATGAGAAATGGGGTTAGGGTTAAGCCTGAAAGCGATTTTACTGATTGACCATTCGAGCTGAGAACTGACCTGGGTCCCTTCTTTGAGCAGCGTGTCTCCGTTGGTCATCAGCAGCTGGCTGTCGTCCAGCTCCTGGCTGTCCGACCCGGAGGCGTGCTGCAGGGCCTGCTGGTAGCTCAGCGTCATCTGGTGGGGCCCGGCAACATCCACCAAGCTGGAGGGGTCATCCTCGGGCCTAGGGCAGAAGCTGGGGTCGGGCGTCTCGTCGAAGCTGAGCAGGGGCTGAGGCAGACTAGGGGAGGAGGCGGCCTGCAGGGGCTCCGGGGCGTCCCCCATCAGGTCCATGATGTGAGCAGCCTGAGACGGGGCAGCCGCTGGAGGGGGACCGCTCTCCCACAGGTCCAGCAGACTGTCCTCTGAGGGCTCTGGGGAGCGGGTCTGAGGGGCCACACTCTGGACTGGTTTGGTCGGGCTGGACTCCTGCACCGGGGCTCGCTGCGGGGACTCGGGGGCTACAACAGAACACAGCACGGTCATGGGTGTATGGTTTGGGGGCATTAATAAAAAGCTTTTAAACTAAGTTTCGAGCCACACCTTCATATTAGTGTCATACCATTATTTATTCGTAGAAGTTATTTAATAGAGTACCTTCAGGAATAATGAGTAACTACACAGTGGTTCTACATTAGTTTCTAAGAGAGTCATTTCCTGGAGACCTCCCCTTGTGCTGATGTATGTTTAACGTGAGTGAAACATCTTAAAAACTTCTACTTCAATAGCTGGAGGACTGCAGGAACCCAGGAAGCCAGATGTTTACAGTGGAGTGAATGGAGTACGCAGGTGACAGAAGAGACTCTTCAGAAGATGAAGACAACAAGCTAAAGACTAATTTTAGCACATCACATAAAAATCAATGATGCCAAGAGCTACACAACAGAACAGTGTTCTACAGAACGTTGCACTATTTTCAGGCTGATGTATCAGTTACGAGATTAAATTAATGCTGCTGTTCCACTTCTGACATTGTGTGGAGGTTTTAGAAGTGTTTCAGCCCCTCATTTGAGCATCTGCACTGCTACTGTGTTCACAAAAGACAGTTGAGAAGCTGAGACTGATGTTCTGAAAACTGTCACAGATGTTGTCACTGTGTTAACTCGTGGAATAAGGAGTAGAATATATTCCTTTCAAGAAATGTCTATCCTAAAGGTGTCTAAGAGAGTGGTGTGGGCGGGTTTATTATTACCCAAGACTGCTGTGCTGTTGTTCATTCATTCATTGTCTGTAACCCTTATCTGATTCAGGGTGGCGGTGGGTCCGGAGCCTACCCGGAATCATTGGGGACAAGGCAGGAACACACCCAGTCCTTCACAGGGCAACACACACGGACACTTGAGTCTCCAATCCACCTACCAACGTGTATTTTTGGAGCGTGGGAGGAAACCCACGCAGACACAGGAAGAACACACCACACTCCTCACAGACAGTCACCCGGAGGAAACCCAAGCAGACACAGGGAGAACACACCACTCTCCTCACAGACAGTCACCCGGAGGAAACCCACGCAGACACAGGGAGAACACACCACACTCCTCACAGACAGTCACCCGGAGGAAACCCACGCGGACACAGGGAGAACACACCACACTCCTCACAGACAGTCACCCGGAGCGGCACTCGAATCTACAACCTCCAGAATCCTGGAGCAGTGACAGAGACACCACCTGCTGCTCCACTGTTGTCAAATCAGTTTTACAGTTTTAGCAAAAGTAATATGACAAGATCAAATGTGCTATTTGCACAAGCCTAGTGCTTAAGCTCATCTGCATTAAAACACTCTAAACCTGCCAATGTTTACAATGTGTAGTGTGTGCAGTTGATGCATGGAGCCCTACACTATCACATTTTCCAACCTTTTGTCGAACATCTGTGGAATATTAAGGATATCTCCCAAAACAACACTGACTCTGTAGCCCTCGGTTCATCCTGAGGGAGTTATGTGTGATAATTGTTGGCATGCGCCCATCCTGCTCTGTTAATGAACAGTAATTTAAGTCCCAGCAGAGCACTTTCCCACAGGGCACCAAACTGTGCAGCCAGGCCACACAAACGAGCGCCGAGAAAGCCAGTGAGCTGTGAACGTAAACGAAGCCTCTACAAACAAATGAATCCCAGGGTGTGTCATTTAAGGCCTGTTTGCTATAGAGAGATGGTCAGGGCTGAGGGGAACAATAACATCCCGCCAGCTACGGAGCTTATTAAGCAGGATGGGGCTGCTTCTTTCATCCTGTAGAGTCTCCATCAGATAATCACCTGAGCCACAAAAGCCTCCATCAGATTCTTAAATAATTGCTTAAGCGGTTAATAGAATTTTAATACAAACAAATGTCTTCACTGAGACGACAAAACAAATATATGAGAGCACCAGATGAGCTACTGTCTCTGACTCTACATCTACAAGGTGGACCAACGAGGGAGGAGTGTCTCAGAGTGGACAGAGAGTGGACACAGGGTTTAAAAACTCCAGCAGCACTGCTGTGTCTGATCCACTCTACACCAGCACAACACACACTAACACACCACCACCACGTCAGTGTCACTGCAGCGCTGAGAATGATCCACCACCACATCACACCTGCTCTGTGGGGGTCCTGAGCGCTGAAGAAAGTGGCTAACAACTTGAGCAGCGCAACAGAAATCACCCGTTTCTTGAAGGTGTTCCTATGTGCCACCTCAGTGCAACCTGCTTTAGTTTTTGGTGTTTTGACATTTGTTTGAAAACCTCTACAAAAGCAGAAGGACAATGAGAATGTAATAGTATTTTGTGGATACAGATGTTTCCCCACAGTTGAGGTTAAAATGAGAGTAATGTAACACTGGATTTGCACAGAAGGCTCAAGTTAAAAAGTTGTTTATTGATGTTAAAGTGGGAATAAATTATTTGAACTATGCACCATCTCAAGACCCCGAGCCTTTATTTTAAAATACAGACACTGATCTGAGGGAATGGTTCCCTAGCTACGAGGGCTGTGCCATATGTTGTGGGCAATAATATTACAATTTTTTTTTCCCCAAACATTCATTCATCTGTAGCTTATCCAATTCAGGGTCGCAGTGGGTCCAGAGCCTACCTGGAATCATTGGGCACAAGGTGGGAATACACCCTGGAGGGGGCGCCAGTCCTTCACAGGGCAACACAGACACACACACACACACACACCCCTACGGACACTTTTGAGTCGCCAATCCACCTACCAACGTATGTTTTTGGACTGTGGGAGGAAACCGGAGCACCCGGAGGAAACCCACGCAGACACAGGGAGAACACACCACACTCCTCATAAACAGTCACCCGGAGCAGGAATCGAACCCACAACCTCCAGGCCCCTGGAGCCGTGTGACTGCGACACAAACCTGCTGCACCACCTTTTTCCAAACAATAAATAAATATTGTGATAATGACATTTTCTTGTTTATGATGTCATGCAGTTACACGTACTACGGCATTCATTTGTTGTTCATTTAGACACAGTAAAGTACGGTGGAAATTTGCTCAAAGAATTGAGTGACTTCAGTCGTGTGGAGGTGGTTTGAAAAATCTAATAATATTCGTTATATATTTAATACAATGTCAGACCCTTGATAAGTTCCAGGTGTTTACACATTTATTTGTTCCTTCTGAATGTTTGAGATCGTTAGATTTGTACTAAATAAATATTAGTATTAATTATATTCATTTAAAAAGACAACATTTATTTTGAGAAATCGTTGTCAAAAATATCGTTCCTGAAATATCGTGATAATATTTTAGGGCCATAATCGCCCACCCCTAGTAGCTAACTAATATTGCAATATACAATTCATACCACAAAGTTACGTCCAATTCTCAGTGTGGTATCTCCAATATTTCAGCCCTGATACTGTAAGAGTTAGAACTGAAACTCTTAGTCTTCACACCTCAGACCTGCTTATGTGCATTTGGCACTGATAGGGAATCAGGTTTAAAAACAGGTAACAAACAATCAAGCCACCATCTTATAGCTTCAATTTTAATGCAGGGAGAATACAGCTTCCCTTGCTGATACTCTGGGCTCGGCACTGCAGAAACAGCACTATGTAATCTTCAGAAAAAAAAGGGATTGTGGGTAATGTGAAAATTTAGACATCAGCTGAACGGCTGGTCGGTGTAAGGTCTTACCCCACTCCTTTAGGCTATTGTCCTCCTTTTCTTCCTGAATGGCGATTTTGGGGATGGGCGTGGGGGACACAGCTGCCATGTTGTACTCTGAGATGTCGTCAGTGGCGTCGTCTGAGGGAGTGATCAAAAAGGAAAATTCAACTTTCACAGTGAGGACTCCAGACAAAAACACACCACCTCACACACACACACACCACAATATCACCACAGCACTCAGGAGCATGGTTATACAAACACATCTGCACCGCACGCCGAGTATCCACAACAGCAGCAAGCCAAAGGGTTCTGTCTCAGCATCTCCAGTCCCTTTCAGGGAGAGGTCGAGACAGCACATCTTGGACATGCCGGAAACGAGAAGAAGAAGAATGTAGAAGGCATGCAAATAAACAAACGCTCCCAAAGAAGCAAAAAAGGTAGCAGCCATAAAAAAGTGGAGAACATACTGAGATTTACAGTGCACTCACAAAGATCAACATTCCATTCATGCAACTGCTGCCTCCAAAAGAAACAGCACCAAAAATCAGTGCCCAAAGCACATCCCACAGTGTTGCAATGGACCAATGAAAAACAAATCAAATGCGTGTGTTGCATTAATACGTAGCATTCCATAAACAGTGACAGAGGGTGTGTAATTACAGTACTACACTTCGTTTGGCCGAATCGTTTTTTTTTTTTTATCAAATACAACCCCAAAAAAAGTAAATGTAACCATCTTTAAATTCCTACAGAGTTCTGGAAGTCAGTCAGTCATTGAGAGTCTAAGAAACTCAAAGCTTTGATGAGAAATAATGACAAATTATCCCCAAACCCCCATGCTAACAGGCTAATCTGTGATGCCTCCGCGGCGCATGGAGAAAACCCCACGGTTAATCACAAGAAAAACATTCATTAGAACTCGAATTACACTGAAAACAGTGTTCTGTTCTAGCAATCATCCAATTTCAGTGGCCAAGCCCAAGAACAACTCTGTGGAAAAATGTATTACTGTGAGAACCTCGCACAAACAGATGGACATACACTGACCACGAGGACAAAACCGCGGCAGAGCTACGTAGGGCTGAGCGATTAATCCCAATATAATTTGCGTAGGAGTGTATACGTGTTTTCAGTATTTACATCTAATTATATTTAACGTCATTTTCTCTCAGATTCACTAAACGTTATATTTCCAAAGTCTCGCTAAATAATCATGGTCTTAGCACTGATCAAAAATAATCGTGATTATGATTCTTGCTGTAATCGAGCAGCCCTAAGAACACCAGTGTGACGAGTAACGCTCTCAGTACGATACAAGCCCAGCTTCTACTGCTACATCCGTTCTCTACTGTTCAGAAGTTTAAAATCATCTGCATTAGCCATTTTAGCTCATATCCGTGCATTCAAGTGTGAGGTATATTTAGAGTACTACCATATTAGACTTATTCGTACGTGAATTTGTCCCAATAGCGTGTTACATTAGTGAAAACAGATTCAAAAGTTTTGAACAGTAGTGTGGAGCCTGTGGAAATAAAATAAGTAGTAGTTCTTAAAATCTGAGACGAGGTGCATCTCAACACCACAGAGAACACAACACTACCCAGAGAGAGATCACAGAGGGCACACACACACACACACACAGAAGCACAGGCCCGTAACATCAGTCACAGGAAACGTGACAGGAGGAGGGGAAGCAAGGGACCACAGTGAGATTCAACAGGAAACTACTCTCCCTGCGCCACAAGACCAACGTCTGACCCCCAGAATAGGTCTCTGTACCTGGGACGGGCAGCAACTGAACGCTACACAGATGTACACCAACTTTCCTCCGACGTTCAAGAATCTGAGACCAGGGATTAAACTAAAACTCTGAAAATGTACGAAAAATTAATAGAAGATGGAAGTATTGAAGCCAGAAGAGTTGAAGTGATCATATAGATGTTGTAATGATAACAAACGCAAACGGTCAAACAAAGGGGACACCTCCAAGTTTCTTTGGAGTCTTATGTCTCTCTTTTTTCAGAATTTCTTTGAAGCTCTGTTATTTCTCTTTTTTATTGTTTCTTTGAAGCTCTGTTATTTCTCTCTTTTTTCAGAGCTCTGTTAATTCTCTCATTTTTTCTTTGAAGCTCTGACATTTCTTTTTTTAATTGTTTCTTGGAAGCTCTCATTTCCCTTTGTCTTTTCTTTGACGCTCTTATTTCTCTTTATATTTTTCAGAGCTGTTATTTCTCTTTTTTTATTGTTTCTTTGAAGCTCATTTCTCCTCATCTTTTTTCAGAGTTGTTATTTCTCTTATATTTTTTCTTTGAAGCTCTGATATTTCTCTTTTTCTCAGAGCTCTGTTATTTCTCTTTTTTCTTTTCTTTAAAGCTCTGTTATTTCTCTTTTTATCTTTTTTTCAGAGCTGTTATTTTTCTCTTTTTAATTGTCTCTTTCAAGCTCTTATTTCTCTTTTTTATCTTTTCTTTAAAGTTCTGTTATTACTCTTCACTTTTTTCTCTTTTCTGAGCTTTCTCTTGTTGTTTTTCTGTTTCTTTTCTCTTCTAAATTACCACACCAGCCACCCCTCAAACAAAGGTGTGACGCTGAACCTCTATTTGGATAGTCTTTTATACAGGGATCAAGCAGGTGCTCCTAATCTGGGCTGATTGCACTGATTAGTGCTGGGGAGTCTGGGAAATGGAGTTCTGAGATCTCTGCTCTCCTTGTGCCTCACCTAGGCCCCCTGCTGTTGACCCATGGTGCATTAGAAGATGTGTAGGAAAACAACAGCATATTCCTCGTCTAACTGTATAACGACTGGCCTTGTGTTACTTTCCGTCCAAACAAACGTCGTGATATATTTCGGTTTCGACTTGAAATAAGAGCCCATGCTTTTGCCCATCCCTTTGCAGACTTGCACCGCAATGAAAACAAAAGTTTCCTAAAGAAAACTCAAAAGACAAACTCCTCTGCAGAGTACAGCTCAAAGACAACGGCTACAGCGCACATACACCGACTGGGAACCCCAAACAAAAAGGCAGCATGGATCAAATGGAGTCGTGGTGGTGAGATGAAAGGCTCAGAGCACTGTGAAAGACTATATCTAGGGTTGGTTAGTGCAGAAGAAGATTTATGCTACAAGATATAAAAGCCCTCTGACTCAGGGTCCCTCTGAAAAGCTGCCTGGCCATTGTCGCTTTCTGATATAACAAAGAAAAGGGCTTTCATCTGCAAGAACCTCGCTGCAAAGAAAGACGCACTAACAAGGGCCCAAATTTTCAAGGGAATGTTGTACCTCTCTGGCTAGACTAGGCTTTTAATACCAGCTGCTAGGAGTGCCCGAGTAACTTAGCACACTACACTAAGCACACTTTGCTGTGGAGAGATCTAATCTGGGACGAAAGGTATCCTAAAAATACAAGCTGTCAGATCCACTTCGGTGCGCCGAAGCTATGGTGAACTCTATAGAACAGTGGTCACCAAACTACTTCACGAGAGCTACCTCTCCTACAACATCTGTTCACCAAATCCGATCCAGCTCATTACAGCCTTCAGAAACACCTGATTAGCTGGATCTGGTAAATGAGATCTGGGTTGGGGACAGGGCTGCAACACTGTAATGTCATCGTTTTGTGTCACTGGCGCCCCCTCCAGGGTGTGCTACCAATTTACCAATGATTTAATTATTATGTAGCTCACCTCGCTCTTAGCCCAATTCAAAATGAAGCGATTTCATTAGTTGGTACCACATTTGGGTTCGTCATTAGCAGAACGTAAGTGACATCACACGATTTTGGAGTGTTACAGTTTCCAAATGTCGTCTGTGTCTGTGTCATTCAAACAGCAACTACTCTGATATCTTCTAGACACAGCTGGACAATAATTCAATATCGATACATATCACAATACATCAATGATATTATCTTTAAACACATTTTAAATATTTCACCATTCGTTATTTACAGCATCTGTCACTGACTGAGGGTCATTACAGGGCGCTTCTGTCAGTTAATTGCACTCGATTATTAATTTGATTTAAAAATATTAATATTATTAAAAGGTAAAAGGTGTATGTTTAATCGTCATGTTTCTTTCAGTTCTTGGTAGTTTTCTGTGGCTTTTATATTGTTAATATTGAGTTCAGAATTATATCGTATCGACCCAAAAAAACAAATGTATATCGTGATACAAATTTCGCCTATATCGTCCAGCCCTATTTGTAGACATTGTAAGAAATGAACGACTAATCAAATCATGGTCCTTCGGTGCTGCTGGTGGTAAGACACTAGAACACTGTGAAGCTGCAGCTCTAGATGGAGGTGAGAGCTAACCAAGAGGACAGTTGCTGACCACTGCTTTAGGTTGTGATGCTGTGGTGGTGGAAATCCAAGGGGGGGAGGGGGGCCTGTGGGGGATTTGGGGAGAAGGAGTCTATTGGCGAATGCCGGTGCTCCTGTGGCTGGTGAAGCTGTTCTCAGCGAGGTCCAGTACCTACCAGGCCCTGGCTGCTGCCGCCGCACACGGGGCGGGGTGCGAGTGGGGGGCGGACTGGGCTCACTCGGACTGTGCTGCTGCCTCAAGAACGGACTGTCCAAGCGGCCTGGTGGACAGAAGACAGGACTCCCCAGACAGGACACACCACAGCCACACGAACACATGTACAGAGCGACGAACACAGAGGGAGGGCCGGCAGAGGACAGACAAAAGGACAAGGAGAACGACAGAAGGTAGTGGAGCGATGGAGGGGTGGAGAGAGAGTTAGAATGAGTGAGGGTGAGTAACCGTGGACGTGATTGTTCATGGGAGATGACAGAGGGACAGAAGGGATAGCACCAGTTGGTTAGTTGTCAGTGGGTTAGGGGTTAAAAGGCCAGTCGGGGGTCATCAGGAAGAAATGGAATGTGGTAAAGGAAACACAAAGCAAAGGAATGTGTTCAGAACCGAAGAAGAGGTGGAATGAATGGTGGAATAGGGAAAAATCGGGAAGAAAAAAAAGAGAAAAAGGAGAAAAAGGTTAGCGGGAGTTCTTCACACCCTGCAGAAATAGCAGATTTGTCAGAGAGTCACGCGTGCACTGCTGAGAACTCCCCCCAGAGCGAGGCACATGTGGAGAGGTTTTCTCTCCTTACAACTTAAAAAAAAAAGACTGTCACTTTAACCAAAGTTGGACAGCAGTGCGTTCAGGCCTGTGTTTGATAATTGACTGCACAGAGGGATGTCATGGTTTCATGTACTGGTTTCACTTCTTTTACCCCAAATGTAGCAGATCAGCCAAGAGATGTTTGGTGTCCAAAGCCTCAGATGAACCCTGGAGCTACAAGCCAAAAGGACTGGTCCGTAATGGAGGCTTCATGACCTTCACTGCACTGAATTGCTCATAGTCCTGCATCAAGAGAGCCTTGTGGCAAAGTTAAGCCTGGCTTGGTATTCACAGAGCACCACCTAGTGACATGGAGTATCTCCTCAGTGCTGCTTAGTGCCAGGGAGGGCACCAGGCACCACAGTGCCATAAATGGCAGTGCAATCTCCCTGGCCACGGCTATCCATGACGTCCATGGCAGCACTGTGTCTCTCTCACTCCCTCTTCCAGCTCAAGTGCCTTTAATACACAACAGTCACGTTAGTGGCATTTCTTTTGAAACCATTCTCAAATTTAAAACAGATAAAGGAATGTGTGAATGTATTGTGCTGTTTAAAAACTCACGCTTGACAGTACAGCATGGTAAGGCAAGAGTGTCCCTATGCTAAACCTTATATGCGACACACAGGGCGACACACATTAACACATTTACACCTAGGAGACTTTTGAGTCTCCAATCCACCTACCAACGTGTGTTTTTGGAGCATGGGAGTAAACCGGAGCACCCGGAGGAAACCCATGCAGACACAGGGAGAACACACCACACTCCTCACAGACAGTCACCCGGAGGAAACCCACGCAGACACAGGGAGAACACACCACACTCCTCACAGACAGTCACCTGGAGGAAACCCATGCAGACACAGGGAGAACACACCAACTCTTCACAGTCACCCGGAGGAAACCCACGCAGACACAGAGAGAACACACCACACTCCTCACAGACAGTCACCCGGAGGAAACCCACGCAGACACAGGGAGAACACACCAACTCTTCACAGACAGTCACCCGGAGGAAACCCACGCAGACACAGGGAGAACACACCACACTCCTCACAGACAGTCACCCGGAGGAAACCCACGCAGACACAGGGAGAACACACCACACTCCTCACAGTCACCCGGAGGAAACCCACGCAGACACAGAGAGAACACACCACACTCCTCACAGACAGTCACCCGGAGGAAACCCACGCAGACACAGAGAGAATACACCACACTCCTCACAGACAGTCACCCGGAGGAAACCCACGCAGACACAGGGAGAACACACCAACTCCTCACAGACAGTCACCCGGAGGAAACCCACGCAGACACAGGGAGAACACACCACACTCCTCACAGACAGTCACCCGCAGGAAACCCACGCAGACACAGGGAGAACACACCACACTCCTCACAGACAGTCACCCGGAGGAAACCCACGCAGACACAGGGAGAACACACCACACTCCTCACAGACAGTCACCCGGAGGAAACCCACGCAGACACAGGGAGAACACACCACACTCCTCACAGACAGTCACCCGGAGAAAACCCACGCAGACACAGGGAGAACACACCACACTCCTCACAGACAGTCACCCGGAGGAAACCCACACAGACACAGGGAGAACACACCACACTCCTCACAGACAGTCACCCGCAGGAAACCCACACAGACACAGGGAGAACACACCACACTCCTCACAGACAGTCACCCGGAGGAAACCCACGCAGACACAGGGAGAACACACCACACTCCTCACAGACAGTCACCCGAAGGAAACCCACGCAGACACAGGGAGAACACACCACACTCCTCACAGACAGTCACCCGGAGAAAACCCACGCAGACACAGGGAGAACACACCACACTCCTCACGGACAGTCACCCGGATGCATCAACTGGAGACCTGGAAAGCAACAGCTGATTTCCTTTTCACTAAAGAGAATGGAAAGCCAGTGTGCTTGATTTGTGGTGTAGCCCTCGTCATGCTAAAGTTTTATTTTTTTTTAAAGCAGTAATGGAAGACGTCACACCACCAAACGGCTAATTACGCCACTCCACAGGAGAGTGTACAAGCAGAGAAAATTAAGGTGATCATTTAACTGCACAGTGAGCTTCTTTTCAGTGACCTAAAAAGGGCTGAACAGTGAGATCAAGGCTAGACTGTTCGCAGAAAGATTGACGCCATAACCCAAAGGCAAGTGTGTGTAGGAGTATTATTTCTTTGTGACAGTCTTTGGCCTCTGTCCAGACGTACAAAAATATTAATTTTGCCCCCAGTGGGAAAGAGGTTCCCTACCTATGCTTTATGGTTTGGGAAAGCAGCCCAATCACAGGAAACAGCTATGAGAAGGAACAAATAAAGAGTGGAGCGGAAGCCGAGTGAACCTTTTTCCCCAATGGGGGCCAAATTAATATTTCCATTTCTGGTCCCAGGCCACAGACTGCAACAAAGTCACATACAGCCGACTACTGTGGACATAACATTCCTTCACAAACCCAGTCTCAGTCGTCTGATATCTGTTCACTCACCACACGCTTGCCCTTGTGGTGGGGATAGTATCCCACACTCCTTTCTTCACTTTGCATCTTTGTAAACTAGACCTAGTTGATGCCAGAGACGCAGCTTTTAAATTAAACAACGATCACGGTGCTCAGAGCCGACTGGATCATTGAAAAGGGCATAAACACAAACGTACGGCCGTCACCCGTTGAGCAAAAGGCTTTACGTGGCCTGGGGTTCCCCACCTCTGCAATAAAGCATCAGAAAAGAGGACCTGAAAAGCTTGGGAATTCTGGAAGAACAAGAACAATGTCCTAGTTGAGAAGTTTAAGAGCAGCGTATTTATATTTGTGCTTGACTATAAAAGCCACTTATTCTGCTCCAAACCCTGCCTCCAGTGGGTAGAGGCACATGGCGTCTTACAATTGGTTCATGGTTTTTCTGACACTGAATGACACAGTGTTATCTGTAAAATGGCCATAATTAAAACAACAGGAGCAGTTACTTTGAGGAGTGCATTTTGGCCATTTTTATTTTTCATGTGACTGCTGCACTTCAGGATCCCGACCAAAATATCCAGCGGAGACAGGAAACACAAACGACCAGTGTTGTAGCGCAGTAAATCGCTCGTTACATTACATCGAAATGTGCGCTAACTTCTTTGTTAGTATTTCAAATCCCGAGCTCGTTTTATGGAACATGGATAGTTTGTGGCTGCAACTAAATTAAGAAAAAAAGAAAGCACATGGCCTCAGAGGACACATACAGCACCTTATTTTTTGTCGAAATCCCTGTAAGAAGTTGCAAGCTGAACATTAGTAGGAGTTGTACATGGAGTCACATTGGAGTACTGCTTTTAGTTGAACTACCTGAATATATTAATGAGAACAGGAACCTCTTACTGTCTCAGTTACGTTTTATTCATTCATATTTACTTCATATTCTTAGTTAGCTACTATCTCCATATTCAGGGACTGAACAGATATCGACCACCTGAAGGGGGCAGCTGTGGCCTAAAGGTAAGTGGAGCAGGCTTGGGGCCGGACGTACACCAGTTTGATTTCTCTGGGCTGGCAGGGGGAGTGAAAGAACAGCACTGTCTCCTCCCTCAACATTAAACTGAACACCAACTATGTATTCAGGCTGGCCATGATCCTCGCATGAAGACCTCTCATTTTTGTTACATTATGCAACAAAGAAGGTCAACTAAGGCCATTGGAAACTGGAAGAAATGTTCATTATTAATTCATTATTAATGTCCAGCTTGTTTTAAACCTGTGCAGGTCACGCTGCGTTTATTTTACAGCCTTTTACACTTCAGTTAATGAAACCTTGTTGTGTATTTTTTTGTCCTTTAAAGTCACAAGGCACAACTGCAAAGGGTTAGGGAGCTAGGGATGCACCGATCCGATATTAGGATCGAATATCAGTCCTGATATTAACAAAACTGGCTGGATCGGGTATCGGATAGGACCAGTACGTCCATTTTTGTTTATTTATAAAGTTATTAAAGCTACTTATTTTTTCTCATTTTCAGTTGCTGACTTTTATTTTGAATTGCGCTAAATGTTTACATGGTTACAGTGTTTGTTACTGATTGTATCTGACCGAGTTATTGGTTTATTCTCAGGTTCAAGCTAGATTTTATTGTGGATTTCTGTTTTCAATAAATATTTATAAAAAATAAAGTCTGTTTACTGTTTGTGTGTTTGACCAATTGAAGCTAATTATTTTCATTTTTGATGTATTTTAAGAAGTTTGACTCCTTTTTTTTTACTATTTTGAGTTCGAATGCGGTGCCAAGGTCAGGGGTCGGCAACCTTTACCACTCAAAGAGCCATTGGGACCCGTTTCACACAGTAAAGAAAACACTGGGAGCCACAAAATCGTTTTGAAATTTTACATGAAAAAACACTGCGCATAACAGGGGTTTTTTTGCCTTTGTGCTACGTATAAACAAACTACACTGTGTTACATTTATGAAATCAATGAACGACTGCAGAGAAAATGAAATAACATTTCTGCATGCAACAAAACATTTTAACTCTGAAAAAAAGACGTTGTGTTGACGGTTAAGTAAAATACTCAATGTCTATTTGAGTCCTTGTAGTAATGGAAAAAAACGCTGAACTTAAATTATCCACTGGCAGCAAACAAACGCTGTCCTCTCTCTGCGTGCCGTCATTATTTTACTGGCGCCGTGCAGTCAGACGTCAAAAAGTTCAAGAAACCGCACACTGGCGGGTGTCGCACGTTGGAAGTTGTGACGTGTTTTAAGAGCGTCAAAAATATTTTAAATATTAAAATATTTTAGATGTTACAAGACCGCCACAATCTTCATAGAATTACATTTTGAAAATAAACGAACCAAAATAAAATACATTTTAATTAAATGCTCATTAATTATTTTCAAAAGAGCCGCATCAGAGGGATCAAAGAGCCGCATGCAGCTCTGGAGCTGCGGGTTGCCGACCCCTGACCTAGGTCCTGCACAACAGTTCATTTTAGTGACCAACACACAGCATTTCAGTTCATTTAGATCTGTGTGTTAACTTGTTATATTTTGTTCATATTTTTATTAGTAACGTTTAAGTCAATCCTTATTCCTTAAGTATCTCCAGAAAGCTGAGGCATATGGTTTATTAATTCAGTAATGGAATCAGATCGGTATGGGGTATCGACCGATACGCAAAGATTAAGTATCGTATCGGTATCGGAACTGAAAGATATCGGTGCATCCCTATTAGCCAAAAAAGGGTACTGGTCTCATCCTTGAAAACTGTTCAAATGTGGACTGCATTACATAGCTGTTTTTGAAGGATTCTTCTGAATTAAACAGCCGTTGATGATGTAGCCGTATAGACAAGACGCCTAGCTTATTTACTGCTGATCAGAATAAAAATGGATTATCTCTGCAGTCTTGCCTGTGTTATGCCTCCTACTTTGTTTATTTGCAAATGTATTCTGACGTTTTCTTCTCGGGACATACATCAGTGAAGTCAAAGCTGTATTTACCTGTTAGCCACAACGTCAGACACCAAACACCACCCAGATCTGATTTATGGCCAAATCATCTTTTAAAGTTAGGTGCATTAGATATTACACCAAGCGTCTCACTAGAACGTAAACAGTGCTGTTAGATCGCTAGCTCTCGTTTCTTCATTTGACCTTTTCCAATACATGCCTCCATGCAGTCTTCTAGTACACAAAGTCTGCTCTGAACGACCAGAGTGAGCTTTCCTTCTACACACAGGCTACAGGCAGATGATCTGTCCATTAGTGGTTTAACTCACAGTAAATGGTAGATTGAGACAGGGATGAGTAGCAGGAAAAACAAAGACTCTAAGCACCTGTTTAGCATCTCCTCCCCTCCCTCATCCTTTCGCTGCCTGTGGACTTACCGGCCCTGTGAGTGGCCACGGGCGAGGTATCCACACTGTTGGCCATGGCCTTCTCTCTCTGCTTGAAGAACTCCCGCGGGTTGCTCGTCCTCTGGGCGATGATGGCAGCTGCCTCCTATAAACAGATTAACAGCATATTTAGGTGGGTGTTTTATAGTGTATACAGCATTATGTGTCAAAAATGACTATGTTTACATCCTTTAGAGACAATTTTGAATGGTTAAATTTGCACTTTACAATCATCAAAACGTTACATTTATTCGGTCACAGTTTTTTAAACTGAACAACCGATCTGAACTTAGACGTACAGGGTGGACCGTTTATATGGATACACCTTAATAAAATGGGAATGGTTGGTGATATTAACTTCCTATTTGTGGCACATTAGTAAATGGGAGGAGGGAAACTTTTCAAGATGGGTGGTGACCATGGTGGCCATTTTGAAGTCGACCATTTTGGATCCAACTTTTGTTTTTTCAATGGGAAGAGGGTCATGTGACACATCAAACCTATTGGGAATTTCACAAGAAAAATAAAGGTGTGCTTGATTTTAACGTAACTTTATTCTTTCATGAGGTATTTACACATTTCTGACCACTTATAAAAGTTTATTTTTGGGGTCATCTGAAGGCAATTGTCTATGCTGTGAAGATACGAGATGTGCAGCACCTGAAACTATGGATACTGGAAGCCTTTGCTAGCATTTCTCCAGCGGTGTTGCTATCAGTGTGTGAAGAGTGGGAGAAGAGGGTTGCACTGACAATCCAACACAATGGGCAGCACTTTGAACACATTTTATAAGTGGTCAGAAACTAGTAAAAAAACTCATGAAAGAGTAAATGTACGTTAATACCAAGCACACCATTGTTTTTCTTGTGAAATTCCCAATAGGTTTGATGTCCCATTGAAAAAACAAAGTTGGATCCAAAATGTCCGACTTCAAAATGGCCGCCATGGTCACTCATTTGCTCATTCATTTATTCATTATCTGTAACCGCTTATTCAATTCAGGGTCGCAGTGGGTCCAGAGCCTACCTGGAATCATTGGGTGCAAGGCGGGAATACACCCTGGAGGGGGCGCCAGTCCTTCACAGGGCAACACAGACACACACACATTCATTCACACACTCACACCTATGGACACTTTTTTGAGTCACCAATCGACCTACCAACGTGTGTTTTTGGACTGTGGTAGGAACACCGGGAGCACCCAGAGGAAACACACACAGACACAGGGAGAACACACCAACTCCTCACAGACAGTCACCCGGAGCGGGAATCAAACCCACAACCTCTAGGCCCCTGGAGCTGTGTGACTGCGACACTACCTGCTGCACCACCGTGCTGCCCTGAAAAGTTTCCCCCCTCCCATATACTAATGTGCCACAAACAGGAAGTTAATATCACCAACCATTCCCATTTTATTAAGGTGTATCCACATAAATGGCCCATCCTGTAGTGACCACCCTAGTATTTATACTCAGCAGCACTCAAAATCTATGCAGTCCTATCAGCTGAGTATAGTTTTCTGTCCAAATAATCTATAGCAAAAACACCCTGTGTGTTGAAATACCAAACCTATTACAGTTAGTAAGTGCCACTTTTGTGCAGGGCCATACTCCAGAAACAGAAGGAGGAATCCCACTGACCCACATGCAAAGCCCAGAAGAATTCCTTCCACCACAGTATGTGAAGTGTGACCTACATCTAAACTAGAATTAAGTCTTGCCACTAGCCTTCAACAGGGGCTTGCCCAGGACGTCACTTTAGGTAAATTTGCCATTTTCAAGGTTTGTTACAACTCAAACAGCTCTGGAAGTCTCACATCAACCCACCTCAACTTCTGTCTCCTTTTTTTCTTGAGAGGGGTCCTCAAGGCTGGGTTCTGTCTATGGAGAACAGATTAAAGTACTACTATAAATTTCCAGCAGGGGGCAGCAGAAAACAGCTTTCCTTTCGTGTGTGAGTTGTACATCCACCGTCAACATGCTAGAGGCTAGAAGCTAAATCACCATATTCTCCTTTTAAATCGCTACAAACACTTAAAAGCAGGCCTTTTGAAAGTGTTTAAAAAGGTTTGCATGTAAAATATTCTCTGAAAAACAATATTTATCTTCAGTTACAACAGAAGTCAAACCTAGTATGCAAAGCATACACACTCTTACAATCAAGGGCTGACTCCTTGACTTCTCTTTGGCCTCCTCTTCTTCTTGCATTTTCTTCCTATAATGTACACACACACACACACACACACACCAAATAAGTTCTATAATGAAAGCAAATGCACAGAGGTAGATCTGTGTTCACACTGTGGTGCTGTTTTTACCTGGTTTCCTCAATCTGCTTTTCTCTCTCACGGTATCTCTTCTCTCGCTCCTCCTGCTCCTTCTTCTCCAGCTCCATCCGCTCCTCTTCAAAGCGCTGTCGCTCCTCTGCCACCTTCTTTCTTTCCTCCTCCTTTCTCATCTCTTCTTCTCGCTGTTAGAAGGAGGGAAAACATCACGCTAAGTATTTATAAGACTTTCAGTTTAGCTAACGTTAACGAGGAATCTTTGAATAAATCTGTATGTATCTAACATAGTCACAGGGCTATGACACATTATTTTGCTAATATTCTAATCCTTCAGCTAGCAGGTAGCCACACTGCCATGTTTTAACTAGCATGTATCTGCTAACTGTGCTAATGTTCTGTTTAGCTATCATGTAGCCACTCTGCTATAAGAGTATCTATAATATTTGCTTTTATAAACCCACAAAGCCACAATATTAATAATATTTTGTGAAGAAAACACCACAACACTATGATAATATCTGTGTTAACAACATTTCTATGATTGTGTTTTTTAGCAAAGAGATTTAATGCTAAGTTAGCATCTACAATATTTAGCTAACATGGCCATAATGTGATTATATTATCTATTTGATTTCACTATCATGTAGCCACAATGCTAAAATTATATCTATACCATTGTATAATTTATTTATTGAACACAGACAAAGGTCATCAGCTCATTCAATATTTAGGCCCATTGGGAACTTGCTGTTCCAGAGCCTCAAATTTTATTTCAGAGCACATCTTAATGATAAAATACAGTACTGTGCAAAAGTTTTAGGCACCAGGGATTATGAGATTTAAACAAACAAACAAATAACGGCCAACATTAGAATAAACCCAATCACATTCCTCCAGTGTGATCCTCTGTGTGTGAATGTGTTTAACTTTGTCCAAGTCTCTCCTCGTGGAGTCTGTATTATTTGAGGTGATCATCCAGTGCCTAGTTTTAGTGGTGAATCAATAATGATTTTAAATAATGTGTGCTGTGGATTTAACAAATTCATGTGAATCAAGGAGAATCTGAACAAAACACTGTTCTTCAAACTCACTCTCACCCACTGCTTTATAGAGAAACATTATCTTATATTTCTGATGTGTTTTATATTATTATTAGTCTGTGTTTACTGTGATTATATATAACTTTATACCAGCCCCACACTCACTGAGAAGGTATTAAGTTTAAATATATATCATTATCTTAGGGGCCTAAGACTTCTGCACAGTGCTGTAGATGTCCACAAACTTTTGAACATATGCGCTATGGTGTAGCCACGATACTAATGCTGCTTTACTTTTACCAAGAAGCTATTATACTTTCCTAACATGCTTCAAATTAATCATATTTTGCTTAGAATTAAGCCTTTAATATAAAACTTTTACTAGATTTACCATTTTGATAGGACTCCAGAGCCATAACTAGGGCTGGACGATACGACAAAAAATTTATATCACGATATATTTCTTAATTTTGATCGATGCGATATAATTCTATAAATCGATATGAACAACATAAAATCCACTGAAAAACACCCAAGAACAAACAACAAACATGACATCACCCTCAAATATAACATTACAGGCTTTGTGAATATTATTGTTTTTAAACTGAATTTTAAATTGAGTGCTGAACCGACGACAGCGCCCAATAATCACAGTGAGACTCTGACAGATGCTGTAAATAATGTAAACTGAAATTAGAAACTGTGTTTAAAAGTCGTATCACTGTTACTGAAACACTCAGTATTGCGATATATATAAATCGATATTGAGTTATTGTCCAGCCCTAGCCATAACTATATCCAGAGGGGCCCAACATCTCACAATCCAGTACCAACCAAGGAGCAGATTCTTCATTGCCCTCGGATGCAAACCGCACTCCCTTCTTTAAATATCTTATAATCAGTGCAAATCGCAAATATAGGTCACCAGCATAGGAATCTTCTCCTAGTCGCATCTGCGGGGTGAAGTCACATCTCCTGACACTATTATTGGTAATTATTTTATGAGGCCAAAACGGGGCTCTTCAGAACGTTCTGGAAATCTACCGCAGACACTTTGAAACATGATGAATGGCCTCCCTCTGAAATAAACACTTCCTCATTAGAGTTAGAGCCAGAACAAAGAGATCAATCAGCGGGTCGGACGCGGTGGGCTAATGCCGTCTGGTTTAAAAGAATCCCATCTCTCTACCTTGGCTTGCTCCCAGAACTCCTCACGATTGATCTTCTTCATCTCTATCTCTGCGTTCGTCTTCTGGTAGGTGGTGCCCTGTGGGGAAGGGGTGGAGGGGGGGAGAGTGTGAGCATCAACTAATAGGAATCTCAGTGGCACGTTGCTCCGAGCGAGACACTGAGGGGACAGTTTGTCTGTTCTGTCTAATGTGAAAACAGCCAGAGAACACATTTCAAACATTGAAGTAAACAGCTGTCCAGTAATTACACGATACAATTTCACCAGAATACATTCTTGGGTTCCTAACTTCTGAGTCAATGCTGTTACGCAATGCTATTTTATGAGCTGAAGGAGGGAGCTGACACATTTGGGCCCTAAATAAAAGGCATGCATTGAAAATTTTTGATACATTATTTAGCATATGAATATGTTTACCAGTTGACAATTAAATCGCTGATGTATTATTCATTCAATCATTGTCTGTAACCCTTATCCAGTTCAGGGTGGCGGTGGGTCCCAGCCTACCTGGAATCACTGGGCATACCCTGGAGGGGGAGCCAGTCCTTCACAGGGTGACACACACTCACACATTCACTCACACACTCACACCTACGGACACTTTTGAGTCACCAATCCACCTACCAATATGTGTTTTTGGACTGTGGGAGGAAACCGGAGCACCCGGAGGAAACGCACGCAGACACAGGGAGAACACACCACACTCCTCACAGACAGTCACCCGGAGGAAACCCACGCAGACACAGGGAGAACACACCACACTCCTCACAGACAATCACCCGGAGGAAACCCACACAGACACAGGGAGAACACACCACACTCCTCACAGACAGTCACCCGGAGGAAACCCATGCGGACACAGGGAGAACACACTGATGTTTTATAAAAGTGAAAACGACATACACATTATTTAGGATCAAGGAAACCCAATGCACTTTATCTTTATCTCAGTCGATCTTGTACTGATGTGCGCTGTCTGTTTATTCAGCAGCTGAAGGACAAGGCTGTCCCCTGGATGGAGGTCACACTGATATGTCGGACAAACAGGCGGAAGAAGCTGGAAAGCTTTAGAAGTGAATGAGTCACCCCTGTTTTTCTGAGCACAGAAAGGAGCATTGTTTCAGTTCCCCCTGCTCAAACAATACAGCTCCGAGTGGGGGGCCAGGTCCAGCACTTCCCTTTAAAACAGCAACAAGCCTGAGCCCTTGTGTCACACTTCACACTCATAGAGGTCCTTTCACAGACAACTCGGTTTGACCACTGTCCAACCAGAGGCTTCATTCACACACACACACACACACACACACACACACACACACACACAAACTCCCAAAAACCTAATTTTGGAAACGACAACAAATTCTGCCCCACCTCCCAACAAACACACACTTCTTTCCCTCCCCACTCACGCACCACATTCTCCGCGTTCTCATCGTCTCTCGTTCTCAGGCGGCTGAGGACGGGGCTGGCCACCGGGACTGTCCCGTTGGTGAGTCTCTGTCCGATGGCTGAGGGATCAATGTCATCCATGCTGCTGGCGTTGATGATGACGTCAACCCCCTGAAAAGAGAGTGAAAAAGAAGAAAAAAGAAGAAGAAGAAGAAGAAAAAAAAGCATCACTGCTGAAGCTGCCAAAGCACGTAACCCTGGGCAACCCTCCAGTGAAAAGGGAGGACTCTGTAAGTGTGTGTATGGCACCGTGGGATTGTGGGAGAGCATGTTAATGCCAAAGCAACAGGCTCCAGAGAGGACTTCAAAGTATCAGGCGAAGGATAAAAGGAGAAGCAGGTGAATTCGGGGGACTCTCCGGCACTCATGAATAAAAATGAATATGGATGTCCAGTCGGCTGCAACAAGAACCAATCACCACATTTGCACAGCAAAGCAGCCCAGGTTAACCACCATTATGGATGGTTTTGCAGACGTTGACAGACTATTAATGCGTTTTTACATTGTAACCTTCAGAATGGTACTGGGTAAGGGCCAACCTTCCTATACCTTGATTAACCTGCCGGTTTTTGTTCCTCGTATGGAAATGACCTCTCTTCTGATTGGCCGTTGTGCAGAGGGCCTTGTTAAATGTAGATCTACAATCTACAATAAGGGCGTTTTAAAATATAACACTTCAGCCACTACTTTCAAATGTCTTAATCCCATGGAAATAAGCATTGATGCTATAGCTTCTTCCTGACACCTGGGAACAGCACAGCGTTTAATTGTTTTCCTCATATCTGCTGCTCCAATAACTCTGCTACACACTGTCTGCTGTAATTGAAGTCCTAACCTCTTTAATGTGAAAGAGCAGGTTTAACCCGCCACAGGCTGAATATGTCACCAGTTCATGGTGAAACGTGTTTACTGGTGGGTAACCGGTGTAGACTGTTTTACCCCTTCTCTACACTTGCCCACCACATTAACTCATTAAAGCTTCTCCAGTTCTTTTAGCCCTTTCTTCTTTCTCCATAATCTCTGGAGTTACCTTCCTCTGCTCATCCACTCCCTCTCCATCTGTCTTTCTCTTTCCCACCTACTCATGCCCGACTGAAGAGAGCGAACACATAAAAGGTAGCGCAGGCCGTCGCTCAGATACCTCTGCCACAATTGCCCTGAAGAGAGGCGCGTTAGTCATCCACAAGAGTCCTCCGCCACGTACTACGGCTGTAAGAAACTGTACTCTCTGCCCTTATAAACACACACACACTCTCTCTCTCTCTCTCTCTCTCTCTCTCTCTCTCTCTCTCTCTCTCTCTCTTTGAGGTCCACCCACAGGTCCTAGGAATTTACTCAGCTGCAAAAGCACAACTCGGAGATTTAAAAGACGATGGAATCATGTTGGAAAATGTGGCCGAGTGAAAAGGGCTACATTGTCAAAAAAACTAATATACAACTTTATGTTTTTTTTAATTAACAAGGAGTAGCTGTGATATCTATTTCATGATGTGAAGAACATGGGCAGACAAATGTTAGATGGTATTAATAGATTCATTAAAGGGACACAATAAGCTGCGATAACGAGTGACTAGTGTCTGAAGCTACTTCTGCAGAAGAAACAAAACATCAAAGCACTAAGTTAAGACTGGAATATATAGGACATTATATGGATGACCGTGACGCGTGCTAATGACATAGTTTGGTGATATTGCATGTATAAAATATACATATATATGTGTGGCATACAGCAAGGAATGCTAAAACTGGCAGGCATCTTAAAGGAACACTATGTAATATTTTTTGCCTTAGAATTACAGCTTCAGTATCATTGGGATGGCTCACTGAGCTGTAATAGGGAGAACAGAGCCTCTGCTGTTGCAACTCTGCGCTTAGCACTGCTGAAATTGCACTTTGTAACTTGTGCAGTAAAAGTGACTTACAGTAGGGGGAGCTAAAAACCCAAATCTTGCCTAGTGTTCCTTTTAAAGCCTGTATTTTTGTCTGTGCTTACAATAAAACTAAAACTCAACAATAGCTTTTATGCTAATCTAGCTATAAATGGAATTAAACAGAGGTAACTAGCATGCCTATCTACAAATGCCATCAATGTAATAAATAAAAAATGTAATAGCTGACTTGTTATTAACACTGGGAGAATTTCTAGGGAGATAAAAGTTGGAGGGATCAGCTAATTTCAACAATAGCTTCCATGCTAATCTAGCTAATGACATTTAACAAAAAAAATGCTACCGGCTCACTAGGCATGAAGACACACTGAATTTCTTGACTATTTTGAGCAATTAGCTCCTTTCACGATTGTAGTAATTAAAAAATGTATATACTGACAGATAGAACTGGCTCATTTCAACAGCTTGTATGCTAATTATTGAGGCAGCTAGCATATGCTAATCTACATGTTAATGCTAATAAATAATGTTAACAGCTCACTAGGTGTTGGTGCATTTCTTGACTGATCAGCTACAATTATAGGAAGCGGTAGATGTGTTTCATGGATTTTAGATCAAACTGTAACAGACAATGACTGTGTAAACAATGGAACAGAAAAACAAACACCACAGACACGGCTTCTTATCTGTTCCAGAGAGTTCCTTTACCTTGGTAAGGCTCACCTGGAAAAACTCAGCGATGGTGGCTACATGGCTGGCACAGGCACACTTCCTCGCATCAGGTACATCCTCACCAACCTGAACACAACACAAGGACAAATATGTCAGTCAAAAAAAAAACAACAAAAAATGATTTTTTATATGAAAACCACACAAGGCATCCACAAAAACCTCAGATTATAACAAGTTCTCAGTTTACCTTTTTCCACTGAGTTTGGAAAGTGCTGTAGGTAAAGTTTCTGAGCTTCAAAGGTTTGGCTTTCTTAAGAAAGTTCATGTCCTCAAGTGTTTTTTTTTTATTATTATAATTGTGTGGGTGCATTACGCTATAAGGCCGGGTGTGTGTGGATACATACTGGTCCAGTCTCTTGAAATGAAAGGCCTTATTGGAGAGTTTGATCCTCCTTAGTTCAGAAACAGACTCTAAATTGATGAGATATTGCAGTACACGTTGAAACGTTTTGGTGAGGATTTGTTGGCATTTTGGTCTAAGAGCGTTCCGGATGTCAGGCACTGTTTTGCACAGAACATCTTTATTTTAATGTCATGTGCACATCACAAAACATGGTTTATTTTCCTCTGTAGCCCACGATTAGCATTGGAACATTTCACAGCATCATCAGAGCACCATGTGGGGCAGTGGGATTTGAACCAAAAAATTACAGATTGCTGGAAAACCTAGGGTTACGCTAACGCAGGGATTCCATAAACTCCTCATTAGAATATTCCAGCATAGTGGAAATTAACTCTTTAGACAGCTGACATTTCCCTCTCTTTCTAAATGGACTAAGTCGGGTTTGAGCGAAATTGAAGACTGTATGTGGGGCCATGAGGACTGAGACCCACTGTTCCTGCTGTGTCTCTGTTATTACCACTGGTAATTTGGCTTCAACCTGATATCATGGCTGAAACGTGCCTATGCTACTAAAACACCACACCAGCTTAAACGTTTAACTACGTTAAACTTCATATGCGCCGCCTAGCCTCTAAGACGGCTTAGAAAAATGTATGCTGAACCAAAGCATTAAAGTAGAAGGTTATTTTACTTTTTTTTGTAAGTGGAAATACACCATGTGTATATAAACACAAATAAATGCAGTATACTATATATATATATATATATATAACGTAATCTGAGCCGCTAACATATGATAACTTCACTATGAACTATGAACTACAACTAGCTACGACAAAACATACAAGCACGTCTAAAAACACATGACTTACGGCTCAGAGTAGTGACACACGAGGTATTAGTTGAGCTAAAGCTAAAGCTAAAGCTAGATGTTGAATGAACTCAAGGAAATGAAACTATTAGCTAGTACAAGGTGCAAAACTATTACTTGTTTTACCAATGAATTTAGAAACCCACAAGTCAGCATCACAAAGTCAGCCTTTTACCTTTGAACCTTCATCAACAAATAATTAGCTCCATGGCAACACCGGTGCCATGTCCGTCTGGTGTTTTGGTTGAAATACCGCATGTTGTCAATATTTCCCGGGGGCGCACGGCAACAACTACGTACAAATGAATACGTTATAGTAGGTATGGTCTTTTAGTACACTGTTTCTGACGTGATGTGGGGTTGCTTATTTCCCTGTACAGAGGTTACACATTGGTAGGGATCCTTTTGTTTTCTATTGAGTTTCAGTTTAAACGGAAATGACTGCCTGTGGTTATCAACCTCAACCGTGGTACAGATGTGGCAAGCCGAATTTTGTTTAATAGACCCTTCGTGTCCTCTAATGTCTTTTTTTACAGCCAGCATGTGAATAAATTAGAGTGCAGAGAAGTTCTCTATTGAGAGAGTAATCGTGGGGATTAGGTTTAGGTTTGTTGGTGTGGACTATACCCATACAATAGCTCATTAAACCATGAATTTAAGGCAGTTCCGTGGTCTACTGTTAGCCTTTGTTTTGCAAGGTTGTTCCACCTTCAGCAAAAGGAAATAGCACTTCATATTTAAAGTAGCTGAGACAGAGTAGTTTTACACGAGTGGCCTTCACTAAATGTGAAGTGCATCAAGACTTTTTGTCTTTAACAATACACAGTGCCGATTGATATGATCAGCAGCCATTCAAAATAACACCACGGACACAATGCAACATGAGAATGTAATGAATATAATAAAGGAAGTGAAATACACTAAATATCTGAGAACATGTAATACGCTCAGGTTCTAAACGGAAAAAACATTTTATGTCTCTTTTCATAAACACCTGCTGTACTAAGTAAAATAATTTTAATTTGTTTTATTACATTTAAATTCTGTTCATCTTATTTTTACAAAATTACACTTAAATATACTTTGCTACAATCATAGTCTTTCTGAAAACAATACTGAAGATTAGATGATTGTAGCAAAGCCCCTTTCACACGTTCCCAGGAACAGAAATTTTCTGAATTTTTTGGAATTTTTTAATTTTTTTGGGATTTGGGATTTGTGTGAACAGAACCTTTGTAACATTTTTCCTGGACTTTACGCAGACTTTACCCTGCTAGTGCCCTAGAACAAAGTCCAGGTAATGTCAGAGTGAGCACACGTGTGAACAGAGCCGCTAATGTTCCAGAGGATCGTGCTGCACAGGTGCTGCCCCATGCCTAAAGCATGCGGAGGCTGGCCAGAAATCTCCAGCTGTTCCTTACACGTGTGAAAGGACCACTCCTTTCATATGTGAAAATATATCATACAAAATGCTAATAAAAGAAAGCTGTAAATTCTATTTGACATACGCTCATTACATTCCTGAGGTCAACTTTTCCATTCAACAAAACTGAAGTCAATTAATCTGACTGACCGTGACAGACACTGGCTTTGAGCTTGGGAAAATTTGCGCATTTTGGGAGAATTTGACAAATTATTCCCGAGCCCATGTGGTAATATCCATTATGAAATGATGCTGGTTTTTAATGCAGAGCTGTCTGAAGGTTAGAAGGTCATCCAGGACATTTGGTTGTGATTAGTAGTTTAGTCATTTACAGAGATAGGTTTCTACACTATAGGGACATTCTGAGTTTGTTGGCATTTCTCAAAAAAATATATAAATAAATAGAAAACAAGAGACAGTAATAAAATACAACATTTTGGGCTTATGTTGTATAAATATATAAAGAGGTTTGTACTTTTAATTACTGAAGACCTGACATGTAGGACATTTAAATGGGTCAAAATGGGCGACTAATGGATTATGTCAACCACATTGCACTGATCTACATAGTAGCTTTGTCTGCAAACACGACAGCAAAATATTTCAGGGACCATTCCCAAAATAGACCCATGATTTCTCTGAAATGCTTAAAAGTGTGTATCTGCACCCTCTGTCTAGTTTAAGAACAACTACCATGTTTGAAGAGTGTGCAGTGGGCTGAAACTGAGCGTACGCTCGTTAGTTCCTTCTGCCACTTCAGCTCTGCTCTGCTCTTCTGCCTTCGCCTCTACACGGCTGCAAACCCTACATTGGTTAGAACAGACGCTAAGCTGTAGGCAGCAGAAAGCAGGCACACACACACACACACACTCGTACAGCAGCAAAAGGGCAGTGTGAGCAGCCCCACTTACCCAGTTGATGAGGATGTAGCGAGGCAGGGTGGCAGTTGGCTCCTTCAGGCTGCAGAAGCCATACATGATGCGGCTGTTGTCGAAGGTGACCGTGATTTCAGCCAGGCCTCCACCTGTCAATCAAGAGCAGAGACAGAAAAAACACTCACTCAACAACAGACAACTCCCATCCCATTGGTTTTAAGCCTGAGTGCATTTACAGTGTTTGAAAACGGTGTGTATTTTGATACAGTACTGTGACACAGTCTGAGCTCTACCTACTGTCAGGTGCTAAATTTCCCAGGGGTAACAGGAATGAGGTTATTTTATGGAGTGTGTATCGGTTTCATTCAAAACCTGCAGGCAGACATTTAGTAATACCTTGTCTCTGGAAATAGATTAGGTTTAGTTCTAAAATAAAACCGGATTTCAGAAAGAATCCCCACTGACCGTGCATTATACACCAAACGATCACTGGATTAGGAACACCTACCTTGTATCTACACTCAGTTCTAACATTACAGACTGTACATCTGTTCCTCTGCGTATATTCTAATCCCCATTTCATGCTGTCCTTCAATGGTCCAAGACCACCAGGCAGCGCTGCAGTGACACTGACGTGGTGGTGCTCTGTCAGTGTGTGTTGCGCTGGTGCGAGTGGATCAGACACAGCAGTGCTGCTGGAGCTTTCAAAGCCCTCAGTGTGACTGCAGGACTGAGGTGGACCAACGAGTTAGGAGTGTCGAAGAGCAGCACTGCTGTGTCTGTGATTACATATGCTCTGTGTCACGGTGCCCATCCAGCTCCACACACTCATAATCCCAACTGTAGCCCACCTTTCAGGCAGCTTCAAGTTCATGTTCTCTGTGTAGCCTTAGCATTTCTGCACTGACGTAGAACTGAAGAGTAAGGCCTGTAGGGCTGTCGCGGTGTAAGGATTTCCTGTGCTGTGTTTTATCGCGGCTCATCACTGCGATATGCGATATTACCATCCCAGATTACTTCATTCATCCTGATTCGAGTGCTACACTCCTCACTGTCACCTAGAACTGGCCTGAACTGTGCCTTTTGAGGCTGCTCCATTACTCAGGGCTGGTGGAAGCAGTTGGGCTTTGATAGCTGGATTATAGGAAGCTAGATGAGACTCAGATTCGCATTTCTTTGTTTCCCAATGACTCTTCTGCCACAGATTTTGCACATTGCCTCGTCTAAATTGCCTGGCTCTTCCTTTTCATTTGGTTGAAAGGTGAAATGCTCACAAACTGTCGAAGTTGCATTTGATTTCGTGACTAGGTTTATCTGCCTTTGTGTCCATTTTGTAAAATGGAGGCTGACACTACATTCATTCCACACCCCCCAAACCCCCCCCCCCCCCCCCCCCCAATGTGTAAAACTAGAAAGACAATGTAAAAAAAAAGGCAAAAACATGGTTCTTGCCATTCCTTGCGGTTGGCTGGTCAATAACGCTGTGTTATCGAATTGCAGATATTGCGACAGCCCTAAAGGCCTGTGGTGTTATCCACTTCCACATCCATTTTCCTGAGCTTCGGAAAGTGTTAGATATGCTCAAGTAAAGTCTCTGTACCCGTGTCAATGTGGGACAAGCACAAAAATGGAACACGTTCTCGGTGATGTCAACAATAATAAATAGCTGCCATTCCCAGTTCCCTATTCATACTCGAGACTAGACTTAGGCCAAACTGGCCTCTTAAACATCGAGAACCATCTGAGGCGGAAGGATCCACTGAGCTAATTATTACGGCATAGATCTGGGCTCCTGATTTCCTTTCAATTGCATTGGAAGCTTAAAAGCTCAATCAGTGGCAGACAGACAGACACGGGCCTGTGGCGGAAAACGGGGAGACAAGCCCACTCGTCTGTTTTAACCAGTCTAGCACACAGCCCTTCCTCCTCCAGCCTCAGACAAAAGAACACATTACAGCAGGAAGCAGCCCCATTCCCTAGGCTCTCACTAATAATTAAATCTGATTTAAATATGAAGCAGGTAGCGAGATTTAATTACGCACCAGTGAAACAAATAAGCATTGCGCTATTGGCTCACACTCATGAAATAATGAACGGATCTCAACCGCCGTGCAATCTCACTCAAAACGTCTTCCACGCTGACAATAATACGCCTGATTTCGAACAGTAGCACTTGGATCTCACCGGCTTTGCCCTGTTCCTCTCCAGGCTGTGAGCCATTAAAGTCATTATTGCTAAATTACAGGTTTGCTCTTCTTGAACCGAAGGGGGAGAGATGAGGCTCCACACAGTTCGATCTGATAAACCACAGGGCAGATAATGAGGTGGCATTTGCAAAGAAAATGGCAGCTGGATTGAATATGCTTCGAAGGGTACACTTTAATTGCTTCGGTTATTGACGACAGATTGTGTCGACCGAAAGCAGACGTGTCAGATGTGTTGCGGCTCTCCTGTATCACTATGCACAATGGGTTCCTAACGACAGCCGCAATTATGAAGGCTATGACGTGGAGGATTAGCGCTATCCATCACAAAGGCAGAGTTATTGAGTTTGGTTCACCGCAAAATCTACTTGAAGAACCACTTACCTCCTGAAGACGCCAGTGTCAGATCATTGCTGTCGTCTTCATATGTGTACAAGGCCCTGGAGAGAAGAAAGACAAACTCGTTAGTCAAGTTGACATGTTTGGAATAACAAATTAAAGAAATATAAAGAATATTTTCAGATATATACAGTTTATCGATGAGCTAACACATGTGTTTATGGGGTTGTTTGGTTTAGCACTGATGCTACATGGCTAAACTCAAACTAAAACAAACTGGTCTATCAGCTGGACGTTTAGCTTGTCAACTACCTTGACCATCAAAGACCAACTTATAGCAGCTGCTAGCTAAAGTTGGTCTTAGAAAAAGCTCTATTTTTGTAGCAGGGATTGCTATAACTGTTTGACTGTTGTCTTGTATTAAATGCTATATTAAAGACTTACAACCCTTCGGGCAGTGGCTGATCTAAACATTTTCAAGTCATTTCCAAGCATAAAGTGACCAGGGACCGTGGCCTTCTCTGCTTTGCTAAAAAGGCTCAGAGTTTTGCAGCTGCAGAGAAGCACACACTGGAATGCACACTCCACCGAGGGCAAAAGCGGTACACTTTAGGTCAAGGGTGCTGTTGGCTCAGAGGAGAAAATGGCATTGTTGTGTGTCATTGCTGAGCGCTGTGTGGGAGGGCACCACGCAACACGCTAGCACTCGTTAGCTTTCTACAATCACTGTGTGTAGGGCCCACATGGACACTCAGCCGAAAGAGTCACTCCAATCACAATCCCGCAGTGCCACATAAATCTAAAGAGATCTTTAACAAAGCGGGACTGCTTGGATGAGATGTAGCCTAGCACAGCTTTGATGTTTCACGCTGCCTTTCATGGAGGTAAATATGAGGATATCGGAGTGTCAGCTAATCTCGTTCTCCCATCGCGCTGGCAAAATGAGTGGGAGTGTGGTGCTACGCTACTGAGCACAACAAATGCAAGAACAGAAGGTCTAATGCCATAAGCGTCGGTATGAAGCAGCACAGAATGCAAACCGCTAGCCACATTTCGCTAGTTTTCCTTATAGAATAGCATTAGGCTTACTTTAATATTTTGGATGCATCACTGCAGCATGTGCATGTGGTCCAACAGAATACATTATGTATAAGCAGAAGTACATCTGCTATGATACAATCTTCAGTGCTTTAAAATGGAGTGGTTTTGCACTCATAAAGACAAGGCTGATCTTAGAGTTCAGTGTTCACAAGCAGCTAACGAATCAAATGCTATCGAATTAGCAGCTAGCGTTGTCTTTCAACGTGTTGTGCTTGTTGTTGTGTTACTAGAAAATAAGCCTCCACCCTCACAGTAGGGGAGCATTATTTGGTAACAAACTACGGCTGATAGTTGGCTAAATTTGTGAGAAAAATACCTAAATATTTTGAGAGAAAGAAAAAGTGTATAAACAACATTTGTGCACTACAAAGTGCTCATATTTGGCCAAAAATGTTTAATTAAAATGCACTTGTGTATAAAAACGAACTGTTAAAAGTGTAATATATTTGTTGTAACACCACATACTGATATTAATTATTTTAACAAACCAAAATACACAACGTATGACAATGCACAGCAAAATCTGAGCTTATTTTTCTTATAGAATCACAATCAAACTGAATCTTTTTTGAGGTCAGAGGTCTGCGTCACTGCAGTATTTAAATGTATTCAGTGTGTATGAAATAGTGTTTCTATGCTGGGACAGTGAGAAGGCTGACATTGGTTAAATGTGTTTCTGCCGGCTCACCCTGCTCTCTCAGCTCTGAGAGGCCACAGGGAGGATACAGGCGATGCCAGCAGGGGATTTGGCTGCTGACAAACGACAAGTTCTAACATGGAAGTGCGGCGAACTGCCACCATCCTCCAGCCTGTCACCATTCCACTGAGAGGCTTAAAAATGGCAACATGGAAAGGTCCAGCTCATCATGTGAGTGGGGGGGTGGGGTGAGGGGGTGCTATTGCGCTTCTGTGGAGCACCACGTCACAATAAAGAAGCCCAGGAAAAGACAGAGGAGACATGGGCTCTTGCAGGTGCTGTCCTATACCTGGCAGTGGCCAAGGGCACAAGGACAGCCAAGCAGCTGGGTGGTGCTGTCATATCCAACCGGTTAACAGCCCAGGCAGATGGTGGTATGGAAAGAAAATGGAGGCTGGGAGGAGGCCATCAGGTGAAGGATTATATCTGGACAGACACTTCAGAAGGATATGAGGTCTAGTACCTTTAGTTGAATACAATTATATGAGGAAACCCAGAGGAAACCCACGCAGACACAGGGAGAACACACCACACTCCTCACAGACAGTCACCCGGAGGAAACCCACGCAGACACAGGGAGAACACACCACACTCCTCACAGACAGTCACCCGGAGGAAACCCACGCAGACACAGAGAGAACACACCACACTCCTCACAGACAGTCACTTGGAGGAAATGAATTTTTCAGTATCTAATATGAATTGCATATGTAAGATATTGCAGTGACACAAGTGTAGAAATCAAGCGTGGAGCCCAGATACTGTTAGCACGCTAATCACCAGCTGTATGACTTGGAAAATATTTGAAAAATACATCAAGCCACCAAAGCATGCAAAAATACAGTGCTTAGATTGACCTCCTCAACCACAAAAACAACCTTTTTCCTGCCCAAACAATCCCAGCCCAAACAGTCCCTTGTGGCGCTGAATTAATCTGTTCCTCTTGCTTCACCTTGTCCTGGCTCTTTCCTCGCTACCTTGTTAATCATCTGCAGCTTTGGCCCTGAGGCGGGAGACTCTCACACCAACCAAATCTGACCCTTTCCCATCAGGCCCCTGGCCTGAGTCAACCATTAGCTCATTTTCAGCCTCTCCTGTGGTCATGCTGGCCTGTGCTCAGCAAGTTGACTGGCCGAGAAAGCCACGAGGAAGACTGAGAACACGAGAATACGTTAGGGAACGAGACGGTACGGTAAATGAAAGCCAAAAGATAAGAAGGGGGATTTTTTAAAAAGCTAACCACTACAATACTTAGCGATTAGCATAGCGATTGAGAGACAGACACAGAGAAGGATGAGCAGAATTTTCTGCTGTAGCGCTATAAATAATTTCTCTTTAAAGCAGACTCTTTTTATTATTCATAAACACTCCCGTGACCTAGAAATGCAGCTGAGAGCGGTGGTGGGCTCAGAGAGCATGGCTGAAGAGCCGCTATGTGCAGGCTAGCGAGTGGGGGCCTTTCTCCATTGTGTCATAGGGTGGGAATGATGCTAACAAGCTCTCAATAGCCACGCTAATTAGTCTGTTCCCTCAGCTTTAGAGATTCCCCTCTACAAAGCCACAGCAACACTCCAGACCCGTCGCTGAAAAGATATGTGTGAGCGGACCCTGTGAGAAAATACACAGCCTCTCAAAAGTTCAGGATCACCTCACCGTTTGGCGGTTGTTTCTTTCTCACTGTAACTGTAAGGCAAATGTGTTTTGCTAGGTCTGTATTTCACAACATATGGTTTCATTTTCACCAAGAAGGTTTAGCCCAAATTACTCCAGTTTTCCAGAAACTTCTGAGAGGTTTTAGGCCTTGAATGTCCATCCCACACCGTTCCTTTTTTTCTGGAGAATTGAGGTTCTGTTCTGACACCAATAATGTGAATACATATTAACCAGTTTAAATATTTATGTTTCAGAAATCAGTATCTCTCTAAACATGTGCTAGACGGCGTTTACATTCCCCCTCTTCGCTAACTACCCCTCAGACGCAGAGGTGTGGACAAACCGGACTCGCGGGGAGAGAAAGGAACAGTCAAACTGGCAGCTGGAATATTAGTTCCATTCGGTGCCTCCCAACTCATTTTCGAGCATGTCATCTACAATTACTCCGCCGTTTGCCCGTGCACCATCCGCTAATCCGATTGTCTCTCAGAGGGTCGCCATGTCCAATCTGCCCCATATCCGTGACAGAGCGCTGCTTTTTTTTCCCAGGAAGCCAAAGCAATCAAACATTTCCCAAGTATTGCCTACAGTCTTGCGAAGTCAAACCACATGCGAAATACATCTTGTATTAATGAAAAACCAGCCATTTCTAGTTGGAGTGCTTGCATGTGTCCCCTTTGACAGAGAGGGGAGAGTCAGCACTCGTTCAGCATTTTTAAGGGATAAAACGGGGTGTATTCACGTGTTCACGGAAGAGGGGGCACTTTGTTCAATTACAGCTGTTGTCACTGATGTGGTCTTTAAAGCGAACAGCATAACACTGTGAAAATCGTGGGGAAAAACAATGACATACCCAGCCCTCCACCTTACGATGTCCTACAAAACCTGAATCTTTCTTTTCCACACTATGTAACGCAGCTTAGAAGACTGGGAGTGTTTTATATGGATCTACATGGAAACCAGGGCACGTTCCTTTTCAATCTGGTGCACAGTGAACCAAGAATGACAACACATATGCGCCCTGAAAGGCCCAACAATGATCTTAGTGTACGTTCGTGCACCCTAAATGAAGTCTTTCCCAGGGGAAACAGGGCATATTTGGCATTTCACACAGAGTCCTTATTCTCTGAGAGTGAAAATAGTGAGAAAAGCTGTTAGCCGAAGCCATTCATTAAGAGTGTGCCCCCAAGGTCAACGGCACGAGCATCCGTCCTGTTGCTGTAAGAATCAAATGCTAAAACAAAGCTATTTATTATTTTGTGTGCATTAGCCTCCCCTCGTCGTCACAGAACTAGCATTGGTTCTTATTGCTGTGTGTAACTTGAAGAAAGAGCTATCACTGCCAAAGACAGGAGCAGAGATAAAAACGTTAGCTAGAAAGCTAACGGAAACAAGCTTTTACTGACAAATATAAAACACTAGATCTGTAAAATACATTGTTTAAAGCTGGCTATGAACTCCAGGCTTCATCAGATCAGTCACAAATGAGCATTAAACTTTAAACATTACACACACACACAAACCCACCTCTACCATCATACAGTAACCCACTTGGCGCTACATAAACATGCGGTGGTCAGCAGAACTAAAGGTCTAATTAAATCTCTGTGGAGTGATCGTATTAAAGCAAAGGGACACAAACAGAACGAGTAAAGTTTCTCTCTTAAACAGAAGCCTATATTTAGGCATGAATTCAGTTTGTTGTATTATTTTTTTAATGCAGTTGATTTGAAAAGGGGATAAGACACTGTTTTGACACTTCCTGTCAAATCTACAGTAATAGTATTGTCTATACAGACACTACCTTAGTTTACAAGGTTTTACATTTGTCAAGAACCTTTTTAGATGTTTTAGATCATTTATCCAATGTTTCTTTGAACAATGAATGACAAATCAAACTATAATTGTTGATTTTTGTTCACAGATTCACTCTCCACTTTATGATTTCTAGATATTTCTTTAACTATAACTTAGTTATCCACCAAGTTTTCCACCATTTTTTTTTTATCTAGGTATGAGTTTGGTTTAGTTTTTTTAATAACAGTTAACTTGAATTGTTACATGGAGATTTCTGCAGTATTTAAAATCCATTCATTTATTGTCTGTAAGCGCTTATCCAGTTCAGGGCGGCGGTGGGTCCGGAGCCTACCCTGAATCACTGGGCACAAGGCGGGAATACACCCTGGAGGGGGAGCCAGTCCTTCACAGGGCGACACACACTCACACCTACGGACACTTTTGGGTCTCCAATCCACCTACCAACGTGTGTTTTTGGACTGTGGGAGGAAACCGGAGCACCCGGAGGAAACCCACGCAGACACAGGGAGAACACACCACACTCCTCACAGTCACCCGGAGGAAACCCACACAGACACAGAGAGAACACACCACACTTCTCACAGACAGTCACCTGGAGGAAACCCACGCAGACACAGGAAGAACACACCACACTCCTCACAGACAGTCACCCGAAGGAAACCCACACAGACACAGGGAGAACACACCACACTCCTCACAGACAGTCACCCGGAGAAAACCCACGCAGACACAGGGAGAACACACCACACTCCTCACAGACAGTCACCCGGAGGAAACCCACACAGACACAGGGAGAACACACCACACTCCTCACAGACAGTCACCCGGAGGAAACCCACACAGACACAGGGAGAACACACCACACTCCTCACAGACAGTCACCCGGAAGAAACCTACACAGACACAGAGAGAACACACCACACTCCTCACAGACAGTCACCCGGAGGAAACCCACACAGACACAGGGAGAACACACCACACTCCTCACAGACAGTCACCCGGAGGAAACCCACACAGACAGAGAGAGAATACACCACACTCCTCACAGACAGTCACCCGGAGGAAACCCACGCAGACAGAGAGAGAACACACCACACTCCTCACAGACAGTCACCCGGAGGAAACCCGCACAGAAACAGGGAGAACACACCACACTCCTCACAGACAGTCACCCGGAGGAAACCCACACAGACACAGAAAGAACACACCACACTCCTCACAGACAGTCACCCGGAGGAAACCCACACAGACAGAGAGAGAATACACCACACTCCTCACAGACAGTCACCCGGAGGAAACCCACGCAGACAGAGAGAGAACACACCACACCCCTCACAGACAGTCACCCGGAGGGACTGCGAACCCACAACCTCCAGGACCCTGAAGTTGTGACAGAGACACTACCTGCTGCTCCACAGTGCCACCATATTTAAAATCTCTACGTGAAAACGTAAGCATGTGAAATGTAAGTAGTACATAAAAAGTAAAGGCACAAATGGAAGTAATAATTAAGTACTGGACTGGACTACAATTCCTCAAGCCTTTTCCACAACTGCCACATTTTAATATATTTTCCTGGAAATTATGGAACGGCTGATGTCCAAAAAATAAGAATTCATCCAAAGCCTAATAACTCAATCTGACGTGGTTAGAATAACAGAGAAGAACTGAGAACAGTCAGGCTCTAACTGTCATGACTATCAGTTCCTTCCTGTGTTGAATAAAATAGGCCATAAAGAGGAATAATAAATAATAAATATCCTGAAAGCCACTTTCAGTTTCACATACTTTATGCTTAAACTTTAAGCAGTGAACAAGTCTGTGGCAGACACTGGCCTTTGTTAGGAATCTACAGTACCGTAATGTTGGCCTTTATTTGTTGTTTTGTTTTTTTAGTAAATTAACACTAGCTGCTCAGATAAATAGCTTTTTAAATCTCAGTCTCTGGGGCCTAACACTTTTGCACAGTGCTGTATTTTAAAAACACATTTGTGTAAAAGCAGTAATAACATACTGTGTGTTCAGAAAGGACCTGTAACCTCCAGATTGTGTGTGTTTGTGCCGTTCTGAATCACGAACCCTTGGTGCCCTTGTAAGTACACATTCCTTTACTGAAGTGGTCTTTTAGTGACTTCTCTGCTGCTTGTGGCAGCAATCATAGCTTTTTAGCTTCTACTTTTAGAAATGGCACATTACTCAATCACTGCTCGTCACATGCTGATCATGTGGCTTTTGTTGACAATGAGACGGTGCGTGACCTCTAACCTTGACCTGAGTAGTGCAGAAAAACAAGGCATTACTAATCTCCACATTTCATATCCACTAAAGATGGTTACGATGGAGAAACAGAGCTAGAATGAGCCATAATCTTCCCAGTAATCATTTAGCCGTTGATTCAACGTTGAAATAACGTAATGACTGCCGTCTAATCAACGTCTTCTTAAGGTTGAAAATGAAAGTTAAAAAAACGTCCAAACACAGACATTGAAAAGACGACTATCAGATGTATTTTGGACGTCCGTTGACGTTATTAATTTGTCATCACTTAACTGACTTATTAAGATGTATTTTGGACGTCAGTTGACGTTATTTTTTTGTCATTACTTAACTGACTTATTAAGATGGATTTTGGACGTCCGTTGGCGTTATTAATTTCTCATCACTTAACTGACTTATTAAGATGGATTTTGGACGTCCGTTGACGTTATTAATTTCTCATCACTTAACTGACTTATTAAGATGGATTTTGGACGTCCGTTGACGTTATTAATTTGTCATTACTTAACTGACTTATTAAGATGGATTTTGGACGTCCGTTGACGTTATTAATTTCTCATCACTTAACTGACTTATTAAGATGGATTTTGGACGTCCGTTGACGTTATTAATTTGTCATTACTTAACTGACTTATTAAGATGGATTTTGGACGTCCGTTGACGTTATTAATTTGTCATTACTTAACTGACTTATTAAGATGGATTCTGGACGTCCGTTGACGTTTAAAACATGTTGTTGACGGACTGACTGTTTTTAGACCTGTTTTGAACGTCCAGGGACGTTCCTTGTTCACTGGGTTAGTCTTAATCTAAGGTTTGTTTTGTATTAAATATGATGCCGTGACTGCAGTGTTGTTGTATAATGCAGGTCTATTATTTTTACACCTGTTTCCATCCACAATAAAACAAACCTAGTTCTAAAATATCAGCCACATACTGTTTCAGCGAGAGACAGAGAAAAACAAAGTGAGGGTGTGATGGAGGGTGGCAGGGATTGAGTCACCTGCTTTCACTCTGAGCAAAAAAAAAAAAAAAAAACCTGGCAGTGACAGTCTCCGGAACACCCAGAGATGGGCACGAAGCATAATTAGCACATTGCACACGTGCTGCTTTTGATGTGCTGAGCTGAAGAAGCATGTTTTAATTGCAGTAGAAAGTGGGAAAAAGAGACGAGTGGGGGCTCGTTAAAGGAATAGGTTCAAGCTTTTTAGAAAAGGACAGACTGAGAGTAGAAAAGGAGTGAATGTGTACTATGCTCGAAGTGTGGATCGTTCCGGCAGTCCGTTAACCGCCAGCAAGCGATACTCTGACGATGAAAGGGAGCTGGTGCGATGAAAATTTTCCTCCTGTCCTTTGCCCTGATGAGAGTTCGGCATCAGCTCTAAGGCCAGATGTTCGCACAAGTACTTTTACACGTCCCTGCACCATGCACAGACTCGCAGATCAGAGTGTGAGGAAACGGTGCGATGATGAGGGCTGGGATGGAGGGAAGAGAGCAAGCAGAGACAGAGTGAGAGAGAGAAAGAGAGAGGGGGGGGGGGGGGAGGCAAGTGCTGACATTTCAAAATGGAGCCCAGATGCACTCAGGAGAGTCTTTACACAGTGTAGTCTGGAGCAGCTGCAGCACCACTACACGCCAAATCACCAGCAGCCAGCAACATTTGCGTTTCACTGCCAAGTAGCCTCTCGTTGGCCCCTATGGCCTGCCATACTCCTCCAAGCCTGTGAATGGAATGCACATCGCCATCAACCAAGACTGTGGGCGTGTGATTTTTAATTACAGTGTGTTATTTACTGTCAGAACCCGAGCTCCAGCAAAAATTAAATAAAGACATCGTGAATGCAAATGGACCGGAGGTGGTGAGTGGGAGGGGTAAGTACTGCTTGTGCCTGAGGAGTGTCCACAAAGGGTTATCACGATACTCGAAGTTTGACTTTGATCGATACCAAGTGTAATTTTATAATCAATAACAAAACGATACTACGACAAATAAAAGTGAAGAACATTTGGCATATAGCCCACTGCTAAATCAGACACGTTCTTATGGTGCAGCCGTGGACGTGAAATTAAATATAATTGTATTACACACAGACAAAGGAGACATTGTTATAAATCTCCTGCTGCTCAAATGTGTCTCCTGAGATAAAGAGCTCAGGACGCTCACACGGGTCTCCTCTTGAGTTTTAGTGGAGATCTCCTCCGTTATCTCCTTTATCTCCTTCCTGTCTCATTCTGTCTCTCCTAAGGAATTTTTAGGAGAATCCCCATTATGTCTCCTGAGCCATTACAGAGCAATCTACGAGGAGTAAAACTTTCCTCTGGGTAAAATAGACAGTACAAAGCCATAAATCTGTTACATTAACACGTTGGCAGGTGAGTGGAGCAAGCTTCTCCTGATCCTGCAGCTGGAACTGCAGCTGGAACTTAGGAATGGCTTTAGAATCATCATTTGGATGTAGGGCTGGACGATACGGCCAAAATTTATATCACGATATATTTCTTAATTTTGGTCGATACGATATAATTCCGATATCGATATGGACAGTATAAATTCCACTGAAAAACCTCCCACAACAAACAGGAAACATGACATCACCCATGGATGAGGATAAGGGACACTACGCTGCACTAAAGAACATATCTGTTAACACAGTAATTAAGCTGCTAAACTGGTAGCATCTGGTGGTGCTGTCCAGCAGGGTCTGGAGGATGGGGTGGATGAGGAAAAAGCTGAAAAGGCTCTGAGCCCCCCCACGTGACTTGAGCACGGACAGCTGTCAGGGGAGCAGAGCATGACAAAGGGATTTCCAGCAGAGAAGTCAGTAAGTCAGCCAGACACACTGCGGAGAGCCGACCCAGCGCACATGCTCATTAACCCCTTGACCTCCAGCCTTATTTATCATATGGCCTACTATCCAGTAACCCTTATAAGAAGAGTTCTCACTACCTCACTGAAACCACCCTGGAGTGCAGTCCTCCACCACACTCCTCACAGACAATGACTGAGCCCAGGACCCAGAGGCTCTGGAGCTGTGTGTGCAATAGAAATAAATAAAAAACAGAATGCTATGATGTGTAAATCATTTAAACCCTATATTTGGTCATTTTGAATTTGACAACACTTTCCAAAAAAGTTGGGACGGAGATAAAAATAACGGTAGTGTAAAGCTACAACAAAAAAATTAATGAGTTTAATTGGCAAAAGGTCAGTGACACGGTTGGGTTTTAAAGGAGAGTCTCAGGGAGGCCAAGTCTTTCAGAAGTAGGGGGTTCACAATTTAAACTGTGAAATAATTCATAGATAATATTACTTGCTTTAAAACAGTAAAGAACTGGATTTCTTGCCCATTTTTGGACCATCTATGAAGGCACTGTTAATGCTGAAGGATATATACAGTTTTGGAGCAAGAGGTTGCCATCTAGACAACATCTTTTTCTGGGAAACCGTATTTATTTCAGTAAGACAAAGCCAGTCCACATTCTGCATGAATTACAAAAGCATGGCTCCTTAGTAAAAGAGCCCAAGAGTGACCCCAAGCTGCTGAGCAGGTGAAATCTTATCAAACGCGGAAAACGGTTCATTTCAGAACTAAAGCGACCGGTCTCCTCAGTTCCCAAACACTTACAGCGTGTTGTTAAAAAAGGAAGTGATGTTACTCTGTTTTAAACATGCCCCTGTCCCAAACTTTTTGGAATGTGTTGCTGGCATTTCAAATGTGGCTTTTGTCCCATTTTAAGTTTAATTTAGAGTCGCATTTTGTTTTTATTTACATTATTAAATGTCACAATTTTTTTGGAAATGAGATTGTGATGAGAATGTGCTTCTAATTCATAATCAAACTGTTTTAATTGCAATTATTTACATAATTAAATGAATGCTTTATAAATAAAACATAGAAAAACTAGTAATGAAACCCTAAACCTTCAAACAAACAGAAACTTCAAACATGAGGTGGATATCCAACATTGAATCCACTGCTCAATGATGCGTCTCTCTGGTGTATACGTGCTTCTCTGGGTAGTGTTTATCTCCTGACGACTGGAATCCTTCCTCCTGGAGATCCCAACCTCCTTAAATCAAGTTATTAATAATTCAAGGCGACTCCTTTATGGTGAGACTGTTACGTCCTGCCATCCGAAGCTATTGACATATTCATGAAAGGAAGGCCCCTCCCCTCGGTGGAAAAAGCACAAGAAAAGGAGGGGAGAGAGAGAAGAAAGGAGGAAAACAAAACGGAAATCAATGCGAGTACTTGAAAGCGAGATGGGATACAACAGACATCTGCCGCTGTGTGCTGAAGTGTGGCGTAAGCCTGCTGTGAGGGTGTCTATGCCAAAATCACAGGAGGATACTGCACACACACACACACACACACACACACACACACACACACACACACACAGAAATACATTTGTTTCCCTACCCTGCTGGTACCTGGGGTCATACATATGTCCCATATGTACCTGTATTACAATGAACCAAGGTGTGACGTGCATCAGAGTCATTGGTGAAATATGGTCAGGATAACACACTGTAAACCATGAAGTGCTGGGCGATATGAGCGCAAATCAATATCACGATTAATTGTACATTTTACTGATTTTTACGATTAATAAACCATTATGTTGTTTTTGTGTTTGTGACCCTCGTAGTTCAGTGGCGAGGCTTGTGCTGTAAATAAGCTCCAGTGTTCCTCTGTTGTTTTTCTGAGCACTGTTTATATTTGGTGTCTGATTGTGCTTCGGTTGCCGAAAGTGTTTACATTTGATGTTTGTTCAGTATTGTCTTAATTACAGTCAAAACACAGCACGTCCAAACCACAGACGAGGTGTTTTTCTTTGGTACGAGCTGTTGGAGATGCTCGGCCGGCCTCGAAACACGTGGCTACAGCTTGGTAGCGTGGTTTTTAAATTAAAGTATGTGAACACACAGTGGGGACATAAATACAATAAAAAAAATTTAAATTTTTTTTTAAAAAAATTTAAAAGTTAAAAAATTTAAAAAATTTTTTTTTTAAATTTAAAAAAGTTAAAAAAAATTTTAATCACTAGGCGCAAAGTAGGAACACACCCTGGAGGGGGCACGAGTCCTTCACTCACACATTAACTCACACAGTCACATCTACAGACACTTTTGAGTCTCTAATCCACCAGTCACCCGGAGGAAACCCACGCAGACACAGAGAGAACACAGCACACTCCTCACAGACAGTTATCCGGAGGAAACCCACGCAGACACAGAGAGAACACATCACACTCCTCACAGACAGTCACCCGGAGGAAACCCATGCAGACACGGGGAGAACACACCACACTCCTCACAGACAGTTATCCGGAGGAAACCCACGCAGACACAGAGAGAACACACCACACTCCTCACAGACAGTCACCCGGAGGAAACCCACACAGACACAGGGAGAACACACCACACTCCTCACAGACAGTTATCCGGAGGAAACCCACGCAGACACAGAGAGAACACACCACACTCCTCACAGACAGTCACCCGGAGGAAACCCACTCAGACACAGGGAGAACACACCACACTCCTCACAGACAGTCACCCGGAGGAAACCCACACAGACACAGGGAGAACACACCACACTCCTCACAGACAGTCACCCGGAGGAAACCCACGCAGACACAGGGAGAACACACCACACTCCTCACAGACAGTCACCCTGAAGCTGTGTGAATCACTGTAGACAGACTTCAGCTTGTGGCTTTGAAATCCAGCGTCTCGGACATCAGAGGACAAACTCCAGAATTTCTAAATTATTTATGACTTCACACTTTGACGCTGTCATTCGTGACTTCTGTGGGTACAGATGGTATCTAGAGCTTGGAGGGACTTTGTGCTTCTGTTGTTTTGCTGTATTCTATCTATTGAGCAGCATGTCTTGGTTTGAATTCGTGCAACAAAACTGTGCTTAACCATCTTGATGCTCCACATGAACGGTGAGTGCAAGGCCCTTGTGTAATATCCTCCACAGAAACCGTGAAGAAGGTAAGTCTAAGTGGCTAATACTTCTGGGGGCTTCCCAAGTCTTGACCTTGCAGGTTTCCCTGCTTAAATCATATTAGGGCCATTGTTATTTAATGCAAATTCAAAATATAAAACAGCAAATAAACCCAAGAGACTGAAACGCAAAAACACTTACACATGACTAATGCAAATGCATTCACTGTTTTACTGTATGAACACATGCACACAACACAGCTTCAGCATTTAATTCAACATAGTCACGGTCGAGCACACACACACACACACACACACACACACAGAGAGAAAAACACCCTGGAGCTCCCCTCTTCTGCTCATCAGTCACATCACATGTCAGAACAAGCCCTGTCTTCTACTCCCCATGATACATCACTAGGACAACCAACAGCATCCCTGCCGTTACCATGGCAATGGTAGTGCACACACACACACACACACATATTCACACACACACGGCAGGGTGCTCTGTGTTTGCCAGATAAGAGAGTCAGTGCATCTCCGACGCATGGACACACACCGCTTCAAAGGTCGGCTTACAAAAACATCTGTCTCAATTTTTTCCCCTGCTTTCTGTTCGGAAAGAGGTCAGCTGCGAAACCTTCTACCCACTGATCTACATGAGGCAGAATCTGCATCGTCTGAGCTCAGTCTGTTAGGGGATAGTACAGGAGATCGTCTGTGCCGAAGGAGCTCATGTGTAAAATAAATATCAATAAAAAAAAAACACTTACAATAACACGTAAAAATAACCATCCCCCCCAGAAAACACCGTGACCAGGCCCAGTGCTGCCTCCGGAGGACAGTGGAGCGTCCTCGGCAGTTTGGCCTATTTACAGAATGAACCACTGCCCTCGTTGCCTGCACTATCAGGTCGGCTTCGGCTGTGAGAGTCTTGTGTGTGTGATGAGAGTCACATTAGATTAAACTTGGGTGATAGTGAGGGCTCCCGTTTCAGGAAAGATTCCTGAACTTTATCTACTGTAAAACGAGCAGTAAAAATACGCCCAGGTTATGTTCATCCCGTCCGAACTAAAATGTGGGGGGAAATCTCGTCATATTCCGGGGAAAATTTGTTTTTTTATGGGTTTTCTCAACAACGGAGGAGCTGAAGAAGGCCATTACCCAGTAAACATTTAGCCGTTGATTCAACGTTGAAATAACGTAATGACTGCCGTCTAATCAACGTTCTCTTAAGGTTGAAAATGAAAGTTGAAAAGACGTCCAAACACAGACATTGAAAAGACGACTATTAGACGTATTTTGGACGTCCATTGACGTTATTAATTGGTCCCGAAATAAATTACTTGTATAAAACGTGTTTTGGACGTCCACTGACGTTATCGGTTGGTCACCACTTAACTAACTTATTAAGATGGATTTTGGACGTCCATTGACGTTTAAATTATGTCCTTGACGGACAGACTACTTTTAGACCTATTTTGAACGTCGAGGGACGTTCCTTGTTTACTGGGTAGTGATGAAATATACGGTTTAAGTAAAAGCTCAAATCCACAAAACGATCTGTAGCTATGTTTTGTCGCCTTTAAACCTGTTATGAACGTGTGTCGCTACCATTAAACGGTTTATAATATCGGTTTTAATAACAGTGTGAAGGATTAGGAGAGTATTTTACCACCTTCTCGCCTGTTATCTGTTGTGAAGGACTAGAAGATAAAGTCATTGAGGGCTGTATGCTGTTGGTAGGAGGGCTGTTCTTAGAACAGTTGTGACAGTCTAAAAACTCCAGTAGCTCTGCTGTGTCTGATCCACAGTGCGTGACTCGAGTAGCCCCTCCCATCTCTGTTATTCAGTGCTTATCCACCATAAACATTACTGACGCCTTGTGGAAAAATGACATTACCCCTGCTCCCCACGTAAAACTAATCCCGTCTGAATAGGGCTAAAGAAGCCAAAATGAGTCCCCCACACCCCAACAGCATCCAGTTAAAACACATGACAGTGAAAGCATTCTCTCAGACTATGTTTTACTTCACTTTCACGGACCACATGGATGCGAGATGGATCACATGCAGCTGTTTACTCTGGGAATAACACGGGGAGGCATGACGGAGAGCTACCTCGGTGTTGTCATAGTAACTGAGAATCCCCACCTTATACACTGTATCTAAAATGGCTGAAATGCTAACAACACACACAAGTAACGTAGTAAACTTCTACACTCTGTATGAGTCGTTTCAGTTAATGATTATTCAGGACGCCGTTTGCCGTTCTTTCACATTTGCCACTGCGAATCTGCTTGACCGCAGCTGAATTGTACTTGCCATGCATATGGCAGAACAACACACACACACACACACACACACATAACCACCACCTCCTACTGGGGTGAGTCCTAATCCTTCCTATGATAGATAATCCTTAAGGGAAGATCATCACAAAACCCAACTTCATTCGCTTTACATAACAAGGCAGGCCTCCCTGTAGAGGAGGGAGGGACTGGGGATGGAGGAATGTGCTAAAGGCTGCGGAGTCGGTGGTGTTTTGGACGTGCTGTTTGGAAGGATTCGCTCAATACAAGCCCTTTTAGCTTCTGTGTGAATTACTGTCACATCTCCAAGCTTCCCATAAAAAATGAATGCAGTCAAAGTGATCAACTAAATATTTGTTAGTGATTGCCAACCGTCCCAATATAAAGTAACACATACTGCAGGGCACAGATGTATCTAACGTTCTGTGGTATTGTGATGATATTTTGGTGGTTCTCACAATTTCTAATGCTTTGGTTTGGATGTGAAAAACAAAGAAAATTGAATGATTTAGTTTTGGTCACTGGGGTCAGGGCTAGGGTTAGGTGCATTGTTAATTAGCTACAGTAATCATTACTGATACGATGGAAGGTCCTCACATGTATAGCAAAACCAATGGATGTGTGTGTGTGTGTGTGTACAATTATTTTTTTGTTTTTTCTTGTCCAAATGAAATTCTTCTCTCTGACAGACTTTGGAAAACAGATCTTACTTAATGTGGAAGCTGCGCCCCAAATGACCACCGATAACCACCAGGTTTTCACTGCACCGTAAACAACTTCTGCTTCCGGGGCGACAGGGGAAACGCCCCATACGTGTCAGATTCGAGGACGCTGATTGGCTAAAATGATCTCATGTATGTGCATTTTCTCTCAGAATAAGTTTTAGATTGGCTATGCTCCCGTAAATATGGGCACTTCAAATTCCGCCCCCTATAGCCTACACACCTACGGACACTTTTGAGTCGCCAATCCACCTACCAACGTGTGTTTTTGGACTGTGGGAGGAAACCGGAGCACCCAGAGGAAACCCACACAGACACAGGGAGAACACACCACACTCCTCACACACAGTCACCCGGAGGAAACCCACACAGACACAGGGAGAACACACCACACTCCTCACAGACAGTCACCTGGAGGAAACCTACGCAGACACAGGGAGAACACACCACACTCCTCACGGACAGTCACCCGGAGCGGGAATCGAACCCACAACCTCCAGGCCCCTGGATCTGTGTGAATGCGACACTACCTGCTGCACCACCGTGCCGCCCCGCCCACACCATGTCTGACGAAATTTCTCGCTATGAATTTGCTGCTGTGTGCGGTTTCTATTGTGGAGAAGAGAAGTACATGTTTCTAAACTTCTTTGGTTCAACATAATCAATGTCTGTCCAATTACAGACTGCGGTTTGCGTCGTCACAACGTGCCGTTACATTCCTGGAGAGGTGCGCGTCATAGGGACGGCGCAGAAATGTAAACTGCGCTGAAGTCCCCAAGTCACAGAGTCGAAAAACACAAAGAACCCTCTGCTAATTCAGCCCTAGCTCGAGACGTTCGTTCTTGGACACGACTGGTCACAAAACTCCAGAAGCTTTTACCAGCTCCTTTCCTGAAACAGCTGTGTGGAAGCATACGCTCCCACTGTAATTTACAAGCTTGCTCATATGACAAGCTGAGACTCCTCAGGTTCAGGATACAAGCTGCGTCTCCTGTCTGAAAGTCAAATGGAGACAGACACCTGTGTTACTTTTTCCAACGCGGTGCAGACAAGGACAGTAACTTGGACAATTTTCACGCTCGTCTCTTCTATTCAGTGCTTTGTGCCAGTGAAATAAGCCAAGTCAAAGTCTGTAACACACACAGGGGCTTGGAAATGAAGTAGCATCTTGAGTTCTCAAATCTAGGTTAAGCATTTGCACAGAATTTATAGTTAGCCTTCTCCTCCAAAAGCAATGAGTTGTTTTTGGCAGTTTCTAAAGAAGCAGTGACGGGTCTCGAATGCTTCAGAAACAGTATGCTCCGTCCTTCATGCTCCCAGCTTTAACGGTAGGGAGGTATTATGAAAACAAAAATGTATTTTAGTGTGCAGTAACCCATTAATTTGGGGACCTGGAGCCCACCAACCCACACGCTGTGAAACAGGACCTCACAGTCAGTTTTCTGTGGGCTGCCTAAATCAGTAATCATGGGATAAAACAAGATTACATAGAATGCAGGGACTTGGGGATTGTCCCGCCCCCTCATGTGGGTCTCTCCAATCACAGCACTGAACTCATGTTTATAAGACAAGGCTAAATGGAGCAAAACAAACACGAAAACAAAACATAAGAGAAAGAGGAACAAGTGAAAACAGCTAAAAACCAGAGCCTCTGCACCTCACTCCAGGGTGAAGAGTGGCTCATTATCATTTAAAGGGACAGGCGCTAAAATGCAGCTGTGGTGTTTGGTACTTGTGGTATTTTGACCAAAGCAGGACTCAGAACTGTTTTGACTTGTGGAAAAGCAGTGTCTATTTTAATATCAGTGTCAGCTACAATATGCTTTAATTTGTTACTTTTATTACCCCAGATTTTCTATATTGGTGCATCCCTTAAGCAAAACCATGCTGTCTGTGTGGAAACAGTGGAGGAGGAATACTAGGCCTCATCTGCACCGTAGCAACAAATTACTCCAAATATCTGCCCAAGGCTAAACAATGCCTTTCACAGTCTTACTAGGGACGGCGGTTCATGAATGCAGTCAGCAAAAGCCTTTGTCACGGGGTGGAGATGAGACAGGGGAGGGTGTTGGTGGTGGTCAGATTACGTCACCCTCAGGCCTTTCAAATGAGAGCTGCCCCCGGCCACGCTCTGCAAGAACACAATGAGATCACTTCCCTCTGCTTGTTCAGCGAGCATCTGCTGTACGGTTTTGGGGAGCAGAGGGGTGGGGAGCGCCAAGAAGAATTTCTCCAGTCTGGGAATGTGTTATGAGTAAGAGGGTTCGGGCCGCTAGGCAGGAGCTGGGAGAATCTCCATATATGGCCCTAGTTACAGCAAAGTCCTTGTAGGATCTGAAAAGAGAATAACTAACGATGACCACGCCGATGCTTTTGGTGTCAACACACACACACACACACACACACCACATGCTAAGATTCCCTCTGCCCTTACCTTCTAAGCATGATGGGGCCAGGTTGAGGAGCAATTACATCTAATTGCAGTGATTATGCCGCACAGGTCGCACATGTTCTGGCCTGAGAGCGCGAGAGTGGTAGAGTGACAGGCGAGGGGACCCAGATGGGCTGTTGGGGGCGGCATGAAGATTTTCTGCAACAGCAAGTTGCACAGCTGAAAGCGAATCTCAAACACCCTAGGGGTCTCCAGAGACTCAGGGGCAGCGAGCAGTAAGGACATCTGTGGCTCTAAGGAATGCTAATCACACACGCACACATATATATATATATACCCACATCTAGCTCATGCAAGCATACAAAACTTCCCACACAAACAAGCATACCATGACACATTGCTAAGGAAAAAGAGGTCACACGCTGCCTCTTGGGGACCAGGTTACACTGCATCCAGATTCACCATCATCATTTGGGCTCATAGTTCATTCAGCCATGAATGCCCTCTCCGGTACACGTGCTTACTCGAGCTAGAGTACAGTACGGCTGCATTCATTAGTCGACAAAGCAGATGACGTCAGGTACCGAAACAGTTGACGCTTTCGCTTTTTTTAGCCAAAGACAGAAAGAATCGTATGCAATGTGACGAGGCGGTTTGTGTCATAAAAAGAAGTAACTGTTAGATGGAATGGTTTGAGATACACTTTGCACAAACCTTTATTATGTTAACCATACGCTCTAACAGTGGTCCCCAAAGTGGGGGTAGTGCGGAGCTTGGAATATATTCGGAAAAGACTAAAGCATAACAAAACTGCTCGTAACACGCAATTTACACTGACCGTTTAATCGTTAGCTTCTTTATCATTGTTAGCAAACATCTGGAGTGAATGCATGTAAATTTGAGAATAACAGTTTAACAATCTGCACAAATTAGGGCATGCTTCATTTAAATATGCAAATGAGGCACATGCAGGTGGCACTTGAATTCAGTTACTGAAGCTGATTCATCAACAGCACTCAAATCTCCGTTTGTTTCCATGAACCAGACGATGAAGAGCGGGAATGTCATTCAGTATGTTTTTAAACTATAGCTTCGTAAAGATCTTGCTTAAGACGGAATTAACACAGCTATCCTGACCAGCTTAAACCAAACCAAGAGCCCTAGAAGCACACCACAACCCTAGCAAAACTCCCATGAATCACTTCTGGCATCGGAAATCTTTCTGGATGGTGAAATAGCCTGAAAAGCCATTTGGATCAAGACCGGCATTACTTGCGGTAGAGTGGAGAGACCTCTACAAATGTAAACGGCATGCATACAAAATGGTGACAGGCTTTTGACAGCCAAGCTTGCTAATGTGAACGCACAGACATGTGTCTCATTCAGCTGCGGAGCGAGCTTAAAAATAAACTCCCCCTTCGAGGGTTTCTATAATTAGAGACCCAAGCCCCACGTCTCCTTGAGGGGTTCGCGTTTGGCACCCGCAAGAAAATCAAATCGATTTGCAAAAGAAGGGGAAAAATACGTATCAGCTTGAAGGCCCTTATACTGAGTCGTTTGGATAGAGATGAACATCTTACTCCATTCCTAAGCCACTTTAGATCCCTGCAGCTGTGGGCATAAAAAGTCAGACAAAATTAGCAGTGTATTAAAAGGACCATCCATGATCATTCAGAGGTAGGATCGTCTAGTTCGGTCTGCCAAGTCTGTACACTATACCACAGCTCTGTTCATTAATGCTGACAAACTTGCCGTGTCATTCAAATACGGTGGCATTCTGGCTCAGTAGAACAGCACTGTAAACCAACTGAATTAAAAGGTGGAACTGGAACCCATTATGAATGTGGTTCCATGTGTGGTTACAGTTCCCTACTTGTCTTGCAGTGTTAATTACATTAACTAAAACTATGATGAAAAATACGTGTTGATGAAATATTTTTAACAATGAAAACTAGAGGAGAAACTATGACAAAATATTTGGCACTTCAACCAATAAAAACTAAACAAAAATGTGATTTTAAAACAGAAAAACGCAAGGAAATAAAAACAGAAACATGCTCTGTCCGTTTGCCGTCGCCAGGGCAACAAGAGCAGCCAGGCGGAACAGTGAAGAGGAGTCGACTCCTTAAGAATCAATCCTTTGAGCATCTGGGAGTCACTCGTATGAACTGTTGGCCAATGATTCATAGAGCTGAAACTCTGGAGTCGATTGGGAATTCAAATTTCGTCCATAATTTTGCATGTTAATATGCTATTGTTTTATGAAAGTTTGTAATAAATGCCTCATAAAACTGAAACATTTAAGAGGACATGGCTAATATTAGGCAAATCCTTAGTGGATTAAAAGTAGACACAAATATTTATAGTTTTTTGAAAAACTAAAGTTGATAGGTGCTCTTCTATTAGCTGAAGTGGTTTTAAATAAAGTTATGTGTGAGAGGATGTGGTCGCTGCCGTAGCTAAATTGTAGCTAAGAATAAAATCTCCAAATTGTGATTCGAGAACGAAAGAAGAATGAATTTCACCGCACAAAGATCTGTTTCTATTTCCAGGTCCTGCTTATTCAGAGCCCTACTGTCACATCACTACAGAAATCAGTCAGCCGAGCTATTTCAGTCCCCGTGGTCTTGTTCTGAAAGCCGTGTGTGTTTGAGATCTCTGTGCGCCACATTGTACACGGTTCTTCCTTTTTCTAATTGAAGAAACAGATGGAGAAATGAATCTGCTCTCTAAAGCATGAACTGCTAAGATTTTCCATCAGTTATAGCCACATAAATCACTGACGAGGAATTCGGGATCTTTATTTCCCATAAGCTTTTCTAATAAACGAATCCATGTCTTTGTAATAAAACTGGAACCTTGCCTATGATCATTAAACGGTGTCCAAATAATGGCCGCTATAAAGTACACGTTCAGATTCACGCTGCTTTGTGATATCTTCTTGCTGAGGAGGATATGAGGGTACTACACCGGAGGAATTAAATCAGCCTCTAGTGCTGATTGCAAAGAGCGTATTGCATTAGCAGTAGTACAAAAAATGAAGGCGCTGCCAAAAGAGAGCTCTTCCCAGACGAGGATGCTTCAGGATTCTTGTCTGCCAGAACTGCACTGTCACCATCAGCAGAAACACTCAACATCCTCTTCCCAAAACTCTTCAGTGCAGCGCTGCGGAGGTCCAGTCTCCTCTCCAGAGGACAGACTAATATTATACTCTTCTGTTGCATTCATTAGTTTATGTTTTGTTGTTGTGGAGCCAGTGCAGCTCATGGAACTCATTTGTAACTCAACCGTTTGCCTCTTCTTTACTCCAACAGAATGGGGGGCATCAGCGGTGGCATCAGTTCCACAGTTAAGGAGTGACCGCCTGTTTATCAGTGGCTCTGGTTCTGGATGTATAAACCCCATTCATTTTCAGCATAGGCATTTTTTTAAATCCTTATATAAATATAAATGTATACAAACTCTCAGCTGATAAATCACGACTCATACAAATGAATTCAGAGCCAAAAATGTGTTGAAAATTAACAAAAATACAAAAGGTACAAGACTGTATTTGATGTGTTTAAAGTCAGATTGGACTACATATCCCACAAAGCACTGCAACAGGTTTCCACCAATCATGTACGACTTTTTCCAATCGTTTTTGTGTATGTGGGTGTTTTGTTTATATATACACGGCAGTTTTTTAAAGCTAGACCATGGTGTTTAAATCTCCATGGTAACACCATTGTCTCTGATTGGTGGAACTCCCTTTAAGCACTATGGGTAATGTATTTCTTTACCAGAAATTGGGGAATATAACATATCAAATATAATGAGTAAAATCCCTGTTCAGATTATGAACAGCTTTTTACAATTCAAGTGCTTTACATGCATTTGTTTTTCATTCATTCATCCATTCATTCATCTCCTCTAACTGCTTCATCCTGCTCAGGGTTCGCCGTGGGGCTAGAGCCTGACCCAAATCGCAGAATCACAGGAACGCACCCTGTGCAGGGCATCAAACGTTCACCCAATCAGACACGCCACTCCACCTACCAACATGTGTGTTTGGACTGTGGGAGGAAACCCACACTGACACAGAGAGAACACGACAACCTCTTGGTGTGGTGTGGCGGTGACGATGTGGGGACCCTGTTTGACCACTCCCGTACTTTCTCCATCTAATGGATGATGTGTGGTGAGTGTGCTGGTGCAGGACGCTGGTGGAGACCTCCACCGAATACAGAGGTATAGCTACGACACGTTCACTCATTATATCCGAATGTCAATAAGACTGTGTGTGCCCTTGTTTGGTCTTTAAATCCTGACTCTAATTCACTTCTCTTTTTCAGATTCCCTCCAATGTCAACGATCAAAACCTATACAAATTAAGATGATGCCTTTCATGGATGCACGCAGAGAGCTCCACGCACCAATTTCTCATCTCCACTGAGCTGGGTTCACTGCCCTAACAGCAGTAAATCCCTTATTTCACTTCATTTGAAGTGTCAGAGTGGGCTGTTAATCCTGCAAATCCCCAGGTGTTTATTTCACTGCGGTACACTGTAGACTGCAATAGGTGTTTATACCGACGACTTCCTGTGGCTCTGGAGACAGCAGGGCTGTGCTTTTTTCTTTTTTTCGTATTTTTTTTTTTCAGTCTCAATGACCTCACTAGAACTGACCGCCCAAAACGTACACAATATGGTGCAGCCGGGCCAGTAGCAGATGGTCAGCTGTAAACAAAGCCTGTGGATGAGATCGGCAAACAAAACGGATTCGAAAAGCTCGTCTCGGCACCCGTTGCCAAGAGCCTGTTACACAACTAAACAGTGACCTCTCATTCGCCTTGGTGAGGGCCAGCTCCCCACACACTCCCCGAGGAAGGTTTCATATGAAATGAATGTCGTCGTTCAGTGAGGATAATCGGGTTTCGGGACAGTAAAGCGCCCAGCCCTCTGCGCGACGTGGTTCAACACAGTGTCCTGGTTCTGAGAACACATTCAGGTTCGGCCGAATTACTCAGGATGGCACTGCACGTGATATAAAGGCTTGATCACGTTCGCTAGCTTTTATTTCTGTGCTCTTCGGGCCTGACTGTGTGTCCCTTGTGGAAAAAAAGTGTACTTAAACTATATTATTTGAAACCAATTCCTTGTACTAAATAACTACTAATATGTCATTTCAATTGTATTAATTTATACTTAAAGTATAGTAAAGTAGTCTATAGTAATTTGGCCATTCTTCTAAACCAATTCAAGTATAGGCACATTTTTTGAGTTGTCTGACAGAACACTAAAAACATAAAAAAATATTATATTAAATGTTAATCTCCGGGTGACTGTGAGGAGTGTGGTGTGTTCTCTCTGTGTCTGCGTGGGTTTCCACCGGGTGACTGTCTGTGAGGAGTGTGGTGTGTTCTCTCTGTGTCTGCGTGGGTTTCCTCCGGGTGACTGTCTGTGAGGAGTGTGGTGTGTTCTCCCTGTGTCTGCGTGGGTTTCCTCCGGGTGACTGTCTGTGAGGAGTGTGGTGTGTTCTCTCTGTGTCTGCGTGGGTTTCCTCCGGGTGACTGTCTGTGAAGAGTGTGGTGTGTTCTCCCTGTGTCTGCGTGGGTTTCCTCCGGGTGAATGTCTGTGAGGAGCGTGGTGTGTTCTCCCTGTGTCTGCGTGGGTTTCCTCCGGGTAACTGTCTGTGAGGAGTGTGGTGTGTTCTCTCTGTGTCTGCGTGGTTTTCCTCCGGCTGACTGTCTGTGAGGAGTGTGGTGTGTTCTCCCTGTGTCTGCGTGGGTGTCCTCCGGGTGACTGTCTGTGAGGAGTGTGGTGTGTTCCCCCTGTGTCTGCGCCCACTGGCGCCCCCTGCAGGGTGTGTTCCTGCCTTGCGCCCAGTGATTTTGGGTAGGCTCTGGACCCACCGCAACCCTGCACTGGATAAGGGTTACAGACAATGAATGAATGAATAAATATAATATAATCACTAACACAAACTTACAGACCATTTCAAAATAGTCACTAAATAAAGTGAAGCAGTAACACAAAATATTAACAAAATATTTACGTTATATTTAAAGAGTGGTGAACAGTGATTTAGTGCCAATAAAATATTCTGAAATAAACAATTTAAGTACACTCATTTAAAAGAAAAAAAAAGTGTTAGCTTTGTCTATAACGCGTTATTGACACCTCGTGAAGGGGCCAGCCTTGGACTAATGGTTAGAGACTGGGCTTGGTACCGAAAGGTCGCCAGTTCCATCCCCAGGACCGGCAGGAACACCACTGCTGAACCCCCTAGTGGTGTGTGTTCACAGCCCCTAGTGCACTAGTGTGTGTTTGTGTGTTCACTGCCACAGCTGGGTTAAATACGGAAGATACATTTCGTTGTAACTGCACATTTGATACACAGAAAACCCAAATCAGTTTAATCAAATCCATGTGTTATCACTTTTAATGGATAACATGCTTCAATAACTCAGAAGATGTATCTAGAACCCCAAGCAAATCTCAGTCATCTGAACAGGCATCCTGCCAAGAAACCAGACCAACATTAAACCCATCTACAAAAGGACGCCGACAAATGTAGCGGTATGAAAAAATCCTACTGTAATTCTAATGAAGCCCTCTCACACTCAGCCCACATTCATCATAACGACTCCCAAGGTAAATGACAACAGTACATGTCTTGCTTCTTCTTCCATCCCTCATTCATCCTGCCCTTTTGAGATGTGCCAGAGATGGTCTATAATGTGGTGATGATGTCATTGCCTAAGCACCCTGCTCAGTACACACAGCGCCTTTTGTGGTTGCTGAGGTCGTAGCTACATTAAGTGTCATCCAGTCTGCGCTTAGTGATAAAGTGATGCAATACAAGGCGAATGCACAGAACACATCTGCCTTCTTTGTGCAGAACTGGAACCTACTGAATCAGTGCACGTCTGCCTGGACTCATTTTTAAACGTTTTAACAAGTGGTTCCTACTTTATCTCAGTATCTCAGTTATTCACCGCAGGCAAATCATGACAAACACTCGGGCCAAAGTCAACAGCTGAAGATCCCACAATGTAATCCCAACATGTTTGGCAGCCATTTTGATACTAACGAAGGCATGTATTATTCAGCTTCCACACTTTTCATTTTCTAAAGATCTTAAAGACGTAGACAGGTTTGTTCATTTTACTAAAGCAATGGTTAGAGCTGTTATATGAATGACAGTATAACAGTTAATTCCTTTAGGTCTCGTTTCAGAAGCAGAATGTAGGACCTCCTACGAACGTAAAACCGCATTTGACTTGGCACAGGTTCCACGCCGGACACCCTTCCTGACACAACCTTCTAATCCACTAGGGTTTGGAACTGGCACTACAAGCGTGTGCGCCCCTAGTGGCTGAGGCACTCACTGGCGGGCCTTTTTCGTATCACCAAACAACCCTGCCAACAGAGCTGAACGGTGTGGTTCGGGAGTAAAAATGATCAGCAGGTAGCGAGGTGATTATTTTTGCTTTAGTTGAAGCCAGGATCAGTCTGATGTCAAATTGGTTTTCAACAAAGTGAGTTCCACCAATCTGAGATTTTAGCCGCATGGTGAGGCAGCTTAGCAACATGCTACATACACAAAAAACAAATGTAAAATAATTCAGAAGGTGTTTCCTCACCATTTGCTGCTCTTCAATCTGTTTGCGCTAGAAACCAGTCTGAGCGGTTTCTGAAGAACCAGTGTGTAAATGAGCGAAAAGAAAGACTGGCTCGGTTAAGTATGCTAAGCTAGCTAGCTCTCTCTCTCTCTCTCTCTCTGCTCATGGCAGAGGCATCTGGAGTATGTTTTGACAATGAAAAGAAAGGCAAATGTTGAAAAGCGTGAACTGAAATGAGAATATTGCTCTATTCCTACTCCATCGATGTGTAATTGTGACATACTTTTGCTGTTTCTGATGACTTAAGGTGGAAATGTCTCAGAAGAAGGTTAACTGCATTAGCAGCAGTGCTACAACAGTAAACAGCTCGAGCTGCAAATGAGTTTCTGTGGTGATTCAAACAGTGAATAAAAACTTAGAGACAAGTTACACTTCAGCCATATACATTGTTTTTTTTCCTTCAAACTCACTGTTCCACCTTAAAAGATGCGTAGCTTTGAAATGTAAACAACCAGAAAGAACTGTGGTTGCCCACAATTGTAGATGTTCTCTTTAAGTACACAGTTCAAAAACGATTTAAAAAGTTAAAACTCTTTGGGAAATGGAGTGAAAATGATTAGCTGGAATGATTTGCAGTGCTTTGTGGGATATGTAGTTCATGCCTACATTAAACACATAAATTAAATGCAGGGAAGCAATTTCCTTAAGGTGATCAATAAAGGTGTTTCTTCTTCTTCTTTTTCTAGAGGAAACTCATGATCAAACTCATCACAGACAGTGATCCGAGGTAAGGACTGAACCCAGTTAGCCCAGGAACTTTGAGCCGTGTGGCAGTGACCCTACCTGTAGTACCACTGTGACATCCAACAAGACCTGAGGTATTACATGACATGGATAATTCAGTCAGATATTAACTACCAATATTACTAGTCGTGAAAAGGCAACTCTGGGTGCTGCAACTGGTGCTCAAAACTAGCTGCTAATGCTAAAGTTTAGCCTCATTCACTAGGCCTAGCAGCTGGCAATGAACAGCACACACTAACGCTAAAGTGGACTGGCAGGTGAACTAATGCAGCACAACATCGGCCCTTGGGCTACAGCAACCGCCAAGGTGGGAGTCACTGACAGGAAACGTAGGGCATGGTAATGTCCTTGGACAGATCCTGTGCCATCGCTACTTCCTCCTCTGTGAACCCGGACTGAGAAAGTCTGACACCCACATGGGCACCAGGGCTTCCACAGCAGTCCTCCACTCCTTGTCACTGACAGTATATAATTACTAGGTAAAGTCTGGCTACCATGACAGTCTCCTTATTGAAGGGCAAGGCAATGCCACCTGCTCCCCTGCACATGCATTTAGCATTCAGCAAGAGTGGGGGGGGTCAAACCAGGAGTGGACTCGGACCTGCTTTGGGCCGAACTGTCTGACAGCCTGTCTCAGGAACACCTCCACTCTCCAGTAGCCATACGTCCACTCCTAGATCAAAGGACCTGTGAGCTTCCCTCAGGGTAGGGGGGTGTAGGAATGAAGGATTAGTCAATTTTATACTGAAATCTTTATACAAAATTTAAGAGGGCAATTATAACATGGGGCGGCACGGTGGCACAGCAGGTAGAGTCACAGTCTTGTAGGTTGTGGGTTCTAGTCCTGCTCCGGGTGACTGTCTGTGAGGAGTCTTGTGTGTTCTCCCTGTGTCTGTGTGGGTTTCCTCCGGGTGACTGTCTGTGAGGGGTGTGGTGTGTTCTCTCTGTGTCTGCGTGGGTTTCCTCCGGGTGACTGTCTGTGAGGAGTGTGGTGTTCTCTCTGTGTCTGCGTGGGTTTCCTCCGGGTGACTGTCTGTGAGGAGTGTGGTGTGTTCTCCCTGTGTCTGCTTGGGTTTCCTCCGGGTGACTGTCTGTGAGGAGTGTGGTGCGTTCTCCCTGTGTCTGCGTGGGTTTCCTCCGGGTGCTCCGGTTTCCTCCCACAGTCCAAAAACCCACGTTGGTAGGAGGATTGGCGACTCAAAAGTGTCCGTAGGTGTAAGTGTGTGAGTGAATGTGTGAGTATGTGTCACCCTGTGAAGGACTGGCGCCCCCTCCAGGGTGTATTCCCGCCTTGTGCCCAGTGATTCCAGGTACGCTCTGGACCCACTGCGACCATGAACTGGATAAGGATCACAGACAATTAATTAATTAATTATAACATTGCAAGAAATGTCATTTAAACATTAGCGCATATTATAAGTTTTAATAATAAAGTGCTTGTGAACTGTAAATGAGTTAAATGCAACTAGAGGTGGGGACATGCTACATTCAAATCTGAACCCCAAGGCCAGACAACATATGGATATTTTACATTTCTGGTCCAATCAACAGGCCTGGATCTAAATTCATTAATAAAATAACTGCAAACCCAATTTACATCGTATTTACAACAGTGCTCCGAAAAATCACTTAGTTTTCTCAAATATTTGAGACTGAAAAATGTATTAAATCTCTTTCTCTCTCTCTCTCTCTCTCTCAGACACACACTCACACAGGTTCGTCTTCCTCGTTCAACCCCTACGCTTGAGCCCTGAGCTGCGACATAGTCTTCATTTTCTCCATTAAATCTTCCGATGCTAATGCTCTCCCTGAAATGCACTCAGCAAGTTATGAGATTCTAATTCATGAATCATTAAAACTACACCGAGATATTATAATTAAGTAAAAAAATTAATGGTTTCCTCTCGCCGGTTTGTCGTGCATATCATACGAACACATTTATCTCCCTCCAAAAGATACAAGGAAGTATTAGCATTCTAACTTTATTGATGTGATTGCCCTTTTTCTTCAACAGACTCTACTCATTTAAATATAATCCCACTATTTTTACTTGGTTTTGATTGTTTTGTTTTACATTTAAATATCCCTTATTAAAAGCTTCAGTCTTAAGGAGGGACAATGTGATTAATCACGATTAATCGCAGCAAATTGGGTCAATATTTTTTACATAAATTTTTTTTAATTGAATTGATCAACCCTGTGAAGGACTGGCGCCCCCTCCAGGGTGTATTCCTTGTAATTCCCTATTCCATTCGCCCGATGATTCCAGGTAGGCTCTGGACTCACCACGACCCTGAACTGGATAAGGGTTACAGATAATGGATGAATGAATGAATGAATTGATCAACAGACCTATTTATAAGTAAATGATAACTCTGTGGTTTAAGACACAGTTTACTGAGTGGATCTGATCACCACAGTATCATTACAGTCCGGTTAGTATTGATTAACGTATTGATTATAGGGACTGGGGGTTACATCACTGTGTCAGCAGTGGCTTTTCAGCAGACAGCCCTGTTCACTGAAGTATGTATCTGTGACCGGAAACGTGCAAGGAAGGAAGGAACAGCTAAAGGTGTTTGTTTTGTTTACATTTCTGCCTTTACTGGAGTCATTGTGCTCCCCACTTCCTCTTCTGGAGTGCAGGCATGTGAGGGAAGTAGCAGCTAGCAGGGACTTTGTGTTCTCCCCCTTTTCTGGAGACTGTAGAAAGCTCCAGGAAGGAGGTGAGAAAGCTTTCAGGCCGAGCCCTGCTCCATATGGCTAGCAAAGCCTCCAAGATGAACTCTTGCAGCGTGACATTTCGCCGAGAAGCGAGAGCACGACCAGTGCACTTCTGTTCCTGATTCAAAATGGCAATGTGTCCGTTCAGTTTAAGAAAGCCTCAGAGGAATACAACAGAGGAACACGGGGAGATATCGAGTGCAAAGCTGCTACCGTCACTGTGTAGAGACGATGCTGTGCAATACACAGCAGCAAATAGTCAAGGCGCACGTAGGGTCCTGTGAAACGTGTGATTTGAGAAACTGGAACTGCAATATTGAGACGTAAACAGCTTTAACACACTGGGGTCAAAGGTATTTTCTCCATTTTTGTATATTTTCTTAAATCTTACTAAAAGTGCATTTGTGTATAATATGACCCCCACATTTTGGAACAAACCCCTCAGACTCAGCTCTGTTCTGTTCCTCACAACCACACACCACTTCACATGTTTCTTAGCTGCGGAATGGAGAATGAAGGCCTTGGTGATTTCCTAGTGTCACACAAAATACAGTTGGATGAATCCACATTAAAAGGCAGATGATGTGTATCTCAATCCCTTTTCGTGGTCTCATAACTCATGTACAATATCAGGGTAAGGGGGATTCAAAAGGGCAGACTCTACAGATTCTTGGATAGGACCGGACGATACGGCCAAAATTTATATCACGATATATTTCTTAAATGTGGTCGATACAGTATAATTCCAATATCAAAATAAACAATATAAAATCCAATGAAAAACTTCCAAGAGCAAACAACAAACATGACATCACCATCAAACATAAACCTCTTGTCATTATTTATATAATTTTTTAAAAACTTTAAAATTAAAATTGAGTGCTGCACTAACGACAGCGCCCTCTAATGACCGTCAGTCAGTGACAGATGCTGTAAATAATGAATGTTAAAATATTGAAAATGTGTTCATCATTATTCAATCATATCATTGTTATTGAAACACTTTATCTTGCGATAAATATTGATATTGAATTATTATCCAGCCCTATTTCAAAACCACATTTTATGTTTTCACAATGATGCTAATAAAAAACAAAAACATTGCAAATGTTGTGCAGCCGCATTTGTTGACACCAGGGGGTTAAGATATGTGCGTATGAGTGTGTGGGTTTTGAAAATCTGAGGTATTCATTCATAGTCTGTAAGCACTTATCCAGTTCAGGGAGGCGGTGGGTCCGGAGCCTACCCAGAATCACTGGGCACAAGGCAGGAACACACCCTGGAGGGGGCGCCAGTCCTTCAGAGTGTGACACACACTCACAGGTTCACTCACACACTTACACCGACGACCTACCAACTTTTTGAGGCATGGGAGGAAACCTGGAGGAAACCCACACAGACACAGGGAGAACACACCACACTTCTCACAGACAGTCACCCGGAGGAAACCCACGCAGACACAGGGAGAACACACCACACTTCTCACAGACAGTCACCCGGAGGAACCCCACGCAGACACAGGGAGAACACACCACACTCCTCACAGACAGTCACCCAGAGGAAACCCACGCAGACACAGGGAGAACACACCACACTCCTCACAGACAGTCACCCAGTGGAAACCCACGCAGATACAGGGAGAACACACCACACTCCTCACAGACAGTCACCCGGAGGAAACCCACGCAGACACAGGGAGAACACACCACACTCCTCACAGACAGTCACCCAGAGCAGAACCCTGGAGCTCTGTGACCGTGACACTACCCGCTGCGCCACCGTGCCGCCCAGTCTGTCTGAGATATATATTTACAAAATTCCTGAATATTGTAAATGTTTTGTCTAAAGTGTTGTTGAACTACCTGGATCATGTGTATTATTTTCAGACATGAAATCCATGTTATGTTTCTTTATACAGTGTTCAGCCCTGCTAAATGTGAGTGAGTGAGTGAGTGAGTGAGTTATACTTCATTCACATGTATAACATGGACTTATTTATGAATTGGACACATTTACACTCTGATTATACCACTGCTAGCTTTGTTTATGATGCAACCATAATCTGTTGAGTGATTAGCATGAATAAAATATTGAATAATTTTCTAACCAAAAAGCTCAACAGTAACTGTGATCAGTCAAGAGATGTCAGTAATATAAAGGCCATGATCATACAAACAAATGATTGATTGCGCAGTGTTAAATGCAGTATAGAAAAACTTGCACAAACAATTTTTCTAGAAAACAAAGACAAACCCAGCACCTCCACTTTTGTACAACGTTGACTGCATTATCTGTATCTACCGCTCAATTAACTGTCAGATCTAACAATAGTATTCTGTTCTGAAGACAAAAGAGACGGATAAACAAGGATGTTTGAACAATTGCTGTTGTCAATGACCACAGAGCGACTGAATAGCGCATTCAGGAAGTGATCATATCCTCGTAGTTATTTATTCCTGTTGAAGAGGAACTTCTTCAGAAACACGAGTGCTGATCTCAGCTAAAGCAGCCGCCTGGGCCACAGCAAAGCTCTGCTGTCCAAACACGTCCTCTGCTAGAATCAAATCGCAGAATATGCAGGAGAAGCAGTTTTGTACGTTACAAAACAGCACTTGAAAACTTTCTGCATCCTCCGCTTCTAGTGAGAATGAGTCGGACACATCAGATCAGATCAGATCAGAGAGTTTTAACAACAGCCTCCATTTCACGGTAATCACTTCATCTCTCGCTCAGGCCAAATTGTCGAGTTGCTGTTGAGTTGCCGAATTTGAAGCACAACAGCTTTAACAAATGCAATCACACAGTGACTGCGCCTTGGCCACCTGAAAAAGCAAAATTTTGTCATTTGGGGAGAAGCAGAGTCTTCATTACACTCCACCCTCGGCTTAATGAGCCACTCTTTTATATTCAGCGAACCTCCACTAAACACGGGCAGATCTACTTCCAGCACTGCGTCACCCTGAGTTAATTCCATATTGATATGCGTGTCTGAAGTATTGCTCTGTTCTGGCTTGTGTTTAGAGTGTATTCAGCAAGTCAGCAAGCGATGTCACTGTTTTTCCACCATTATTTCTCTCAATAGGAAACACAGCCTGGCTTTGGCAGAGGCTGCATTTCCCTCATGGCATCAACTCTGTGCAGTGTGCTCGGAAACGGCCAGGAAATAAATACAATACGCCAATGTCCTGTTGAGACGAACTGACAAATAAAAACAGAGGATCCAATGTTCGGTGACTCTGCATACACTCCGCAGCTTGTTCTATGTCTCATTATTATCAGGTCTAAAGGTTTCAGTTTTCCACAGGGTGTACATGAGCGTACACAATCAAACACCACCCTTCATTCCATTCCTTTCAGCTGCCTCAGTGTTTCAGCTTCAGAATTTGCTCCACTGACATGCAATAGGGTGTAAATCAGTGGGGTTTACATAGTGCTGTTTCTGCAGTGCTGAGCTCAGAATGGCAACAACAGACGCATTGGAGCATCACAATGAATTTGAAGCTGTAATGTAATGCATTGTTCCTTTAAGGTTGGCAGAGTAAGTACAGTAAGCCAAGATGTACCGGTAGATGTACTGATGATATGCACCATTCCAGCATCTCAGCTACATCTTTGTGGAGCTGTGTGTGAAGTAAAATGCGGATTGGCTGTCCAGCACGCATAGTCAAACAATACTGGACCTGAACAAGTGCAAAAACATGGAACAGTTTGAGGATCATCTGTCAGAAGTGGTTAGTGCTTGTACACAGCCCTGGATTTGGAAATGGGGAACAGTCTGGAGGTGTTTGGAAGGTGGAAAGACTCCAAACGTTGAAAAGCATGAAAAGAGATGAGGATGTTGCTCTATTCCTGCTCCATATGTGGGTAATATTTACTTATTTTGCTGTAAGTTACATTATTTAAGAAGGAACCGACTCCAAATTTGGGAGACTGTTTACAACATGAATGAATAAAAACATAGGTTGGGTGTTATAACGATAACGTGGTGTTTAAAAAGGTGGGCGGTATTCCATAATGAAGGTGGCATTTCACAATTACAACACGTGTGCTGCGACACATTTCTGTTCTGTGTCTTTAATTTCAAATCCAGAGTTAACTCATGTGCATTTAAGAGAGCCTCAGGGAGGGGGCGCTGACTGGCGATGTCACTCTCTGAAAGTGGGTGGGGGAAAAACAAGCCCAGTAGTCCACCGTAACTCATAGCATTTGTGAATTTAGCGCTGAGTTTGGGTTGAAAGAGAGGAATGAAGTTGAAAACAGGCAAATGTTCAGACATTTTTGCTTGACTTTGTGCTCACAGCTATGAGGCTTTATCTCTTTATCTGTGTGTGATTTGAGCCTCAGTTCAATGGAAAATCATCTGCTGTGGTGTGCCAAACCACAAGTTAGCTAGCAAGCTACAGCGCCCAAACAGCGCAGTGCAGGGGCAGGGGTTGTTTTACTGTGAGAACAGTAGATCTTCAGAATCGTCTAGTCTACGTTGCCTTTAATAGCTGTTTCAAATAAACGAATGTCTATGGCGTCCAAATAGCTTCTAAATTTCTGAGAACCAATAAATGTCATTTTATAATTAAGAAAATTGTCATTAATATTGAGAGTTATAAAAACAGGTTTGTAACGAGACTATTTCTGTAAGTAATCGTCTTTTCTCAGTTGCTTTCGCCTCCAGACGTTACTCGTTTGTGACTTTTGACGGGGGTCGAGATCTAGATAGTCATTGGCTGCTTAAGTTAAGCCCCGCCTACCCCGCTGATTCTGCACACCCCACTACGACAGCGAGAGTGTGCCAATCTGACCCTGATAGGAAAAAGACAGAACGACAAAGTCATATCAATATTTTTTAACGATTATGTCTTTTAGTAATGCACAGTTCCTCACAGAAACTTAAGAGTCATTTTCCAATCAGGGTTAGGGTGGCGGGACTTAACTTCAGCAGCCAATGGCTGTCTAGATCCCGACACCATCAAAAGTCAAAAGCGAGAAACTTCTGGAGGCGAGAAGTGCAACTGAAAAAAGGCGGAATGAAAGCGAAAACGGATTCTTCAAGAATATTAAACTCAAAATAGACAATTACATACAGAAATATTCCCGTTACAAGCCTGTTTTTATAACTCTCAACATTAACGACACTTTCCTTAACTACAAAATGTCATTTATTGGTGATGGATTCTGTTTTTTTTGGTTCTCAGAATGCCATAAATGTCTGTTTCTGATTGTAGGCACTATGCAGAAATAAACAGTGCACCTCCAAAGAAGTGATTTGTTGATCAACATGTGAAACAGGCCCATAATGCAGTTTCAGTCTGCCACATTCATTGACAACCACCAGTCAATCTCTTCGGTAAATACTTAGCACATCAATAATAGCTTTGCCGCTACGCGAGACAAAGACTTGCTGAATTCTGTGTTCTGATGCCACACGACACATTCTCTCCTGTTCTACACAATGTCATGTCGGCACAAAAGCAGAACGTCCACAGACATGTGAAATGACAGAATCAGCTGCACTCCTCCCCCGTCGCCTAAGAAAACTGATTCTTTATAGCTGCGCAAATGGAACTGGAGGAAGGCCTTAGCTCCCTAAATCCAAAGGATGCAATGCTTGCACAGGGCTTGGGCCAAAATGTCTGACAGGAAGACGGCAGGCTTCTTTCCCGAGCGCAATCTACCAAGTGTCTCTGCAGAATGGCATAGACAGCATCTTTTATCTGCCAGGCATCGGCCATGAGAAAGGGCCAGAAGGAAACTGAGCTCTGCCGAGGTCCTTTTTATCGGTGCAATAACAATTTAAATCACACCCTCATGAACTGTGCTCAACATCAAAGTCTGGCTGGATTTCTTCAGCAAAGATGATAAGCAAGATGTTGGGTCAGAACAAATGTCGGGAAGCAGAACGCCTGGCAGCTGCGACTCTTGTGAAAGGTCTACGCAGCACTCGCTTGCTCCATGGTTCTCACCAATGCTACCCACTAATGTATCTGCAAACAGCAACACTTGAGGTAAGTGCGAAGAGGCAATCACTGAGTGGCACGTCCCTTCAATGATTTCATCCCACACATTATAAAACTGGCTTGTTTTAGAAGAGATTCATGGTGTCCTCAGCTACCAGCCAGTTCTGGGGTCCAAATTTCAAAAATAGTCATCAAATGGTCATAACAACCAGCCTTTAGCCTCCTCCACACAAATCATCCAAGACGAACACATCCATGATGAGTCCGGCGTAGGGCTTGACGATACGGCCAAAATTCATATCGCAATACATTTTTTAAAATTGCGTTTGTGATATTAATATGAACGTCCTTTGTTATTTAAATATATGCTGATTATATATTGATATAGAATTATCGTCCAGTCCTAGTCCTGTATGTTGTTCTCAGTTAAAAGCCCTCTCTTAAGTCTCTTGGACAAAGACGTGAGCTCATGAAATTTTGAAGCCTTTTAAATGTCATGAATCAGACTTTCCAGCGAAATCACATTTTCACTGACTAACCCTCACTACCGAGGAAGAGCCTCCTGGCCATAAAACACAGCGCCTTTTCAGCGGAGGGGGCTATGAAGGGAACATCTGTGCGGTGGTCAATGGAGTTGAGTGTATCCAGATGTCCACTGGTGAGTGGGAAGGCTGAGGTCAAGGAGGTCGCCAACACCTTATCAATTCAGATTCAATAGTGAACAATGAGGTAGGCTTCGCAGATGAACGAGGCGAAGAGGGTGGAGGGAGGGGGTGAACTCCGGCTTCTCAGCAGGCTGATCAGCTCAAAGGCCCCTCTGCCAGGACTGTCGAAATGAGAGGCCATAAATCAGGCATGCGGTGCATCTGCCGGCTCACTGTGTTAACTGTTTACAAGGCCCTGCTGCAACGAGGAAACAACCCTAGAAAAGGGGTTTAATTAAGTGAAACACCATAAAACACCTAGACTAGACTGCTAATTCACTGTGGAGCCACCCATTCCAGCCTTCCTCTGAAATCTCTGTAAACATTTAATGATGGTAGAATGGCCAAATATGCTCAAGCGCATGTACAGAGCTCAGCAAAGAAGACACTGGGGTCACTTTTTAGCTTTGGCAAGGACCACAGTTGGAGCCTCAAGTATGAAAAGATCATGCCCTGGTGTTGTCTAAACCTTCAAAACAGGCAGAAAATCATGGGTCAATGGATTAACAGAGCTGGAATTCATCAGTGTAATCAAAAAAGCTTTTGAGAGAGTAGAGGCCAGACAGTACAAATCAAATTATACACAGCATTTCCACTAAATGAGTAACACTCAGATGACTTAAGGATTAAAACAGAGCGATACAACAGGCCTCTGCATCTTACAAGAGGATGTCATTGTACATTGTACAGGATGTCATTGAACATTTCAGTTCAGTGCATTTACACATTAACGTGTGTGTCCCGAGTCCACCAACCCACAAACAGTGACATAAAGAGAACCAAGACTGTTTACTGTGGGCTGCCCCACAGTCTGAAAACCAGGGATAAACCAGTTGCACTACTCTGAGACTCTCCAATCACAGCACTGGATCAGCACTTATGCGAGAGCATAAAAATGAGGTTGAACGCAGCCAAACGGACACAACAAGCGCTGAGTAAAAACGGAGAAGAACCGAGCGAAATCCAAAGCTCCCGCTCCTTGCTCGGAGAGAACAGCGAATGGCTCATTATCATTTAAAGGAACAGGAGCTGAAACTGGCTGGCAGTGCTGTGGCGTTTTGACCAAAGTGTGTCACTGGTATTTCATTAAGACCCCAGGACTGTGTTCCATTGTGGAAAATGGTATACAATGTCCCCTTTAAACTAGATACAGCTACACACCGAGTTTCAAATGTGGTACCAACAGAGCCTCAAACATACGTAGGCTGTACATTTACTTGAACATTACCCTCGTCTCTATAGTCACCTTATGGTGTAACAGGTTGGGTATATTCGCGATTGAACCTCCATGCCAAAGGCTCCCTATGAATTTCCCCAGTGTCAGCGATTGAACGGCACCGCACCAATGACAAACAAACAATTTGGGCCACTGTTTCACACTGAATACTGACTAGCCATCTGTCTGAGGCAGAAAACAACATGCTGAAGCCACAGACGTCTTGGCTTGTGGTGGAAACCTATGTGTATTAGCTGGCTAATGGGAAATACAGGCTGTTATGCATATGAAAGACCGCTGCAGAGTTAGAAACAACAGCCTCCCCTCCTCTGAAGACATGAAGGAGGAACCACAGACAAGAGCAGAAAGCCCTGTTTCTGAGCGAGAGACTCCCTGGCCTTCTCCTACTGGGTCCTGGTGCAGCATTTCTCGGTCAGCAGCACAGTAGAAGAATCTCTTCTAAAAATGGCCTCCATACCATGTCCAGGTAGTTGTTTAAGATATGCCCCAGTTGCACAGCACACGGGGTATGTCTTAGTAAATTAAATCAGGTAGAGGTGGTCAGTGAGCGTACAGGCAAATGAACAAAGTTATTTAACCCGTGAACCACCTACCGGTCTGGGGTGGGTAGGGGTGTGGTGTGGGGGGATGGGGTGGAGATGCCGATAGACAATGAAAAATGCAGAGGAGCCCTTGGTTCCAGAGTTGCTGTGGTTGAATCCAGTGGCAGTGATAAACAGATGGAATCAGGACAGTGTCGTGGTTAATTCTTTTAAAGTATTTTGGAGTAAGGTCCTGCTGGGATTGTGAACGGCAGAGTAAAGTAGCCAACGCGCCTCGTGTCGCAATAACCACAGCCCCAGCAAACACACAGACACAGGATTTTCCCTGGTTTTATTTCCCATTTCAGAACACAACAGTCCACAGACAAGTCTGGATCGCAGTTCACTCGCCACACCCTCGAGGACAATAACATGTCGTAAATGACCACGTCCAGCTCCACTGCTCCGTAACTCTTTCTTTGAGGCTCTGTGCTCTTTCTGGAGCTTCTTTAGCTCCACTGCTTTAGAGAACAAGACTTTTAGAAATTGGTTTTGGAACTGACTGATGCTGACAATCTTTGCATGCCTGATTTGCTTTGATTTAATCTAAAAGACATTTGTATATTTACCTACCTGTTATACCTATTACAGTTAGATTAGGTCTATGAACATTTGATTGTAAGATTTGGATGAAGAAGATACTGTATCCTTTACGGACTTCAGAAGTCATCTCATTATTCAGTAGTGGTCATGCCCATGTCACTTTCATGTAGTTTTTCTTTTACAACCCAGTTCAATATCTCTGCAGTGCAGTAGGCAAATAACCTTTCTGCTATCAGCTGATCTACAGCAGTGGCAGAAAAACTGAGCTGCATGTGGCGTAGCACACTAGCTGCATCCATCAGGCAAGTAAACTCTACTACTGAAGTTGTGGAAATGCCACTCTCCACAGGAGAACACCATGTCTGTCGGGTTTTCATTGCCTCCGTGATATGTGTGTGTGTGTGTGTTGGGGGGCAGCTAGCTCTCAGTGCTCTGGTTGCTTGCAGTACATCAAGCGTTCTGTGTTTCGGTGGCATAACAATCTCCCATAAATGTTTGCAGTTCGTCAGTGATGCGGAGAGTCAATTCACACACAATATCCTCCGACACACTGCAGCAGTCACAGTACAGCACTGACACCATAGTTGCGAACCAGCCTCCACCATCAGGGGTAAATCTCATTATCCATGCAAGACGCCCACCCTCCACAGTCTGAAAATCACTCGCAAGGATCGGCTGTTGGGGCACGCAACATTTGTAGCTCCTCTCTCGATATAAATCAATGAATTGAATGCTGTGGTATAAGGCACCTGTAATTAGAGGTGGGGCATTTGACCATTTAGATGCAAACTATTAACATGTCTGTCTGAGATGGTTTAAACGCCCCAAAAAGTGTCGTAGGGCGACACGGTGGCGCAGCAGGTAGTGTCACGGTCACAGCTCCAGGGTTCTGGAGGTTGTGGGTTCGAGACCCGCTCCGGGTGACTGTCTGTGAGGAGTGTGGTGTGTTCTCTCTGTGTCTGCGTGGGTTTCCTCCGGGTGACTGTCTGTGAGGAGTGTGGTGTGTTCTCCCTGTGTCTGCGTGGGTTTCCTCCGGGTGACTGTCTGTGAGGAGTGTGGTGTGTTCTCCCTGTGTCTGCGTCGGTTTCCTCCGGGTGACTGTCTGTGAGGAGTGTGGTGTGTTCTCCCTGTGTCTGCGTGGGTTTCCTCCGGGTGACTGTCTGTGAGGAGTGTGGTGTGTTCTCCCTGTGTCTGCGTGTGCTCAGGGCGGAGGTGGGTCCGGAGCCAACCAGGAATCACCATGTACAAGGCAGGAACACACCCTGGAGGGGGCGCTTGTCTTTCGCAAGGCCAAAAATGTCTTATCCACAATGTTGCTGTATGTAATACAATGACACTAAAAGCACATTTACATTTGTAAATTTAATTTCGTGCAAAATGTTCTACTAAAGCTGCTGTCAAACGCAAACATCTCGAGTCTTTTAGGTTCAGAAAGAGAAAGGAGGCAATAGATCTGCATTTTTGTAAGCAGCGTCATTTGGTGGAGATTAAAGTAAAATAACAGACCGAAACAAGGGTTGTAATTCAAAATGCGAGAAGGATATATTTAGCTCCTCAAAACACAGGCGTCCAAACACAGGTAAGCACTCTTGATTTAATTATATACTTTTACCTTGACGAGAGGTCAGAGAATGGCTCCAGAGTGGGTGACATCCCTTTCCATTACTTGCATTACCTTTTCCGTTTTCTATTACTGACTCTGTCCTCAAGTGACTAAATTTAGCCCTGGCTGTTATCTACACTCTCTGTACAGCATCAATCATGGGGTCTTAATTCACACAAAGAAGCCAGTTTCTCCATTGTACCTTTTCTGTCCGAGCCACAGAGTGATTTTCAATTTAGCTGGGGCCCTGTCCTTTTCAAGTTGCACAAAAATAACGCTGTGACTTTGAGCGGTGCTTTCATTTGGTGAACAAGGCACTACACGGACTGATTTAAACCTGACAGCAAAGTAAACTCCTGGCATCCAGTATGTGCTGGTATTTCCCTGCTCCAGCTCGAATGTTCCTTCTCACTGCAGAATAATAATAATAATAATAATCCCTCACACGCACATCTAGAAAGAGACGGGAGCAGAGCACACAGGAAACACAGGAGGATTGAATCCCGGCCCGTTCAATCTGATTGATGTCTGCAGGGTATTAAAATTCCACTGCAGTGGTCCGGCCACCCCCTCCAGAGCACAGAAAAAGGAGTCCTTGCCAAGAATGACGGGGCCCGGTCGCCGTTTGTGTTTGCCCCCCTGCATCCCCTTTTTCTAAAAAGCCATTCAGTAAGACTATCAGAGAGCGGGACAAAGCAGGACCCGTCAACGTTGTTATGCCCCACTTGGGGTTTAGGCTGTACACCCCATACAAGAGACTGTAAAAACAACTGCGATTCAAAAGAGGAGGGGGGGTGGGTCACAGAGTATTTTATTAAAACGTCCAGGCACGTCATCTTTGCATCCAATGAGGTTGGATCAGAAAAGTGACTACCCACAATGCCATGACAGCCTGGTTTAAGAGCTTAACTGACGATCCCCAAATGCACCAGCCAAAAGCGCCCTCCTCCATGGGCCTCCGCGTCTACAGCATGCTTACCTCAGCAAACTGCAGCTTGGCCTAACAACACCTCACCCTCCCTTCCAGTACTGCCTCTCTCTCTCTCTGCCTCCCTCTAGACTCTCTGTTTCTATGCTGTATTTATCATTATTATTATTCCAAATAGAGCTGGACAATATGGCCAATTTTATATCACAATATAACTCTTAATTTCAGTCGAAACAATATAATTCCAATATCAAATATAAAAAGCCTTGCAATGATTCCAAAGCTATTGGTGTAAGATTATAAACTACTGGGAACAATCTTTAAAAAACCATATTTTAATATTGTAAAAGTGAATGCCTTAATTTCACATTCAAATGATCAGGACTTTATTGGCACGCCACTGAAAACAAGAACACAAAGTGTCACAGAGGCAAAGCACAATAGCATCCCTTTGTGGAACAGTTTCTAAATGTGAGTGAGTATGTTGGTGAGTGAGTTACACGTCTGTTTGCACTCCATCTGCCGTATCAGTATTTTAAATGTACCTGTAAATAAAAGATGAACAACCAATGACTATATTGGATAGCCCTAGTTTCCAACCTTTCTTACGTACAGTCGCCATAAAGTGCATTTAGTGCTTAGGCCAGAAATAGAGACACGTCCAGAATCGATCAGCTACTGCAGATACCCCCCGAGCCGTTCTCTTCCTTTAAAAGAACCTGTAATCAGACTCGTTAACCGTATTTTTGCTACAGCAACTGACACAGCTTACTACACATTCAGTTTTATAACATTCTCTGTCTGACCCTAAACGTCCAAAATAATTGTTCATTGCATATTTGGTGCCTAACGATTCCCAGTCTCACTGTTGTAAAGACAGCTATGAGTAATGTTTCTGTGTGACATCTGGCATTGTGAAAGCCAGTGCTCCAAGTAGGTCTAAGGAATGAAAATGTAAGTCAAATACAAATTAAAAGTCTGTTTCCTCTTAAATGGTAGCTGCTGTTTATTAAAATAAACATAAACATATTCTAATTCCAGTGTGGGAAGAAGCTAGTTGTGAAGACGCTAGCTTAAACGGCTAAAATCCCATGTTTTTTTTTTTTTTATTAGAGTAGTCATTACGCTTATGGTTTGTTTTACAAGAAAAGCATACATTTATTTGTGTCCCTAGAAACAGTTTCAATGTAGTTAGCTCCTAAGTAACGTTATACAGGTTGTAGCTTAAAATGCTACTGTTTAAATGCTAATGTTTCAAACTAGCTTCCTCAACACTCTCCATAACTATTATGTTTTTCATGCCCTCTGTAGCAGCATGATATCACTCAGCAGGCTAGGTTTTAGGATTTGCTGGGTTTGTTTTCCTTAACATTGGATAAAACTGACAGCTTTAAAATAAGCATTATTACTTAGATCTAGGTTCTGGAATATTAGGTTTGGCTACGTTTGTGAACTCAAAACAGCAACATTAAAAATACTGGTCTGATCAGAGCTGACCGATGTGAGTTTTAATTATTTTCTGAGCCCTGTGCGTTTAAATCATGTACGTACCAGTTAGTCTTACATTAGCGTGGATTCTGTAAGACGTAGCCTACACTTGTTTATACAAAGAGACAACTCATTCATACATTGTCTGTAAGCGTTTGTCTGCCCTGGAGGGGGCGCCAGTCCTTCACAGGGTGACACACACTCACACCTACAGACAATTTTTTAATCAACCCCAGAACCCTGGAGCTGTGTGTGAGTGCCGTTCTCGTTATTTACAAACCTCCGTCATGTCTTCTGGATTCTCAGCTAAATGGGAAATGATGCCTGGACCTAATCTGCATGAACAAAATAGCTACAGCTGCAACATGGCCGTCTTACATCATACAGCGCCGACCAGATATACAGACCAGAGATTACAGCCATCAGAGATCACTCTTTTTAACATGGCCTAAAGAGCCTTAGTGAAGGGGACATTTTACTGACAGCACAGATTTAAACGTAAGAATTATGTTAATGATAAAGAGTAGGAGAGTGTAATCCATTTTACACCCTCTGCCCTGGGATTTCATGAGTGGCCATTTTCTGTCAGCGAAACGCTCCCAGCTTAACCCATCTCCTAACTGACGCATTTGAATATTCATGAATATTCATGTATTTGGGGTATGTTTCCAGTGAATTGATATTCACCTGGGTGTGTTTAGTTTGCTGCGGCCCTCCTCCACAGTTCCTGGGATCAATGGCCTCGGCTGAGCTCATTTGAAATGCAGCTGGACATCAAACGGTTTTCCTCGTGCGTACGCTCGGTTCACCCCAGGGCTGTGGGCAAGTCGATCTCCCTCCCACTCTCAAACTAGCCTCTGAGCGAGGACGAGGAACACAGGCCAGAGGCAACAACCAAAGCCTGAAAAACAGTTTCTTTCATCCCTATCTTTGTGCCCAAAAGAAATATTGTAGTTGTGTGATTTTCTCCTCCTTCTGAGACTGAGATTACATTCGTACGCACTGTACTTACAGATGATCTTCGTTTGGCGTCCTGTTATTGGTGGCTAATGGAGTTCTAGCCCCATGCTGTAGAAGGGTTTTATAATGTGAATAAATGAAGGCTAATATTTAATATTTATAATTAAAGGGGAAATAATTAGGTCCCAATGGACTTCATTTATCTTACATTTAAAAGGGCAGTGATTTTATAACTAGGGGTTTCAGTTAGGGATGCACTCTTATCTGCAGATGTTTTAACCCTCGTTCTACACCGATAAAAAAGCAGTAAAAACATCAAAATAATTGGCTGCTGTAGTGTAACTCATCGCCTAAATATTGAGCATTTTGTAAGTAAAAATACACCAAAAAATCTAGGTTTCAAACATAGCATCTGCTTAGATTTGGGCAAAAATTTTAAGATGAATTGGTATTTTCTCTATTCAAACATCTCCTTATACTATTATTATTATTAATACTATTATTCCTCTGATATCACTGTGCATTCCTAAGGCATCAAAGTGAACTAATTCCCAATGGCCGTACTCCTAGGTGCTGATACCCTGAAATTCAGATTGCAGTGGGAACTGAACTTATTTGATCACGAAGCATACGATGAATCACAGAGATATAAATGTACTATTGAACTAAGTGTAATTCCACAGCCTCTGAACTGATTCCTTCAGGGGAATGAGCTTGGCCTTTTATTCATTTCAGCAGATCCATGATAAATCATGTTCTGGGGCAAAATGTGCCATCAGACGGAACTAAAAGACCACGATTCTGTTTCACTGCATTAAATTACAAAGAACGAAAGCGCGATCTAAGATGGAGATTTGAAAAACACTGATGAATCTAAGCTATTTGTAGAGTTCTTTAGAAAGTAGTGGGCATTAAACCATGATCCAGTCAAATCTGTTTGCCTTTAATCTTTATGTATGTCCACGAAAAAGGAATAATAGTCAGTTTAGGAGGCTGATGTGCTTGTCATGAGCATGTTTTCCCAGCTGTATTTCGACATCGTCGTAGTCCTTCTTCTGGCTGCTCCCGCTTGGGGTCGCCACAGCAGACCACTACAGTCCGCACAGGTTTTACACCGGGCGCCCTTCTTGATGCAACCCTCCTACTCATCCAGGCTTGGGACCAGCAGTGTGAGAGTGCCATGCAATGCTGGCAATGCACGCACTCGCACTAGTGGGCAATTACACACAGCCAGGCCCCTACCGATGTACGTTTGTCCTCACAGAGAGTAGGAACCGTACCCAGGACCCCAGGACTCTGGTGCGGTGAGGAAGCGACACTACGTTCATAGTCAGAGGCTACACTTTCATTTTGTTTCATTTGTTTTGGACTTAAACAGCTGACTACGGAGTCAGCGTCTGCTTAGTCAGTTCACTAGGTTTGGGACAAACCTAATATCTATGACTTTAAATCAGTGTTTTTGACATTATGAACCCCTCCAAACATTAAAAACACACCTCAGCTGCCTTTGATATTTCATTATTATCGTTACACTTATATAGCGCCTTTCTAGACACCCAAGGACGCTTTACAATCTACACTGCTCAGAACGCTCAATTCACACACACTGGCGAGAAGCGGCAGCCAAACGCGCACAGCGTACTCTCAACCAGAAACGACCGTCCACCTGGAGGACTGCATCGGGCACTAGGGTTTAACCCAGGACAGAGCGCCAATCCATATCTGGGCTCACACATACAGACATTCATTCACACACCAGGACAGTTATTAGAGAAGCCAATTCACCTACCCTCCATGTTTTTTGGACTGTGGGAGGAAACCGGAGCCCCCGGAGGAAACCCACGCAGACACGGGGAGAACATGGAAACTCCACCCAGATGGGACTTGAACCCAAGATCCCAGCGCTGGGAGGCGAACGTGCTAACCACCAAGCCACCGTGCCGCCATTTCATGTCATATTCGAATTAGAATTAGAATCACGTCATTGGCCACTGTGCTTGCACACAGAGGAACTGGCTCTCTGCATTTAACCCAGTTTGTGCAGTGAAACACACATTTACACACAGTAGTGGACACTAGAGGGCAGTGACCACACTCTACCTACGGCGCCCGGGGGAGCAGTTCAAAGGCTGCCCCCGTGAAACATTAGCAAAAGGTTTGATGATATATGGCCCAACGTGGCTTGCGTGGTGATCTATGTCAAAACCTAAGATGACATCATGGTACACCTGGTAAACTCTCTGGAAGTGTATTCATTTATATTTACTGTATTAAATAGTAAACTACACATTCATTTGATAAAAAAACAAACTAGAGCAAATGTAAGTGACTATTTGAGGAGTCGCAGTGAGTACAGTTCACCAAGTGAATGCTGCCATCTCCAAATCCCCCTGCGTTGGCCGACAGCAAACTCTTTCAGTCCTCGGGTTGAGAATTAATCAGAGAGAATGGTGTTATTCCGGACGAGAACGATGCTGAGCAGGCAGCCAGATGGACTTCATAGGAGTGCAGAGGCCTCGCTGCTACGCTACCATCCACCCACAGAGACGTGCCGCAGATAACCTCGTGCATTGACTGCAGCTTGCAGTAAAACACTAACTGACGCTGACAAGAGAGGCTTTTAGTGGTGACCTGAGACAATGGAGTCATCCAGAAGGGAAAGCTATCAGGACACTGTAAGAAATAACCATACTAACACAGTTAAACTGCAAAATGAGCACACACACACACACACACACACACTGGTCTTATATATCGCAAAATACTGTGTGAAAGGTAATGAAGTCCCAATACTTGGAAGTAAAATAAAAAAGCTCCTTCCCGCTCTCATTTAATCTTCAAACCATGAATATGTCGTCCAAGACGAATGGCTTTTTATGATGACTTTTGGATTCTCAGTTCACATCCCCTCCCCTTTTACTGAAAGCTGTGCGCTTTCAACCAACACCCACACTAAGCAAATCATTTCCCATAAATCCCTGAGCCTTATCCTTGGATAGGAGGCTGGTTCCTGCCGCTCGTATCTGGAGGATATAAATACTAATTTTCAAAAGAGATTAGGACACATTTTTTCCACACAAATTTTATTTACTGGCGGCTTCCAGGCTAAAATATGATCTTCTGGAAAAGAGATGCACTCCGTATTGATTTCCAAATACGGAACTAAGAACTGTAAACCACTTTTTAAATCACATGTGCATTTTGATATAAAATGAACAAAAGTGGGCTGAACAGACAACCATTGTTTCTTTGCTAATGGTTGACTTTTTTAAAGGCACCACCTTTATTCTCTGCAATGTCTTTACCACGCAGACCACCAAATAACAGGCAGAGTAACATTTCCAGCAAATAAACACTGCAGTAATTGCTGCAATCAGTCTGGGCAGTGTCCCAAACAGCTTCGAGGGGTTACAATGAAAGCAACCAACAGGATCCCATCAGCACCCGCCATGCTGCAGTCACCCGGTCGACCATGTGAGGTAAAAAAAAAACATATTACAGCATTTGACTCACCTGAATTACCTGCGTTTAAGAGAATAAACTTCTTAAACCGTGCCTTTCCTTAGACCTGCCTGCCATTTTGTAAGTGGAAACGCAGCAGGGGATGAAGGCTGTGAAATTACGATCATAATCATTACGTTTGTTTTTATTGTTCTGTAACTTCTTAATGACACCGTGGTGCCATATGTCAAACTGGGAGCATGTCATGTAAAAAAACAAAAAACAATGGAAAATAATGACATTTAGTGAGTTTAACAATAGTTATGGCTAACCAACATGAATGGGCCAATCATTAAATAGACAGGGAGGCTGGGAAATAGGATGAGCCAATCAGATATCACTACAGTGATGACTCTTATCTGATTCAGGCGAAGGTTTGCTAAGCTCAGAAACACAAACATTTTAATTGTTTTCCTCTGTTCGGTGAAAGCTGCTCACTTTTCTTTGTTTATAACTTTTTAAAAATGGTTGTGTTGATCTTAAACCTGAACCTAGGGACGATGAAGGCAACATTCCACAAACTTGCTGTGTGGTCCAGTGAAATCCACCATGCCGTGTTTCTCTGTTCACATTGTAACTGGTTAAAGTACAAAAGAAGTGGATTGAAGTAAAATGGAACACAAATTTGTTGATATGCTTTTTACAAAGGAAACCCTGCTCTTACACTAGAGACTAGGGGTGTACCAGTACGTTTAACTGCATGTGTACATGGGTCAAAATGCTAATTTCACAAACACGAGTGCTGCCACGAAGCTGTAAGCTGTTGGATTTGCATGGTATTGTAGGAACTGTAGTAGTTTAAGAATGTTGCTATGGTAACTAATGGTTCAAACTTTTGGATTTGCATGGTATTGTAGGAACTGTAGTAGTTTAAGAATGTTGCTATGGTAACTAATGGTTCAAACTATTGGATTTGCATGGTATTGTAGGAACTGTAGTAGTTTAAGAATGTTGCTATGGTAACTAATGGTTCAAACTATTGGATTTGCATGGTATTGTAGGAACTGTAGTAGTTTAAGAATGTTGCTATGGTAACTAATGGTTCAAACTTTTGGATTTGCATGGTATTGTAGGAACTGTAGTAGTTTAAGAATGTTGCTATGGTAACTAATGGTTCAAACTATTGGATTTGCATGGTATTGTAGGAACTGTAGTAGTTTAAGAATGTTGCTATGGTAACTAATGGTTCAAACTTTTGGATTTGCATGGTATTGTAGGAACTGTAGTAGTTTAAGAATGTTGCTATGGTAACTAATGGTTCAAACTTTTGGATTTACATGGTATTGTAGGAACTGTAGTAGTTTAAGAATGTTGCTATGGTAACTAATGGTTCACACTTGGATTTGCATGGTATTTTGGGAAATGTAGTGGTTTAATAATGTTGCTATGGTAACTAATGTTTCAGTCTTTTGGATTTGCATGGTATTGTGGGAACTGTAGTAGTTAAGGAATGTTGCTATGGTAACTAATGATTCTCACTTTTGGATTTGAAATGAATGACAGTAAACAATATTTTACAGATATTCTGGCTTTTAACGTCTTGTGATTCATCAAATTGCGGTAGATTGGACGAGAACAGTGTGTGTGTGTGTGTGTGTGTGTGTGGAAACACATTAACATGTTATATACACACTTCACTGCTTAATTAACACTCTACTGGCTGTATTAACTACCTCGGGGGGACTATACAGCACGAAATGGAACAAACTGTAAATTGCACAACTGTCTGTTCACATTAAATGCTTGGTTAGTCTCGTGTTAGTTGTATTATTGTTTTTATTTTTTTCATTGTATCATACCTCTAGCGAACTGTGAAGTCCAAACCATGGTGTAATCCAAACTGTGACTTTTGTGTATATTTATACATCTACTGTCCAGCCCTAATCTGGACCCTGTGTGAAACAAGAGGAAAGCAGGCTGTTCAACATAGTCAAGGTTTTCTTTTTTTTTTTTTTTTTTTTTCTGACTGCAGCATGTAATCTGGAATTAAAAAAAAGTAGTTTTTGGAGCAACAGGTATTACAGCTATACAGCTATTGTATGACAAGGGTGTCTGACATGGTAGAGTATGAATAGACAGGCCTAATGAAAAGAGACACAGAGCTGTCTGAAGAGGAGGATGTCAAGCGCTGGCACCTGAGGGAAACTAGTAAATTTATTTTAGCAAGAGTGTTTCCTGAAGGGAAGCTACAGTGGGACAGAACACAGTTAGAACCAACAAAACACGCAAAAAAAAACCTGGCTGACTCCAGTGAATCTAACACTGGTCAAACACACTGTCCTACATTCTCAGGCATTTTTTAAATTAGCAAAAAATGCACTCTTTTAGAAGGTTTTTGGTGGCTAACACTGGGTCTGCAAACATGTAACGGTACGTGATAAAGCTGGGCAGATTATAAAGTCCCTTTAAATCAAGACAAATCACAGCAGGTTTGAAGATACTGTTTATCGCCATCAAAACAGCTCTGAAACAATCAGGGGACCTTTTCACCTGCACCAAAAAAAAAGCAGATTTACATTTTCTGAAACCCACAAAGGCCGTTTAGTAGAGTCATTACCAACCCAACAGCGTAGCATGGCCACAAGGTGCCCTATCACTCCTTCCAGATGTTAGTGTAGTGCCTAATCACCATCAGAGACTGGTGTCGGAGAGTGGCAGTGGAGGAGGGCACTGCCAGATGTTCTAACCCATCCAGGCATGGGAAGCCTGCTAGGAATCCCACTTGAGAGGAATAACTCAGCTTGGCTTCTCTGGCTTCTCATAAACATTCCCTTAAAAAGACTTGTAGATTTGGTAAGACATTCCAGAAAAAGAAAGGGCTGTGCCTACTTGTCTCATTCCCCAACACGACCAAATGGATCCAAATCCTGGTCCCTCAGCTCGACCTACTGTAATACACACAGCGGGAGGGCAGAGAAATTCCAGGACAACTAAACATCACAGTTCCAGTATGTGTTTTTTAAAAGAAGTATTTAGTTACACTAAATCCCTATTAATGAGCACAATTGTTAATCACAATTTAAACTGCTACTATTTCCTTGTTGTTCCCTTTTGTTTTTTTAAATAATACATCAGGGTAATTTTTAGGGCTGGGCAATTAATCGAAAATTAATCGAAATTGACAGAACCGATATTATCTTGTCTATATCGATTATATTGGTTATTTTTATTCTGTTATGTCCCCACTGAGTTCATGTACTGTCCCTTTAAAACCACGCTACCACGCTGTAGTCACGTGACTCTGCCCCCTATCTGCCACATGGAGGAGAACCTAAACACCGAGGTCGACCGAGCGACTCGAGCAGAGACTCGTACCAGAGCGTCTGTGGTTTGGACGTGCTGGGTTTTGACTGTAATTAAGACGACACTGAACGAAAAGAAGTCAAATGTAAACACTGAGGAAAAAAACTGTTTCAGCCGAAGCACAATCACACACCAAATATAAACAGTGCTCAGAAAACACTAGAGGAACAAGCTCCCAGTGACATTAGAAAAAATATCCCAGCTTTAACACTGGAGCTTATTTACAGCACAAGCCTCGCCACTGAACTATGAGGGTCACAAATATAAAAACAACATAATGGTTCAATAATCATAAAATGTACAATTAATCGCTCATATCGCCCAGCACTAGTAGTTTTGATGATATTTAAATTCAAATCTCTTAATTTGCTGAGAAAACAAAAATTCAGGGAGTTCAGCTCAGATACAAAAGGCTACAGCCTCACAGCTAACGGCTCAAACACTTCCTCATTGTAGCTTTATTCATTCATTCATTCATTATCTGTAACCCTTATCCAGTTCAGGGTCGCGGTGGGTCCAGAGCCTACCTGGAATCATTGGGCGCAAGGCGGGAATACACCGTGGAGGGGGCGCCAGTCCTTCACAGGGCAACACAGACACACACACACACACACACCTCCGGACACTTTGGAGTCACCAATCCACCTACCAACGTGTGTTTTTGGACAGTGGGAGGAAACCGGAGCACCCGGAGGAAACCTACGTGGACACGGGGAGAACACACCAACTCCTCACAGACAGTCACCCGGAGGAAACCCATGCAGACACAGGGAGAACACACCAACTCCTCACAGACAGTCACCTGGAGCGGGAATCGAACCCACAACCTCCAGGTCCCTGGAGCTGTGTGATTGTGACACTACCTGCTGCACCACCGTGCCGCCCATTGTAGCTTTAACAAAGATTAATTCTATTTAACAAAGAAATAAATGAGTGGATGAAGTGAGGGAAGAGAAAAAGAGTGAGAGGTAGAACAAGAAGAGGGTGGCTTAAGGGAGTAAGGGTTAATTATAAGGTGTAAATCATATTTAAACAAAAAATATATAATGAAATCTACCTTCTGAATGTAGCAGTAGTGAAGTTGTATTTAAATTGTTTGATAAATGTTGGAATTATGGAAGGAAATGTGGCAACATTTGGTAAAATTATTGATCTGCATTAAAAAACTCCTGTATAACTCTGGCTACCTGCATAACTCTGGGGACGTGCCGTTTCTATGTACACCAGCAAACTCCCTGAAGAACACACCGTTCTCTCAACTTCTTCTTTACCTTCATCAGTGATTTTATTTATCTTTAAAAAAAAAATTAAGATTTTTGAGCCTGAGCCAGAACGGAAATGAAAACCTTGCGGCGCAAAGGCCATTAATTTTGGAAAAGCTTGTCTGGGCTGCAATCTGATATATGCAACATTACTTTTACGAAAAAAAAAGAGCATGTGTTTGAGGAAAACAAATGGTGCCTTTATTGATTACTAGCAGCTGCAGCACAGAAAAGTGGGTACATATGCTGCTCGGTCCTATTCACAAAGCCTTTGTGGTCAGATCTTATCGAAACTGGGAGATAGACGTGTTTACACTCCACTAACGCCAAGGTTCAAGAGCCATTCAGCAATCCTCTTCAATCACGTCTACATGCTACAGCCCTCAGGTCAAATGAAGAAGCAAACAGCCATCCTCTGAATCAACTACCTTTCACAGACGGCCTTGAGGCCATGAGACGAGAGAGCAAAAGAACGTTTACCCACACAATGCGCGAAGACGCATGTCTTAAAAAGGATAACACTGCACGTACTTTCATCAGTTACACTACCTCGTATCTGCACGTATTTCCTTGCTCTCTGTTCTCAGAATGCGCTCGCCGGTTACTGATGGCTCTTTTTTTTTCTGAGCCCTTTCCAAAAGAGTTGATGTGAATTTCAGTTGTGCGCTGAAACCTTAGCGTGCACTTTCCGAAGGCAAAGAAACAGCTTTTATAACCTCCCTCTCAGTGATAAAGCAGCAGTCGGTCATGACAAATGGCTAAGGACTGAACATGATTAAGTCAGTGACCTGATCCAAGAGGAATGCAGGCATCAGACCCCTGGACTGTGCTGGTAAAACTCCCCCAGGTGATTTCACAGTCTGGCCCCAACACAGAAACCTCTGCAAAATGGTAACGCTTAAGAGACTGGCACGGCACGTGACCCCACATACCCAGCCTTTTTTTCGCTGGTTTCTCGGATGTTTCTTGGCAGCTCAATGCAAACACGAGAGGTGTCTCCAGGGCCTCTCTGCTACGACTGAAAGTTCTCAAGCTCTGTTTATGCTGCCACTCGGAAAAACCGAGACAAAACGTACAACAGGATTCAACTCTTCTGCTTTCTAGCTTGACTCTGAAGAACGAAATGATCCCTTCTCTCAGTGAATGTAGAAGGCAGTTACTGCTGAGCAGCCAGAGGAAAGGGAGTGCTCTTTTCAGTTCCAGAAAAGATGCTTCTCGTCCAAATAACCCATATTTACTGCATTAATGTGTGTGAAGAAGAAAGCACAAAGAAACAAAACTCTAACACAATGCCAGCTTAGTTTGAAGATCTCTGAGAACTCACGGGTCGCCGCAGGTTTGTGGAGCTTGTGTTTATGCTTTCAGAATGTATTTGGCCTGATTAGCAAACTGTTTAATTGTGATGAGTGTGTCATGTTCCTGCCTTTTCCCAGAGTGGTTGTGTTGGTCCATTTGGCATTATCAAGCTGTGCATGTGTTGTCAGCTTAAAGTTCAGCTCCTCAGTGAATTACTCGAAGCCACTTCATTCATCTCAGCCCGTGTAGCACTCCTAAGTTTGGGGATATCTGGATGTCTAATAGACATTTGAAGAGTTTATGGATCACAGTACGAAATATACTGTGAAAATATCACTGGTCAATAACTGGCAATGATTTTAATCCAATACAATTGGAGGCATCTGGAGATGTCTGGATGGTGGAGAGAGTTCTGAACATTTGAAAAAGCATGAAAAGAAATGAGGATGTTGCCGTATTTCTGTTCCATCGGTGGGTAAAACTGAATTAATTTGGCTGTTATTAACATTACTTAAGCAGGAACTGACTCCATATTCAGGAAACTGCTATGAGAACAGTCTACATGTAGATCAGAATGTTCTACACTGCCTTTGAGCATCCAGGGTGATTCTCAAGTGTTGGGGGTGGTGACAATTAGGAGACAGTAATAGACAGAGCTCAAGTACCCATTGCTTTTAAATATGGATATACATTAAGCCGTTTTATAGCAGTTAAGCAGGATCACAGCCAATATTATTGTATCACAACTGCCATATTAGTTTATTGCAAACAAGTCAGCGTGTGGCTAAAGCGTTAGAGGAATCATAGACCTTGCGATGTTGAATATTCTACTAACCTGAAAACGGAACCCTTAACATAGTACTGTAAATATGATACACATTCTTCCACTTTTTTTTTCATATGAAACAATGAACTGAAAAGAGTGACCACATCTAATTGCTCCAATCCATGCCTCGTTAAAAGCCTACTTTTAATTCCTCCGGTTCCTGACTACATTGAACAATGCCGTTTTGAACTGCAGAGCTTGTCAACTTCGTCTCTGACCATTTGATATTCAGTAACTCTGATGTGCTGCGTCACGTCTCTTTAATAACTTCAGAATCCACCTTACCTAAGGTACGCTTTCAAGATCTATCATATTTCCTTTAAAGAATACAGACGGTCCTGTGCTGCAACAATCCTGAGAGATCATACATCGTCCCTCATCGTGAGCTCCTCCTCCTCACACCGATTAGAGAAAATAATTAAGGCACAGCCGTTTTTTTTGTCTGCTTACCTTTGAAGAACAGCTTCAGGTTGTGGGTATTGTTCGGCGGTTATCCCTGGGTGTTTGACTGCAGCTTGCAGCACAGAGCTTGCTTTGTATTCAGGTTTCATGACCGTGGGGGCTTATTGACAAGCGTGAGGGGTGCTTGGTGGGCATATTGTAGCCCTGAATATCACTAACACGAGGCAGAAGAAAAGAGAAACTAGGGGTCATCTCTGACATGGACTATCAGCCACACTTGTGGAGAAGGTCAGATAATGTGGACATAAAAGCACATGCTGAGGCCCACTTACAAGTCGAAATGAAGCCAGCATGGTGGTGCTGCCGAGACAGTCGTGCTGTGCTGCTCCGAGACAAACTGTGTGGGTTTGATATAGGGCAGACACATTCTTTGCGCCGGAGTTCATGGGTGATTTAGACGGGGAGGGCATTTGTTTACAGGGTCACTCATGGCTGAAACGCTTCGTCTTTGTTCGTCTCAGTTCAAGAGTGAGTAATGGGGGCAAGCCTGGGGCACTTTGCAATATCAGTCGCACCGGAGTCGTAATCAGACAAACAAGTAAACATGGGGGTGAAGAAATCTGAACCTTTTATTATGACTGCCTGGAAGTGGGGGAAGATGCTCCAGTACAGTACAGAGTGTATGAGTGTAGTCACTAGGGATGGTCCGTGATGAGTTCCTGCTCTGCCACTCAGTAGATTATCCAATCTTTGTATGGGCGTGCAAGACAATGCTGTGTGCCAGGTGAGATTACTGAGGCTATTGAGGTTATCTGAGTGGGAAAACATATTGCCTTGATTAACAAAACATATTACAAAGTGACTGCAGTGTGTTTTGGAGCCTATTGTGTGAATAGATTGAGTGTCACCCTTGGTACTTCACAATGGTTTTATATAGTAGAATACAGTAGTTATATATAGTAGAATGACGATGCAAAAAAAAAGGCCCCACACTGAGCCCTCATCTTGTTTTGCGTGACAAAATTCTTATTCTCCATAACGCAAAGCCTGTTATACAAAAGGCCTTGAAAGAACATTTTTAAAATGGTTTTTCTATGGTGTGAACAAATGAATCGTTCTGGTTGCAAGGCGTAAAAACATTTTTTGTTATTACACGATTAAAATAATGTACTACAATGCCTTCATATGTTCAAGAAGGACCCATTAAGTTAATGATTTTTAAAGGAATAGCTCTGGAAATGTAATGCCTGAATTTGAAGAGTATTAGCCTACAACATTTGCAAAAACAACAATAACTTATATATTTATAGCCCTTCAGGAAACCAAAAGTGCAACCTTTCTGCAAGGAGTGAGAATGAACACTACACTAAGACTTTTCTAGGTATTAAATGTTAGCTTGGCTCTTATAGGTATTAAATGTTAGCTTGGCTCTTATAGGTATTAAATATTAGCTTGGCTCTTATAGGTATTAAATGTTAGCTTGGCTCTTATAGGTATTAAATGTTAGCTTGGCTCTTATAGGTATTAAATATTACCTTGGCTCTTATAGGTATTAAATGTTAGCTTGGCTCTTATAGGTATTAAATATTAGCTTGGCTCTTATAGGTATTAAATATTAGCTTGGCTCTTATAGGTATTAAATGTTAGCTTGGCTCTTATAGGTATTAAATATTAGCTTGGCTCTTATAGGTATTAAATATTAGCTTGGCTCTTATAGGTATTAAATGTTAGCTTGACTCTTATAGTTATTAAATATTAGCTTGGCACTTATAGGTATGTAAATATTACCTTGGCTCTTATAGGTATTAAATGTTAGCTTGGCTCTTATAGGTATTAAATGTTAGCTTGGCTCTTATAGGTATTAAATATTAGCTTGGCTCTTATAGGTATTAAATATTAGCTTGGCTCTTATAGGTATTAAATATTAGCTTGGCTCTTATAGGTATTAAATGTTAGCTTGACTCTTATAGTTATTAAATATTAGCTTGGCACTTATAGGTATGTAAATATTACCTTGGCTCTTATAGGTATTAAATATTAGCTTGGCTCTTATAGGTATTAAATATTAGCTTGGCTCTTACAGGTATTAAATGTTAACTTGGCTCTTATAGGTATTAAATATTAGCTTGGCTTCTATAGGTATTAAATATTAGCTTGGCTTCTATAGGTATTAAATATTAGCTTGGCTCTTATAGGTATTAAATATTAGCTTGGCTCTTATAGGTATTAAATATTAGCTTGGCTCTTATAGGTATTAAATGTTAGCTTGGCTTCTATAGGTATTAAATATTAGCTTGGCTCTTATAGGTATTAAATATTAGCTTGACTCTTATAGTTATTAAATATTAGCTTGGCACTTATAGGTATTAAATATTACCTTGGCTCTTATAGGTATTAAATGTTAGCTTGGCTCTTATAGGTATTAAATATTAGCTTGGCTCTTATAGGTATTAAATATTAGCTTGGCTCTTATAGTTATTAAATATTAGCTTGGCTCTTATAGGTATTAAATGTTAGCTTGGCTCTTATAGGTATTAAATATTAGCTTGGCTCTTATAGGTATTAAATATTAGCTTGGCTCTTATAGGTATTAAATATTAGCTTGGCTCTTATAGTTATTAAATGTTAGCTTGGCTCTTATAGGTATTAAATATTAGCTTGGCTCTTATAGGTATTAAATATTAGCTTGGCTCTTGACTCAGTTTATTCTGCTTTAACAAATAAAGGCAATTCCAAAGACAAAGATACACCACTCTGGACCATATCGACCATGTGCTATTGTGGTAATGCCGCTGCACCAAACCCCACAGGCCGAGCAGAGGCTACTTTACCTCAGCACAAAGAGAAACGAAAGCCACTAGCATCAGTTCACAACAGATACACAGTGGAAAGGGCGAGAAATGAACCAAAAACTGCTTGTATGTCAAAAACAGACGCTGTGAAACCGGTGAAAGGTGGGGAGTGACGGTTGAGCTCTGTGAGGAAAGTAGAAGCTGACAATAAAGAGATGTCAGTCAGTCTGGCACTTGTGGCCTCGCCCATCTTCTGCTCCTTCCACGCGCCGGGACACTACGCCTCATCAGCCGGAGAGTAACCGACTCCATTAACGGGTTTTAACGGTTTCTAGTCAGAGCAGGGGCTTTCCGTTTCTGTTCGCCTGAGATTTCTCTTCAACAAACCGACCTCTCGTCCACTATTCAGTGAGGGGCTGACTGTTGAGTGGAGCACTGCAGTGGAAATCCCACACTAGACACTACACTCAATTCTCGGAATCACGTTTAGTCCGAAACTAATCCCAAAAATCCCCCTCCGTCCGGAAGAGTTTCGGTATCATTTTCTCACTGGAAGGTGGCCTGTCCTGGCTTTAACTCCCTGTTAAAACCCTCTACCACCAACAAAAATTAAAAAGCCTAGGTGACAGCCGTTACTACACTTTTCCCTTCAAATCAAAGCACCGCTGGGCTGTGTCCCAAATCCACACTGCAATCTCTAGCGCGCGCAGTATGTCAATTAACGCGCTTCTGGATCTGATGCACGGTTTTTGACACTGCGAAGGGGGCTTGGGTACAGTTCTGGACACCGCCGTAGACTCACTCCCTCTCCCTCTCTCTCTCTCTGTCCGTGGGGATGCTGTATGGAATAAGCATCCATCAGCACGTCCCCTATGCAGACCTCACCGCGGAGAAAGCGGACGCGCCTCGGGTCAGAGACGGCAGGGAAGGACAGTGAAAAGTGGGCTTACCAGTCAGTGGGCGACGTCTCGTCGATAACATCCTGATAAGCCGTGAGCAGGGCCAGTCTGTTCTTGCTGAGATTCACAGCCATGTCGCTGCTCCTACACTCATCCAGGCCAGTGTAGCACCGTGGTGAGGAAAGAGTGGAGAGAGAGAGGGGCTGCTGCTGCTGCTGGAGGTGGAGAGGGGGGAGATACTGAGGCTGGAACAAAGAAACGGTGCTAACGGTGGTGCTGCTGCTCTCTCTCTCTCTCTCTCTCTCTCTCTCTCTCTCTCCCTGGTCCTAGTGCCAATTTTTCAATGGCCGCTGGCTGGAAAATCAGTGCAGCAACGTCAGCACAAAAAAAGCACTTTTTTTTTTTTTTTGCCATAGTCACAGGCGGAGTGTCTCTCAGATTAAACGCTTATGAGCTTAATGTTTCCTCTGTGATTTTATATTAACATCATTCCTCAGTGAAGATTTAACCTTTGTGATTTGATAAGGCCTCTATATTATTATACATTGATTTTATATTAAATATTTACCCCCCCACTGATAAGAATCGATTAATTTACAAATTGTATTTATATAGCACTTTTTATTCATAACCGAAGTTGTCGCAAAGCAACAAACCCCGTAATTGGTATCGACTATTTATGACGTCAGCGCGAGTGGGCGTGTCTAACCTGCTGTAGCCAGAATATAGGGTTTTGTGGAGTTCCCGTGAAGACGCAAGGGTTCCCAGTAAACAATTAGCCGTTGATTCAACGTTGAAGTAACGTAATGACTGCCGTCTAATCAACGTTCTTTTAAGGTTGAAAATGAAAGTTGAAAAGACGACTATTAGACGTATTTTGGACGTCCATTGACGTTATTATTTGGTCCCGAAATAAATTACTTGTATAAAACGCATTTTGGACGTCCACTGACGTTATCGATTGGTCACCACTTAACTAACTTATTAAGGTTGATTTTGGACGTCCGTTGATGTTTAAAATATGTCATTGACGGACAGACTACTTTTAGCCCTATTTTGAACGTCCAGGGACGTTCCTTGTTTACTGGGTTGCTTTGACATCTTTGACATACCACATCAAGCTCTTGTTTTAGAGAAAGCAGCATTGGCCATGGTATAGGCCTCTAAACCCACTCATTTTTTTTTTAGCCTTTTAGCCAGTCCACAGGCTTCGTAATTTAAAATGCATGTTATGATCGTCAACATTTTTGGCTATGCTTTCGTCCAGACTCCCCAGAGGCATTTGTTAGCCGTCTGGGTGGAAGGAAAAGGCTTCTGGCCTGGAGTCATGGAAGCTCCAGGCGTGTGTCTCGCTAGAAATAAAATAACTAGCAGGAGCTTATAAGCTCTAGCCATTGGAGAGTTCACGCAGGAGCCAGACCTGGGAGCTGTTTGGAGAGAGGAAATGACAGAAAAATGGGAGCCCATTAGAAAGGGCCCTGTGCCAGAAACAGATGGGTGATGTAGTGTTAGCAAACGATGGCTCTCCCGTGAGTCGAATAAACACCTCAAAGAATGCATGGTACTTCAAGAAGCAGTACTAACAATGAGCTACGGCGAACAAGGGGAGGTGATGCTCTCACCCGAAGTCATATCCCAGTCAAACAAACCTGAAAACCCTCGGCTAAAGGTTTCCAATCTGATTAATGGTGCCAGGACCCAGGATGTTTTCATCCAAATCCTCAGTCATGGCTTAAAAGGACATTCCGGTGTAAACCAAGCATTTAATATGCTTTTTGTTGTGTGAGGCAGTGTCCCATAGTGCGGGCACTGTTTACTGTTTACATCCGTCCATATTTTATGGAATATTTCCCACCCACAAGTACGCTTCCTGACTTCCACCATCAGGTTACATCACCACGTCTGAGTTTGGACCGGGAAACCTTGCTTTAGATCCGACTGTGGCACCACTGGAAGAGACGAGTAGGCGTGTTTACAACAGCTGTAGCAGTCCCTACTTTTTTATTTTCAACCGGATATATGTCAGTCATCGTGTGGGATAAGGATCTAATGATTATCGTTTGATCAGACAGTGAGGCTATGGTTGATTTACATCACACACACTTCAGTGTTCCTCATAAACAATAGCCTGGAAACCACACACACAACACCATGGTGCTTAGCGCATCCCCCTGTGGAAATGTAGCCCCGCCTTCATAGCAGTGACCCACTATCCTACCTCCCCCCCTCACACACACACACACACACACACACACACAAAACCCTCATTTGCTGTCTCATCCAGTACGAATCTCCCTTTGCCCCTGAGCCACCCCGCCCCCTACCTTCCACTGCCCTTTAAATAGGTTAGCATCAATTAATTTCTCTCACCCGCCTGCTTCCTACCGCCAGCAAAAAGCTAGCAATTATTTTTAAATTTTTTTTTGTTCTGATTAGGATTGTGCTCAATTAAAAAATATAAAAATAAAGACATCTGTCCGACAGAGACCAGGCAGACGTCCAAAGGGAAGTGTGTGAGCCTCAGTGTCTATTCACACCGTGTCCAAATAGGACTAGCCGCTGAGCGCTAACACAAATACAGCTTTTAAGATTTTATGAATGCATAAAAGACACAGGCCCAAATACATAACAGTGTCAACTGACACTTTTTTTGTGCACAGTCTCTCAGAAATGTGTCTATTGTTAAAACACATAAGGCGGCAGCATGGTGGCGCTACAAGTATCGTCACTGTCAAACGGCTCCACGGGTAAGGGGCCGTTGGATCAAACCGCGCCTCGGATGGGTGTCTGTGAGGATTGTGGTGTGTCCAAACACACATGCCGGGCTGTGCGAAACTGTCCACAGGTGTGAATGTGAGTGTAAACCCTGGTAGGCTCTGGACTCAGGTACTGTATTCATTGAATACAGCAGATTCTGGAAGGTCTGGGTCAAGCTTCATGTTAAAGCAGTTCAGAAGATGGTTCAATAAAGTCTGAAATAAAGTCCAGAGTAATGTACAACAGTGCTACCCCCCTCCATCAGTTACACAGTGCAGTTTCTGCAGTGCTGAGCACAGAGTAGCAACATCAGAGGCTGTATTCTCCCTAATAAAGGTCAGTTGAACCTCACTGTGCTTTTGAAGCTGTAGTTTTAAGGTTGAAATATTATCTACTGTTTCTTTAAGTGGGTTTTGTTTGTTTGTTTTTTTCAGACGATCTTTAGATTTTCTATTACTTCGTTTACATTTTTAATTGTGCTGGTAATTTTTGAGTTATGGAATATGGAGGAAGAGTCAAAAATCGCAGGAAACACCCTTTTATTTCTGTTATACCCTACATGACCACTTTCCCATTGGAAAACCAATATGGCGGCTTTCAAGATGGCGGCCATGTTCTGAACATAGCCGAAAAGATAGGGCCCCTTCGATTTCTTGTTATATTCAGATAAAAGCGTGTCCTACCACTCTTGATTCGCCCTGTATATGTGTGTCTCAACTCAGAATTTGAATAAAAACTGAGGTTTTAAAGGCGATAAATATCCAATATTTCTTTCACCGTGAACAGTCTTATCCCGGCAGGTTTATAAACAAACAGACATTTCAAACCAATCTGAATGACTCTGTAGCTAAAACAACACATTCAAAATGTCTAAGAACATTCGGGAGGTTCCCTTTAAAACTTAAAAGACCGTAAAATAACTGTTATGGAGGTTTGTGACAGAGTTGATCTGGAGAGTCCTTGACCCAGCGGCCCTCTCTCTGTTCTGTAATGAAACTTACATTAGGAACACAAACACTAGGCTAATGATTAATATCGAGGCACATGCTCTTACTGTTACCGAGAGTCAAGTGAAAGCAGTCAATGGCTTTATAATATCACTAGCCTGGAAAAAACCTTCCCCTCTCTGCCTAAAACACACGTTTCTCTCGTTAATGTAAAAAATAAACTTACCGTAGTGTTCTCGGAGAATTTGACCCAGAGGTCAAGCCCACACACATGAATACCTGCCCTTTTCTACCACCAAGATGGCCGAACAAAACAGGAATTAAGTGTTGTAAATATGAAGCATAATAAAACACGATTATTGTCAATGTTATTTCAAAAACTCCATTATTCGGCTTATGTTTTGACAGCATTTGAACACACAACAGGCCTGTGTCTATTGAACAATTTATAAAAACCCACCAGTATAAACACTGTATTACAATAAATCAAAATAAAACCTTGTAACATGAGCGTGTTGCTGTTCTTGGAAAACCTTCAGAACGTGAGACAGACTTCAGCATTACACTTCCTGTTTTTTTTTACATGTCCTTGTTCAAGTTTTGCAAATTAAACATTGTTTACTGGTGTTCACGAGGTTTTGTTACGACAATATCGTTATGCATCTGTTAACAGCAACAGAGCTGACTGCCTTTTAAATTAGGCCTAAATGTAGAGGATAAAAACAGAAGTGTTAAGATAAAGAGGTGAAACATGAACGCATCTACCTTGGGCCTCTCTCTCAGCCTTCTCCTGATATACGTGTCGTCGGTTGTATCAACACTAACATCATATATCAGTGGTTAGCAGCCTACCGACAGCTTCAAAGAGCTAGGAGAACATAGAGCTGCGGGGTTTACACACCCTCAACACACCAGACACGTTATGGATGGAGAGTTTTTAATGATGAATCAATCTGGCCAGCAGAGAAGTCACAACTTTTTCAAATTCAAAACCATCTTCGCTTTTCTGCATCATCTAAACATATCAGCTGCATCTAATAGTGTGTGAAAAATGACAGTTCATGGACAAAGTAAATGTCTTTACGTTAAATTGTACACAATTTTATATACATTTAATTGATTAGATTCAATATATTTCAATAGACTAAGATTTTCGCCTTTTTTCTTTAAAGTTGTACATTGGTATTTTGGAAATAAATATAATATTCTATGAATATACCTTTTCTGAAGCACTTTTAAAGACAGGTCCTAACGTGGGTCTGTGTGTTGGTTTTTAGAGGAGAGGAATGTGTTAATTTCCAGCCTCCTTTCTTTCTTTGGACTTGGCGGTCACTTCCGACTGGTAACTGCCAAGGAGCCAATGTCACACAGAGAAAAGGACAGTGTATAAGACCTGACAGCTCTGGAAAACTGAACAGGACACAACTTGTTGAAGGAGCAAATCGTAGAAAATAGTGGCCGGTGTGATCCCAAATGTGCACTACATTCCCATTTGCATGGATTAGTGATTAGTATTTTACCTGAGGGAATTCTTTATTTAAAAGCACTTGTTGAAGGTAGATGTGCCATTATTTTGAAATCTTTTCATCTTTTTTTAGTTTCAGCACAAAATGCCTCTGGTCACGTTTAGTTTATTAATTTCGCTGTTTGGAAACCTACAGAAATAATGCTAATAATGTAAATCCAGTGTGATTTTTGTTCTTATGTCGAATTTTGTTTTAAGTAAATTAAAATCTCCTGTCAAAAAAAAATCATAATGTAAAAATATTAAAAACATAATCATTTAGAAACTGGGAACATTGACCCTTTCTTTGTTTCCCCTCCCTTTCTAATTACTGAACCCATAAATCAGCTCAGAACTGTCCTAGCAGTCTCATTTTATTCAATTATCCACACTAGAGTTGGCTTTACATTATTAAAAAATATAGATTCCACATTTTTGACTCGGGCAGCCTTCCAACAACAATAAGATATCTGTAACGTGGAGGGTGTAAACACGAAGGCATTCTTTTCAAAATGGGGGACTGCGTGTTGTAGCGCGGGATGGCCTTCCCCCTTTGAGACAGGACACAAACACTTGAGAGAACATCGCCGCCCTCTGGCCAGGCGTGAGCAGTGCACGTTGAAGAACGACTTGTTTTCAAAAGGACGATACCACAAGATCAGGGTAAGTTTTAATATAAATATTCAGTGTTGTAATGACATAATGTCAGAGACCGGTTTCTTTAAAACAGATTTGCTGAAACAGAAGAGAAGGAAAATGCAGACTTAAAAAAAAGGGAGTGGTCCTTTCACACAACGCAACAGGAAATTCAAAGGAATTCAAATAACTTCAACCAAGTATTTTACTGACCCACAGTCATTTTTATCCGTTTTGTTGTTGATTAAAGCAGCTTTCTCCAGAGCAAGCCCTACGACAGTGTTGTTAAATCACTATGAACTATACTTTAATACGACTTGGGCAGTAACTCCTAGGTCTGTTTGGATCTGGCAGATATTCAAGTATGGAAAAAGATGGATTAATGCTAGATTCATTAACAGTGCTGCTGAGTTGAATCACAACAAAAAAAAAAGTGATGCATTTGCCTGAAAAAGAAAAGCATGAGAAAACCTACGTATGGTCCTTTCACATTCAACTCCAGATCTGTTTTGCTGTAAACATGTTCTTGAATTTTATACTGATGTGTAAATGGCTACGACCGACGCCTCGCAGGCTAAAACAAGTCCTTATTCATAAACATTAAAAGAGTTGAACAAAAAACACAATGCCCCTAAAAGAAAAAGAACAAAAGCTCGCAGTGACTAGGATCCTTGAAGTCTAATTGCACAAAGAACAAAAGTTTAACACATCAATAGCCACCGAGATCAACCCCAAAAACACCACAAGGATTTTTACTGCGAGGGTTTACGTTACTTAAATTATAAAAGAAAAAAAATAAAGCGACGTAAGATTTGTAGAAGATCCGTGCCTCGGCTGATGGCACTGGAAACAAAGTTGAGAAGGAGAATTAAAAAAAATAAAATACATACAGTGGGCTTACATCGTGTAAAGCATTAATAATTCAGCATAAAATAGAATAACTTTACTATTAAAAAAATATGACACAAAAATACAGTAGCCTTCCAGTTCCAGTGGAGCTGGGCTATATATTAGCGGCTGGAGAAAAAGAGGACAATAAAATAAAATAAATGATGATGTGGGTTGTTACGTGACCCTTGAATGATCGTAAAATACACGCGAAAAAAGACGTGGACAAAACAGCACGACGTACTCAGACATCGAAACCAAAGTGATCCCCAAATGACTTTAAATAACCTTTACTGACTGACCAATCAGGCCTCTGATACATGTTCTGAATATAAAATATATAAAGTACTCCAACTGCACAAGTCTCTTTGTCCTTAGGTAAACCACAGGGATAAGCTCAGTATAAGAAGAGTACAGTAGTAGTGTTTTATAGATACTCTTGATTATTAATGCACTGTAAAAATATGATTGTCTATTTGAACATACCCCATATTTGCTGGCAGCATGAGGGGGGAGGAGCAGAAAGGAGTGATGAAGTAGATGAGTGTTAGCACTGAGACGTATTTATTTTTAGGCAGGCATGCTCTCATGTCTGCTTTTCAACAGCTTTGTGAGGGTTTGGATAAGTTTGAACTGGAGAGCTCTTTTAGAGAGGGGACGTCGTAACCCTGCGCTGGGGAGTCATCGTAAGGCACACAGTTTGGGACGTGGTCAGGTTCTGGATTCGGATAAATTGGTATCTCGGGTTCTTTTTTCCAGACAGAGGCCTTCCCCAGTTTGAGATCCACTGGGATCATTTCAGCGTCCTGTTTTAGAGCAAGGACAGCAGGAGAGAAACCACTGTCGGAGGAGACATCACAGCTGGGAGCCCCCGGTTGCGTCAAGGCTAAGTTAGTCCTGCTTGGCAGTAAAGCCCTCGCCCTCCGTGGAGAGCTCAAGTCTGCCGGCTCGTCCTGGACCAGCTGAACTCCTGAGACTCCTTCATTCTGCTTCAGAGCCTGGTGGACATCTTCAGGCTCCATCTTCAACCTTTTCGCCTGCGATTCTCCATAGTTTTGGCACTGCGATTCCCTGGCATCCATCTCATCAGACGACCTCTTGTTGGTGGCTTTCTTGCTCAGGTTGAGTGGCATGGCCTGGTCCTGAGGAACAGGAAGGGCGTGGCCGTTGGTTGGGTATGTCTTGCTGAGGTCCTGAGCCAGAGCTTCCGAGAGGCGCTTGGTGAACGAATTCATGTGTGCCGAGCCTAGACGCGTTCGCATAAGCTGGCGCAACTGCAAGCTACAATCGATGTCTAGCGGAAGAATCTTGAGAGGAGGAAGGGGAGGCCTCGTCGTCCGGCCTTCTCTGGAGCCTCCGGTCCAGGAGGGATTCTCCGTTCCGCACCCTGAACACTGATGCTGGAAACTTTCAGGCGTCTCTGGGCTCCTGGCCTTGTTCTGGCTGAGGGGTATTGAGGGGTCTTGAGGAGTTCTGTCTGGATCTCCCATTCCACTGAGGCCCAAGCGAGCCCTGAACAGGTCCAAAGGACACATGCCTTTGGTGGGGCTGAAGCCTTCCAAAGAGCCACCAATCTGGAGCTTAGATTGGCAAGATATGGAGGAAGGGGCTGAGGTTTCAGGCTTCCCCTTCACTTCACAAAGGACTGTGGCCTGAAGAGGCAGATGAGCGATGGACACTGGTGCTTGAGAAACCCTTAACTGCTGGAAGACGGGCATCGAATTGGCGGGTTTAATCACGACCGGCTCTGTGACAGGTTTAACAATTAAAGGCGGTCTCCCAACTCTGCCCTTAGCCAGAACTTTAATATTCCTTTTGCCGGGAGGTCTTCCTCTTTTTCGCACCAGCCCACCATCTGGTGATCCTGCCTGGTAAATTAAAAAAAGAGAAATCAGTTAAATTCCACTGGTTTTCATTCCTACGTTTTACACAATCATCCTGGTAAATGTGAAGTACAAACTCCAATGTGTTTGGTAATTATTTTTAAGATAAATGCTGGTGAAATATCTCATAATGAAAGAATTATTTGGAGCTACAAGGCAGAAAGTACAAAGGAATCGAGGCAAAGGCTGGTACAAAATGTAATAATGGTGTTGTTTATAAAGGTTAGTAAAATTGTAATGGGAAACGATGCTTTTTAACCTGAATTCTATCCTCTGCCTGGACAATCACATCACACAACACCAGTAAAAGACTTGAGTGACTCTTAGGACACACTCAGGCCTAGGGTTACAAAGGGGTGGAAAATTTTATATAAATTTCTAGTAAATTACAGGTAACTTTTCATGGGAACTCAGCTCGGGGACTTTGGAAATATTCCAATATGTCAACTTTTCATGGAAACTTTGGGAATTTATTGGAATAAATAGGAAATATTGGATCATTTAAAGAAACTCTCTTACACTAGCGTCAATGTACCGTTTTTTGTCAACAGCAGACAAGAAGGAATAACAATACAAATAATAACCATGACACAGTTGCAAAGAGAACTGTATAAATATAAGGTATTCTTCCACAGGCTTCTCAAGCCCGGCATTTAATATTTTCAGGCTTCTTCCTGAACCTCGGTACTCTCCATGTTCAAATAAATAACTAATAAGCATTAATTATTGGTTACAGAAACCCACTGAGGCAAAAAATTTGGGGAAGCTAGCCTATGCTAGCCTTGGAAAGCTATTAATAATAATACATCAGTTTTGTATAGCACTTTTCATACAACTCAAAGACGCTTTACAGGAATTAAAACATACAACAAAACAAACAATAACAGAAAGGAGGGATGTTATTGGAGGCTGAAAGCTTGCTTAATGTTTGTAGTGAGTATGACGCTAACATCTTGCTAGCTTTGCCTGCTAGCTTTGCTGAACTAACCTCTTAAATGTAATTGCTCATTAAGCTTTTCTGAATTAGCAGATAGCGAGAAACTTTGAGATTACACCTTGATTTAACGGTTTCTTAATTTTTCAATGCTATAACTGTCAATAAAAATATAAACGTAAATGTGTGCTTTCAGTAGGTGAGTGTCAGGTTTCTAGAAATCATCTGGACATGTGCAGTACATGAAATGGAGGAATGAACAGTGCATGTTTCTGAACAACTCTATGTACATTTCTCACCCTTATTTTTTCATATATTCCTTTTTAATTCCTGTTATTTCCCATAATTACCCATTAATTCCCATGGCAAACTTCCCAACTTTGAAAATTCCTGGAATTTTGCAAGCCTACTCAGGCCTCTCTGGATAAGTCTGTAAAGTAAATATAATTTTAAATGGAAACAAAATGGAATCTGTGTCCGTTGAATGACAGAGTTTGTTTTAATTGGCCACCTTCTTATGGCAAATTATTTTTTTTACATCTATGAGACTTACTACGTCCTAATACCTAGAACAGTTTGCTGTATTTTTTTTATTTAAATATAATATATATGAAATATATAATCTCATACAACATAATCACATAGGACTATGTCATCTCTATTTCACAATTATCTGATTACTACATAAAATGAAGGGAGCTAATGATACTGTTAATATTATGTCTCTCACTAAGAAAAAATTCATATTTAGTGATTGTTATTATTGCAGCCAAAAACAACACACCTTTTCCTCATTTTGCATTAAATTAAGTGCAACTTCTAGAGTTGTTGTCCACCGTCTACGTCACAGGCAAGACACCTATTAGAGTTTCCGAACACCGTTGGGGGGGGGGGGGTCTTTTAAACCTTATTCCTTGAATTAGTAAGAAATAACATGTTTTCTGACTATCAATAAACACACGTTAGGAACTCAAATTCCACTGTATTTATTTGTTTGACACTTTCATAGAGCTGGTGCTTAGACTTTAATTCAATTCCAAACGTGTTGTTTTATTTTGCTTTCTCCTAAATATTAGATTCCATTTCATCTCCATTGAGTTTAAAACCCATAAAAAAGTATAATAACTCTTTACACATTACAAACCACTTTTACCTTATTGAAAACATGTGTTCCTGACTTTTCAAACGGCACTGTACGTGTTGCGCTGCACACTCCAGAGCAGTATTCTTCACTGTAAAGAACACCACTCTAAGAAGAATGACTTGCCTGGTTAGTGACCCCATTCTTCCTGGTGGCACCCTGTGTTCCTCTCCCACGCCCAGGCTTTTTAATGGAAGTGGGTGAAGTTGCTGTAGTTGAAGGTTTGCTCAGCTCTAGATTTCCTCCCTTTATGTGCTGCTCATAAGGGAGCATCAACCTATAATTTATTGAATAAAATAAAACAGTCCATTGACTAAAAGTGCAGCGGTGGCCTTGACTCCATGTTATAATTGGAGGCTCTTACTCACTTCTCATAATGCCTTCTGGTGCAGGTGGCGGCACTGGTGCTGCCCGGGCTTCCACCCAACTCGTTGTAAACGGTCTTCCACAATCGCTGTGATGTCACCTTTAGGCAAGACGAGTCAAATGAGTCCAGAATAACTGCATCCCCCCCCCCCCCCCCTTTTCACTTTTGTAAAAACACAGTGAGACGTTTAAAGGCTTACCAACTCATAGCCTCCCAGCTTTTTGACCACCGAATAGAGGAGGAAGAGATCGACTGTAGACGAACGGAAAAAGAGAATTAAACGCTTACAGACGGAATGAACAGAAAACCGAGTCATAACTGAAGTGATATCAGTCTATTTCACAATAAACAGAGGCAACACAGCAACACTTACTCTTCTTAAAGCCCAGATTGGGGACCTTGCTGATGGGTGACCCTCTACGCTCCATGAACTGAAACAGCCGGTCCAGGAAGAGCTGCTCCTCAGGGTGAGGGAGCCAGCTGCCCTCCCATGCCATGTCCATATCGCTCATCACGGTTTCCTGAACCCAAAAAAAATAACATTAACAATAACACATTTCTCCATTTTTAAATTAAGTCCTTCAAGACATGTTTGATGCCAAAAACCTTTAAACTACTGCTACCACCGTCTTTAATAGGAGATGCACTGATGCTATTATGTCTTTTTCTGATATGGATTCCTGACCCTAAAGTAATTGATAAAGTATAGAAAATAATCCTATTGACTCCAGCCTCACTATAATAGATGCTTATAAACGGGTATTTATTCCATTCCACTCTTTAAATATTTGATGTTGGTAAACGCAGTGTTAAAACAAAATATACTAAGCTTGAAAAAGCGGCATTTACTTGTTGTTGAACTACACACTTGAGAGATTTCAGAGCTTAGAAAGTTTAAATGGCCTTTGGCAAATATTTCCACACTGAAAACATGTTGCTTGCGTCTCTGAAGCGCCATCTACTGGTGTGAATTAAGGCTGCAGTCATTGTATCAGTACTACATTGATACTAACACATTAATAACCAATAAATATTTGTTATCAATGCACTGCTATTTTTTTTACTGTTCCGTGTGCTTTGGAAAAATTAATACACAAGTGTAGAGTACACAAACATTTAGGGAAAATAGTTTGATACTGAGAGCAGGGTATATTCTGATATAATTTGTTAGCTACAGCTTTGTAGCTCCAGTGAAATACAAATAATTGCTGTGATTATTGCTTTAATTTCTTAAACTCAGTGGCATTCCTAATACATGGATGTACACTGTCTTTTCCCTCAGCTCCACAATTAAAGTGTAGTTCATTTGTCGCTCTGCATACTTTGTTTTCCTCCTTTCTCCCTGTTCTACATCGCTCAGGACCCTCACACATATGATTTGGGTGGGGGATCATTCTCAGCGCTGCAGTGACACTGACGTGGTGTTGTGCTGGTGTAGAGTGGATCAGACACAGCAGTGACCACTGGAGGTTTTAAACCCCTCAGAGTCTGGACTGAGAACAGTCCACCGACCAAAAACATCGAGCTGACAGCGTCCTGTGTCACTGATGAAGGACTAGAGGACGACCGACACACACTGTGCAGCTACTGTTTCTGACTTTACATCTACAAGGTGGACCAACGAGGGAGGAGTGTCTCACAGAGTGGACAGAGAGTGGACACAGGGTTTAAAACCTCCAGCAGCACTGCTGTGTCTGATCCACTCTACACCAGCACAACACACACTAACACACCACCACCACGTCAGTGTCACTGCAGCGCTGAGAATGATCCACCACCACATCACACCTGCTTTGTGGGGGTCCTGAGCGCTGAGGATAAGAAAGTATGTAGAGCAACAAGTGGACTACAGTCTGTAATTGTAGATGTACAAAGTGCTCCTGTGGACAGTGGCGCTGAAACAAGGAAGTGGTCTTAATGTTGTAGTGGATTGGTGTATGTTCAAGCGGAACAGGACACAGCGATTAATTGTTAGCCTTTCTGCTGATGATGGAAACATACCTTCAGCTTTTCCGCCGACGTCTCAGACAGGCTGAAGTTCTGTTGTTCGCTTACACTGCCTTCTCTGCCCCTTCTTTTCCGTGGTCTTCCCTTCAGGCTCAGAGATGAGCATCCTGGTAAAACGAAAGAAAGAAAAAGTCAAAGTACCTACAGCTACTGAGACGCCTTGCTGTGGCTCCTGAGACCACACATTCTACACACTTTATGCACTAGTAATTACAGTGCACATATCCGCATCCACTACATCACTGTGGCATTCTGTTTCATTTACGATGCTTGGTGCTTTTGGTTACTTTAATTTTGTAATATATATTTCTGTATCACCATCTAAAATCATAAAAGCAGAACTTACCAAACTGAGACATTAAACTCGGGCTGGTCCCAAGGCTCGGGTGGTTGAAAATGTCCCTGCAGTACAATATACGTGTGTTGTGCAGGGCTGTTTTTAGCCCCCCCAAAGCCAGCAAGTGAGGGTCCTGTAGACCCTCTGGACAGCCAGACTGGTCCTGAATGCGTTTCTGCAGGGAGCGGAAGCGGCAGTACTGCGGATAACTTAGCACCTTCACCCTCTCTGGTGTTGATACGGAACCATCTGGGTAAAAAATGTAAAGAAATTATAACTTTCGAACTAGGGTTGGGCGGTATAACAATAATGCTGTGTATATTTATAAACATGGACGGTATCTCATGTGTGCAATAATATATACATTTTACATTTATGATAGTGTGTGAGTGTGTGGCGCCCTGCGAAGGACTGGCGCCCCCTCCAGGGTGTGTTCCTGCCTTGCATGCAGTGATTGCGCAGAGGCTCCGGACTCACCGCGACCCTCAATTACGCACTTACAGACAATGAATGAATGAATGAATAGTCAACCAATCATTGTGATTTCACCTAACTAGAAGCTGCCTTTCAGCTGATGTATTTATTTACGTCCAGTTACTGAGAAAGTCTCATAACAGACTCGACCGTGTTATTTATTACACTAAACATTCTAGACTTCTCAACGTCATGAATAATATTTATACTTCTATGTAACGTTAATCCGGTTGGATTTATTGCTAGTCTCTACATTAAAATACAGCCTACTGACAGGGATCTTTGCACTACTGTAGCCGTTATCCTTACCCTCATCCTTCACTTCTTTAGGTTCACTTGGGGAGCTGTCAGTTACGTGAAACCCATTGCTCTTTGGGCTGCTACGTTTCCACTGGGGAGGTTCCACGCAAGTCCAGTTCACCAGGTCTTCCACTCTGACCACAATCTTCTTCGCCAAACCGAGAACTTCATCCTAACAAACGCACAAAAATCAGTCTGAGGTCATAACCAACAAACGCTACACATTTTCATGGTAGGCCCAGGAGAGCTGAGCAAATATAAACTTTGCATGAGCTTAAAAAATAAAGCAGATCAGGTTTTGCTGGTTGATGTCTTAAAATCTCCTGACACCTGAACGACAAAGGGGTTGCCTCCTACTCCCGGCTGCAACTGGTAACAATAGTCCACCAACCCCCGAAGCGAAGATGATCTATCCAAACTGCGGAAACCCAGTGGAAAAGCACAACTGACAAAGAGATCAACCTTTTTAAAAGATGCATGACACAAAACTGTGACAAACGAGGCACCTCTGAGCAGCAGCCTGGAGTTAGTTTTAGAGCTCGGTCAAGTCAAACTAATTTGCTTTGCTTTAAAAACATTATGTTTAAATAAAACATGGGCAAGAAATCTGACTCTGGATTCCAAATCCTATGACTGGTTTTGCCATGACTCAGACTTACACATGCACGCATCGAGCTGCTGCTCAGACATCAGTGTTTTTCCAGTCAAATAAATATCTGGGGGTTTTAAAGCCATTTCATCTCACTGAATTATTGGGCTCTAAAACACACTACAAAAGCTCAAGTGCAGCTAAACGTAACCTCATTAACTTTGACCATTTCAGCAGTGAGCAGTACATCGTAAGCCTCGCTCAAGACGTGAAACAAGACAACACTCTTAATCTCTGGAACCTTTCAGGTTTCTTCAGGCACCTTTTCGCCAACAAAGACCCAAGTGAGTGTAAACTAAAAGTAAAGGCATCACAAGGAATAATCTGAAAACGACTACTAATCTGACAGATATCTCTTTCCAGGCTGAACTCCAAGGTGAAACAGCAGGGGATTTATTTCCACCGTGACAGTAATTGTAACTGTATATTACTATCTGAAATGGCACGACTGTCATTAACACTGCTGTGTCATTAATAGCAGAACACATCATTCACACTAGTCTCATCCATAATTTATTTTCACTGTTTGACTGCTGCATAAACTCCTCTAATAATTCTGCTTCATTTACCTCCCCGTGTTCCCCAGTCCTGCCCTTGGGGGTGTCCTCTGGTAGAAAGTACAGTCTGGAGCTGGCCAGCAGGTGGCCCTGTTTCTGATCCTCCCACAGCAGAGTGACCTCTGCAATGCACACAGGCTCCTGAGGGCCACAGCGTACATAGTAGAACTCGCCCAGCGTCCAGACCTTAACGGGTGCCTCTGTGTCCGGCCGGTAGCTCACTGACTTGTAGAAGGCAAAGGTGCCTCGTCGGACGCAGGGAGGGCCTAACCACTGAGGAGGACAACAGCAAACAATTATTATTATTACAGACTTTGTATAAAGTGGCCAAGAAATGATGCCCTGTGAAGAGTCGGTTCCAGTATCTCAGTGAATGAAGTACAAGTTCTACAGTCAATATGAGAGTTGCTATAAATGCAAATTGACCACAAGTGTAGTCAGTCAGCCATGTCACTTTCAGGGTCAGGGATAGGCTTATTAATTATTTGCTGGAGCTAAAATGCGCAAGGAAGTACCCATTTGCCTCAAACAGCATCAAGTTCAAAGGTATTACTTTATATGGTTTCAGCAAAGGGCTGGACGATACGGCCAAAATCTATATCACAATATATTTCCTAATATCGGTCGATGCGATATAATTCTGATATCAATACGAACAATAAAAAAGCCACAGGTAAAACTGCCAACAACTAGCTACATGCCATCATCAAATATCAACCTCTTTGGCTTTGTCAATATTAATAATTACAACGTAACGCAGTAAAGAATGTATATTGAAATATTGAAAATCCGATCATTTTTATTGAACCATTTTATATTGTGATATACATAGATATCTAATTATTGTCCAGCCCTATTTCAGTCACCGTTTCCCATACAGTGAAAGAATGTACCACAAAACATCAGCTGTCTTCTTAAAGCCTGGCTTTGTGCTTTTGCCCATATTTAGGCGACTTATAGTATCAGAGTTTCCCACAGGTCTGAAATTAACCTCGGGTGTGGGTTGAGTAGTGTGGTATTATAATATATATGGATTTCAAAGCTCCTCTCGTTATTATTTGTTATTTAACTGGGAGTTCAAATAAGCCGTGTTTGGAATAAACAAGCCAATACATGGCTACTGTCCACAGAAAAACACGCATATCTATGTAGTTTATTACATCATTAGAACACAGTGTAAAGGACGGTTGCTGTGTGAATGAATTGATGATGAATGAACCAGTAGAAATGCTTGAAAATGACTTGGAATAAAACCGTTTTACACTGACTTTCACTGAAGGTTTTTCCTTCTCTTGTTTTGGTAATGCATGTTTGCGATGATATAAAAAATACATAGTTAAATTGGGAAATTGTTCTTGGCTGCCTGCAAGGATATCTAAGGGAGGTTGCTCATTTATTCCAAGAGTGGGCAAAACAGTGGTTGAGCCATCGATTTAAGATTCCTTTTTATTATGATTTTAGAGGCAACGTATGTGGCTTTCATAACGGATTCCTGTGCTATTTGGTGGTCACATCAAAGAAAATACTCAGGGAAAACAAAGTAATTTTACAGTGCATTTGTGATCTGAAGCTTTTCTCTACGTACACGGGACTGACAAACACATACTGCCACTCCTTCACATGATCCAAATTATCCATTTCTGCAATTCTCATTGCACATTTCTCAAAAGCAGTGCAACGTCACTCACAAAAGCCTTCATTCTTCTGCTCCAATTCGCTAAGGCTCATGCAAGTAGTTCTCCCTCTACCCATTGGATGAAAACTGCTTTCAAAGAGGCAAGTCCAAGTTCTGAAAGAGGCCAAACTACAGTGGATTTCAGTCAACTTTAAAACTACTAAGAATTCCTTGGTCGTCATTGTTAATGTTTCCATGGCTGAAAACATTCCAGTGTATTAAGCTACTTAGAAACAGCTCTGATAATGATGGAAAAATGCACACACAATTATATTCTCCCTCTCTCTTTCACTGTGGTACAATGTGATATTTCAGAAAAGAAAAAAAAAATCCATATATGTGGTGCCAGCTTGGATTTGTGGTTATCGAATACAAGCTGAACCCTCCTCACACAACACACTGTGTAGCAGAACTCACATGAAGTTTTAGTTTAGCGTTTACAAGGTTCAATTGGAAAATAACCCAAATAACAAAGGGTGGAACATGACTATCAAATAAAAAGGGGAATTGCTGACATTTCTGTTTCTTTCTAAATAATATTTTCCATGAACGTTACTCGGTTTTACCACTGGGAGGGGTATTCCAACAAGCAGGATTTATTCAGGAAAGCTGAAAAACATACTAAAAAATATAGTTGTCCAGTGGAAAGGTCCATTACCTGTCCTCCTACTGGACGGGGCTGGGTTTGGGCTCATGTTTTTCAGCTTTAGTGAAGTTTAGAAATATCCCTCAGAAGAGTCAGGAAGTAAGCAATTCTCATTCACCCCCACCCCCAACTAATACATAGGCCTACGAGCAAACACATACATATACATACTCTCTTTAGCCTGGTCCTATAAGAGCTGAGCCACATGCCTAGCCCCTAGTGGTGGACGCCGGTACTGCTCACTGGTCTTACGCTAGGCTACTTTACCACCACATAAAAATGTAAATGTACGACTGCCAATGTATTTGAGCTAGAAACACCCAGGTATTGTAGGCGATTTGGGGGATACACTAGTGTGTGGCCAACAGAAATGAAAATATCTTTAAAAAAAAGAAGAAAAAGAAGCCCCAGAAACGAATTTAAAGTTATAAGAACATTTTGCAGAGGCTAATATTGTTTAGGCAACAGTTACTGCTGGGGAATATCGCTGCTCTCGGGTCTGGAAAATTAACGAACACTTTGAGGCGAAAACTAGTCATCATAAAGGGGGAAAAAAAAGAAAAACACACCCAACAACGACCTCAGAATCGCAGTGTGTTATTTTCTCGACAGATTCATTCAACGAGACTCGTTTCTTTCCTCCTGTGTTCAAATGAAAGCGTTATATTCGAGTATTTTCGGTCGCCTCACTTCACAAAACGTAATTCGACGGTTATCAGGAGCCTATACAATGCGGTTTGTTCTTCTGTCGCCCTCACCCTCACTCTGCTCGAATATGTAAACTCAATCTCTCCGTACACCACGTAGACTAATCACTAGTCATATTCGTTCACGCTAAATATGGCTCTCCATTTTTTTTTAATCCACGTAAAATTACGGTGGCGAAGAGGCTATCTCGCCGATTTAAAACGACATTAAATCCTCTCCAATTCGGTCACATCTCACTTCAATATTTTCTTCCGAGAGCCTTTTTCAATAGCGATATCACCACGTCATTTTCAAACTAAAGTTCCTGTTTATTTCTAGTATTTGTGGCTCGATTTACAGCCCCGAAAATGCATTTATGAAATGAGGAAACGTCCCGAGAAGCTTAATATTAATCTCGAAGCCCGGGCAAGAAAAATAAAACAAATTTCTCTTAAACAACTGTGAAATATGGGGGTGGGGGTTGAAAGAGAGTGAGAGAAAGAGGGAGAGAGAGACATAGGTAGTCGACACGACACACAAAGAAATTAATCATTAACAAAAATAAATATCGATATAATGACATTGAAATAAAGAAACGGCGAATATCGGCGAATTAAAGCTGCTCGGGTGGAAATCGGAGAGCCGAGGTCCGCCGAGGATCGTCTATATTTTGGTGCAAGTTTACCGCAATCTCAAAAAGTTTGGTCTCGTTCAGCAGAGAGGAGAAATTTTTCCGAGTCGTTCGCTTTGATAGGATGAGAATCAATTCAGCTTTTTCATGGATTTAAAAACGTGGCGATGTTGCAGGAAGGGATATAAAAATATACACAACACGGATATTGGGATTAAAAATGTTTTGCATCTATTTTACAGCCACAGAGAGCGAGCAGAGGCTTTAAATAAATATAAAGTTGGAAGTTGTATTACCTGTATGGTATTCTGCTCCATTGCAGTTCAGCATTCCCTTATCCCCCCCCTCCCTCTCCCACTCTCTCTCTCTCTCTCTCTCTCCCACTCTCCCACTCTCTCTCTCTCTCTCTCTCTCCCACTCTCTCTCTCTCTCTCTCTCTCCCACTCTCTCTCTCTCTCTCTCTCTCTCTCTCTGCCCCCTATCAAGTTACACAGTCGAGTATTCACCGGCACACACTCAGAGAAATGCTACAGAGGAAAAAGCTTGGTGTTTTTTTTTTTTGTGAAAATGGGGCAGGACCTAGGTGTGGCCAAATTTGATTTCATCCAAAAACTTATATTAAAAGTTTTTATTTATTTATTTATTTTTTTATTATTAATGCGCCTGTTGTTGCCCCGAGGGCAGAAACACTGTGTGTGGTCTGAGAAAAAAATTATTAATATATTATAATAATTAAAAATAAAAAAATTATAAAAAAAATATATATAAATAATTTTATATAATAAAAGTTGAGACTGATTACGAAATCCGAGCTTCTAATTTTTAATAAAATGCTATTTTATATGTGGTTAGGAGTGTATATAAAGGAGGTGGAGGGTGTGTAATTTTAGGTTTTTCCTCAGAAAACTGTAAAATGCAGCCTGGTGTGAGTCACGTGACCCCCCCCCCCTCACATTAAGGGCGGCATTGTGTCTAACGTCGTGAGGAATTCAATATGTAGAAGACAAGAGAGGAAACTACCACCTCCCACACACAAACCCTGACTCTCAAAACTCAACAGATACGAGGCTGTCAGCGTTTGACTCCCCAAACCTCGTATCTCCTTTAATAATACAGGACATGTTTCTGTTCTAAAACTTGTTCCTATCCAGCAGGGGGAGTGTTGTGTGTTTATTTCAAGATTTGACACCAAGCTATGATTTTTAGAGCTGCACAATGGCAGTCTGAGGGGATATTAGCAAGTAGCCTGTAGTCTGCTGAGACTGAATATGAGGGTGTTTGAATGGAGTAACCGTCAAACATCAAAACAGTTGATTCTCAAATATATTTGCGGTGAGAATAGGTTGTTTGGTGGAATAATAAACATAATAATAATAATAAACCTTCACCTTAGTTTGTGTAAATGTAGTTTACAAAAAGTAAACACAGATTTGTACAATATGGCTACTGTGTTTTAAAGTGAAGGTGTTGGTGCAGTAAATTAATTCACCCCTTTATTTTCTACCACATATGTTCATTAATATGATTTGTTTATTATTATTTCCTCTCTGAGTTTGTCTGCTATACTCTGCCTTCTATGATATTCTCCTTTGCTACCCTCTGGTCATGGAAAAGCAATGTTCACTCTGGTTCCATTTGACCAACCTTCATGAATGTGAGGTGCACAGTCTGAATGAGCCAGGCTCTTTAGAATATCGCCACAGAATAACAATAAACACGCAAACGGATACGGTTTTTATTCTTATAAATCTCGAGTAACAGGCCTCCACAGCTTTAACAAATGCTATTGTTGAGGGATCATCTATTTTAAACAGAAGAGCACATATTTGCCTTTGCCTCAAAATATTGGCTTGTGCGAAAGCAGATGGAAAATCAGAGTTGTCCTACATAGTGCTCTATTTCAGACATGAATCTGGTCTGGAAGCCATCCCAATACACAAAAATCTTCAGAGGTCCTTCCCCCGAAACAGCGCCTCGTCCTGGGATAGTTGAATGAGGATCAGTCGTTGCTAATTTCCCGAGAAACTGGTTGTAATCTAAAATGATGAAAAGCCTGTTTGCCAGTGAAACTTACTGAATATTCATTTTTGCCCGAGGTATGTGACTACAGATACAGAGCACAGATCTTATTTATAAACAACTATTAATAGTTCTATATTAATAGTTGTTTACAAAGAGCTAAATGGTCCTTCTGGAATGTGAAGCTTTTTATAAACATGAGCATACATTATGTACTTATTTTGCTAACATATAAGACAACATTTAATCTTCACTCAGGCCTGATTAATGCTAGAAAAAATAAAGTTATTTTGTACCATTACCTAAGATTAAACTTCAATATCCTGTTCAGTTTAAAACAAAACATTCAAGCAGTTCTCCCTGTAGATAGTAACGGAATAGATTGGAGACTGCATCCAAGAAATATTTGGTGTCTGAAGTTTGCTTTGTTAGTTTAGCGCTGGAGCTACGAGGATAATGTAGGAAAAAGTAAGGGAGGTTTACAACGTTCGAATTCTCAAATGCTTGCTTCAAACATACATCATTTATTAAGTGTTTTTTTGTGGAAGTAACTGCTTAGGTGGTAGCTGGCACTGTATAAAATTAGACTGTAATGTGCTATATATCTAAAAACCAAAATAGGAGCCAACCAGTTACTGCACACTGAATTTGCAGCACACCCTTCACAGCTTAGAAACTCAGAAACATTAACTGTTCTTCAGAGTCCTTCCTGTTTTGCATAAATGCTAAAACAGGTTGTCTCAACTGCATGTTTTTAGATACTGTAACCACATCAGCCAGTTCTGTGGCTCATCATCATCCACCAGTATTCACCATGGCAACTCTGCTGATATTTAGGTCATTTGAGAGGGCAAGGAAAGACGCAGGTCTTAAAAATAATCATCTCATAAGGAACATTATATGTGAAAGTACACAGTGACGTACACAAGCCTAAATCCACAAAGAACATCAGGGAATTTCTTAACTTGCACCTGGAGATATATTTTTTTAAATGTTTATAAATATGTAATATATAAAATAAATAAAGGATTATAAAATTAAGAATGATATCTAGGTTTCACAGTGAATTTTTGAAGGTAAGTAAAGGTAAGACACTGCTCATGTTAAGGCCAAATTTTTGTTTTCAGATGACTCTCAGTTTGATTTTATCTTGAAAAATTTGCATATATTTGTTTATTTAAACAAAAGGCGATAAAAAAAAACACTGAATATTTGTCAAAAATATGTTGAAAGTGTAAAGATTTTAATATATTGTATAATGATTGTATTTTTATAAAATTTCACCCTTTTGCACAACAGTTTTTACAAAATGTTTATTTTTTAAGCTTTTTTTTTTTTAACTACAAATAATAACTAAATACTGGATTTGTTCCATGCTAGTTTTTGAAATGTTTCTGAAAACATGTTTATAATGTTCTGGTTATTTATGTATTAGGATTTTTTATAATGGAAACAAGACTAAACTTAGGACTCGGTGAAAGTTAATTGAGACAGCTCTCCTGATTGTAATGCCTTGTCAGATTTGGCTACATGCTCTTTTTGAATGTAATGGTGGCATTTGCAGTTACTGCTGTTAGCAATTTTAAAATTAGCATTAAAGGCTCTTTTGTTTCCTGTAGACGGCTGTTGTTCTTCCCCTTTGCCTATAGGATACATTTATTCTGAAATTGACCTGTAGGGGGTGCTAAAAACCATGTTGTAGTTTTTATTATTATTATATTATTACTGTGTTATTATTTATTTATTTATTTATTGGCCACAGTTTGATGTATAAAATGGTGTGTTGTCCCTTCATACATGTCGATGTGATCAAAGGGCAAAGAGAAGACATTGATTAATCATCTTCAATTCCAAAAACTCCAGTAGGGGTAACTTAACCAGTGCAGGCTTTGATCTAGAAAATGTGAAAGTTTTGGTTCACTTTTTGGAGGCCATAGAACTAGAGCAGAGATCTTCAAACTGTGAGGCTATGGAATTGCAGGGGCACAGGTGAGAAGAGAAATAGCAAAATGCAAAAACATATAAACGACTCTGATGTTTAAGTTTAACTGTAGGCCTGTATCTGTATTCACGGGTGTTTATTGTGATTTCTTGCTCTTTCTTTTTAGTTTGGCCTTCACCCCACCACTGAAAATCTGCAAAGGCCATATATTGAACTCGTAAGAGAGAGCAACAAGGACTGAAATGGAGTTTAGACTACTTATGGACTGTATTGGGAGTGAAATAGATGTGTTTGTCTGTGCTAAATAGAGGAGAATATATGTGCTGCTTTTATTTAATTTATTATTGTTATTTATAAAAGTTCTGGACAAATGGAATGACTTGTTATTTTTATATATACACTGTAGTAGTCTGCATATTGAGACACATGTTTTAGTTGAGGTGTGTGTGGGGGGGGGGGGGGGGTGGGAAGTTCTCAAGAAAAATTTGAATACCTCTGTACTAGAGGATTGCTGCTGTTTTCATATTCATTAGTCTCCTGCTGAAAGGAAGCACTGTGAAGAGGCGATTAGCATGGTGTCAAGGATCTGTATTGGAGATTCAGTTCTATTCTTGACCCCTCTGTTGATGCACTAAAGCAGTAGTGAAGCTAATGTGAAAAGTGGTGGACTACTGTTGCACACTGATGTAAAAAATCAGTACCCTTGCAATAACTAGAAAACTGTATAAATGTAGCTAGCATTACCTCCCTGGGCACCCCAAACATCCTCAACTGTCTCAGGAAATAAAAATCTTTGATGACATTTGAAGATAATAATCATAGTGTTGTCCTCCACTATTTGAGGTGGAGTTTTTTAGTTTTATGATACTGAGACATGTTTTTGTAGTGGAACCTCAACACAGAAAGCTATAGTTTATTATAGTTTTGGTACACGTTTAAAATTTGTACCAAATGTACAGATTGAAGGTTGTTCAATCTGTCCTTGAAACTTGCAGCTAAAGATTGTCACAAAGCAAATAAATATGTGCACTGTAATGCCACAATATGTTGATGTGCTAATTATTTTAATTATATTATTGTAATAATAAAACATTATTTAAAAAAATATTTTAAATTGTAAACAGTTGCTATGCTAACAAACTACAGGAAGCTAATGTTGTTAGCATTTTAGCTGCCTCCTCAGAAGGTTACACTCAGCAAAATAAAATATAAACTTATCTTAATTCTCAGAGGATTCTGTATAATATTACACACTTGTATATGTCTGTAAGCACAGAAAGTCTACTTTTTATTTCAGCTAGGGTGACCATATTTTGGTTGTCAAAAAACAAGACCTGTGGCAGGATGTTAGCATATGGCAGATGGAAGGTGGAAGGTTTGGTCACGGTGGGGTTGTGAAAATTGTTGACAACACCCATAACCATACAACTATGTTGTTGAACAGACCTTTAACAAGAAAATAAACAAATGGCCAGATCTTATTCCTTTCCATACAACCCTTGGCCTTAAACAATTATAATAAATAAACTATAACAAATAATAAAAAAAAAGCTATACAAATACATCAGCTTGTTGAACATGAAAAACCTGTTATTGTTCAAACAACTTGTTTACATCCGAAATCTCATGATCATGACAGGAACTGATAAGATTACATTTTAATGAAGATGTTTTTACTGTTTTGAAAAATAAGCACCTTTAGCCAGCACCTGGGAACCCCACATTTAACCTCTCGCTCTCTGGTGTTCTGGTTTTAATAAGTCTTTAATACATTTTACCTCTTTTTTTTTGTTAAACAAAAACCAGTAACAGTCAGATGTGGTGTGTATTTGTTTGTTATTCGGACATATGTTCTGACTTTAAGTTTTGCAAAATTTAAAGCAGAAAATTAAATGAAATAGGGGTGTAAGATGAAGTGTGCCCCAATTCTGCTCTCAAAACTCTTTTGCTCACCCTTCACCAATGTCCACAAATGTCATCAAACTGCACACTTTAAGGAAGGCCCTAGGGATTAGTGCAAGAATTCATAGATCCCGGTCTGACCCATATATTAGGTCCCAAAATAAGAGGACGTGTCCGGGAAAAAGAGGACACATGGTCACCCTAATGTCAGCACAAGCTAGTTTATTAATCAAATCAGGCTTTTAGGTGTGGAACAGAAGGATGAAAAAGCTGTTTTAAACAGGTGGAAAACGAACCTGAAGTATTATTCTAGTTCCTGTTTTTGAAAGTCCAGAGGAAGAAAATGTCATTAGTATGTCACATTCTGTTTCAAGATTAAGCAACAGCAAAAACTTTAAACAAGAGCTCTGTTCACGTGTGTCCTGGGTGTTTTGTTCTTAAATGGATGGTGTATGACATGGGCGTGAATGGGTTCCAGTGGCATCTTGGAGATATATTGTGACTCAGTCACTCTAACAATACGAAGGTGTCCACATTCACCACATTGCAACTGAATATTCAGTGTGAATCACAAAGCACCTCAGTTCATCATCAGACACAACTCAGAACCACAGAATCAATGTCAGTAATGAAATACTACACCGAGGAGGATCTATTATGATCACTCAAGGCTAGGTATGGTCAAGGCCAGAGAACATAGAGCAGTAAACCACACATAACCACTCAGAACTAATGCAATGGTTTTCTGAAATCTCTAGCTATTTCTTTAACAATGTGTACGTTCCCTCGTAATATTAACCAAAAATCTGGAAAGTGTTCTTTGCCTATACATTCAGGCTGACTTCCATGAGTCCATGGGTTCTACTGCAATGTTTTCAAACAGCAACCAGTACCTAGCCATCTGCAGAAGTGAGAGGATAAGTCAGGAAGCAAACAGGAACCTGCAAGTGTTTTGGTGGAACACAGACTGGGACTGTGTGCCTAGTCCGTAATTAGTATTGTGTTTTACAGAGTTCCACTATAGAATGAAACAATAGGTGATAAACCTGTTAGCATTTTTGTTCTGAATCTTCTAGTGCTGCTGCTTTTCTATAACAACCTTTCACAATACACTGAAACATTGATGTTTGTCAAAAAACATCAATTTGACTGACGTGCAGTGAACTGTTTGTAGGTTATTTTTTATGTGATGTGTAAAGGCAGAGAGTGCTACAATAAAAACAGTTCCACAATAGTTTGGAGCTCATTGGTCATTGTTAGCGAGTGCTACAATCCTTGTTAAGGGACATGTAACGTGTGAGAGGCGTTCAATTGTTTCTTATATTAAGTATGAAGTAAAACAAATATTGTCACTGTCCAATCAAAAACACGTATCTCCAAAATGGCAGCTTTACAGGAGAAGGAAAAAGCCTTCTTAAATTTCAGTTGAAGTCTGTGCAAAACTATTTTATTCCAATTAGTTCGGTACATTTCTATTGGTCCAGCCATCAAAATCTGTGTTCAAATGAGTGTTTAAATGTGTAAACTAAAAATGGATAAAAATGCAAATACATGCTATTGGACAGTGACGATATGAAATGTACTATATTTTAGTTTTTCTGTGTAATCACACTTAGTTTCTATACACTTGTTAGATCTAGTAATCCTTGACATAAAAATAGATTTCGTCTTTACTCAAAAAAAATCCCTCTGGGCTGAGTCCAGGCTGAAGGGTTTAGGAAAATCTTGGAATACAGTCACACACAATGCGATGCTCAAGTTTCCTCAACACACTCATGTTACTCAGAATGGTTTAGTTTTAACAGCAATTGCAACAAAGCTAACAATCGAAATGCGCTGATTTCTTTAGAAACCCTCAGAGATTGTCACTTCCTAGAGCCATTATAAAATTACCTGCAGGAATACTAGATTACATCCATATTTAGAACTTACTGAACACGTCTGTGCTGTTCACTGTGGAACAAACTCCCTGTGTAGGACTGGCGCCCCCTCCAGGGTGTATTCCTGCCTTGCGCCCAGTGATTCCAGGTAGGCTCCGGACCCACCGTGACCCTGAACTGGATAAGGGTTACAGACAATGAATGAATGAACGTGGAACAAACTGTGGAACAAAACACAGAAGCAGACAGATCCAATCTGTAGGGCCTATTCTACATCGAGATGACTAATGGGAATATTTTAGTTTTTGGATTTTCATGGGCAATGTACGTTGCATTCAAGTTGGGTGGAAATTAAATTATTTATTAAACTCTTTGGCATTTTTTTGTGATTAAAAAAATAATAATAATAAAGCACGGGACATTTTGTTATTGTCTGTAAGCCCTTATCCAGTTCAGGGTCACAAAGCGTACCTGGAATCACTGGTAGTGTGACACACACTCACACCTACGGACACTTCTGAGTCACTAATCCACCTACCAATGTGTTTTTGAAGCGTGGGAGGAAACAGGAGCACCCACTCAGACACAAGGAGAACACACCACACTCCTCACAGACAGTCACCCGGAGGAAACCCACGCAGACACAGGGAGAACACACCACACTCCTCACAGACAGTCACCAGGAGGAAACCCACGCAGACACAGGGAGAACACACCACATTCCTCACAGACAGTCACCCGGAGGAAACCCACGCAGACACAGGGAGAACACACCACACTCCTCACAGACAGTCACCCGGAGGAAACCCACGCAGACACAGGGAGAACACACCACACTCCTCACAGACAGTCACCTGGAGGAAACCCACTCAGACACAAGGAGAACACACCACACTCCTCACAGACAGTCACCCGGAGGAAACCCATGCGGACACAGGGAGAAACACACCAACTCCTCACAGACAGTCACTCGGAGGAAACCCACAGACACAGGGAGAACACACCACACTCCTCACAGAAATTCACCCGGAGGAAACCCACGCAGACACAGGGAGAACACACCACACTCCTCACAGTCACCCAGAGGAAACCCACGCAGACACAGGGAGAACACACCACACTCCTCACAGACAGTCACTCAGAGGAAACCCACGCAGACACAGGGAGAACACACCACACTCCTCACAGACAGTCACTCAGAGGAAACCCACGCAGACACAGGGAGAACACACCACACTCCTCACAGACAGTCACCCGGAGGAAACCCACGCAGACACAGGGAGAACACACCACCCTCCACACAGACAGTCACCCAGAGGAAACCCACAGACACAGGGAGAACACACCACACTCCTCACAGACAGTCACCCAGAGGAAACCCACAGACACAGGGAGAACACACCACACTCCTCACAGACAGTCACCCGGAGGAAACCCACGCAGACACAGGGAGAACACACCACACTCCTCACAGTCACCCAGAGGAAACCCACGCAGACACAGGGAGAACACACCTTACTCCTCACAGACAGTCACCCGGAGGAAACCCACGCAGACACAGGGAGAACACACCACACTCCTCACAGTCACCCAGAGGAAACCCACACAGACACAGGGAGAACACACCACACTCCTCAGACAGTCACCCGGAGGAAACCCACGCAGACACAGGGAGAACACACCACACTCCTCACTGTCACCCAGAGGAAACCCACGCAGACACAGGGAGAACACACCTTACTCCTCACAGACAGTCACCCGGAGGAAACCCACGCAGACACAGGGAGAACACACCACACTCCTCACAGTCACCCAGAGGAAACCCACAAAGACACAGGGAGAACACACCACACTCCTCACAGACAGTCACTCAGAGGAAACCCACGCAGACACAGGGAGAACACACCACACTCCTCACAGACAGTCACACGGAGGAAACCCACGCAGACACAGGGAGAACACACCACCCTCCACACAGACAGTCACCCAGAGGAAACCCACAGACACAGGGAGAACACACCACACTCCTCACAGACTGTCAACTATTTAGCTATTAAACTGATATGTCAAATTTTATATATTTTTTTCCTTTGCGTTTAAGACTTTAACCTGGGTGAACAGGTTACTTTTCAGAACTTAAGATTTATGTTGATTAAGACCACTGTAATCTCCACGTTTATCCTAAAGTGTACTGCTCTTACCACCATTAGGTTAATGAGATAAGTGTTTATTTTGTGGTGCTTGAATACTGATGGCTCCCAATATCATTCAAAATGTACACATTTTCACTTTTAATTAAAACATTACAATTTATTTTAATTTCATCCTTTAACACATTTCTGACAAGGTTTTTTTTTGTTTGGTTATGAAAATCAAACCAAAACAACAAATGACCACGTTGGGGGGTGGGGGGGGCTAGGGGGAGACTGGTAAAGTCTCAAAAAACAAAAAACAAAAAAAACAAATTAATATTAATCCAACAGCACTAGTAATAAATAACTTTAAAACAATGCACTTTCCTCTTTAAGAAATTAAACCAGGTTCTGGCGCCACAGCCGAGGAAAAGAAAACACATTTCATTTTTATTTTTCAATTTAAATAATATTAAATTTCAGGAATTTCTCTTTCCATTGTGGCTTTATAGGTTATTTACCAAAATAAGCAAATACAAATCACTTTATAGCAAAGCACCTTATGTAACATTACTAAAAACATGTAATTGCATTTATACAGAGTATTTATAAAAAGAAATGCCAAAAGGGTCTTGGCATTTGTTTTTAAAAGCAGACACCGGAGTTACGAAGCATATTCTCATGCTATCTCTTAAACTTCCTCTTCCTCCCCAGTCTCTGGCTGGACTTGGCTGAGTACTGCTGCTGAAAGTCTATGAGGCAGTCCGAAGCTTCAGATATTGGAGTGAAGGATTTGATAGGAGATGAGCTGAAATATAAGCTTGATGTTGGACTGCTTGCGTTTCCTGCCGAAGAGTCTCGAAGGCCACTGGAGAATCATCCACAAGTTAAAAAAAGAGGCGTCAGTGTCAAAATCTAATTTGCTGGAAGAATATAGTTATACACAAACCGTTTAAAACCTACCCTTGGTTTTTGTTCTTAATGTCAGATGGTCCTGCTCCATCAGTGTCAACATCTGAGAGAGAAAGACCAAGTAGCTTTCATTCATTCATTCTATCTCCTCCATCCTATTCATGATCATTAAGTGAGTGGAGTCTACCCTGTGTCATCGGAATCCACCTACCAACGTGTTTTTGGGCTGTGGGAGAAAACCCATGCAGACACGGCGAGAACACACCACACTCCTCACAGACAGTCACCCGGAAGAAACCCACACAGACACAGGGAGAACACACCACACTCCTCACAGACATTCACCCGGAGGAAACCCATGCGGACACAGGGAGAACACACCACACTCCTCACAGACAGTCACCCGGAGGAAACCCATGCGGACACAGGGAGAACACACCACACTCCTCACAGTCAGTCACCCGGAGGAAACCCATGCAGTCACAGGGAGAACACACCACACTCCTCACAGACAGTCACCCGGAGGAAACCCACGCAGACACAGGGAGAACATACCACACTCCTCACAGACAGTCAGCCGAGGCAGGGCTCGAACCCACAACCCCGGGACCATGATACGAGATGAAGAAACGAAGCAGAAAACATACCTAGATGCACTTGTTCGGCCTGATGTAAGGCAGAGAGCAATCCATTTCCCTGAGGCATAAAAGATAGGGGAGAGGGGGGAAAAAAACACAAGCAGCAACATGTTTTACAACATGTTTTAAAAAAGTCTTACGTTTTCCCCTGACTAACAGGGTCTAGAATGAACAGTGGCATGTGTGAACCAAGGTTGGTAGCACCCATGAACATCTCAACGTGTTCCAGTACTTCATATAAGAAGACGTTCCATAAAATGTAAGACTCACCTGATGGCTTCTGGGTCCCGTCAGCTGTAGGCACTTCTCGACGTGATGGCTGAAATCCTTAGATGTGAAATACCTCTGACACTTGTAGCATTTCTCTCGCTGCTCTGATGTGCTACACAAGCATTAACATAAATATGCGCTTACTATCATTTATCAAGGCATTCCAGATTCCAATTTCCTCTCATAATGAATAACGATACCTACTTACTTCTCCGATCTTTGCAGGTTATCCTCTACTGGTATTCTTCTGGTCCTCTTGCGCAGTGCAACCACTAAATGCAAAGACCCGTGAGCAAAAGCAGAGACTGCCACCACAAACACACTGCTGTTTACTGTGACTGAGCTTTTAATAATGAAATTCGATGTCGCTGCCGAATTCTAACCTTGTGAAAGATCACTCTGTTGCTCTTGGTCTTCTGTGGTTCCATCACAGTAGGCAGCATGCACTTCAATCTTGCTGACGGGAAAGTGGCAGGAGCACAAGGGGCATTCCACTGTCTGGATCTGGGGAGGAACCGACTCCTTCAGCTGCTGTTGCCACTCCTCGGCCTGCTCCTGCTCCTGCTCCATTCTCTCTTCGTCTTCGGCAACTACTTCTTTATCCACCTCCATCACCTCACTCTCTCCCCGTGACGGGGGCTGGTTTAGAGATTAGGAATGGCGTTTAAACACCAGGATACTTGTACTATATCTTACATATCATATATAACACTCTGAAATCAGTCACATCACTGAGCCGTAGTGTTTGAGCTTTTATAAAAGTTGACATCGTTATTCTACGCTCATTGTGAAGAGTATTGACAGATGTACCTGTGCAGGACTGGTCACCATCAGCTCTGGTGTGTTATCATCACTCGCCTGAGATTCTGTGTTAAAAAAAAACACAGAAGATCTCACCTCGCTCGCATATGCGGAGAAAGCAGCAAAGAACTATATGACGCTTTAAAAGTACTCAAGGGACTCTGATCAACCAAGGACTAGACTAATATTGAAAGGGCTTACACAGGTCAGTTTAAAGGCTAAGCACCACTTAATGGACCTCCATGAATATTTCACATTATTGTAGTTACTGACAGATATAAGTATGAATTAAAATGAAAATAGCAGCTTAATTTGCTTTAAAACTGACAATTTTATTAAACTGACGGAAAAACCCGAGCTCTCTACGGAAATTCTTGAACGCAACCGTGACGTCACTGGTGGACAACAGCTGAACAACGCCGCGGTAAAACACCGTTATGACTGACTGTTATGACAGTATCTAGCTAAATAACCAACATTATTCATGACAATAGCCTAGCAATAAGCTAAACTCAAATTTAGAGGTACCGTTATTCTTGTAAATGTGATCGAAGTCGAACTCGAATTCATCCGACACTATAAACCTCCGTAATGCAGCTACGTAGCCGAGTATAATCTGAGCACCGAGTTTAGCGAGTCAAGCTAACGTTAACTAACACCAACTAAAACAGGCGAAGTGAGTGTCCTTACCCTGTTTACCTCCATGTTACAGAGGCTCTTGAACACCTTTCGTTGGTGTCCTTACATGCCCATATTGTTGGAAAAGCGCCAGTGAAATGAGCTACAGATAACGGAGTGAGCGGATGGTCCTTTCCAAAGTGCCCGTTTAAAGTTGACAAATTTAGTCCATTTTCTGGATATTTTGGGATCTTTGGGCCATTTGTTCACAGATGTCCCACTGTACATTGAATGATTGCAGCCAAAAACAACACACCTTTTCATCATTTTACATTAAATTAAGTGCAGCTTCTAGAGTTGTTGTCCACCATCTACGTCACAGGCAAGACGCCTATTAGAGTTTCCCAACACTGTTGGGGGGGGGACCAACGGTCTTTTAAACCTTATTCCTTCAATTAGTAAGAAATAACATGTTTTCTGACTATCAATAAACACAAGTTAGGAACTCAAATTCCACTGTATTTATTTGTTTGACACTTTCATAGAGCTGCTGCTTAGCTTTTAAGAGGCACTCCCCAGAGTCAGACCCCACCATACCTTGAGACACAGTGCCTCCCACATCGTAATTCTCATTTTGACCTTCTTTGCACTCGTTGAGCTGTTGATTCTGGTCTTCGGAAATGTTCTGAGGTCTAGTTTTCCTACAGCTGTAGAAGAAAGTTGGAACTTTGTTATGATCTGGCAGCACATCAAATCTTAAAATAAGTACTAACCAAAAAGTGTACTGTATCACCGTGTTTACTTTTACCTGGAAGGTCCGACAGCATCCAAAGACCCATGTTGCATTAAGCAACGGGGATTACGCAAAGGGGATTTTTGCTGTAGGAAAGAAGACAGACAAAACCCATGTTTTTGCCACAAATAATAACTTAAACAGTGTGGAGGAAAAAGAAAGAAAAAAAAGCAAGATGAGAGAGCAACAAATAATCATGGCACTTTGAGTGAAGAAATCAAAGATCTGTTTAAAATAACGTCTATTAATCTTAAGGAAAAACAGAAGAGAGATATGTTTGCCAAATATATACGCATCATTACCCCGCCATAAAATGAACGCGAAGTGTTACCGCAGTGAATAATACACACCACAAGCTCCTCCTGCGTCTCAGGAGAGGACACCACAACGTATGTTTCATTCTGTCCATTCTCTGCTCCTTCTTCCGAACCTGCCGGGGATGCTGCTCTCTCCTCTCCCACTGCTTCTTTCTTTTTCTCTTCTGCCTTCTTTTCCAGCTCTTCATCCTCATCCTCCTTCTCGTCCCTCAGCTGAAGGGCTCTGTGGCGCTTCATTCTCCTTCCAAACGGCCTCTCAGCTGGACACGGTAACAGCTGCAACATAACACCACCAAAATGGCTTTGAGAACTTAAAAATTACATGGGCAATCATTAAACTATTTCAAAACCATTGCAGTGCTCATTTGTTTGTGAAATAGATTATAAAACAGGCACCTGGCGACATTCCCGAAGGGATAAACATCTCTCGCTAGGGCCACACGAGAACTGACTGATCACATAAGGATATAATTTGGAAGATTTTTTGGAATTTAAATGAAAGATTTCCAACACCTAATAAAAGTATTAACAAATACACACGACTTACCGGCAGACTCCACTCTGCTTTGTGCAGGAGGTGGTGCTGGGCTTCTTTCAGACTCTTTTCATATACCTCCAACTGACTGAGGATGACTCTGGTGTAATCATCTGGACTTTGCCCCCTGGGACAAAAGGGAACTCCCCAGTAGTATGACACAAGTCCCTCGGTTTTGCTCTCTCTAAAATCAGAGGTAGGCTTCTCCTGGATGCTGCATTCGGGCTGCTGATCAGATTTGGCCGGGCAAGTGGGTTTAGTGGTGCTTTCCCTCGGAAGGCACGCATGCTGGGAACCGGAGTCTTTTGTGGAGCAGCCGAGTGCGTTGGAGCAGCCTTTTGTAGTGATAGCATTAGCTGGGGAACAGCAGGGCTGGGTTGGAGAGAGCCTCGAACGGCCTGAATGTAGAACAATCTCCTTTCTGAAGACGGGGCTTGGTTGAACACCCTGGAATACGTAGTATATATTTAGTACACATGTAGATGTGCCTAAGTACCAATTCATAAAACTGAAGTTAAAGAGGAACGTTAAGCGAGGAAATGGAACTGGAGACGGTAAAACAGACACAAACAATACCCTCTCTTCTTCTTCATCATCATCATCAACATCATCTTCAGACAAATGCAGGAACATGTGACTGGTAAACGCCTCCAAAGGTTCACTGTCTACAGACAAAGACAAAGACATAAAAGACATAAGAATGCTGTTGCTACTTGTTCAAGTCCTTGACACTCATTTTTGACCCAGAAATGAAAGGCTAAATAAAACAAAGCATTGAAAACAAGACACAGGTTTGGAGGTTGTTGTAAAAGGCAAAATAATTAGTAATATACCATCAAAAACATTTTTTTTATGTATGGAACCATCGCACAGGGAGCCCAATGACTTGGCAGGCCCTGTCGGCAGGAACCAGGGTCACTCTGTGTGGCATCACGGACTGCAGAACACTACTCTGTTTTGCAGCCACAACGGAAACACCACACATACACACTAATAATCATACAGCTTAAGAAGGCAAACAAGAAGAGTCCTACCAAGTGAAGCGTTTAAGTGGCTTCCCTTACTGGAGTCATCTTTCAAATGTTTTGTCTGCACAGCTTCCTGTCAAATGAGCAAACGCAGTACTAATTACAGTTAATTAGCAGTTATAAATAAACAGGATTACTCTGTGTGGCTACTTCTTTGCAAACCTGTTTTTGAACATCATCTCCATCATCACCCGGCACTGAATTGTGCAGCAGCTGAGGTTTTCCGTGGAGCGAAAGGCGTTGTCGAGGGTTCCTGCTTTTTCGAAGTTGTTTATGGCTTGAAGATTCTTTAAGATTTTCGGTGTCATCTTCTTCTTTAGGAGTGCACCTCTCGTCTGTAAAATTATCCTTAGAGGCACAACAGCTAATCGCATCCTTAGAAAATGCAGTACTTCCTTTAGGGTCTGTCTTTGCAAATACAGGACTTTGAGCGGACGAGCTCTGCTCTTGTGTGAGCTGTGACCTACTAGGACACGTTAAGCTGAGGGAACTGTCCTGCGTACACAGGAGGTTCCTTGAGGCTCTGCTGGTGCTCTTTGTGTCCAGTCTTATACTGCACTTTTTGAGAAAAGCAGGTGAACGCTGGCCCTGAGAACTGCTCTGAGAAGGCTCATCCTCTGGACTGCCAGCATTAACATCCTGGTTCTTCCACTGAATGAAGTGGCATTCCTGTAAAAAAATAGACAATGTTAGATCAATAAAAAGCTGCGTTGCCGCAAAAACAAAAGTTAAGTTTGATTAAATTGTGAATAAACTAGCGCTCAGACTAAAGGACTTCTCCTTCCATACCTACATCCTGTCATCATCACCTACATGGGCCCTCTCCCCCCATATTGACATTCATTGTTTGGGGCGTGCCTCTGATGTCGGTGTGTGGTCAACTCAGGTTGTAGCCAGAAAAAATTAATGAAAATATTAATTGCTGTTATTTAGTTCTACGGCGTATTTGTGGCTCATATCAAGCTGATATCACATGTAAGACAAACGCACATATCACCTATTTACCAGCTCATCATTCACATTTTCAGTTCCACTGTAAGTGGTTGAAGGGCGGCACGGTGGTGCAGCAGGTAGTGTCGCAGTCACATAGCTCCAGGGACCTGGAAGTTGTGGGTTCGATTCCCGCTCCGGGTGACTGTCTGTGAGGAGTGTGGTGTGTTCTCTCTGTGTCCGCGTGGGTTTCCTCCGGGTTCCTCCCAGTCCAAAAACACACGTTGGTAGGTGGATTGGCGACTCAAAAGTGTCCTTAGGTGTGAGTGTGTGAGTGAATGTGTGTGTCTGTGTTGCCCTGTGAAGGACTGGCGCCCCCTCCAGGGTGTATTCCCGCCTTGCGCCCAATGATTACAGGTAGGCTCTGGACCCACCGCGACCCTGAACTGGATAAGCGCTTACAGATAATGATGATGATGATGTAAGTGGTTGAACTCATTGCCTTTGCTGATTAACGCTGCATTGCAAACCACACCCACTGTCGACTTACCATACAGACTACTGAGTGACTTTCTAATAATGAATCTAAATTTTTATAGCCTATATATCGTGCTAGTGTGCAGATTGGGATAAAGCAGTGGGAACCGCAGTTGTTTAAATTTTGGTTTTTAATTTACATTTATTACCACAAAAACTAAGAAATTCAAAGTGCGTGAGACTGGAGGGTTGTATTATATTTTGTTTTCCCTCAGGAGTACAACTCTGAAACTACCGGCTAACTAGTGAAAATGTTTATATCAAATGATGTTCACTGATGATGCACTGTTTTCACTTAAGGAAGCATGGTATGTTTATGGTACTATGTTTACAGTTAAATTAACGTTTTTTTTTTTACGTTTGTATAACGTTATATATAAATATATATATAATATAAATAAATTATATAAATTTTGGCCCGAAAAAGTCAAAAGTCAATGTCCCTAACTTGAAAAAGGACTGTAAAATAAATGTGATTTTTCTGCAAATTTGTTTAAAAAAAAACTTACAAATTTTTGGTTAAAAATTACAACACAGCTTTTCACAACCCCAGCTGTGAATTTCATAGAGAAAAAAAAAACACTCTCAATCTTATCAATACAAACATCATATATTACTCTGACACAAGGGCTATGGAAATTCAGTGCCCGTCTCCATAAGGTAATAAGTATGCAAATAGAGGCATGTTTCAGTCCTATGCAAAGTGACTCACTTGAGAAGCTGTAGTAGGCACTGAAGGCAGGCCTGGGCTTGGTGGCGAGGGCTGTGACAAGGTCCTCTGTGAGAGATCAGGCATTGGTGACAGTGCGCTAATATACTGCATGCTGTCCTTGCCACTCTCAGCTGCAGCAGCATCCTCGTTGTCAACGGTCCTGGACTTCTCACACTTAGTAGGGTAGGAGAGCTTGCGTCTCCAGTGTGTTTTCACAGTGGTGGGGTCTTGACGTTGATGGGTTTCTGCTGCAGAGCTCGTTGACTCAGGTTTCACTTCCAAAGCTTGGCTTTGACTGACCTGAATGGAAACAGCTTTTAATGACAGATGACTGAAATTTAAAAAAAAAGCAAGATCACCTAGAATAAAAGGGGGAAAAAAAAGCTTTGTAGAGAACGTAAAACCAGAAAGGGTTTACGTTACACAGATGCTTAATCTTACATGAAGACTTTGTGCGATAGCTTTTCTCATATTATCATCTTCCAGCTGTTGTCTTTGGGCAGCATTATTTGCCTCTTGTTTACTCAGCCTCATAGCCAGATCCAGCATCTCTTCCTCTGTCATGTCTGTCGGCACAAATATGTAATGAAATAAAACATACTTCACTCCCTTCAGTTATGAGTGGGCAACATAGTCATTTTTAGTGTATAGTGGGTATGCACCGATTTCACTTTCCTGCCAGTACACTACCCGCTGTCGGACTGAACGGCAAAAAATGGCTGCAGTAAATTGATGCTTTTTAAGGGTTCTTCAGTAAAAACAATGAATCTCTGTAGAACCGTGAATATTCAAAAAAACCTTTCTTTCTGCATTGCGAAATGGCTCCTCAGACTGATAAGAAATGTATAGGTACATGGCCTTACATAGCACATTTGGAAAAACATTTTTGGTACTGTGAAGATCTTGTAACACCGGAACCACCATTTTTGCTGCCATTTAGAACCATTTAAAAAAAAAAAAAAAAAAAAAGATTTCACTTAGAACAATTTACAATACAGGGGGTCCTCGACTTACGACGTGGATCCGTTCCTACGTTGCGTCGTAGACCGATTTTCGGTGTAAGTCGTAACATACGTACATAAATAACATACTGTAAGCACTTATCCTATCCTAACACCTATCCTCCTCAGTCCTGAGACGCGTAACCGTGTATTCTTCCGCCGCGCCGCACACACCAAACACGAAGTTCACGTTACGACGTTTACGACACAAAACCACTTCAGTCGAAACAAGGCTTTATACAGTAAATGGGAGATGTGTCGTAACCACGAAACATCGTAACTCGGGACTGACGTAACCCGAGGACCTCCTGTATATTGTTATCAATCTGAAAAACTCTTGGAGAACCATCGTTTCTTGTTTTGTTTTATGAGAAACAGTGAAACAAGTCTAAAAGGCAGTTACACTCGACAGTGATCTACCACACTACCTTTCAATAAGGACAGATATATGTGCAGGTAAAACACAGAAGGAAAGAATGAGACCCAATTAAAAAACAATCAATCAACCAAACAGACCTTCTCCATTTTTTAGGTGTTTATGCTGCATTAATTATAAATGCTGATGCTGCCACTGAATTTTTCCGCCACTCTGGGCATAACCACAGTGACTCCAACAGGCCGTGATATCATGTGCATTCCCTCTATTATGAGATGTTATTTTTCCTCATAGTTCTCTGGACACTACCAACATTTCAAGACATATAAGGACACAGAGTGTGCATGTTCCATTAAACAGAGAACACAATTGATCCTGACTGGTCCCAAGTTTAGTAAAGCATGGCAAACACTTTATATTACACTTATTATACTCAAATTGTGTAATTTTTTAATTTAATTTTGCCACTACTGGTGCAATCTGTCTGTTAAGGAATGTGAAATTTTATTGTACATACATTTGAGGCCAAAATCTAAACCTAGTTGTGTATATTCTTTTGACTTAAATGGTATTGTCCTCAACATTTTTTGGTATTTATGCACTGTTTTGTAAACTGTTTATTCACATAATTTAAATTTAAATATGGCTTCCATGTTAAATTCTTTCTCTTTCTTGGCACATATCAGTAGTGCTACCTTTACTGATTTTTAAAAGATCTGTGTTATATGCCATTTTAAGTTCTATGAAGCTGATTCTAACCAATACTTAAGACGCGTACCTTGCATCTGAGACCTGTTTTCCCTCCCTCGCCACCGAGATTCCCTCTGTGACATGTTACTGACAGAACTCTCTTCCTGGAGGAGAAAGACAACCACATTGTTAAAACAAAACAATATTTTAATGATAAACAAGAAGTAATTCCATGTATAAACGTCCAAACTATACACACACACGTCTTGACCCCAAACAAATGTACAAGCGCCCAGGGATTAGAACTTATACCTCCTCATTTTCTGAGTCAGAAATGACCAATGTATCTTCATCCTTATTGTCATCATTCTCCTCTTCTGTGCGGCAAACCTTCCTCTGTCCTTCGTTTTGAGGTATGGTTCGTTTCTTCCGTGGCATACTGTGGACACAGAGATTGTTGTAATATTAACTAACATTAGCCTGCACAGAGGAATATCCCTATGTATTGCAGTACCCAAGTCATGAATTACTCAATCTAGAGCTTATTATATATTTCTAAACCAACATCATTTATATATATTCATATGTGGGAATCTGAAATCTAGCGATATCTGCACGTATACACTGCACTTTTATGACTGCACTATATATGGAATGAGTAGTTATTTGAATTTCAGTGTTTTTAAAAATCAACTAGGAGAGAATTTTCGAAAACCTCCACTTGTAGTGAGCTAAAATGCTGCGGCAGACCAAATCGCACAAAAATCTTCTTTTATAAAAATATATCCTGATCCATGTGAACAAGGCCTTAGACATTATTTCCAAGAAAAAATGATACCCCTCCCCTAATTGTGTAAATGTGCTTGTATATTACAACACTGTTTTCATTCACAGCCTTGCCCGTCAAGTATATCCCCTCACGCTGACTGGATTCAGGTTCTTAAGATTTATGATGTAAGAAACTCTGCAAACCTGCATTCTTCAGGACAAGTTTCAGAATGAAAATGCTTAGCCATGGTATTGCTGTGATACATAACATACATCATATATCATTACAACAAGACCACAAAGACATTTTAATAGGATTACACACTTGTTAACTTGTTAAGTTACCTGACTTCACCCTACAGAGGAACATAGAAAGCTATGATATGCCTAAAACTATATTACAGTATAAGGCTTAATAAATATATATATTTGAAGTTACCAGACAGTATAAAGCGGAGAGCTTGGTGTGTGTGGTTTGTTTTCAGGTGTCAACTGAAAGTTTCCTCGCACCTAAAACCAATTTTTAGAGTCACGTGACCTGTGAGGGCCTCGAGACCGAGTTTAAGAACAAACCCGCGAAAACGAAATCTCCTCAGAAAAACGGTTATTATAATTAACTCCGGGCAAATTCTACGACCGAAGAGGATCAGTGACAGACTGAGGCGACGACAGCATTTTCTCTCAGCACTTACAGCCAAGATTAAACCCTGACATCTTCACCCTGTAACACACACACACCCAAAAAACTGTTTAACTTTAATATTAAAGTGTTGGCTGGTCCCTCGCGAAAAGGAGGTAAGTTAAGAGGCCCAGTCAACCAAGCTGGTAAACGAAAAAACCTGAGAATAACACAAAGATAAGGTCTGAAACAACGACCAGCTAATGGCTAAGTTAGCTTGTCAACTTATTAGCGACTCACAGCGGAAAACCGGAGGTAAAACCCAGTATTTACCCGTTTTGTGTTGTTTCCTCTGCGCGACGCTATGTGCTACATGGTGTGAAGTATATCTCATCGCAGAGCTTTAACTCTGCGGAGTGTGGCTTCTGAAAAACAAAGGGCCGAGTACATATTGTTTGGTCAGTGTGTTGGCCACGGGAACACATGAAAGGAAGACACGCTCTGAGGTTTGGTTGAGGGGGGGGATATTTCGTGTTTCTGCACCTCCTCTACTGCACCGCCTCCTGGAAAAACATGGCGAACGAAGGAGCGAATGGAGATCTCCCGTTTTTACCTTCAGGAGCTGCGGAAGGTAAGGCACACTCCACCAAACCCTACTTCTCCCCACACAGCAGTGAAACGCAGATTTAGCAATTTAGCTGAGCAAAAAACAGGGTGAAACCTGCAGGTGTAGATTAGCAAACAAAAGAAAGCCCAGCTAACATCCATGCACGCATGCTAACAGCAGTGCTTCTTTAGTTGCTAGCCAGTTAGCTTCTCAGCGACCTAGCTCTGTTTTAGAAAGACTATCCCAAGGTCGTGTTAAGACTAAGAATAGGTCACCCAAAGAGAACAAGCTGGTTATTCAGTACTCACTTAGCATTATAGTCAAGCTTGATCAGTGCGTGCTGCGTTAAACAGCAAAGTCCGAATCCTGTAGTATCTATATACGTTTCATGACTGCCTGTTTCTCATTCAATCTCATTAGCGACGTGGCTAACTCATTTTTTTTTTCAACTTTTCTGTTGCAGTGAACCGCATGATTCAAGAAAACAGTGACTTGTTTTCTGACTCGCAGTGTAAAGTGTGCAGTGCTGTCCTTATTTCTGAATCTCAAAAACTTGCTCATTACCAGGTAAGGTACAGGACTGGTTATTGATGATGGTAGCTAACAAGGTTTTAGACCCATGGCATTGGAATGGCTGATACAAACAAGTATTTGCCCGTCATGTTGCTCTGTGGCTTCTCACCCTGCAGAGCAAGAAGCATGCAAGTAAAGTGCGGCGGTACATGACCATTCACAAAGATGATGAGCCCTTTGCCAAAAGGTTTAAGTCTTCAACATATGAAACAGTAAGTCTGCCGCTCAACAGAGATTTAACCAGTGCAGCAAAGAGGAAAATGTCATTTACATATCAGTTAATTTTCAGCATTTGTATTCTTTAAAGCAGACTGAGGATGTTACTCAAGGGGACAAATTCAAAGCTTGCCATGTCTGCAACATGACCTTTTCCTCTGCAGTGGTGGCAGAATCTCACTATCAAGGCAAGGTGCACGCCAAAAATCTTAGGTTAAAAACCTTTGGTCCACAGACTCCAGGTATGAACGTAATTTCTAGACCTGTGTACTTTGAAATCGAATTTAAATAAAATGGTTAAGGCCTGTGTTTCTTACTTTGTATTGGTCTGTCAGCCGTACCTCAGCCTAAGGCTAAGGTGAACAAGGGAGATGTGCAGACTACAGGGGAACATGGCCCTGGTGGGGATGACCCCAACCGTTTCTGCTCCATCTGCCAGGCTTCTTTCAACAACCCGCTCATGGCTCAACAACACTACGCTGGCAAAAAGCATAAAAAACAGCTGACAAAGCAGAAACTGATGGAGACCTATGGTCCCTCCACTACACCAGGTAAATCCAGCATGAATACAGAGGTGAAAAAAATGTTGTGTAATGTTTTCGTTTGCCTGACTCCAGAAATTTTCACTTACGTTTTCACCATCAGCCTCTACAGTGAAGGGCTATCCATGCACTGTGTGCAATATTGAGCTCAATTCTGTGGAACAGTACCAAGCCCATATCAGCGGCTCCAAACACAAAAACCAGTACGTATCCTGTCAGCGCTAAGCCACACTGAGGCGTTGTTATCGTTATATTTTTGTGTATGTTTCTTGGAACTTTGCATCACAACTTGGCCTCTCATGTCAACATTCGTTCCATTTACTCTATTAGGCTTAAAAAAGGAAGCAACTCATTTGTTAGCCCTTCAGAGACCCACCAGCCAGCATACCAGTATGGCTCTAACCAGGAAGAGCCAGCCCAGGAGGACTGGGGCAGCTTCAACCAGGACTATGAATGAGGAGTTGCATTGAGCCATCACTGCCCTTGCCGTGTTTGTGACAAGCTGCTGCTACTGTTGAGGCACAGGCAACATCTTTGTACTGTGTATCTCCTAATGCCAGCTTTTGCTCATCAAAGCTCTTTGTATTTGGTGTGTTTATCTCAGTTGTAGATGAATGAGGACATCTATCTTCCATACTGTATTCATTCTCTCTGAAAGTGAAGTATAGCAGAAGCAGATTTTAAAAAATGAAAGACTGCAGCCTCCCCTCACTAGGGCATTTAAGGAGATCTTGCATTTCAGTTTACGACTATTTAAGTAACTTATGAGTCTCTTTTTGTCAGAAATGTTACGTAAGTAGTTACAAAAACGATAGTTTCTGGACATTTCTTATGTATTGTGTTATTAATATAATTTTATTGTAAAATATTTTTTTTCATTTGTTAAATTTTGTTTTCAAGTATTGACTTTTATAAACTGTCACTCTATTGGTGATATTTTATCATAAGAAATATTTAAATGCAAGGGTGCAATTGTTTGTCAAAAATGAGAGAGGTGTCTGTTGGTATAAGCTTATCTTAAAGCTTAAATACTGTTATTTTTTATGTCCATGTTCAAGCTGTCATTTACTATGAAGTTGTTATAGGTTCCTTATATGACCGATGGAGGGCAGTAGATACTTTTTTTTAATATGTTGCTTTCCTTTAACCTATTTCACCTGGCTAAAAATCCAGGATGTTTTGGCAAGCTGTTAAACCATAGTCTGGAAGTGCAGTTTGCTCTGATTGTATGTCCTTTTTTTCCCCTTCTTGTTTTGTGTCATTTTGAACTAAAACTCTTTTAAGCAGCATGTTATTTTGGTGCCCTTGTCCTCACTCTTTGCAAATAAGCAAACTGTAAACCCAGCATTAAATTCTGTCATGTTTCAGTTGCATAATTAGAAATAATTTTAAATTAGTCAGGATGAAGACTACTGTGCCCGCTTAAAACATTCTCAGATTTTACGATAAAGAAGTGTGAAGCTTCCTCCTCACCCAATTTTAAAATGAGCAGAATTTATATGAATGTTGTATTAGGAATATGGTCAAATCAATGCATTGTTTTGTTTATATTAATGTCTAAATTACTGAAAAACAATAATGTCAAATATTAGATGTATTTAACAGTATCTGTAAAATTTGTCAAGTTGCTCAGAAATATGCAGATGATGATTGAATGGACATACAAGAAGCAAATTTTGTTTAGTTATTATATTTAAAACAGTTATATATGCCACATTGTATTCCACAATCCCCTTTAATTACAGCAGTCAAAAGGTTTGAACTAACATGGTTTAGTCTTTTATATGACCTGAGAGACACATTTCTTAATTTGAAGTGGCATGAATTTTTGTCTAAATTGGACATATTAGCATGAAATCCAAATTTGTTCAATCAGATGTTACGGTATTTAATGTGGCCATTGGAAATTGATATGAACACAGAATATTTTAATAAAGAGTTACTTATTATTGTAGAAGTGTGTCCATACAGGTGAATACCTCTCAGCTAATCAATGTTTAAAGGGGAGTTTTCGTTATTAAATCAGAAAGCAACATATAATGCTACAGCAACATAGAAAACCTGCAAAAAGCTTGAATAATACAGTTGGGCCTACTTGAGTTTCATGATGAATCAGTCACTGGCAAAATGTAAAGGAAACTGGAGAAAGTAAGAATAAGGGAAATGAGTGCTGTTACTGAGTATGTGAGTGCCTTTGGGGGTTTGTCAAAACTTTCTTGACTGATACTTTTAGTGAGGTAAGTTGTTTGGCTTGGGAAGTGCTCAAATATTGTGTTGCCATAAAATGTAGCAATTTTTTTTTTATCCCCTCAGATCACAAGTAAATGTATAGAATATTTGTGAAATGTAAAGGTAAGGGTGTCAAAATCTATAATTTATTTTTAGTTAAATGATTTTAATTACGTTTGAACTATAACTGGATTCTCAAATTGCATATAGTTTAATACATATATAACAGACATATTATTTGTAGAAGGACCTAAAAAAATTATCAGGACTATGTATAATTAGGAAATGTGATATGACACTGCAAAATATTAAATGCAACATGCTGTTCATATCATCAGTGATAATAGCATACTATTTTAGAATTGTGTACAGCAAGTTAAATACTTATTGAGTATAAACTGTTGTTTAATGCTTGAGGTTGGGTTGTTCTGTCCTCAAATGTAAAAAGTTAGTGTAAATGCAAAAAAAAAGTGGTGTGACCTACTAACCTGGTAGAATATGAGCTTTGTGTCGTAAATGGTCTGACTACTTTGTAAGCTACAAGCTACAGTTTTCGGAAAACCTTTTATTTATTTTGTTGCTATTATTTTTACATTTTTAATGCAATAAAAAAACATGAATCTCTGATTTGTCCATTCTCATTAAAATTTATTTATAGGAATATTATGTACGTTTTGGCATTTTTGTTTCTGTCCTCCCGCCTACAGCTAAAGAGGGTAATTTATTTTAACATTACTGTTGTGAACTTACATTTACGTTTCGGCATAGCTGCTCGAGATGAGGGTGGGTACATGAGCTTTGCCTGACGTAAACAAGGACTACTGACGTGCAGAATGACCAATTAAATGTTTACAGAGAAGGTTATCGACCAATAACGGTAGCTCTACAGTCAGACCGTCCAATCCGAAGATTTTAGGCTACTTCACCACGCCCCCTTCTCGCTCAAGTGAACCAATCAGAGTAGGGGAGGGCGGGACTAGTTTGTGAACGAAACTTCTCGAAGTTCTATGTAAGCTCTAGAAAAAAAAATCCCGGACGTTTGTGAAATTCCGGCCGGACATTTTTTTAAGTCTAAAAAAGAGGACATGTCCGGGTAAAAGAGGACATCTGGTCACCCTAACAATAGACAAACATTGTACGACCCATTTCCCTATTTTGAACGATATAAATATCATTAATTTAAGGAAAACAAACCATTTTCTACACCACAATGAAACTAAATACAAAAAGGAGAATACGAAAAATGAATATGAACAAGTTTTTATTTTTCATTCCTGCTTGTGGCTGATTATGGATTGGGCTGCAGATTTAAGTCAGAACCGGAAGTGTTTAAATGGAGAAATGGAGGAACTTATTCTGCAGCTAGATTGAAGATGAAAATACTTGACCCATTTCACGATTTAATTAGAAATTTGGTCAAGGACGGGGCGAGATATGCTGAGATTTCTGTGCACATTGAGGACATGGGTGTCCAGAGAGAGTGTGTTCTAAGGCAAATATATGATATTTTGCGAAAACGCAGCAGAACGGTGACGTTTATATGAAACCAAATATAAATGTATAGTGAACTACAATATATCAGATTCTAATATTCCCTGGATTTGTGTTGCGGTTGAAGAAAAAAACAACTAATAAAATCTACATTCACTGGTACTGTTGATAATATACAAAATAAGGACATGGTCGTTTTCCGTTTTTCTATTTCAGGATTAGAAATGGAAAACCAACGAAACCCTGCTTTAATCTGTATACTCATTTCCCAAATGTTTAAAAAGTGCAATTGAAAGTAAAGTAAAGGTTATGCCGTGGTAAAAATGCCTCTGTTCCAACCTTTTTGGTATGTGTTGCAGATTATAATAAATTTATTTTACATATCTCCTACATGTCTCAGCTGCTTTTTTAATGAATTTTGCTAATTAGTCTTTCCTTGTTTACATAAAAGTAGATTCCATTATTAAAATGTACCAAAGAAAGCATATTTCTCTGTCTGCAATTTCTGAAAAATTCAGCGTTAATAGTTTACGTATATCATTACGAATGAGAGTTTCCCATTCTACCCTCTAGATGGAGCCCTTGGTATATTCAATATACGGCCCAAATGAGAACTGAAACTGGAAGGGATTGCACATTAGAAGGAAATCCAACACGGAGTGTGACTAAAGGTGCTGCTTGTTCACAGTCAGCTGAGTCCACAATTTTGTGCAAGTATAAACAAAATGAGAAATGTTATGAAATAAAATTACTAAAGTAAATGTCAGTGTGAAAACAGTATGCCTTGTAAAATGAAAATGCATTCAAAACATGAAAAAAATTGGGTGAAAACGTGTGACCATGTGAACTATAAGAAATCTACTGAATGAAATGGGATTTGCAGAAACAAATGAAAATCACCGCTAACACATAAGTGAAAAGAGCAAGGTTAGAATGGTCAAAAGAGAAGCAGTGATAAATATGGATGATTTGTTGAGTGAAATTCAGTGAGCCCTGTTCTGAATGACTATCTGTGAGATGTTTGGTGTATTTTCCCTGTGTCCACGTGGGGTTTCCTCCCATGGTCCGAAATCACACGTTGCTAGATGCTACTCAAAACTCTCCATAGACTGAGAGATTGACTGTGTTACCCTGCGATGGACTGGCGCCCCCTCGAGGCTGTGTTCCAATGCGGCCAATGATCCAGGGTGACTCTGAACTGGATAAGGGTTACAGACAAAGAATAAATGAATATTTTTGAATAAGTTTAGGAAGGGGCAGTAGACACATGGAAATAATAAATGTTTATATTTTGTGGGCAGCTTTGGCCTAATGGTTTGAGACTGGGCTTAGTACCGGAAGGTTGTCGGTTCAATCCCCAGGATCGGCAGGAACAGCTATGGGAGAAGTGCAAGTGTTCCCTGGGGATGGCTGCCTGCCGCTCTGGGTGTGTGTTCACAGCCACTAGTGCACTAGTGTGTGTGTGTTCATTGCCACAGATGGGTTAAATGCAGAAAATTCATTTAATTGTAAGTTGTACAATGACAAATTGCACATTATAGTTATTATCAGTACATGGCATTTGACTTTGGAATGTAAATACAAAATTAACTGATAAATTCTTCTGTAATGTAGCAACTATGCAGTTTTGACCTGGTTTCATTGTTTCTATCTAGACCCCATTGGTACATCATTCCTTAAACATACTGTAGGTGAATGCCTGGTTTTGCCATAGGTGTGACTTCCATTCATAAATATACGAGGGGAGAAGAAGGAGGGTTCACTGTTTTCATTGATAAGATCTATTTACTTTGAAAGGGGAGGTGTCTGGGGCTCCTCCATTCACAGTGTGTGAGGCACTCTGCCCCCTCTACTGAGGCGCCACAGCATATAAACAGATCAGCTCCATGTACAGCCAGCACACAGACACATAGACTCCCACTGTGTGCCTTGAACAAGCCAAACACACTGTCATTAGATTTTTCCATAATGCATGTTCACTAAGATATTAGCCTAGCAGTGTAGCTCTCCAAAGTGATCGGACACATATACTACACATCTGACTAAAGAGGTCATGAAATATTCCAAATGTATGCATTTAATATTCCATGGAAATCAATGTTTCCAGTAACATCTTGGAAATATGACTCAGTAAACAAATGATACCAATCAGAGCTTGGAGGCTGAGCGCTAAATTTTCCAGAATGAAAAAAGTCTTGAGTTGCTGCCTGGACATATTTTGTAATCCGAGTGTCAGTGCAATTAATAATTCTGGATTTATCAGCTGTCTGAACATTAGTTATTGTTCTCTTGTGGAATTGAGAGAATGGTATTTTGCCCTCAACTCTAAATGACCACATGGTTAATAGGTTACTATACGTTCTGTTTTTTTGGGCATGTTTGGCTTATACAAATACAACTGTTTAGTCTCATTGTGGGTGTCCTGTCTGTGGTAAATTAACTTTTGGTAAAAGGTGGTAATAACTTTTTTATTCTAACACCATTCTGAATATCGTAACTGATTTTGTTTTTACATATAAATATCTTATGTAATTAATTAATGCCCATCATGTCTAGGGTGACCAGACGTCCTCTTTTACCCGGACATGTCCTCTTTTTTAGACTTAAAAAAATGTCCGGGCGGAATTTCACAAACGTCCGGGATTTTGTTTTTCTAGAGCTTACATAGAACTTCGAGAAGTTTCGTTCACAAACTAGTCCCGCCCTCCCCTACTCCGATTGGTTCGCTTGAGTGAGAAGGGGGCGTGGTGCAGTAGCCTAAAATCTTCTGATTGGACGGTCTGACTGTAGAGCTACCGTTATTGGTCGATAACCTTCTCTGTAAACAGTTAATTGGTCAGTCTGCACGTCAGTAGTCCTTGTTTACGTCAGGCAAAGCTCATGTACCCACCCTCATCTCGAGCAGCTATGCTGAAACGTAAATAAGTTCTCGGATGAATTAAAAAAGAAATTCCCATGTTTTGTGTAGCAAATAAAGGTGTGAAGGACCTAAAAACACACACAGCTTCAGCTAAACATACAACGGCAGCGAGGACCGAGAGCTCCACCTAGTCCTCTTTTTCACCATGTCAGATCTGGTCACCCTAATCATGTGTAGCACCAAAGTCATAATGTCAACAGTGTTTTGAAACACAAGGAGGTTCCACACAATACTACCATGATCTCTTCTAACGGACAGACCCTGCTGTGGAAAGCATAGGGGTCCCGTGTGCTAGCACTTCCCTGGTACTCGCTGAGGGGAAGATGTAGGTATGGGTTTGGTGTTAGGTGGGGGAAGGTATATATATATATACTGCTTTCCTCAGGACCCTCTTGGAAAGAGACGTCCAGAGGTCAATGCCTCAAAGCCTGTGTGAACAAGGAACAAAACAGGCTTGTGTGAGCACCGACCAAATGGGAATCACAGGTGGCAGGAATGGGCTACGTATATGGAAACGAACCAACAGTGTCCATTGTCTATTACAGCTGTACTAGTTGAATTCTTCTCTCACTGCTGAGTGCTTTCTGACGGTGCGAGTGAAATTACAGATTGTGTGAGTAAACACAAAGGCATCTGGATGTATTTAACTACAGCAGCCATTAGCTAACTCCTGAGGACATCATTATATGTTGATCTTAATCCAAGTATGCGCGCAGAAACATTACAATGGATGTACATTGTAGTTGCCTTCAGTGGTTTGATTAAAAAAAACCTCCATCTGTTTCAGTCACCTTAGTGACTAGTAATCTGTTTTTTTTTCTTAGTTTCACTAGATATGCAAAGGTAACAAAAGAATAACAGCTGTTTGCCCATGTTTTCCTCTGTAAAAGCAAATATCAGACTCCAAATAGTACAAAACCTTCTCCTGTGGTTTTACAACATTTCAATCAATAATATCCTCATGAAACAAGTATGTTATGACCTCCATGTTCAATTCCAGCTTAAACATATTCTAAGCGTAGGCATTGCCCAATGTTCTGGGCCAATTGCAGCAATGCTCTTTCATAACCCAAATCGGATGTTGAGTGACCTAATCCAACAAACATGGAGAGAAATTTAGAACTGGAGATAAGGGAAGGTCAGACACTTGTTTGTCTGGCGGCTGAGGTCCACTCCGCTCCGCTGTCAGTGAAGAGTGTGAGAACAGCCTGGGGCAGGTTGGGGGAGTGGTGGACAGGGACAAACACCAGAACACATATGAATGATTTTAGCTTTAGCACAGTTTGAAAACCAGTGTGTTTCAACGGATTGTAGAGGGTAATGTGCCTGTGATACATCACAGGGACGTGTCATGTGGCTAAATATTAACACAGACATATTTACCGCTTGTGAATTATGTTCCCAAATCAAATCAAACATTGGTTACATTGATTCTTGCTTTTGTTCGATGTTTATTTAAGGATATATTTCCATGTACCCATTCTCTGCTTTCTGGTATAAGTCTAAATGTGATTCTCAAGTGGGGATTAACCCTCTCTGTGAGCTGCAAGAAGCTCCCATGCACTCCATTTCCTCAGCTCTGAGATCAGTGCAGGTGGCTATGGGGGTCGGATTACTTCCCATTCCCCACTAGACCAAAACCCCCTGCAATCTAAAAATTACTGCAGATTACTTTTTATTCTTCTGACATATGGACACATTTAATCTGCTGCAGTCGGTATGTGCTAGGAGCACCACCTGTGTAAATGGGCAGTTTGGACAGCCACCTGTCAAGCTCTCATTCACATGATAAGAACAGCATGGCACAACCAGACTATTGCATTTAAACATCAGAATTTTCTATTATTATTATTATGTGGCTTGCTAATTTTAGTCCTGGTAGAGTATTGATTTGATCCACAAAATAACACATATATATTAAAAATTATTTTTCTGTTAGCAATTTATTGTAAAATATTCCAGTATGTTAATAATCCGGCAGGTTTAATACAGTCATATTGGAGCTGCGTGGGTTCGATTCCCATGTGTTCTCTCTGTGTCTGCGTGGGTTTCCTCCGGGTGACTGTCTGTGAGGAGTGCGGTGTGTTCTCCCTGTGTCTGCGTGGGTTTCCTCCGGGTGACTGTCTGTGAGGAGTGTGGTGTGTGGATAAGCGCTTACAGATAATGAACGAATGAATGACTATTGGAGCTGCTGTCAGCTATGGACAAGATCATCTCTATCTATTTTACATTTCAGTTCAGATTTGATGTAATTTATTTAGATCACAGTAAACACACCATGTTCTCTCTTCTTTGTTTTCATTTTTATGTATTTATATCTCATCTGAAAAATGGTAGTTATTTGCCTTTGCCCCTGCCACGTATAGGAAGCATCTTCTCTCCTCTGCCATGGTAAACAGATGGATATCATTTTCAGCATTTAAGTGTCTGAGGAAGTGGAGATGGAGTGCTTCTCTGAGTGGCTACCCAAACCAGACAACAGGTGAACGGTTACGGTCCGCCTGCAAATCTCACTGATATTCTAACCTATTGCACTTTCCCAGAGAAGGACTCCCCCGTGGACACACATTATTGCATTACAGAGCCCTTTCCCTGTGCTTTGATCCACTGAATGCGAAGCAGATCTGTGGCAGTGGCCTAAAAAGGCGATCTAATGAAAGCAGGCTGACTAGGAGGAGTGTGGAGAGAGCTGGACTCGCAGCAGCCCAGGACAATAACCTTCTTTCAGGGCATTGGCAGGATCTATTAGTTGCTTGTACTACAGCTACATGAGTGCTTCCCCAGGTTGAGCACATACAGTTGACAGAGCATAGCATAGTGTTTGGTGACCCCAGAAAACGCTTGTTAGATCTTAAGGTTGAGTTAAGGGTCTCTGTAATGGTGTTGTGGAGCAGCCATGGCCTGAAGGTTAGTGAACTGGACAGTCCCCGTAATCACCAGTGTGTGTGTGTGTAAGTTCTAGAGTCTTTACACCCTATGCTCACTTGATCACTCAATTCTGTTCTCCCTTACCTCAAGTTTTACAAGTTAACCTTCGGTTATTAATATTCTCATTATTCATTTAATGATATAACATTCTTAGTTGAGCTGTGAGCATTATTCAATCTTCAAATGATTTAAATCTGAACACTGTGTTATGTGATCAAACACATGTATGAGTTTAATGGCAGTGTCTACGATTGTGGGGAACTGCAACTCTGGTTTGTTTATGTTCAGAAGCTCTGGGTTGTTTTTTTTTTTAAGTGGAATGGAATGTTTGAAGAGTAAAACGACTTTTTTGTACATGGCTGGAATTTAACTTTATTGATTGAATTACCACAGAAACTTGTTTGTAACTTGAGTATTTTTGTAACCTAATTAGCATCCATGTTTTTTTGGCTGTTGATAGCATGATCAATAAGGGAAATTATATTTTGCAAAAGCGAACAGTTATGATGTATCGGGTTGTGACTTGTGTATTTGCTTGTGATTTTTTTATTCTGCTTTGATCCCCACTGATTCAAAAGGTGGTGTTTTCCAGCTTGTTTTTGCATCAGTCGCAACTTGAAACAGCTCTGCATGAAATTCCCAGGGCAGCAGCTGTTTAAAGATACCAGAAGTGACACATTCAGGGTCACGTAAGATACTCATTTGCTCATTCAGATGCTACATTTAACAGAAACCCTGATTTGCCAGATTAGCAAACATTTTCTTTGCCACAAACATTAGTCCTGGCAGTGTCTGAACACTAACCATTTTTGTGTGTCGCTCTGGATAAGAACATCTGCTAAATGCTGTAAAATGTAAATGTAGTCCACACGTTGTAGCTGTGCTGAACTCATGCTTCTGTTTCTGGAGTAAAGCGAAATAATAGAGACAAATTTGGCTTCTTAGCCATGCTTGGGATTTAAGGAGGAAGGGATCTTTCACTTTGGTGCTTGTAATCAGTGGCTTCTCCTGTTCCACACAAACAATGGCCACTCTGTTGGGCCCTTTTTGAAGGAGTTGAGCTTGCATGGTCCGACAACCTTCGCTAGCATTGGCTTAGCCACCCAAACACTAGGCACAAGGCAAACAGAGCTACCTTCCATTGCCTCCTTTCAGCTCGCAGCACTGCCTTTAAGAGGCTTATGTCCTGTACCACTGCTGGTAGGAAGCACAGGATGAATTGGGTGACACTGGGAGGATCAGGAAGTGTGAGAGCAACAGCTCAACCATCCGTCCAATTCAGGAGTTGGATGAAAAGCTCCACGCAAACACATGAAAAGGGAAGATGGAGAAAGACTATCATTGAACATATGAAGTGTGATTTAGCATGGCAAACTGGCGCTAAATCAGTTAAGGTCCCACAGCTTCTTTACAAATCTAATATCACATAGAGTCATGTGGTCAACAAGCTTTCAAGGACTGTGTAAATGAACTCCCTCTGCGATATCCATCACTAGCTACATGACTGAGGACACTTTTATAGATTTAGTTGACTTACAATTAAACAGCCAATAACCCATGGGGAAGACTAGGATTGAAAAATACTGCGCTAGTTTCCAAGAGCACAAGCGTTTTATTCTTCATTGTGCAACAATTGGGCATAGTTTTTTTGTGCCATAAGCCAGGAAATCCTGGGTTGGCGTGCTGGCTTGGCTAACAGTCCATTGTCTAGACATGGCTTCAGTAACTCCATTGAAGTTCTCCATCCAGCTGTATAATTGGGTAGAGACGAGACCCCCACTGAAAAACAGATACCGCCCCACTCGATCGGGTCAGACCCAGCTGAAGGTGCAGACTCAGGGAGGGTGGAGGGGGGGGGGGGGCATTGAAGGTGGCAATGACATGCCGTGTTTGCTGTGGTCGCTTCCTGACTCTTCCTCTGCTGAATCCCGGCTTCCTGCCCAGAGCTATTTTGTTTCATGGTGCATTTCCCCACTCGAGCTTTCAGACCACCGATATTCTGCAACAAGGCCAGATTAGCATAACAGTCGCTCCTGGAATGCTGACAGCGGTGAAGACGTTTCCTCAGGAAGTGATTAGCCACATAATCTTTACCTCCCACAACCCTAGAGAGGGTTAAGAAAAAAAGCTGACCACTTCTATAAAACAATCTAAGAAAGTTTACAAGCCAGAAAAGAAATACTGAGGTTTGGAATGCCTCTCTCTGTTCAAGAAAGTATGCAAAGAATCCAGGGTCCTCAGCCAGATGGTTTCTCTAGTATGCACTGTTTTAAATGATTCAAAATGTGACGGATATAAGGCCTATTGGTTTTCTACGTATTTTAATTCAGTTATCAAACAATGCACAATCAATTGTTTATATTAGTCCCATGCAAATGGCACTGTTTCTCACTAAGAGCTGAAAAGTGATTGGGGAAATTCAAGCAAGATGATGGTTTGCAGTCAAGAATTTGCAAATTATTATTATTATTTTTTCCCCAAACCGATGGCATGTGTTTTATTATTGTTACAGATTTCATTACACTGCAGTGAAATTGCAGGGGAACATACTCAGCCCTGATGAATCTGGCGGATGTGGTGGTATTCTGATCTCTTTCCTTTCGCGCTGCAGGCGCCACCTAAAATTGACAACGCTGCCACTTTGCCTCTATAACGCAGAGGCTTTCCATTTCCAATTGCTGCCATTGGCTTTCACATTACGGCGTTCCCAGCCTCCCCTCTCGGGGTTTCTGGCCCAAAAGGTGCACCTTACTGTCCGCTTAGAATGAGACAAAGGCTGCATTGAGTCTCTGGTGCTTGTCTCTGGGTCTTGACCTGCAGCCCTGAGCCTTGAAAACAACAGCTGTGTTGGAGGAGGGGTGAGCCTTGGGCCTACGGCCATGGTCATGCATGGGAGGCCTGCTGTTCCTCAGGCAGGCTGGCCGCAGCACTCCACCAACAACAGGAGGCGGCAGGCCACTATAGTGTTTGTGAATTAGCTAGATGACTGGGGCAGGGTCTGTTTGGCATTGTTTAGCTTTAGCCTTTTTGATTTTACAATAAATGATTAGGAAAGGACAGTGGTTGATGTGTTGGAGAACAATGTCCCGTTCTTGCATTTCTCTCTCTTTCTCTAATACACACACTTCTTACAACAGCACAAGCTTAAAGATGTTTTCAGCTGTCAGTGCTGGCTGTATAAGTGGGCCTTTGTTCCTGGAGTACTCTGAAAGGACTGGTTGGAGCCCCCACTGGCCTCCCCCCCTCCAACCCAAACCCTACAGTTCTGTGACGTGAGGTCACCACTATCCCTTACCTGAATTGAGGGCCTTTGTTAGGCAACGCTGCTTCAACACAGAGGGAGGCCTGCAACTAGATCTCAAAGTTCCTCTGGCATGTATTTCATCAAGCTGTTTTCTCTGTCAACACAGCACTTGAGAGAGCGAAGGGGCAAAGTACTTCTGTTCTTAGGGTGATATGGATGTGCTAGGACAATTTAATCCTCTGTAGTTCCTTGCGCGGGGGCCATTTATGGATGGGTTCGTACTTGAGTATGCAGAAAGGCCTCCAGAATGGCAGTTTGTCTGTGTTCCTCGTAGCATGTCCTTACGCAGATGTCTTTCTATATTCCATTTTCCTCCACGACTTAATTTGACTTAACCTTTTAACTATTGTGTGTGTGACAACCTTTCCACACATCTGAGGGACATTAGGAGGCATAGATGTTAGATGAAGAACCGGTGCTAAAACGGATATTTATTGTAAGAATAATGTTGACCACTCAGGAGTAGTTGTCATGGCAACGTTTGCCTAAATTCTGTAATAGACACTGAAGGATCACTGGATTAGGAACGCCTACCTTGTGTCTACAGTCGTTATCCATTTCATCAGCTCCACTGACCACACAGGAGCACTTTGGCGTTCTACAGTTACAGACAGTAGTCTGTCTGTTGCTCTGCATACTTTCCCCCACTGTTCCTCAGTGCTCAGGACCCCCACAGAGCAGGTGTGATGTGGTGGTGGAGCATTCTCAGCGCTGCAGTGACACTGACGTGGTGGTGGTGTGTTAGTGTGTGTTGTGCTGGTGTAGAGTGGATCAGACACAGCAGTGCTGCTGGATTGCATCTTTAAGGGGTTCACACGTTAAGCCAGTGTCGAGCGAACACCAGCAGGATTTTAAAAAGCCTGACAGGTCTGACAGTCCAAGACCATCTCACAAAGTCAGATCTCCACAGATGTGTGTCATTGCTAGGCTTACGCTACAGGATTTTGAAAATCATGAACAATATAAAAATCGCAGCATATTTCACAATTAACCTATCGACATGGGAACTGTTCACCTGGCTGCCCTCGGTGGTGCTTTTAGATGGTTAGGATAGAGCCAAATATGGTATTTAAATAATAGAAACAAGTGGAATAATGTGATTAGTACTGGCTGGGAATCACAGATATTTTTAGTATGTATTTGCACTGTGCTGAGGTATATAACATATTCAGGTGAACGTTAGTTACTTCAATAACGTCAGCACATATAAAGCTTGTTGGTTGAGCTTTAATGTTAAACAAAACAGTTGGTATTCGCCTCCAAATCTATGAAGCACTTCCACTCACGCATCGTGTCACAGCTAAAGTACTCACTAAAGGTTAGAGAAAATATCGGAGAGCCACAGTCAGCTCAGAAGCTGAATCGGAACATTTAGGATTGACTTGTTGCTGCTCTCCCAGATTATCCATGTGACAATCGCATCTCATCCACCTCCTGACCAGGAAGTTTGATTTGAAGGGCAAAATCGGGGTTAAAATTGGGCACACTAAATTGTGTGAATCAGGCTTTAATTAATTAACATTTTAATTCTTATTTAGCCTCTGACAAAGGAGGAAACCCACGCAAACACAGGGAGAACACACCACACTCCTCACAGACAGTCACCTGGAGGAAACCCACACAGACACAGGGAGAACACACCACACTCCTCACAGACAGTCACCTGGAGGAAACCCACACAGACACAGGGAGAACACACCACACTCCTCACAGACAGTCACCCGGAGGAAACCCACACAGACACAGGGAGAACACACCACACTCCTCACAAAAAGTCACCCGGAGGAAACCCACGCAGACACAGAGAGAACACACCACACTCCTCACAGACAGTCACCCGGAGGAAACCCACACAGACTCAGGGAGAACACACCACACTCCTCACAGACAGTCACCCGGAAGAAACCCACACAGACACGGGGAGAACACACCACACTCCTCACAGACAGTCACCCGGAGGAAACCCACACAGACTCAGGGAGAACACACCACACTCCTCACAGACAGTCACCCGGAAGAAACCCACACAGACACAGGGAGAACACACCACACTCCTCACAGACAGTCACCTGGAGCGGGACTCGAATTCACAACCTTCAGGACTGCGACTCTACCTGCTGCGCCACTGTGACGCCCTTCTTTATACTAATATAGAATATCATAATATTTCAAGCAATTTATCAAATGACAGTTTTTATGTTTTTTTTTTTTCATTGTTAGAAAATGTCTCAATATTTCTAATAACAGGGTTTGCATATTTGACGAAATACAGCTTTGAAAACATCGTCTTTCTTGTAAAACAGTGTTTAAAATATAGTTGTAAAGGATGCAGTAAAACATTAGGGTAATTCAGCCGAATTTTGTATGTAGCCTGATGTTTGGAGATTTAGCTGATTCAGCTGGTGTCAGGTGTGTTACACGAGGTGATAAAGCTGTGCTGTTGCTCGTCAGGTTTGACTCTGACATATCATCTGTTAAATAGGAACTTCAAAAAATGTATTGATGAATGTCACGTGAAGATCACTTTTAAAACCATCAAAATAAAAAAGTATTTGGCAAATGTAACAGCAGCCAACACTGAACAAATGTTTTTTTTTTAATGTTAGAGGAGAAAAATCATATTTTTAACCCTCATTTCTTAATGAAATGTGAACATTCTCTACATAAGAAATACATTAATAAACAGGGTTTGGAAGTGATTTGACAAATAACAGCAACCCCTGCTTTCTCATTAGTTGAGAAACTGTTTCTGGATGAGACTGTGTGAGCGAGAGAGAGAGAGAGAGAGAGAGAGAGAGAGAGAGAGAGAGAGAGAGAGAGAGAGAGAGAAAGCTAGCATATGGGGGCCTAGGGACACAGCTCTGGTAATGGCTTTTGACGCGCAACTCTTCTGTTGGCGATTAATGGGTGACAGATGCGAGTAATGCTTCTGTGCGTAGAGTCAGCCAGGGGAGGATGGAGCGGGAGTGTTCTGGGGATGAGATAATGCCTGTGAGAGGAAGGGAAGCCAGGCTGCCCCCCCACCACTGCCGTTGCCCCTGTGCAATTTCTAACAGATGTTCAACACCCCCCCAGCCCCAGTTACAAAGTCATTCACCAGCAAGATCAATATCTTCAGAAAGCTGTGCTCTTGTCAGTCATCAGGCCTGTGTCAGAGTCACTGCATGACAAGTGTGTGCTGCGTTTGCAGGACATCCGGCAGGAACGGGCAACATCTATATAGCAACTAAAACAAAAATTGTAATAAGGATTTCTGGGTATTTAGACACTCCCCTGGTTTATATTCACTGAGGGAAACACATGTAAAAAGTGTAGATATCACACTAAAGTAAGTGTTGGTTTCTTAACAGTGAGGTTGACTCTGTAAACACTGCTGGTCTCATGCCTGACGTGGATGACTCTTTGCAGAATCATGTGCTTTTGTGCAAAGCAGGGGCGTTCAAAACGTCGAGCTCAGGTCATAAATCAGTCTGTAATTGTAAGAAAAAACAAGGCGTAGATTCACAGTGATGCTTTTTCTTTAAAATACTCTAACTATATGAAAACTACTTTACATGTTTGTGTGTGTGTGTGTGTGTGTATAGTGTGTGTGTGTTGTGCTGGCAGGCGTGTGTATAGTGTGCTGAATGCTGAGTAGATTTCCTGCAGTGAGTTGCAGGGCTCCGGATCTGAGCACAGCGCCCCTCACTAATCCCCCCCTTCCTGTTTTGTGTAAATGCAGCACTGCAGAGGAAGATCGGGATTTATTTGATAATTAGGCAGATAATACCTTACAGGCAATTACCTGTGATGGTGAAAGGATGGGGTGTGTGTGTGTTGGGGGGAGGGGGTTAGTTGTTCACATATTCATGTCTAGTTGTGGATTTGTGCACATGAGTCTGTATGTATTGAGTCGAAAGGATGTGGGTTTGTGGGCGAATCCCCATTTGTTGATGGATTTGCCCTAAGTCGGGTCTAGCTGGTACAATCTCAGAGGACCGAGCTCTGAGAAGGAAACGGAATCTTATGACCGACGCAGTCGGCCTAGAACTGCCATTGTGTCTGGAAGCTAATTAGGCGTCTGCTAGAATGCTGTCAACAAGCAGAACTCTGGAGTCTGGAAGAGCTTGTGGCTTTGCAGTCCAGCACAGAGCCCCCACCACAGCGCCCCCACAATTACACCCTTCACTCACCTTCACTGGATGCACATATGGACAAGGAGCTGCATCTATCCACTAAATGATGTCATTGTGGAGCTTCGACTGTCATGTGGGTTCCGTGACCACAAAGAGGCAAGAGACGTTTTTCGACTGAGTGAGGACCACACTGAAACGTTGGCTAGGCGAGTCTCGGAGGCCTGTAATTGAATCAAACGTCATTCAACTTCAACTAGAGCTTTGTAAGAATGCAAGGACAGATTTAGAGGTTTTAAATAATGGTATAAAAGCAGGAAGAGTAAACAATCTCTTTCTTCCACAATCGTTAGGAAAAATTCAAACGGCGCTTTTCCACTCTGTGGTAACTACTCTACACGACTCTACTCACTTTAGTACCTGGTTTTCCGCTATATATAAACACACAACCCCACCCCGAAACCCTCCTCGAAGTGTAGCCATGGCGTCACAACACTTTGGCCCTGGTAACGTTAAGCATTGTTTACACATTGCGTATACACAAGTTGTTGTTGTTGTTGTTTGAGACGGACCACAATTTTACAATTTGTAATCTCCGCTGTAGCTTGGAGATTTCCCAGACGGCTAGTTGATGCTGGATGTCTGCATTTCGTCGTGTAGACACATCTCTCTGGCCAATCAGAGCTCACTTGGAACCATGAGAGTAGAGTAGGGATCGTGCAGTAGAAAACGTGCCCAAATGAACCTCGCATGCTTAATTTTAAGCCAAAGATGTGCAAATCAGGAAGTTGTATGTATATGTTCAGCTGTTTTAAGAGGAACTCCTGGCAGCTTGACATTTGCTGTTTGTTTGTCTTGACACCTCTGCTAAATGGTGTTTGGTAAAAAGGCATAGAGTGGGAATGACGTCCCTCCCCCTCACAGACCCAGAGTGATGGTCTCTGAGCCTGGAGGCGGTGCCTGATTTTCTGTTTGAAATCTAGGGACACGTTTAAGACTATGGCAGTGATATTGAGGGTTTGCCGGTTTGCACGGGATGATTCCTTCTAACGCTGTGTTGCCTCATTGTCTTTTGCCCGTTACTCACCGCTGTATACACCACATTCCACACCTCTGTTGTCTGTGTGTGTGTAAACACATGCCAAGGAACCCTCGATCACACCAAGGATCAATTCATTTCACAGCGTTGCTGTATGTTATAGTGACATTTTCCTACTTTACAAAAACGTTCACCCATAACTTACACCTCACTCCACTTCAAGTCATGGCCCACTGTTAGAAAGCTGCTCTCTCCACTGTCTGAAGACAGCCGTGTTCCTGAATTTGGGTCAGATCTGTTATTTAACTAATTTACTTATTATTTTGTCACACGTGGCCCTTGTGGAAGATCGTCACACTGCGGTTAGGACCGTTGACGTTCACCCCGCCACCCGATCTGATTGCCTCACTGGAGAAGTCTGTTATTTAAGGGGAAAGAAATATGTGCCGCTTGCACTTTCGGGTTGTTTGGGGGCGACTGGTGCGGAGGAGGCGCCGGGGCACTCTCAGTGCTGTGAGAATGCTGATAAAGCGAGTCTGCCGGGAGATTACGGCAAGCCGTGAGGTGAAGCGAGCCGGCTCGGGGGCCCTGATTCCACGCTCTGATTGCGCAGGCCTTTTCCCGCTCCTCCCAATGCCTGAAATCCGAGCCAAATCAATTACGCTCCCCTGGCACCTCCGAAATTACAGAGCAATAAATAACCTCCTAGAGAACTGTGAAGGAGTTACGAGGATCCGCTGACGACGCAACGGCTCACGTCTCCTCCGTCCTACCAACTTTTTTTTGGTTTTAAGCAACGTTCTCCTTTCCCCATTGCAGTGTAGTTGAGGCCTGTGTGATTCTCTGCTCTCTGGTTTCAGCATGTTCTGTTGTCTGTGACCTTGGGCCTAGCCTTAGGAAATGTGATCCAATGTGTAGCCGACTGCTTGTTATTCATCTCCTCTTTCTCTATCATTGCTTCTGTCTAAATGCAAGAGTGTGAACATGTATAATGTACAGAAAAGGCCACCATTTTGTCAATTTTTAAAAAAAATATGCTCCCACTGGAGTTGTCAAGAAAATAATTAATTATTAAGTAATGATGGGATTAAAAAAACTACTTAATAATTACCATCCTTTAGGATTTTAACCGTAAATTAAGGCTAGCCCTTATTTTTATGATTACTGTATGATTAATTATGACTTAATCATTTGGTAAGTGCCGTTAATTAAGGTCCTCTCATCGTAAAGTGTTACCTTTATTGTTCTGTGTAGCAGTGGTGTTTCCCACCTTATCTGTAACCTTCTGTAACCTCTCTGTCTTGAGTCCGGAGCTTCCCCCTGAACCATTGGACGCAGGGCAGAACCCCACCCCGGCTTAAGTCTAATTAATAAAGTGACATAGAAATTAATAAAAAATATATTGCTTCTACTTTGAGAGACAGATTGATGACTTTGGACGCCTGCCACTTTGGAGGCTCTGAAATCAACTTCTCAATGAATGTGGGACAGGTCTCGTCACACCTGCGTGTGGGAACGAGTCCAAATAAAATGGGTTCCGTTTAAACGGGAGTGTTTACCATTCGCACTTCCTGTGCCCACACGCTCCAGTCATTATCTGCAGAGGCTCTGTGTATAGACAAGTGTTCAAATACTTCCCGCGATCAGCAGATAGAGAGAAAGAGAAAACATACACAGATAAGCCATTGTGCTCTCGTCCGGAGCGGAGGTCCGAAGGCTAAACAGTTGAACATTAACTGTGATAAACTGCTGAGCATTTGGCGTGACTCAACACTCTCGAGTTCTGGCAGATGGGGAAATGAGTATCTGTTGTGTATGTGTCTGAATGTGAATGTGCAGAGTTTAAATGCATGGGAATGATCAGCAGAGTTGGGCTAAATATTCTCAGTATAGTTTCTTTCTCTCTCGTGTTTAAGTACTTGGTCAAACCGAATTTTTAAATCCTTCAATCACTGCTGCATCTACAATACACCGCAGGTCTAACATTTAGTCACAATGTGTTTCAGTTCCATTCGTTTAAAAGATGTGTAAAAATAAACAGCGCTGATTACAAAAGTATAAAACAACATTATACATTGAGATAAACGAAGTCAGCTCAACGTAGAATTATAAGTCTGTTTATTACACAGATTATGTTCTCCCTGTGTGTGTTGTTGCTCCCGTTTCCTCTCACTGTCCACCACACCTATGGTGAATGTGTGAGTGACTGGGTGAATGTGTGATACCTGATTGCATTCAATGACTGTGGGTAAGCTAACGATACAAGAAGATCATCAACCAAGCTGTCTGTAACCGCTTATCCAGTTCTGGGGAACACACTCAGACACAGAGAGAACACACCACACTCCTCACAGACAGTCACCTGAAGGAAACCCATGCAGACACAGGGAGAACACACCACACTCCTCACAGTCACCCGGAAGAAACCCACGCAGACACAGGGAGAACACACCACACTCCTCACAGACAGTCACCCGGAGGAAACCCACGCAGACACAGAGAGAACACATCACACTCCTCACAGACAGTCATCTGGAGGAAACCCACGCAGACACAGGGAGAACACACCACACTCCTCACAGTCACCCGGAAGAAACCCACGCAGACACAGGGAGAACACACCACACTCCTCACAGACAGTCACCCGGAGGAAACCCACGCAGACACAGAGAGAACACACCGTACTCCTTACAGACAGTCACCCGGAGGAAACCCACGCAGACACAGGGATAATACACCACACTCCTCACAGATAGTCACCCGGAGGAAACCCACGCAGACACAGAGAGAACACACCACACTCCTCACAGACAGTCACCCAGAGGAAACCCACGCAGACACAGGGAGAACACACCACACTCCTCACAGACAGTCACCCGGAAGAAACCCACGCAGACACAGGGAGAACACACCACACTCCTCACAGACAGTCACCCGGAGGAAACCCACGCAGACACAGAGAGAACACACCGTACTCCTCACAGACAGTCACCCGGAGGAAACCCACGCAGACACAGGGATAATACACCACACTCCTCACAGATAGTCACCCGGAGGAAACCCACGCAGACACAGGGAGAACACACCACACTCCTCACAGACAGTCACCCGGAGGAAACCCACGCAGACACAGGGAGAACACACCACACTCCTCACAGACAGTCACCCGGAGGAAACCCATGCAGACACAGGGAGAACACACCACACTCCTCACAGACAGTCACCCGGAGGAAACCCACACAGACACAGAGAGAACACACCACACTCCTCACAGACAGTCACCCGGAGGAAACCCACACCGACACAGAGAGAACACACCACACTCCTCACAGACAGTCACCTGGAGCAGGACTCGAACCCACAACCTCCAGGACCCTGGATGCTCTGGTTTCCTCCCACGGTCCAAAAACACACGTTGGTAGGTGGATTGGTGACTCAAAAGTGTCCATATATGTGAGTGTGTGAGTGAATGTGTGAGTGTGTGTCACCTTGTGAAGGACTGGTGCCCCCTCCAGGGTGTGTTCCTGTCTTGCGCCCAATGATTCCAGGTAGGCTCCGGACCCTGAAATGGATAAGCACTTACAGAAAATGAATGAAAATAAAATAGGATAGATGTCAGGAGGTACCCATGTAATTTCCTACAACAACAGTGTTTGCTGTTATATGTATTTAGAAATAGTTTTGTGTTTATTGCCTCGTGAAAACCACTAAATAAATTGTTTCTTTTTTGTGCTGCGTGGTCAACACACACAAAATCCAAATTTGTGATTGTTGCTATGTCTTTGGGGTTGCTAAAATTCTTTATAATATTTTAGCATAAGCCAGATATAGCGTCTTAATACTTGGCAAACTCCTATGTAACCTTAGCTGAATGTCATCAGTAGGACACACTAAATCAGTCTGCTGCAGTTCTTCCTGCTTTAAGTGCTGCTGATGTGGAGCTGGATTATTGTTGGTGAAGCAAGGCTATAATCTTAATTAGATTGGAAATGGGAAAGCAAACGATGCCGAGTCATTTATCACAGTCTCCTTCAGATAACCGCAATGCTAATGCAGCGTCCATGCTAACGTGGTATACATAATCCAGCTGCTGGTTGGGAGACTTTGCTCTTAGAAATTTGATTTTGCTTAGTATTAGCATGAGGCTAAATTCTCTGGGCTAAATGTGGTGTAATTATTTATTTTTGAGATCACAGTGTATGTATATAATGTACAGAACTGTTTATATGTGGATACAGCAGAAAGCAGTGGGGTTGAATATAAGAGAATATTCATCTCAGCACAAATTCTTTGAGCTAATAGTTTCCTGTTTTGAGTTTTACGCTTGGCTACGAGTGCTAATAGCTCTCTTGATTGCACATATTTTTAGAGTTACCTTGTTTAAGTTGTTCTTAAAGTGCCACAAAATGGCACACTTTTCTCTAAATAAAGTAGGTGACTACTCAGTGCCTTTCATGTTACAATTTAAAAACTGCAGCCAGAGATAAGATCAGGTCTCAGCATTATCATTTAAAAAAAAACAGGGTGGGAGGGATCTAGCCAGGGGCATGCAGAGAGCCATTTGGCCCTTTCACCTCAGCCAAACATGCAGGGCATTTACAGATGAGAAGAAGCCAGTCACGGAGGCCCTGCCCTTATCTCTTTTTGTCCAGCTGGCTGTAAGATCTTCTGCTGAGACAGACACTTATCAAGGCCCAGTGATGGTTGGCCTGCTGCTCTCTAGACTGTGATTTGTTACACATGAGAGATAAGCCACGGTGCTCTTGGACAGCAATCAGATTTAGAAAGTGACATTTAAGTGGGACCAGAGTGGCAAGGCTAAGCTAGGCCTGATAGCCGTTAGCACAGATCCAGAATCGCTTTGATATTTGGGGCCTCGGTTAAGTGTGAACGCCCAAATGGACTGGTTCCGTAGTTTGAAGCTTCAGAAATAGGCGGACGGATTGCGTAAGTCCTTTTTTTTTTGGGGGGACGAAACCACTGTTTGAGTCAAGACACTCCAATAAGACTTAGCACAACATGGAAGTTTAAATTATCCTTTATTTAATATAAAACAGCACAATAAACAAATAAATTAGATATTTCTAAAATATTTCTCTCAAGGGAAAATGCATAAGAACATTGTTGATTGTTACATCTTGAACCGAGCGCACATAAATGGAATGTCACGCACTTTCCACATTCTTCATCTCAGATAAAGAAGTGTAGACTTCGTAGAGCCCGATGAAGGTATACCCAGCTTCTTAGCACTGCTGTAGCTGCCATATTAGCCCAAAAATCAACCTGGATGGCCGTTTAATTTGAATGCGCATGTTAGGCTTAAATATGCCCAGAGGGAATCTCAGGAGCATCCTTGAATGGGAATGCAAAGCACTGATTAAATTAACTTGAGAAAAAGCCCCCTTGCGTTCTTATCAGCTTGTGGGTGAGGCCTTGCATTCCCTGAAGAACACTGCAGAGTTTGCTCAGAAAGGCCAGCATTAGCATTTGTATATTAAAAAAAGATGGTGTAGGAGATGTAAAGGTGGGCAGCTGGAACTATTTCCATATTAAGAGGGTACCTCATTTGCACACAGCCCCCTAAGTCACACCCATTACAACTGCATGGGGCTATTGTCTACTTTAGCCTGAGCCTGGACTCTGCAAACACACTGCGCTAGGTAAGAGGCTACGGCTAAACAAAAGGGGGATTCTCCCATTTAAAATCAATCCATCTCAGGGGTGGTTTTCACATTCAACTTAGTCTTTTCGTCACTGCACAGTACAGACAGCGGAGGCTTCGCTGGTCCCTGCAATTGTGTTGTTGTGAATGGAGCAGTCACACCACGCTTGCAAATTGTCCACGTTTGAACCGAATCCTGACTGGGTTAGACATGGCAGCGTGCAACGGGTTGAGAAGTATACAAAGGTTATTGCCATTGGGTTGCTGCTATTAAAACTTGAAAAATTCTTTCATTCGTGGGTACAACGCCGTCACTTCATATCTTCTAGAATAATTTATAAAATGTAATTGTCTTATTTAATGATATGTACAGAAAATATTTTAGGATATTCACAGGAAATCAAAATCCAGGCACTTTGCTGCCACCACAGCAATTTTACCAAGCGAGATCCTGAGATTTAAGACAGCTCTTTAAATAGAAACAAATGTAGAATAATCTTATATAGAGAGAATTTTATATTTAACAATGCTATCAGCTTTTTTATATCAAAATAAATGTTCTCTTTAAAAAAAAACTGGTTTCAGAACACGCCGCTGTCTATGCTGCTCCAATACTAGGAATTTTATACATAAGCAGCATCCATCCTCCGCAACAGAAAGTGAGACTAAATAGCTTCATGCCCTGGCAGTCAGTCCAGTTACTGTGTTGGAAACATGATTATCTGAGGCAGCCGTTTGTCGTCACCGGGTTTTGTAGTGCCAAGCATTCTTATAATGTTCTTGGGCAGAGCATCAAAGCCAGAGTTCCTCGTACCACTTCTTCTCATGTGAGTGTTTTCAAAGCTAACTTTGTTGTCCACGAGCTGAAGTCCTCTGCTTTTATCGTAGCGTTGTCTTCAGGTCTATCCGTGAGATCACATCGTGATAGCCGAGCAGACACGGGTCGGTGGACAAAGCATCGTGGGTAAATACTGAATCATTGTCTGAAGAGCAAGAGCTGGAAGTGTCCTCGCAAGACGGTGAATACTGTTCGAAGGGGGTAGACAGGTCCAGGTACTGCGAAGTGAAGTCAACGAGAATGTGTGTTAGCTCACGTTTCACCAACTTTTTTAACTGGTCAACATACGAATCTAAAACAAATAAAGATTTACCTCATCGGAAATCGACAGCAGCACTCGGTCAAGCTCCTCCACCAACTGTTTAAATGTTGGTCTCTGTGTGGGAACTGCATGCCAGCATTCTCTCATCTTCATGTAGCTGAAAAATGAGATGGACATTAACATAAAGAACCACGAGATATGCGCAACGAGAGTCTCCTAACAGATCACGCAATGCTTCTATTGTTGGAGCAGAATGATGCTTACAGTTCGTGAGTGCAGTTGGAGGGTTTGTCCATGCGATGCCCTTCTTTTAGCAGCTTAAAGAGCTCCTCCACTGGGATCCCGGGGTATGGTGAGCCTCCCAGTGTGAATATCTCCCACATCAAGACTCCAAATGACCAACTGTGGAGGCAAGAAACCAAAAAAATAAATCAGCACATCAATCAAAAGGGATAAGGGATTGCCACAGGTCTGCGGTGGTGCTAATGTAGTTCTCTTAGAGAACACATTTGCATTCCTTAGTGCTTATTTCAGTCATTAGACAAGTCCTCAGACAACTCAGGATTAAACTGTGCTGACACTTCCTTGAGCCTAAACGGTATTCTGATTAATTTGAACAAGCCAGCATTCCAGCCCTGGGGATCCCTGGTCAGCTGATTCTTTGGCATAGCAGCAATGATTAGCCAGACTTACACGTCGCTCTGGTGTGTGTAGACTCTGTCAAACAAGGCCTCTGGTGCCATCCATTTCACTGGCAGACGTCCCTGAAATCGGACACAACAGAGCAGTGAGTGGGACAGTCGGTTGCGACACAAGGACAGCAATCATCCTTTAGATCTCACAAAAACATGGCTGCCCGTTCCTTCCCTAAACCCCCCCCCCTCCACCCAAACTCTCCAATTATCTCCAATTAAGCCGACTGCCAATCAGCAAGGACACATCAAACATCTGTCTATAAAAGCATAAAGGCTGCAAACAGGCCCAGGCACCGGACATGGTCTGGTCACACACATTCGCAAAAAACCCTGGTTTTACATCCTGGTCGCTTACATTGGTGGTTTTCTTGTAGTAATCAATCTGATGCACTCCTCTTGCCAAGCCGAAATCCGCGATTTTCATGACGTTGTCTTCTGTGACGAGAACATTCCTTGCTGCTAGATCTCTGTGAATGCACTGTTGAGAAAGAAAGCGAGAGGGCAGGTCTTTTAGCGATTAGCAATAGCAGAATACGACATATCAGCGACGGTGTTGACACGGGTTATCACAGTAACCTATTTTAGACTCGGGAACCAGAGCAGACCCAGACAAAAAAAAGATTATTTGTGTGCGTCTGTATGAACAGATGTATTCTAAATCCACATGCACTTTCAGCATATTCTCACAAACAAGCTTCACTTTAAATAGATGTGGGCTTCATAGAAAAATACCACCAAACTGTTTGCTGAACTGAACGCATGTTATTAAGTTTATTTTGGTTTTCATTTTAAATAGAAGTGGTATTTGGGGATTGAAAAAAGGGGACGAAAAAGCCCCTGGTTTGCCGCCCTTAATGGAAGGGTTTCAGACAGCTGCATTCTTAGCAGGCCACAAAGACCTAGTAATATGATCCTGTGCACAGGCGGGTCTATGCGCCTGCTTGCTAACAGATTTATGGCAGTGCTAAAAAGGACAAAGCCCGCAGAGACGGGACGGACACAGCGGTAAACACAATGCACCACCACTCCACTAAGGAATGCCTGGCATCGTGTGTCACACAAAGAGACATGTTGATAAGAGAGAAGGGCCTGGCTTTTTAGCATTTATGTATACAAACGAGGTGTGCTGCTGCTGCTGCTGCTCCAACGCCCGAACTCACCCTCTTAGAGGCCAGGTACTCCATGCCTCGTGCCACCTGGTAGGCGCAAGAAAGCAGGTCCTTGAACGTGAGCTGCTCCTCGGGAACCTTGGTCACATCAAAGGTGTAATCCATGCCAGGAGGGCGGCGTGCTCGCAAATACTCCCGTAAGCTTCCTTTAGAAGCGTACTCCACCAGCACGTAGAGAGGACCTGAAAACCAGTGCAGAGTCCTGTTAATAATCAAGCTAACTTCCATTCTATTCTTCAACGACCTTGACCTGAGAAGCCTTGACATGAGTTTGGGATGAACTCACCGTCCTGAGTGCAAACACCAAGAAGGTTTATGATGTTCTTGTGCTTGTCCATGCCCTTCATAAGCTCCATCTCGGAGATAAGGTCCGCCAAGTCTTTGTCAGTCGCGTCGTCTGAAAGAGACCACCCATGTTTAATCGACTCAGATTATGTCAATTCCCTCAAATACTTATTTTTATCGTCTAAAAGACCATTTCTGGAAATATCTACCTTTCAGCATTTTGACTGCAACGGTGGTTGCTTGGTCTGGATTATCCTTGTTTATCCCATAAGCCTCTGCTCTCACCACCTGACCGAAACAGCCCTCACCAAGAGGTTTCCCCAAGGTTAAACTGGAATAGAGGTAAAAAAAAACATTATCATTCCATTGTCAGAAAATAATCCCAACATGAACTGTGTGACTTGGCTTGCAAATGGTACACACTTTTCTCTCGGGAACTCCCAGGCAGGATCATAGGGCAGTTCAATCTCCAAGACTCCAGCCAGCATTGGAGAGCAGCTGGAGGAAAGACGAGCCACCCTCATTAGCGAGGCACTGGACTTCCCAGAGGAGTTGGACTCCACGGAGTACTGTGAAAGTTTCCAAGATACACAGCGTTAGTATCCATGTATTCAAATAAACGTGTGTTTTAGAGACATCGCCATGAGACTTGCTCTTAACCGCAGTTACCCTCTCACCTGTCTGCGCAGAGGAAATTTGGACAGTTTCTGCACAGGAAGTGCATCAAAGGGCTCTCGGGTGGGATGGACCTGCATTCGGCACAAGACCACGATCACGATAGCCATCACCAATGCGAGGAAGCCTGAGGCATAGATTATGATGTCTGTGTACTTGGTCTCCATGAGGTCCGTGTCTTTGGCCAAATCTTCCTCTGTGAACGCACAAGATTAAACAGCGTATGATTAATATCTCCATAAAATGAAGCATTTTAACCAAATTACAAACTTTGTATGGCTTTTGCAGTACATACTTTTGTATGGCATAACTGTACAGACAACACACCTGTTAGGACAGTGAGCCACGCAGATTGGTGAGAAAAACCAATAGAGTTTCCAGCTAAACAAGTGTACTCCCCGGCATCCTCCAGCGAGACATTTGTAAGGTAAAGGACCTGGATATCTGACATGTTCAAGCTGCCTGTCTGCAAAGATAAAAGATACAAACAGGCATTTTATACCTCGCACTGTCTACGATGTATTTACATGGAAATAACGCCATGTTTTGTGTGAACGTTGCTGTCAGTTAGGTTGGAATACCTTCACCACTTTGACGTGGGGTATGCCGTCAGGTCCATAACGACTGCCGTTTATCACAGTGTGCTTGAGCCACTGGATGTGTGGTTGGGCATCACTGTAGACCTTACAGTGGAACTGGGCATCCCCACCCACGACTGCTGTGGTGTTGGATGGTAGACCAGCTTGGAGAATGGGCCTGTGAGGAGATCGCTCTGTAAAAGATAAAACAAAACAAAAATATCTAGTCAACTCTTCTCTTAGAATGGTCCAACTTTCCTTATAGCACCTTCCCAAGCCTCCATTAATATTTACATAAACGTTTATCCAATTGATGGAAGTTTTACACAAACTACAAGAAGCTCGTTTGATAAATGCCACTTACACTTAATCCATACACTGTATTTTTACAAAACTATGTCACATTTCTACATAATTGTTTCCAAAGCCCCAATAGAAAACATGGTAATTACAAGTGTTACTCTGATAAGATGGTCCAAAGCAGAGAAAGAGATAAGCAGGACTCCCAAAAGCCGGCCAAACACGCACTAATTGGTTCCATTAGGGGATTTCAGAGCCAGACCCGTGTGCTGGGATGCTTTGAAGTCGCTGAGCCCCCTCTCCCTGCTTGGAGACAGAAGTTGACCCCACGCTGGACTCTTAACAAACAGGTCTGTCACAGGTCAGGTAGAAAACTGGTCTGGACGCTCAGTCCACTGCACTTCCAGGCACGTACCATACAAGCTGACGCCAGGCCCCCCCCACCCCAGCTCCGTCTCCCCTTTTGTGAGTATGTTTATGGCTTTTTTGTGTGCGCTCTTAGACATATTTGTAGATCCCTGACGCCTTAACCCAACCATGGCGCCTGTGGGGGGTTCCACGTGCTCTATGCACGTTGATCTGCATTTATGCCAACAGTGAGACACCACTGAGCTGCCAGCACTGGGTCTCCTTGGTTTGATGCTTATTGCCCCTGACTTGCGCTGAGCAGAGATGGCCTTCAGCGGCTCCACATGGAGCCAGGCCACTGTCTACAGCGAGAGAGAGCCTACTTACCCAGTACATCCAGCAGGTAGCTATGAGTAATCGAGCCGTATTTATTCTCCACCACACACGTGTAGTTCCCGCGATCTGAAGGCACCACACTCTCCATGACCAGACTCCAATGCTGATGTCGCAGCTGTTAAGTATGAAGAATTAACATCATGTTAATACAATATATATATTTTTCAAATCAAATTAGTGTTTTTCTTCATATACATGGATTAGTTCTGTAGTAGTAACATCTCACCTTGATCCCTCCAATCCTATGCTCTCCTCGAAATTCTCTGCCATTCCTCAGCCAGCGGATTATGGGCAAAGGGTTTCCCGTAGCAGGGCAGCGAAATTTAACTGTGTTTCCAGCCGGAACGGCATAAAGCTTTTTCTCCATCCGCTGCACATGGGTCCAGTAAGGTCCTGAAGAAGAAGAAGCAGAACCATGAAGCTAGTTGCAATTTCCAAGTCGCCACATTTTGCTGACTGACTTTGGATCCTATATTTATTTCCAGTTTCAATGTAGACAGCACAAACCTCTTGAGAGGTAGACCTGTTCATTTTCTGTCTCCGTAGAAGTGTCATCTAGGCCATTGTCCTCATCATCATCTCCTGAACCCAAAGCATCTGAAAGGTTAACATCAGACAAATGTAACTACCAGCTGTACAGAATAAACTAGCCATAACTAAAAATACTGCAAGACGCTAACCACGTTCTTGTCATGATATGACAGAACATACCTGCTACGGTGATCGTGAAGTTACGTAGAGCCTCTCTGCTTCCACGGAGCACACACACATACACCCCCGAGTCCTCGTATGTTACATCGGTGATCTCCATGACTCCTGTTCTCATCTGGATGCGAGCGCTGTGTTGCAACCGCACATCTCCTTTGAACCAGTGGACGGCTCCGGGATGATTTGTGTCGCAGCGAAGTTTCAGCACGTCGCCAGGTTCTAGGAGGAGGTGTTCTGATGTCTCTTCATTCTGCTCTTCTGAAATTTCTAGGGAGAGGATATAGCTTTCGTTTGGTGGGCGCAATATCACAAGTTGAATAAGAGAAGATCTCCAGACTGGTTCTTGCATTAGAGCATCTATAGCATTTGTACTGACAAAGCAGTGACTAGAATACTTCAGAGACTGTGTTGGTCATACCTGTTGGCTTCTCTGATGTAGTCAGTTGATCTGTAGCTTGAGAGTGCCCAGATTCTGCAAGGAATGTGTACAGTTAATTAGTAATCTACCACCAACCACCAATCTTAATATTGTGGATGTCCAAAGAAAAACATGTATCGCAAATTTAGTAACTTTTCAGTGGAAGATGTAAGTGTAAAAAGACTTTATTACAAGTAATTGGAGCATTTCTATTGGTCCATTCATCATTAAATTTTCAGAAAATATGCTGCTAAAAATCAGCAAAAATGCAGATACCGGTTTTTCTTTTGGAGAGTGACGATACTGCAATGAAACGTTGGATGTAATTGCTCACCCGATAAGACCTCCACCCAAGCTGAACGTGAAGCCCGTCCAGCAGAGTTCTCCGCCACACATATATACTCTCCTGCATCGTCCCAGGAGACATTCGTTAGAGGAAGAATGTTGACTTTGGAGATGGTCTTTTGAAGAGGCTGCAGGGGAAAACAAATCTAGTATTACTCCCACTCTCCCGAAGAAAAAAAAAATGTTTCTTAAGTGTTCTTTATATCACTTACAGTGAGAACCTTAAGAAGCTGCGATCCATCAGGCCTGAGGCCATCGCTCTCCTTCTTGAACCACTGGAGACGTGTCATGGCTGGCCTGTGGACTTTGCACACCAGCATTGCTTGTCCTCCGACCATTATGGAGGTGTTTTCAGGGAAGCCTGGCTGAAAAATTGGCTGAGACACTCTAGGATCTGGGCAAATATAAGGGGAAAAAAAATAAAAATACGTCTTGAGCTCAGTGGTGTTTACCTCAACATCTATTCCTGACCATGCGGTTGCATTTCCACACAACAAGTATACTGTGATGGGTCAAAACAGAACAGCTTGTGTTTGCTGCGCAAGTGCAGTTTTAAGCAATCAGTCCCTGACTGCAAACAAGAGCCCCTTCTCTCAGAGGTCAGGGCTTGTTTTTGGGGTGAATCGCAGGCGAAGGGGCAACCAACAAAAGAGAGCGCAGACCTCTGGTTCTCACTGGATGATGACCTGGGTTTGACTTCACAGCAGTGTTCCTGGTGCCACGGCGATGAGTGTGATAAGCATTTGCGCAAAGAACCCTAACCCAGCAATGTCACCTCCAGCATTGAGGCGCAGCATTCTCCCACCAACACACTAATGAACTTCACTGAATAAAACCGGGGCCTGGCCTGCATCTGACCCCAAGAGAGGGTGTGAATGGTCAGAAGAAAAATAAAAGGCAAACTAAACAAAACACACACACACACTAAATAGGCTGGGTGGCTGAATGGCTGTGGTTATGATGAGGGAAAATGCTGAGACATTATATCTGCCCTCCTGATATTTTCAGAGGACACAGTAATTAGTATAAACTTAGAAACCCGGATGCCTGTTTTAATGAAGCAGATCTGGGTCGTATAAAGGTTACGTTCCATAGTGATACGGTAAACATAGTAAAAATCCTAAAATCCGGGAACTGTAAATAAATATAAAATCAGTCTGTAATACTTCAGCTGAAATGATTTACTGTATACTTCCAAAACCATGTTAGATTCAATCTCAATGTTGTGTGGTTCTATGCTCCAAAATAAATAATAAATCAGTTTTTCCCACCGTACTTTATCCCTTCCAATTAAATATATGCCATTCTTCTTCTTTCCTGTTGGGCTGTCTTTATTTGACTGTGAATAAACATTTGATAACAGCTCACCCTCTAAAGTTGTTGTTTTTGTGACATCACAAAGCAATAGATTCGGAAAACGGTTGTTTTACAGCTTTTTTTCTTTCTATTATAGTCCAAAAAAGACAAACTTGTTTTTCTTCCACTCCCTCTCTGTAAGGCGAATTTTTATAGGTAAGTGGAGCTTGCCTGGATGGCGCTGCCCATTATAGTATTACAGTTGTCAAATGACTTTAATTTCCTTTGGCAGGAACTTAGCGGGGCATTGTTGGTCCGCTCCACAGGTCTCTCAAACTTCACCACTTCCCCCGCAATGCACTTAGCTCATGATGAATTCAGAATAGGACGCTTTTAACAAAAACTTGCCCCAGTCCCTGCCCTTATATCAACAAATCTTACATGAACACAAGGACCTCAGTGAAGTGTATTAGCTGTGTTAATTGTAAGCGCAGCAAACCATTAACCATCTAGGATGATGTCTGCCATGTGAAATATTTCCACATCTCACATCTCTGCAATCTGAAGTTGCCATATTCCGACTGCTCAGTTGACCCGAGACAGCAAGCACTTGGTGAACATCATAATAGCACTTGAAGATAATCAAATGCCTTTCTGGCAGGTACAAAACTAAGACAGCCTTGCATTTGTAAGGATCAATAGAAGCCCCCCAGGGCCTCCCCGCAATCCCCTGTCACTGGCACCGGGCCAGACAGATTTACACTTCCGAGCCTCTGGGCTTTGGCAGGATCAGATAGCACTGTTTATGGCTAAAAAAAAAACACTTAGGTTCTTTTACCTTCTAAACCACAGCACTCTCCAAAACGTCCTCTGCTCTTAATGTTTCAAGACTGTGGTTCCTTACTTGACAAGTGCTTCTTTAATGAATACTTCAACATTAAAATCAAATTACAAAATCGAACCTTGAGGTAAACCATCTGAAACAGAACCAGAAAGCTGTGCTAACCCTAGCCCACAAAAAAAAGCATGGAAAAGACATACGTTAAAAGCACGGTGCATCAAGTTTAAAAGTTCCCAAAGTAATGCCTTGACCATTTAACACTCAAAGCTACAGGACTGAGAGCTACCTCCACAGTTCTGCATTTGGTTCTAGGCTACCTTTGAAACGGGCTTCCGGGGCAGCGCTTCTCGACAGCGCCATTTCTGCCAGGCACAGGGTGAGGAAGATCTTGTGGATGCTCAACATTTTGCCGAGGTGATCTGGGTCTTGCATGAGGACGAGAACGACCGCTTCAAATGCTGACTCCAGGCATCGGCCCGCTCTGTGTTTTCCTCCGCAGGCACAGACCTGGAAAATAAGACAAGACTGCATTTAGAAGAAATATCCCGGTGTGTCCAGTTCCTGTAAGAAAAAAACAGAACTCCTAAAACCACATTTGTTAATCAATGACACTCGCTTCCACTTGCATTCGACCACAGACACTTAGTCTACCTAACCATTGTTGGACACTACTGTGCTCCACTTTCCATAACATGAATAACTGGAGCTACGAATGCAAGGCAGTTAGGGGCTGTTGTTTGTAAATGGAGGGCGCACCATGCGCATAATGGCTCATTTGTATGTGCACGGAAGGCCCATGATCTTGCAGCTGCTAATTGCACCTAAACGATACGGAGCTGAACAATTAGGGAACCCTTGTGCTCCAGCCTCCTCACGTTTATCCAAACGCCTTTCAGCGTTCCCCGTTCCCTCGTGCCTTATCTTCCCATTCAGTTCAGCTGGGACGAGACTAGGCAGAACTCCCCGGACACAGTGGGGGTACAGGATGCTCTCGAAATCCTCACAGAAAGTGGTCCCCTGTCCTAAAGCAAGAAAGCCAAGGGGGGGTTTGCTTTTGCTCCACAACAGGCGAGACTTTCGCACCCGAGTGCCAGTTAGTTTAAGATAAATACAGCCAAACATAAAGCCATTTACAAGTGTCAAACCGCTTGGTAAACTAAATCCAACTTGGCTGTGAGAGGAGGTGTGTGTTTAAAGCCAGTAAATTGAGCTGGTTGAGCAGTGTGGAGGCTGTGAAAATACTGGTAGCGTACATTTTACGGCGGTTGACGTTGGGTCTGAATTTTAATCCGTACCTGAGGTAATTTACACGGTAAAACACTCCCTGAATTAATTACTTTTACGTTTTCACACGCGGATATAACATTTGAGAATGGTCGCTAGCACACGTTACTCAAAGTGTATCTCTTGTTTTAATTAATTTAATTAAATAATTTAAATAAAGTAACGACATTCAATTCGTGCCCCCCCCCTCCTCAATTTAATTTTGATTGGAAAAAAGTGTTACTTTTATACAGTTAAATTAATTAAAACAACATTATTCTATCAAATATCAGGTGAATTTTTCAGAAAACACCCTATTTTCGTTCACCTTATTTTCCCTCTGCCCTTTGCCCGGTTCTTCTGGAAACTTCAGTAAAGCAACGGTCGTGTCTAGTTCCGTTTGGTTGAGTCTGTTGAGGTTCGCATTTGTATTGAGAAGTTCTCCCACTTACAACAGGAAAAAAACAAACAAAACGAGCCACAGAAATCCGTATTTCAAAATATAAAAGCAGTCACAGTGCGCGGTGGTGGTTCCCGGGCCACCTGAGCAGCCTACGGGGCGCTCCTCTATCGACACAGCGCCCAAAGTCCAGCTGTCCTCCTCCCTTCTCTGGTCTCTCAGTCTCTCGGTCCCTGTCTGTGTCTCAGGGCTTTGCTGGAGGCTGAAAGAAAAAAAACCCCGCTAAATCCACACAGCGGTGAGACAGGCTCCAGGAGGACCTCAGGTTTTAAAAAAGACCAGCATCCAGGGACTCATTGTAAGCGTCCGTCTCCTTTCCTCGCTCGTTTCCTCTGTCAGGAGTTCACTTTCTGTCACAGAGCGGGTTCCAGCCCCGAGTTTAACGGCAGCCTCAGAGGCGTGTGACTCTCAAGTGACTCTGGGAGCTCCAGTGAAGGAGCAGCGTATCTTCACCAGCCAGGGACCCTGCTCTGACTGAAAGCACCCCAACAATGGGCTAAAACGAGGAGAGAGGGGCGGAGGAGGGGTGTGTGTGTGTGTGTGGGAATATATCACCTAATGGGGACCAAAACCTGTGTACACATTCACTCTGTGGAGAATTATTTTCCTTCGGGCGCCCAAAGCCTGTCCCCACAACGCAAACCAATAAATGTGAAGTAAAGCCTTGTTTTAGAGTTAGGGTTAGGGTACTAGCACTCATGGATAACAGAAGGGTAAGCTATGTAAAGGCCCCACTATGCATGAAAACAAACTCTGTGTGTGTGTGTGTGTGTGTGAGAGAGAGAGAGAGAGAGAGAGTGTGATTCTCCAGTGCTGCACCAACCCCCTTCAAAAAAAAATAAAATAAATAAATCCCCTGAGGCAGACCCCCAGCAACCAATATATTTCAAGACTCTTCTTACTTAGCTTCACTCACTTTTAAAGTCCTCCAAGCTGTTGCTGAGTGCTCTCTTGAACATACCCCTAAGTATTTGTCACCATCTTAGCAGAGCCTTAAGCTCATGTATGTATTCGAAGCTATAGTCCACAGTTGGCTAAGCTAATTTAGGCTAATTATCAAAAGACGTGCCTGGGCGGGCCTATAAAAGTTATAATCCACCGATTAGCCCAATAAACCGTCATGATTTCTTAAACCTGAGTTTAAATTGCATTGTTCCAACACACAGTAATTAGACGAGCTTAAATACACAATTTACTCAGTAGGCCCATTAGCATCTCCTGTAATAGGACATGCTCAGAATGTGTTGCAGGGTAAACTGGGGTGGTGGGGGCAATAAATAAAGCATAAAGTTCCTTTGAAACACACTCTTGTAGGGCACTTGTGTACTGTATTCAATAGCTGTGAATGGCTCCTTCCCGTAATTACATCACAGCCGCAGTGCATAGTTGCATTAATCCTTTTAGGCTGTGAGGGGGTCATCTCAGCTCCTAATGGATTTATTAGTGGAGGCTGTCCTCACACAACAGGGAGAAGTCCAGAGAAAATATGGGAACAGCCTCCAAATATTGAGAGATTTGGGATTTACGCAAATAAAAAAGGAATATATATATATAATGTATGCATTTTAACACATTAATTACACATAAAAATGCTTCTCTTGCACTAGTTGAGTTCATAGACTTGTGAATCTGCTTTGCCTGTGTGTGGTGAGTGGTAACTAATGGTGGTATTGGGTTATGATTATGGCCAGCGTAATTTTACATAGATGATGTTGTGTGGGACCTTTTTAACGTGACATAACTAGCCAGAGAAATCTGACGGTGGCCCGTGAGGTTTATAAAGATTTCCGTGAAGGTCTCATTGAAAGTGAAATGAAATATTCCTCTTTTGTACGTATTTAAATACATATTCAGTGAGTACAAACAGTTGTAAGACGCTGTCCTAGTGTCGCCTTTGTGTGGCGATGTCAGCCCTATGTCTGTGACTGGGGGGAATAGGGTGAACGGAGGTTGTACCTCTGATGAGCTGAGGCCTGAGGAGGAGAAGCCTTAAGTGCTTGTGAAGCAGAGCTCAGTGGGGCATTGACTTTGAAATGAACGCTGGTTCTCTCATTCATGACATGGCTATGGCGCTGGGCTCCCCATGATCCAGTTGAGCCTTTCTGAGTAGTCCCCCGCACTCCTGCCAAAGAGATTCTGCTGGAGGGAGGGCAGCTTTCATGTGGTATGAGAAAGCCCTTAGCCCACACATGTATGGCCCTTAAATTGAGCTGAAAATGTATAATATAAATATGTATATTTGAAGGATATGGAAGGGTGTAATAATATATACTAGAACAGCATATTGTCCTAAATCTAAAGCCAAAATCTGCCCATTACTGACCTCTGTGGAGAGATGCCAGTGCCAAAAGCCCTGCCAGCCAAGAACAAGCGTCTGGCCCTGCCAGGCTCCCTCCGGCTTTTATGTATGTGTTTACAGTGGCAGTGTGGGTTGGCGCTCTCTCTCTGTCTCCCTCTGTGGCTGCATCTTGACATTGCTCTGTCGGATGAGAGAGGGGAGAGGCCTATTGAGGCAAAGTGAAGCACCCTCGCCCCTTCTGCTCCTGTCCACTTCCCTCTAACTCTATATATCTCTGTATATCTCTCTATATTTGTACGGTCATTCTCCCCCCTCCCATCTCCTCCTCTTCCTCCTCTCTCTAACTCCCTCTGGTCCTCTTTGGCCTCATTGAAAACCGCTGACATTCCGCTCGACAATGGCAGATTTTCCCCCCGCAGTCGTCCTCAGCTTCGCTCTCTTCGGCCTGGCATTAAAGCACGCTGGAGCAACAATCGGCCCTCCCAAATCCCACCGCCCGGCCTTTGTTGCAGCCTGCTGAATGCGAATGCCCCATTAAAGCCTATTATCTGAAGCTCCTCTGTTGCCCTGCAGATCCCCTCCTAACCGCCCCTCTCTAAAGAACTCTCTCCCCAAAGCTTTGCTCGGGCCTGGCTAATCAGGTACACGTATTATTTTGGCATTCTTTCCCCCCTTTTTTTTTGTGCTAGGCAAACTTATAGCATCAACAGAAAATGGAAGGGTTGTGCTAGAAAGGGTGGAAGAGAGAGACGTTAGGTGCTTTACAGCTTTACACAGACTGGGATGACTTTAGTCACGTCAGCTCAGGGCTTTCGCACCACGTCTGTGATTTAGTGAGGTGACACCGTGTTATACACCATGTCTTAACCTTGTTTTTTTCCCCCTGCTGCTTCCCGAAAGGAGGGGTTTATTACAGTCCGGGTCAGATTTTACAGCGTCCTTAGCTAAAGTCAAAGTACACAAATAAACGAGCAGAAAATGGAAGTTGTAAAAGAAGATAAGGCCCTGATAGATGGGAACACACTTATAGCTGAGAACAACACACCGGGATAAACACAAATGCCTTTGGCTATTAATAATTTGATATCACCCTCAAATATGTGAAGAATTTACTGCTTGAGAAAACAATATTGACTTTCCCTGCCGTCCAATCAAACTCCACCACGCCCTCTGATGTGCAGAGGTGGTATTGTTTACATTTAGTGCAATATTAATACGATATTAATAGAGGGAGTGTTGATGGTGATGTAATGCTATTCTGGCTTCTTTGGATATTCAAATGCTTCTTTTAGAATAACAACCACTTAAAGTGTTGCAGGTCAAAGGCAGAGCCCACACACACGTGTTGAATGAGACGCTAGCATTGTGTTATAGCACTGTAGCTAGAAGTGCTAATGTTTACAGCAGGTTCAGTATGTAATCAATACAACAGCACATGCTTTAGCTTTCTCCATAGCATGTCATTTCAAGCATTGTTTGATTGGTTTGTTAGTCTGTTATTTATTTATTTTGTTGAATTCTCTTAAAACCACATATATCTTAGAAGTTTTAAACTACTAGAATCACCCATATTTGAATGAATTGACATTATCTTAGAAGCAGGAATAGAGTGGCGTGTAAATTAACATAAAGTTCATACAACTTTTTAAATATATGAGTTAATATTCACTCTTATTTTATATAGTTTTATCTCCTGTTTTTAAAATTTAAAAGTATGTTTAATCAGCTGATTTATACAGCGCTAGTAGTACTTTGACCTGCCATTATTTTGATTAACACGGCCCTCTTTACTAAACCAAATAAACCCTTAAAAATGTCTGTATAGCTACTTAATCACACTTTTCCGAAGACTTTTTTTTACTGTTTTAAAAAGATTGAAAATTAACAATGAAAGTTTACAACAAGCAATTTTTAAATTTTAGTTTGTAAACATAGCTTAGTTGCTATCATTAGCACAGTAACAATTAGCCCCCTGCTAACTGCTAAACTGCTAACTGCTAAAGTGGAAGAGGATCAGGGGAAAATATTAATAATAGCACAGTGTAGTGGAGTGTAATGTCCCTTTTTCAGTTTGTGAATTAGCATTTGCTCGTCCTCTTTAGTTTAAAGTTTACACACGTTATTCATGGTCAGAGCTAAGGACCTGGCTCTGTTTACCACTGAATCGAACCCCGAGCTGTTCTCAGTTGGTTAGAGCAGAACTAGCATTAGCAAGAAGTGAGAATTTAAAGAATTTAAAAATGCTCTAAGGGCTTTCTGGACGATTGCAGTGACTTTCGGGGCATTTGCGTTGTAAAGAAAGTCACAGTTGTTGACTTGCAAAACTTGAGTGTAACCAGAGTCAAACGGATCCACTTCTTTTGCAATCTGCAGAGCCCACATTCTTGTGACAAAAGTAAGACTGTGGACTTCTCCACACTGGCGACAAATCAACAGCAACATTCTCCCTGTCCTCCCCACCTCCCTCTTATCTGATTACATTAGTGATACCCTGGATGGCTCCTTGCACTTCGGCTGGCTGGAGGGCTTTTGAAAGTATTGATACGTGCATGCTTATGCTAATGGCCCAGCTTGCCTGATGCCTGTGATAGGGAGGACAGTGGTGTGAATAATTAGCCGGGCTGAGCGGTCAGTGAGTGGCCTGGCTACAGAGCGTGTGAATGCGAGGTGGAGCTGGTCACTCATTAACTGCAACACTTGTTGGTCTTGGGCTATTGTCTCTTGTTTGTGTTAATTATTACCTGGCCCAGGCCCGACAATGCTAGTGATGGAAAGGCCTACTTTGTAATGCAAGCTGGCCTTCACCGTTAAAGCAGGGTCCCACACCCAACTGTTTTTACAGAGATGGATATCGCGGCAGCCACTGTTTTCCCTGGGTTCTTCTCCCTTTCGTCTTTGCTTTTCTTTTCTCTTTCCTCCACTGCACAACTGAGAGGGGAGCCCTCCACTCCACGTGAACCTTCGCTGAACTCACCGCTTTTGATTAATCCGACAGAGTTCATGAATGATCTCTTAAAAGTGGGACCATCTGTGCGAATGGGTGAATGTGGGATTATCTTTGATTTTAAAGGGACAAAATGAATGGAACGGTCATCTAGCACTCGCTGCCTTTTCGGGAACTCATCCGCTTTCATAAATGCGCTGATGGGTGCAGCTACAAGTAGTCATTCTTGTTTTAATTTGGACAGAATTATAGACAACACTTATCCCAGGCGACATTATTCAAAAGCGGGGAATTATGTGAAGAATATCACCTTCCCGTCTTAATCTAGAAGACCTGAGTTTTGAGATGTCTTCTGTGTGTGTGTGTGTGTGTGTGTGTGTGTGCTGGGGGATGGTGACCCCTGGTTAATGATTTTTTGAAGCTCTTGCTCTGTGAGAGTGAATTAGATGAATGTGACGTCTCATTAAGACAACACCCCATTGTCCCAGACCTTTGGCTATATTCATTAAGCTGTGTGTACCCTCACTCCTGTTAAATACATAGAGAGGGCATTCACTGGTGCATTGTAGAAACTTACGAACTTAGAATTACACTCTACACTGAAGGTGATAGGAGCCAGGGCTACGACAGAAATACAACTATTTTATTTACCATGTGAATCGAGCTTTATATCATTGCTTTTTCAAATAAAATACCCCTGTATTTCCACAATAATAGCGTTATAGCAAGGTAAGCCCTTCTTGACTTTCGATTGAAGTCATTTTGGAGCATTTCTATTGGTCCGTTCTTCACGAAACGGACCAATACGAAGCTGCTGTATTCAAATGATATCCACAAAAACGGAGATACATGTTTTACTTTGGACAGCTATGATGTTTATGATTAATCGTGGTAAATCTGTATGAATAAGCATTTATTAAACCATTAACCCTTCAGACGCTGGGTTATCTTCCCCAACCACTGTGAAAATTAACCACCAATTGTACTCTGTTACAGTGTTAAAACAGAATATATCACATTGCAGCTGGCAAAGGATGTGTTCGAAAGCGGTTTCCGTGGATGAGCCACATAACAGAGTCATCAAGGCTGTGTGTGACTGAATGTAAGGTTGAAGGTAACTGGAGAGTTTTATTAAAGCAAGGGTATGTCAATACACTCACACTTTATGGAGTATGAAAGGCCCCCTAAAGAAGCCCCAAGAGGGTGCAGACACATCTGTGTTAGGACAATAGCTGGCTTGGCTTTTCCAGCCTGATGTTTTTCGAGTAATAGCACAAACCCGTTCTGATCTCCACTGGGAACTCTACAGTTAATACACACATATACAAAGACAGTCACGCCGAGAGACAGCGGAGACCGTTCCATCCACATGAGGTTGAACCGAGAAGGTCTTATATATGTTTAGATTTCTCTCGAATCAATCCTTCTGAGGATTAAGTCGAATTCCGGAGATGATATCTGCATGGAACCGAGTCATTTCTTGTGGTTTATTGATTAACTTGAATGTTCCAGAAACCTAGAAGCAGGCAGTAACCCAAGAGTCAGTGTTTTTTGTTCTTAAAGCTGGCTCTGAAGGGATCAAGACACGAGGAGGAAAAACAAAGAGAGAGTTATTTGTAACTAGATCTTCACTCTGACAGAAAACTGCCCTTTGGAGGCTAGTTACGGTGGAACTCTAAAATGAAGGCCCTTCTACTGAGGGTGGGATTTGTTTCTTTAGACTCAGGGGTAACGTCACAGTTGAACCCTGTGAAGTGTGGGTCCGACACAAAGCATCGACCGGACATTTTAATTAAGTAATCAACCTTGTAAGACGGTGAATATTAGTTCCTTGATTTGCCCTGTCGCTTCTCACGGCTTCCTAATCTTCTCCCGTCACCTTCTCCTTCTCCAGAAGGTGTCTTATGAAGACATTAAGCCTCTGTTTGACAATGTCACGCCAGCCTTTGTTGCGTCCACCACCCCCTCAGAGGCCTGGCGTCCAGGGGTTCAAAGGGTCGATGTCCCTGGTTCAAATTAAAGAGTCTTCAGGGTTCTTCTTCAGGGTTCCCTGCTGAGGAGTATCTCTAGAAGTAATCCAGAGGGATCAGCACAAAGCCCCCCCCCAACCCCCAGCTTATTAGATCAGGCCGCAGAAGAAAGAGGGAGTTGGAGGCTGCATTGTTTGGCCTGATTAAGAGCTTCTCATACTTTCTGAGGCTAAAGGGGAGAGCTGAGCCTGGCTCCCAGCTCTCAGCCCTCCCTCCTCTTAGCTCATGTGATACACTGTTGCAGGACATAGTGGAGGCTCTCCTTCTAAAGGTGCCTCTCATTGAAACAATAGGATGTCGTGAGATTAGGGCACCCTCCTTTAAGCTTTAAAACTAAATATTTCGGTTTACCTTTATGTTGTAGTTTTAGGTGCAAAAATACGAGAGCATCTTTTGTCACACTTTTGGGATTTTTATGCAACCAGCTCCTAAGACTGAACTTTGGTGGTGTGGGAGAAATAAAGCATGATTGACAATAAGAACAGAAGCTCTAATGATGCCAGATTTATTATAATGAAGACTTAATGAGAATTAAAAGTCAGAATCAGGTGAAAAGGTGATTGTACAGGTACATTCTTACTCTCCAAGGCAGAAAAGTGTAAATGTACCCTGAACGTGCAAGAATGGTCACTTATATATTTTTATAAACAGTATATTTAAAGAGAACATTGTATGTTTTTGGAGCGTGGGAGGAAACCGGAGCACCTGGAGGAAACCTACGCAGACACAGGGAGAACACACCACACTCCTCACAGACAGTCACCCGGAGGAAACCCACGCAGACACAGAGAGAACACACCACACTCCTCATAGACAGTCACCCGGAGGAAACCCATGCAGACACAGAGAGAACACACCACACTCCTCACAGACAGTCACCCGGAGGAAACCCACGCAGACACAGGGAGAACACACCACACTCCTCACAGACAGTCACCCGGAGGGAACCCATGCAGACACAGAGAGAACACACCACACTCCTCACAGACAGTCACCCGGAGGAAACCCACGCAGACACAGAGAGAACACACCACACTCCTCACAGACAGTCACCCGGAGGAAACCCACACAGACACAGGGAGAACACACCACACTCCTCACAGACAGTCACCCAGAAGAAACCCACGCAGACACAGAGAGAACACACCACACTCCTCACAGAGTCACCCAGAAGAAACCCACGCAGACACATTTAAATAAAAAAGTAAATAATAGAACTGTTGTATTATGCACCATTTAATCGTCTGTACCTTCATTCCACTCATAAGATCGATACATAGCAATCTCTATCTAGCATTTCAGCCAGCTCTGTTGTTGTTGTTGTTGTTGTTGTGGCCAGCAGGTGAGAGGTGTGGCTGCAGTGTGTACACCTTCATATCAGAGCAACACAATTCCCTCCTAATGAAATCCGTCCCTGAGGTGGGTGGGGTCCACCGTCCAGGACACCTTCTCCCAAAGGAGCTCAGTCTCACGCGCGGGTACCGTGTCGTGGAAGACACCTCTGGAATAGACAGAGAGACAAAGAAGAGGACAGCTCTGGGGTAGAGGGGTTTTTCCTCAGTATGTTCAGTTTTGGGATTTCAGTCACGGTTTGAGAGACAAAAGGGGGCAAAGGCGCCAAAAAGCAATGTGAGGGAGGAGAGGGGACCAGGTGCCACCTGGTGTGTGAGGTCAGTGTCTCAGCAATGCCAGGCCAGTGTCAGATTCAGCACGCACCACTATAATGAGCCTCCGCCATTAACACTCTGTGGGCTGGGAGAAGATTTCCGTATGGCATCGTGGCCCTTTCATTTTCATATATTTCTTAAATACTGATGATGATGATGAAGGTCCAGGGAAACCCTGATTGGTTCCAGTGCTGTGTTTGGTATTTTCACATACTCTAGTTGACCTTAATGAAGTAAAGGTGAAAAAAAAAAAAAAGTGGTGGAGATCCGGCCAGTGTTTCTTTAATAAGCGCTGGCTGTTGGTTTGCTCTCCCTGGTGATTTGCTGGAGTTTGGGGTGTCCACATCTGTGCCTTATTAGCACAACAATAGGAGCACAGCGCCTCCTGCATTAATGAGCGCTCCTCAGCACCAGGGCCAAAGACCTCAGCACAATGCAGCCCACAAATTACCACCGGCCTCTGGAGAAAGCCCTTTCACTCCTGTGGCAGCTCCTGTCCTCCGTTTACCAAACTGAATAACATCAAATTACATCCCAGCTCTTCGAGAAATCCTACTTCATCCCCCCAAAAAACTTTCGAATATTCCCCTCCAAATCACTATATCACATTCCCTGTGTTTTCCTTTGCTGTTTTTGAGGTGAGACATTTGAGATTTGGGATGGAATGACTGGAGACATTGTGTTGAGTATAGACTCAGCTGTGCACAAGCAGAGCAAACATGGTTGACATTTGAGCTGAACAAACAGAATGCATAGATTCTTCCAGATGGGCAAAGCATTTCAAACCTGACAGGCATTGAGTAAACAACATGATTGATCTGCTTATAATGTGACATGTAGACGTCGGGGTTTGTGGCATGCAGAGAGGAACATAAATATGTGTATTTAACAATTACTATGTCTATAATATACGAAGGAGTTTAAAAAAAATCAGAGAATAAAATCAGAATAATTCTGAGGGTAAAGTCAGAATATTTAGAGAAATATTGTTTGGATTATTATACATTATCTGTATACATATTATTTATTATAAAATATAGACAGACAGAATCACAGTCTGTGATCCATAGAGTGAGTCGTGAAAGAAGCAGTCAGAGAAGAGAACAGAATTATTTATTAAACGCTTCCATCCACACGACGTGACAACTAACCCCCATCAGTTCAGCCACTATGTAATGCGATGGAGGCTTGTGGGATTTGAGGGCTCTGTCATTTTTGTGATCATTAATTGTATCCTGTGACCATTGCCTCTTCTGAATAAACGGTTTCAGGGTTTAAATACTAATCACAATCTGGTCCTGATGTGGCAAAGAACCGAGTATTTATTCGTGAAATCTATACCGTAGTATGACTTCAGCAACACGCTGCATTCCTCACTTACACTGAGGCTGTGTCTGCCCCATTATACGTGCAGCGAAATATTCTGACTTTATTCTCAGAACTTTTCCGACTTTAATCTCAGAATTCTGACTTTATTCTCTGAATCTAATTAATTAATTAATTAATTTATTTATTTATTTATTTTCAATGCCCTGGCCCTAAAACCCTGTTGTTATATTACTTAAATTTTTTATATTATTTTAACATCAATTTAAAGACAAAAACATTTTTCTGGTCATTTATTTTGAGATGTTATTTAAAGTTTGGGAAAAGATGTTAAAAAGCTAATGCTAGCAGCTTAGCTTAGATACCTTTCTTTGACTGAAAGGGTAAAAATATAAAAAGTGTCCATTTTGCTCTGAATCAGGATGGAATCACTCTTTACGTGTCAGTTTTGTTTAGTTACTGAGTTAAATGACATAATCCCCCTAACCTGGTTGTAAATGTTTTAGCCTACAGTTGTGTGGCTAGGCTAGCACTCAGGATTGGTTGAGCACTGCAGGAATTCCCGGGTTCTGAACTCCCGCGCTAGTGTCCTCCTGCTCTGTAGAGTTTCAGCTCTTCAGTGCCTCAACACTCTATTTTTCAAGCCTTTCTTGAGCTAGATCAGACGTGTTAGAGCAGGACGTAGCAGAAACTGTAAAGAGAGAATGAAAATGCCAAATTACATTGAACATTGTGCCTGGAGTGTTCCTTAAAATCAGAGTAATTCCTTTTGAAAGGACTAAGAGCGATATGTAAACACATGACATGGGCTTAATAAGTAACAACATCCAGAGAAGGTGCTGAGTGTCGAACGGCCATTAGAAACGTGGCCTAACATCAGAACAAGGTGCTAATGTTCTCCTGCAACAAAACGATGATTCACGACTCCTCCACGTGAATGGTCAATTAATGCGCTTGGCAGCCAGTGTTTATTACCCCTTCCCTAAATGTACTGGGGCCTCCCCCCACCGGGGTCTCCCTCTCCCCCTCCAGCAGTAAAATGAAAACCAGCGAAGCCTTGCAGTTTGCTGATCCACAGAAGGCGTTCTGTGTGGTCTGGAGCTGGGTGGGGGCAGAAAGAGAGAGAGAAACATCAGGCTTTACAGGCCTCAGTAATCGCCAGGCGTTAAACTGAACAATTAGGCCCTGGCTATATTGTCGCCAGTTTACGGCGCTACTTCGGCTGCCTCTAACTCGCACAGTATGGCCTCATTCGGGTCCTCCTCTTCCCCGTTCTCTGTTCCCTCCGGCGCTGCCGAGGATTCCCCACATGTGTAGAGCGTGCAGAGAGGAGAGGAAATTGCAGGTATATACTCTAAGAAGCTTAAGTGCCCGAGGACCGGCTAAGCATTCTTAATGAGACATATCAGTGCGCTCGAGGGCGTGAATGGAACATGCCATTAGCTGATGTTGTCGGGTCTTTCTGGGCTGGACACAGAGAGGCTCAAGTGACAGGCCTCAGGCAGCGTGACACTGGATTCGGTCAGGGTGAACCTGGAAGGGTTCGGTTGGAGACACATATCACCTGAGTCCTAGGTACTGATCACCCTGGACTTATAATAACATTAGCACGTTTTTCTAGAGAGCAATGCTGGAGGAGTCAGCCCCACACTTTTTAAGGTCCTTTCAACACATTTTCATAGTGTCTTATTGAACAAAACAAGATAGAAACCACACTGGAGTGCCTCCAGAATATGTGTCAGAAAAGTATTATTGTGAAGTGTGAAGTGGTTATTAATATTTTCAAGAATTACCTTGTTCTGTGAGTGTTCTATGTTCATTAATGATATTATTGGCATCACACACTCACTCAAAGGCCGTTCACTCACACATTCACAACTATGGATAATTCCTGAATAGCCAAGTCCTGAACTTTACACAGACTTGATCCTCCTAGCGCCTCAGTAATAGCTCTGGTAAACCCCAAATTAGCGAATGTGTGAAGACAGCTGCTAATGTCCCAGTGAAGAAGTAGTGCCGGCACATGCCTAATGCACGCAGAGCAATTCCCAGTGCAAGAAATGTATGACACAGAAAATCTCCCGACATGCCCTGCAGGTGTGAAAGGACTACTCCGGGACATCTCCGGACCTGATACTCTTGAGTTCCTCTATAATTGTTTTGCCAAATATAATTTGCCACTTAAAAGTGCACTGGTGCCTGGTAAAGATAATGATTAACTGTAGTTGCACCATGGTGCTGGAGGAACTGTATTTCATTTTACTGGGTTTTTGTTTATAGCTGAAGTGACAATAAACCTTCCCTTGACTTGAGACTTCAAGTTTAATCTATGCACAGGGAAGACTTGGGCGGTCATTATTTTGAATTAAAGGCAAGAAATACAATCGGCTTTTGCGAAAAAAACAACAACAACTGATATTTGCTGATTGATTCTGATGTATATCTCATGTCTCAGACGCTGTGGAACCGAGACTAAACATATCTGTAGATGTTGACCCGGGTCTGGCCCTGCAGACAGACAGAATGTAAATACAGCAGGTCTGTATTTGAATACATTTGAGCGTGTACTGCAGAGCAAGAGAATGACTCTCTCTCTCTCTCTCTCTCTCTCTCTCTCTCTCTCTCTCTCTCTCTCTAACACACACACACACACAAGAAACATGAGGCAGGTGGTCAGGCTCGTCCAGGTGAGTGCTCTCTGGAGCCCTGTAAAGGTCAAAAGTCACGAGTGTGTAGGGAATACTTTGACATTCCTCTCCCCCTAAATGAGGGCCTCCACGGGCCAGTGGCATGCGCACCGCTCAGCCCCCCTGACAGACGGAAGGTGAGAGTGTGTGTGATGTGCTGTGGATGGATCTAAGGGGGCTGCAGCTGCAGGCAGACCTCCAGGGGCTTCTGGGAAGGCGTTTAGATCCGGATGCGGATGCTCTCCTTCACGTTGAAAAGGATGGGCCCCCCTCGTCGGGGTGGGGAAACACGCCTGCTGTGTTTTGAGCATGGGTCAGACTTGTAGAGTGAAGAAACATACTATCTGTCTGTATTACCGCGTATCACTGTATACAATATAGGACCAAATATGTGTAGACATCAACCTGTATTTCAGAGCATCCCGCTCTAACAGCAGTGCTTTCTATGGGCATTATACAAACTGTGTACACGATTGTGCCTGCCTATGTCACCTTAAAAACGATGTTTAATCTAAAACATGTTTTATAAAATTCAGAGAATGTTCCCTTCCCAGTCTGCACCGGAAAAATGTCTGGTATTTAAACATAGCCCTGTCTCAGTGAATGGGAAAAGCATGAAAAAGGCTGAGGATGTTGTTCTATTTCTATTTCATAGGTGAGTAATACTGACTTAACAATGTGGAACTGACTCCAATCGCTAACTTTCCATGAAAGTAAACGCAGACCCAAAATGCTACAAAACTAAACAGCTTGAGTTACAGTCAACACTCTGGTAATTAACACAGTGAATAAAAAACTCCAATCACAAACAAGGCACAGTCTGTTCCCCGCTCAGCTTCAACGTGCCACTTTAAAAGAGGAGGAGCTTTTGAATGAACGCAAAAGGGGGTGGAGTTTGTTTGTTTTACTGTGAGAACTGTTGACTTTAAAACCTGTGAATGCACTTAGGAGAAAATCTAAAAACATTAGCTGAACCTTATGTTCTGTTTTGAGACTCTGTCCAAGACACAAAACACGTTGAACATGTTGCTAACATTCCGACAGATTTATTGCGACTTCTTTGCTTTCATTTTTACAGCGCTCAAGGTCATGTGTGATCATGAATATCATGCTGATCTTTGGAAACCGCTCCTTCTCTGTTTTATTGCCTAAGAATTGATTGTTTTTCTCGCACTTTACGTTTTTTTGAGCTTTTCCAAAGATATTTAAAATTGAAACCATGCTTCGGAAAGGCGCCTGCACAGAAAGTGAGTTGCTCCGGCTCGACTTTGGGGTCATTAAAGAAGCAGAACTGCTGAGGTACTGTAGACGGCGTTAGGAAATGTTGCTTTCGTCTTTGTTTTCCTTTGCTTTCTGTATTTGTTATCGGTCCAAATCTCTGTGTCCTGCTGATGGCCCAGCTGATTGCAGTGCAAACGGTCTGGTTCTCAGTCGGGCGCTTGTTTCTGCGCGCCACGTGTCGTCTCCTGTGTCGTTCTGCGTGCGCTTGGTCCTGTAAGTGCTTCCAGCCGTTTGTGACGTAGATTTGGGTCAATCGCTGCATTCTCTGCCTGCCTGAGTGAAAGCATGCTAGAGCAGAAAAACACCGCCGTCCCTCCTCCCCTCCACAATTATATTAACTATCCATAATTATGTCTATTAATTATCTGTGAAATAGCTCTGAACGCCGGTTCGGAGGCTCGCTGAGACGGATTGTGTCGGGTTGGTGCTGTGTTTTGATTGGAAGGTTCCGGAACGGGCGAGTTTCCGGGGCAAACGCTCCATGAGGGGAAGCTGTGGGTCTTGTGGCCTAAGTGATGGCAGCTGTTATGTTTTACATGGCAAATCTACAGCCTCCTGTTGACTGGCTGGATGATCTGTTGATATTCTCCTGGGATGACTGCACACAAACAAATGAGGTGGGTAATGGAAAGAGAAAGAGAAAGAGAGAGGATGAGGTTTCTCTCCTGTCAGATGGTGTAGTCTTTGGGACTTTAACATGGAGTTTGCCCTGTCATTTCTGTGTGGTGCACAGTGAGGCGCGTATTCTTAGCTTTCTCAGAAGCTCCCTCTTGTTTAGTAACTCAGCAGAACTTGCTCAGAATGCAGCCATGTTTTTAACGTTAGCTCCCAGTAGATAAGTCCCTTTCTCCTGTAAAGCCTATTTTTGAGACATGAGGTCTGTGTCCAAGTGCTTTTATTCGAGTGTGAATTTGCCCACCTCCGTGAAGTTGTGATCGTGAAGTGAGCAAGTAAATGCGGGAGAGAGAAAGAGAGAGAGAGAGAAAGAGAGAGAGAGGCTCGTCCGGTAGTGATAGAGGTCCAGGTGGGGGCTCTTTCAGCTCAAACTGACCTTGAAGGCGGCTGATTGAATTCCTGCTTCCTCTCCACAGTTCTTTCTCCTCAGTCGAGGCGGCAGGAGTTTATCCTGCTATTCGGACGCACTCCCTGCAGTCAATGTGCTTTTTGTTCCTCCTCACACACACACACACACACAGTCCAGCAGGCACGCGCTCACTGAGACAGAAGGGGAAGAAGCAATCATGTATGTTCAAATCTGGCTATTAGGCCGGCCACTATGCAGCAGCTCACTGGCCACTGTGCAAGTTCAAATATGCTGTGTAAATTTCACAAAGCGTGAAAGAAAAACTGCTGAAGAGATCTAAGACTCTCTTTGCAGTGAGTCCAGTCACCGTGCTAATTTGCTCCACCTTTCCTGGGCCCATATTAAGCCTCCGAGCTCCATCAGTAAACCCTCTTCTTTCACTGTGGGCAAATATTTTTTACTCGAACCTCAGTGGACCGAGTGGAGGAATCCCATGAAAAGAGTTTGTAAACAGAAGTGTATTTGTGATGGTGTATGTATATATTGAAGAATTGTTTGTTCTAAAGAGCTTGCTGAATTAACATGCATTACTTTAATAAGATGACACAGTTGCACCAAGTAGGTTTGCGTGTCTTTCCTCCAAGATATTTCACAAAGAACTGTGAGTGATATTAAAAGCTTCTAGGAACCACAGCAACTCAGCCACAATGTGGCAGACGAGGTACAGAGGTACACAATGTGGAGGTGCAGAGTGCCAAATGCATAAAATTAGCCAAAACTATTCTGACTCAGTAACTGCAGAGTTTCAAATTAACATCAGCACAAAAAAGGTTCACCGGGAGCTTCATGACATTCAGTCTGAATGGGTTTCAATTCAATCTGAATGTCATGTGAATGTTGTGCGTGACGGTGGACACTAAGACATTAGTTCTTCACCCCACAGCTCAGACTCAGCCCTGGGGGATTTTTATTCGTGTTCCCAGATTTTGAGAAATCTATTGAGAGTGATTTTCTCATGATGATCATTTTTTGAGGAAAGACAAAATTATTATTTTTTTTTTCAGGGAATTGAAAAGTTAATTGCTAGATCTTACAAATGTATAAAAGTTGATTACTTTGAAAATATAAAAATATAATACATTTGACAGGCTTTGGAATTCATACCTATACCAAGAAATAATTCGTCCTTTGATGGTGAAAATAAGGAAAAACAGGAAGCACGTACTTTAATGAAGGTACTGGAAATTGCACGGAAAAGCAATTAATAGCAGCTTGTCAGAAAATGTTTCACTGGCTTCCTGCCCTGCACACTGACCTCTCATATCTCATATATCGTAAGGTCCATTTTTGCCACCAAACGGTGAAGGAACAAGGTCCGGACGCCTCCATCCCCTCAGTACAGACTGAAAGGCACCATTGTGTCTACTTAAATTTATTGGCCTCATTTAAAACCACGAGCTCCATGTGGAGCTGCCTGTCTGACTGAGGCCCGGCCAGTGAAAGTCCTGTCTCGGGTCTGAGCGGACGCTGGGCGTCAGTTAGAGGTAGCAGTCGGGCCCCAATCAGACGAGCTGATCCCTGACAATGGAAACCAGTCTCCAGGCCTTCCACCACATTAGTCGGGGGTGGGGGGCTTACTGTGCAGGCCTGGGCTTAGCGCTGACCGTCCAGCAGAGTGGCCCCCAGGGTCTTAACCGGGGCCTAAAGGGGCTGACAGACAGACCAACTGGCTACGAGGCTGGAGCTCCTTCCACTCGGAGGAAATGGCCCCCTGCTAAGTGTTCCCTGACAGCCCTGAGAGTCCGGGTGATAAAATGACGTACACACCAATCACAGCTCTGACCATTTCACTGCTCGGTCAGGCCTGGTCAGCGATGATAAGCTAAAAGGAGGCAGCGTACCTGCTGTCTTTAAGTGCTGACGGCGGCCAGGGGATTTAGACTGAAGTGGTGGGATTTAAGCAGATTTAGGGCGGCTGAATTTTGTGACAACAGGAAATAGGGAAAAATGGGAAGTATTTGGTAGCACTTTACTTGAGCGCTGGGTGATTAAGACCACGGAGAGCTGCCATAAATAACTAACCTGATCCCTTCATAACGACCGAGCAACAACAGCAACACCCCCAACACGCACACTGCAAATCAACTGTTGCGAAACTTGTGGCAGTTCTCATGACATGGCTGTGGTGTTTTGGAAGATCTTTGCAACTTACACAAAATATTTTTTCACCTTTAAAATTGAGAGAGATCCTGGATATTTTCATATACCACTCAGATGTAATCACCAATGTAAATAGTACACATATGCAGCTAAACCCAACATTATTCATGTCCCTGCCATTCATTTCTATAACGTCATTTGTGTTCTTCTGCTGGAAATGACAGACAAGTCACAAACAATATTCATTCATTCATTGTCTGTACCCCTTACCCAGTTCAGGGCGGCGGTGGGAACCCATTGAAAACCCACCCTCCGTGTGACTGTCTGTGAGGAGTGTGGTGTGTTCTCTCTGTGTTTGCGTGGGTTTCCTCCGGGTGACTGTCTGTGAGGAGTGTGGTGTGTTCTCTCTGTGTTTGCGTGGGTTTCCTCCGGGTGACTGTCTGTGAGGAGTGTGGTGTGTTCTCTCTGTGTCTGCGTGGGTTTGCTCCAGGTGACTGTCTGTGAGGAGTGTGGTGTGTTCTCTCTGTGTCTGCGTGGGTTTCCTCCGGGTGACTGTCTGTGAGGAGTGTGGTGTGTTCTCTCTGTCACAGACAATGAATGAATGACTTGGAAGACTTTTTTTTCAAAAGACTTAATTTTCATCTATTCTGACCGCAAAATATATCGCCAAAATTGTTCTTCTTTGTACATGTGAGCTTTTGAATCCTCCTTTATTGATACTCATAGAGAGCATCACCTATGCAGTGTGTGCTGAAAGTGTCTGCTTTGAGATGCTGGTACCAGAAATGCTCAGATTCATCAGGACAGCCTTGGCAGTGATCCTCGTATTCGTCGTGACCTCACACTATCATTACTGCCAGCCCAAGGGTCACTTTTGGTTTCCTACCACACACTTTGACATTTTTCAGTGCGGCATTTCCCCGTACTTTTTAATTATGCTTTGCATCGTGGCCCCTGGCACATGAAAACCCTCGAATTTGGCTTTATAGCGTTTCCTGTTCCTGTGAGCAGCCACAGTGTGCATCCAGAGGTTCGCTCTTTGCTGTGTGCTTTTAGACATGACTTGAAACTGACTCAAAACTAATAGAATTGTATATAGATATATTTAATTTCAATGTGGTATGATATGAGAATTTAAAAGAAGATGAGAAATGGGAACATTAGTATCTTTCAGATAGTGGATTAACAAGTGACCACAGGAATGATAAGTCTACTGCAAGAAAGCTGGCCTTGGTTTGCTTATTTTGATTTGTATCTTAAGAAACCTTGTCAAATAAAGGAAAATTACAAGACGAGCATTCTCAAACATGGTAGAAATAGCCAGGATCCAGGATCCGTTGGAACAGGGAGAGTCAAGAGTGGCAGGACACCTTTTTATCTGAATACCCCAGCGAGTAATAGGTGAGGGGCCTATCTTTAAGCCTGTGTCTACAACATGGCCGCCAACTCAAAAGCCGCCATATTGGATCAGGGACAAGATTTTGCAATGGGAGGGTGGTCGTCTAGGGCGGCACGGTGGCGCAGCAGGTAGTGTCGCAGTCACACAGTCCCAGGGGCCTGGAGGTTGTGGGTTCGATTCCCGCTCCGGGTGACTGTCTGTGAGGAGTGTGGTGTGTTCTCTCTGTGTCTGCGTGGGTTTCCTCCGGGTGACTGTCTGTGAGGAGTGTGGTGTGTTCTCTCTGTGTCTGTGTGGGTTTCCTCCGGGTGACTGTCTGTGAGGAGTGTGGTGTGTTCTCTCTGTGTCTGCGTGGGTTTCCTCCGGGTGACTGTCTGTGAGGAGTGTGGTGTGTTCTCCCTGTGTCTGTGTGGGTTTCCTCCGGGTGACTGTCTGTGAGGAGTGTGGTGTGTTCTCCCTGTGTCTGCGTGGGTTTCCTCCGGGTGCTCCGGTTTCCTCCCACAGTCCAAAAACACACGTTAGGTGAATTGGCGACTCAAAAGTGTCCGTGAGTGAATGTGCGTGTGTCTGTGTTGCCCTGTGAAGGACTGACGCCCCCTCCAGGGTGTATTTCTGCCTTGTGCCCAATAGGCACAGGTAGGCTCTGAACCCACCGCGACCCGGAACTGGATAAGGGTTACAGATAATGAATGAATGAATGAAGGGTGGTCGTATAGCATATCAAAAGGTAAAAGTGTGTCCTGCCAGAAACACTTGAATTTGTCTTTATAGCATTTCCTGTTCCTGTGCATCCAGAGGTTCGCACTCTGCTGTTTTTCTTCTAGCCACAGCTTGAAATTTTCAATGGGTTTCAATAACTTTGCGCATGGCGTATTTAATAAAATCTTTAGAGAGACTGGCGCCCCTTCCAGGGTGTGTTCCTGCCTTGGGCCCATTGATTCCGGGTCGGCTCTGGACCCACCGCCGCCCTGAACTGGATAAGCGCTTACAGACACTGAATGAATGAATGAATAGTTAAAAATGTATCATAAACATTTTTAGGACCTAGCTTTTGCCTCTTGTTTACTAGCCACCTCCAGGAAACATATTTATAGCAAAAAATCTAATCATTTCAATGAGTACGAATAATTAGAGTATTTTCTGTGCATATAAATACATGTATTATAGCAAAACAAAAACACGTTGGACATTTATAACTAAATCCAATAGATTTTACAGCGGTGGCATCACTTTTTCATCAAGATCCCTCTCTATTCTGAG